>NC_045688.1:19969971-20569971 GCF_003331165.1 Xiphophorus hellerii | reverse complement strand
GGCGGGGGTGAAAAGTTTGCCGGGGGTTGTGACAAGGAGGAGTGAACGACATGAGGCTGAGAGCAAAATGTTGGGATTTTCACCAGGCAACTGTGACAATGAGAACCTATTTTGGCACATCGGCTCAACCATGCTGGGCCCATAAGTGTAAAAGAGAGATCTGTGCAGAGAACTGAAAAATTTGTTATAAAATCTTTGTATAATTTTTGTCTGCATCTTGCTGACTGGATCTACAATTAAAGAGTACAATAATGAATCATTTCAAAACAGAGTAAACAAGTCAAAGTAAGCCTGTTAGCATAATAATGTTCATGACAACACATTGTCATTATGAATATCATAATCATCCAGTTTTTGGAGGATATTTGAAGGTTACTAACCCTCTTATTGAGGTCTGGAGCCTGAATAAGTTCAAAGATGACGAATAGTAAACTAAAAATTGAATTCTGGTCTGGTTTCACTTCACATAAATATCTTAAATCAAAATCACATATTAAAAACGAGAACACAGATCAGCATACTTCTGGATCATCAGACAGCAAAGGAGAATAGATGAAAAGCATACGACAATTGCTTCTACCTTTTATAAGATAACTGAACAAGCACGTTGACATGGTTACATAATCCAGCTAAGATGAAATTACACTATATTATAATCAACATAATGTGCTGACCACACAGAGAAACAGCTTACAGATCAGTTAACTATTCTTGTTGGTTGTGACTAAATTTGAGTTCAAGACCATGGGTGGAAATCCAGCCATAGACACAATCTATGTAAAAGTTCTGAAAAAACAGACCAGTCATACCTTCCGTTGCTCGATGAAAGTCCTCACTGAGTGTACCGGTTACATCTGTCCAGAAGGTGTAGAGGATATCTGGCTGACCATCCTGCTATCAGACAAAATAAGTGAGACCCTGATATCTCCTCTTTTTTTTCTTTTCAAGAGTTTTTAAATCCTACTGGCCTTTCTTGTGCTGTACTTGAACAGAACATAGGAAGGAGAGAGAGAGGGGAGACATGCAGCGAATGACCCGAGACCTGTGTTGTGATCCATTTTTACTCACAAACTGATCAGATTTAATTCCTAAGCATTCCTTGTGCTGGAGACATCACTGCTGGAGCCATCACTGCCAAAACTCCCCCCTGCAATAAAACTCATTGCTGTTCAGATAAGAACTGATCCCCACTACAGAAGCAAGACCTCAATCCCAAAGTCTTGTTGGAGTCAAGAGCTCTGAACCTTTTTCTTCTATCCTGCTGCCCAGGAAGAGGATTTATTTCAAAACCTTCAAAGTGTTCACTGGAGAACTTCTAGGCAGCAGTCTGCGTACATCACGTTTCTGCGTTCCCATAGAGACGTCAAAGTCTCTTGATGCGTCTGCCTGCATAGGCCTGCTGTGGCAACCTCTCCATTCCTGAACACGAAAGGTACTTTCTTTGGTTTAGTCAACCCAAAGTACCAGAGGTTCTGCTAAGAAACTCCAGCAGTTTACGCCTGCTGCCTGGAGAGAGTTTTTCTGTTCCATCAATTTTTGGATCTTTGGACATTGCTTTATCCAAACTGACGATCGGCTCAGAGTGAGACTGTTCCATTTTCTCCCTCTTGTTCCCACTTCTCTTCCTTTTTTGATTTCCTAATTCATATCTACTGTGCAGTCGTACAAAGCCTAAGACCACATTTTCTTTGTGCATGCTGAGTTAGCCCTCAACATGCAGAGTTTTATGACCTATTGTTGAAAGACAGTGGGCCAGTCTGAGTCTGGACAGTGACTTAACCTCCTGCCCTTTTTGTTTGGGTCTTAGAGGGGTTACTCTGTCCTACAAGACTGTTGTGCTGCATTTATGATTCTGTAAATCTGATTTTTCCTTTATTTTTTGGGGTTTAATTAGTTAGGTAGTTTAGAAGTTGTTTTTCAATATTCTATTTCACTTTGTCATAGTTTCTTTATTAATCTGATTTGATTCTCATCTTAATATTCAACTTTGCCATATAAGTAGCCTGGTTTATATGCATACCAGTAGTTAAAGTAAGAAGTTATTCAATAATAATTCAGCTGTAAAGTTGGGCTATGAATTGTCAAACTTGATTAGACATAAGTGTGTCAGTGATCATTTATTGTTGTGTGAAGAGATTCTTCTTCAGGTCTGAATTCATTCCGAGAGAGAGAGCGAGCGAGCGAGCGAGCGAGAGAGAGAGAGAGAGAGAGAACATCCCTCCCTCCCTCACTCTCTCTCTCTCTCTCATATAAGTAATTCAAACATGTCTTAATTAACATGCACACCCAAATATGTTAACCTATAAATAATTTCTTGATTAATCATTAGATGTTTCTAATGTGTTGCCAATCAAGTGTGATCTGTAATGTTATCCGGTTCATTAGCCAGGATTTTTCTGGGAAAATTTTCTTTTTTTTTTCCAAGTCAATCTTCTTCAGCTTCTCAGCTGGAGACTTAAAAGACCAAGTAGAAAACAAGAATGAGACATGGACTCCTTCAGTGTTTTCTGAACAACAAAAGAGGGTGGGAGCTGCAGCTCATTTGCAGCTCGGTCTGGATTTGACACATGGCTTCTGAGTTTCAGGCAAGGGATCAAAACATGTTTGCAATAAATACTGTTGAACAATTTCTGCAAGCTGCTGTGAGCCGACATGTTTACACCTTAGTGGAAAAAAACACACAGGCTCATGTAAAGGACAGGGAAAATGGCGGTGCAGCTGCACTGCTGTGGAGCCTTGCATTTACACATGTCATTAGGTCTCAAATCACACCTCCATCTATGGGTAATTGGTGAGAGCTTTGTTGCCATGGTAACAGTCTCCCAGTCTGATTTCTACTACTAGGTTTTGCAAAAAGGGAAAAGGGAAACGCTGATGATGACCACAGAGAGACTGCTAAGGTTACTACTGAAACTATTAGAACTGTAACTGAAAAAGGTGACATTTCTCTCCTTTTCTTTACAACTATCATTCTTTCCTAATCAACAGTTCATGTTCAGCATATTAAAACATAATTTTTTGTAACCTCAAAACCTTTAGTGCTCCTTTGTTGGTGTACTGATATAAGGGACGTTTTTTTGCAACATGTCTTGTTTGGTTTGCAATTTTGTGAGATAAATGACACAGTCAAAGAGATCTCTTTTGTAGTTTCTCTTTTGTGATTTTTATCTAAAAATGGATAAAAATCAACTTATATGTAGACTTTTTGGTAAGTACGTACTGTATAATGAAGACAAAATAGTAAAAATATAAATTCCAACAATACAGACGGTTTTAGGAATTAAGTTGTGATAATATTTTCCCAAAGGGCCAGATTGGTGTGCATAACTTTTCTAGCTCAAACTTGTTATACTGACTTGATATTAATAGCATTAAGCTTGAAAGACCATCTGATCACACCTGCTATCCAAAGATTTTAAGGCAATAATTATTCCTTAAAAATAAATAAAAAATAGTTATAGCAATGCAGGTATTTGTAGTGTAACTGTGTAACATCAGAGTGATTTAGATTTTTGTTTACCAAAAAGAAAAATTGGCAATCAGAAGACATACGGATGGATGGGGGCGGGCGGACGGACGGACAGCGTATTGCAAGAAGGGGGAGGAGGTCTGACTGTACGCTAACCCCCCCAGATATGCTATTTTATTTATATAATTATAAGTAATTTCCACTATAAGATTCCTCTGATCATTATCTTTCATTAGAGCCTCATTGATGACTGTATGTTGAAGCACTGAGGAGTTACAGTCATTGAAGTTTGTATATCAGATGTTGTCCAAGTGTGCCATTTGGAGACTCCAAATGGCACACTTTGGAGTGCCATTTGGACTCCAAAGTGTGCAATGTTTATTTTTGTACATCCTCAAAAATAAACATGTAAAAAATGACATTTCTTTTTGTGCTATCTTGATCAGTCTTGAAATCCACGAGCAGAATACTTTATTCTACAGATTTATTGTATTTCCCATTCCATACATTCAACATTCAATGTGTATTTACAAGAAATAAAAATAAAAATTCTGGGTGAGGCAAAATTTTTCAATTTCTTTTGTGTTACAAATGTAATAGCTACAAACTACTTATAGTTACAGTATTTTTGACTGCAAAAATAGAACATTTTGCTTGTCATCTTCATAAAGAGACCAACCTTTTGCATGTACTCCAAATTGTTCAAGAATAGCAGCAGATTTAATTTGGGTATACCTTTTCAGGCATTAAAAATTGTATTTCAGGCATTTTTAACCCCTTAACCCTCACAGGGGGCGAGGGTTAAGGGGTTAAAGAACTATGAGATCACATCTGCCGTTTGAATAAGTTGAGCAGAATTGATATTCCCTTAAGGTCCAAACATTAAGCAGACATATAGCTCAAAACCATAAGCAAAACACTTAAGCCCACTTACCTTGATGATCTCATCAATAAAGCACACATGGCTGACAGGGTCTCTTTTCTTCATCAGTACTTTCTGTAGGTGCTGCACCTGTAGGATTTTTAACATACGTCAGTCATGACACAAATTATGCCCATCACTATTTAGTGATGGGAATTTCAGCTCTTTTCAGAGAGCCGGCTTTAGTGGCTTGGCTCCCAAAAAAGCCATTTATTTTGGTTCCCAAATGGCTCTTAATTTAAGATCATCTGCAGCCCCATATATAAACATAACTAGACAATAGAATATTTTTTTTTTGATAAATCTTTTTGCATTCAATGTTCCCTATAAGATAAGTCTTGTACAATACTTGCTTAATTTTATGTATTTGTTCTGTTATGAAAGCAGACATTCTTACTTTTGTATAATATTTTAATCAAACTTTTAATTTTTAACAAAAACAAACTAACAAAATACTGCAAACAAATTTACTGAACAGATTCATAGTAATAATTTATTATTCTATAATATCTTTAGTTTTCAGCCAGATCCTGCTTCTCTTCTACAGGTCTTGCTTATATTTATGGGTTTTGCGGCACACTCTCCTCCTCACCACTGTCTTGACTGAGGGGACGGACTCACCTGACTGTCATGTCTGTCCCCCCACCCACTGTTTTAACATAATGGTATGATCCCATATTCTCACACATGAATGGCCACAAGGCTGCCGTACTAAATCAAAGCAAAGTTCCGCCATGAGCAAAGTGGACTCTGCTCAGTGGAGCCACTGAAAGAGTGAGAGCTGAGCAGTGAAAGGGAAAAAAGTGGGGAGATATCTCTCTCTCTTTCTCTCTTTCTCTCTCTCCCTCTCTCTCTCTCTCTCTCTCTCTCTCTCTCTCTCTCTCTCTCTCACTCCTGCTGCTGTGTTTGTAGCCCCTACCTTATAATGAAAAATGGCTCTCAGTGAGGAGCCGGCTCCTGTCATTCACTTCAAAGAGCCGAAACGTTTGCAACCGACCATTCAACATGATGAGTCGTTTTTTAGGATTGATCTAATAAAGTGAATGTGGAGTCAGTTTGGATGTGTGTGTACCTGTCTGCATGCAGCACATATCTGGTCCATCAGTTTCTCCAGGTTGGTCCATAGAGCAGCACGGAATGCTGCCGTGTTGCCTGGTGTAGGCATCACTGCTCTCCCAGGAGCTCCTGGAAGGAGGACAAGCAGTGTTTCTGTTTTTAAAATCATTCAGATCAGAGTCAAAATTCCCTTATACATAGCCCAAAACATGCTTGAAATGTCAGTTTTACTTTGCACAAGTCCTGAAATCCTAATAAGCACACTGAGGTAATGGTGATGAGACAAGTGTGAACTAGTTTTGGCTAAATGAAAACCTTTAAAATAAAAGAACAAGAATTTAGAAAAATCATTTGGCTGTTGAACCACCTGTGAAGTAGTTTTCCACAGAAGAGCAAAGATAAGATACTGTTGTTGCCATGGACTATTTTTGAACACTTAGCTCAGTATTTGTGGCAGCAGGGTAGTCTATCTAGGCCTAGGATTGATCCAACTTCTACTTGTATGTAGGATGCTCTCTATG
This sequence comes from Xiphophorus hellerii, assembly GCF_003331165.1. Lineage (NCBI taxonomy): Eukaryota > Metazoa > Chordata > Actinopteri > Cyprinodontiformes > Poeciliidae > Xiphophorus > Xiphophorus hellerii. The sequence continues at coordinate 20,564,003 of NC_045688.1, read as the reverse complement.
CAGCTTTAGCTCTGATTCATTGTATAAGGTTAGTTTCTGACAGGATCATAAAAATTATTTTACTATTTATTAACTTAAATATCAACAAAGACTTTTATCATGCATTTTATCATGTCTGACAGCACATTTGAAAAACTAGAACAGTAGTGGATATCACATTAGTGTGAAGATCACATTTTTCCCTGGATCCAACAAACTATTCTCTATGGCCATGGTATAATATTCTATTTGGGATCCAGCCAACTTATGAACTGGGCCGACCCAGAAAGTGCCATTGTCTTTTATCTTTCTGAAATTAAACTGTGCTCAAGTCCAACTTCTATAGTAATTGAACCAGTTATTGGTTGATTCTTACCTCTGGGGTTAGTTGGTTGTGTCAAACCCTTGATGTCAAGGGCTTTCGAGACATTATCCTTTATGGTGGTCTGATAACCCCCTACCACAGAGGTGATAGTCTCTCTTAAACTGCCCAAGTTATAAAAAACTTGCAAAGCTGTTCCAACCTGGGTTGGGTTCTGAGCAAAGAGAAAAAAGAGAAAAAATATTAAGGAATAAAATGTAAACTGTGAGAAAATGCTCATGTAATTTTGATGTTCTTCATTCATTGGCCTAACCCCCATTCCTCCCCCAATCAAACATGTGTGGGACCAGTTAAAGCACTAATTCTGATCTAGTGCAAACCTGGCAGGTTTTTAGTACCTACAGAGCAGCTGTGGGACAAACTGCTGCAGAACAGGATATGACTGTTGTATGACTGTTCTGCACCAAACCAACTATACCAAGGCCTGAAGCGGAATGGAAGGATGAAAATACAAATAATTCTTTGCTTTTTATTACTATACAGAGCATTAAAATGATAATGTTTCAAAGTATAGTATGTAAGTATGTAAGTATGTAATTTCAGATAAGAAACTGGTTACAAATTCCTGTGGTGACTGAAAGTAATAAGGTATACAAGGTTAGCGCTGCTATATACAATGCTTCTTATTATCACTGAACTCTGACAAATAGTCTGGTATCCTTTTGTTAGGGTTAGGGGTTAGGTAACTTCTGGAAGGTAACTTCAGTCTAAACACTATGAAGCTTATGAATAAAATTGCCCCTATAAAGACCAAAGTTTTGCCTGCATGAAAAAAATCACTAAGGATCAATAAGAATAAAGAAGGTATGGAATGTTGGCGCTCTGGAAGCTAAATCTGGAATGCATGAGTTTTAGAAGAATTGTCCACAATCCTGTGGGTGTGAATTAACATTACTTTGCAATAATAATAAAAAAAAACGCTGTGTAAATTTTGTCACCTTCTCACTTGCTCCCCACCTGCCTCCTGCTCTCTGTGAGCCTCATAAACATCCTGTTGAAGTATAATGGCAAGGTGATGATATAAAAAATATGTATATATACTGTATATACAGGGGTTGGACAACCCCTGTATATACATATATATATATATATATATATATATATATCAGAAGAAAATCTCCGTAATAAGATCTTAGCTGTCTTTTCTCTGTGTTTATTTGGACATAATGCAGTTAGGGGCTGTACAGTGGTGCAGTTGGTAGCACTGTTGCCTTGCAGCAAGAAGGTCCTGGGTTCGATTCCCGGCCCGGGGTCTTTCTGCATGGAGTTTGCATGTTCTCCCTGTGCATGCTGGGTTCTCTCCGGGTTCTCCAGCTTCCTCCCACAGCCCAAAAACATGACTGTCAAGTTAATTGGTCTCTCTAAATTCTCCATAGGTGTGAGTGTATGTGGTCTAAATGGCGCATTTTGAGTAGTGGGCCTGAAATCCAATCACTCCAATACAGTTGTTGATGAACAAACCTTTGTAATACCAGACCTTGTTATACTGCATTTTTGTTGTTTACTTAGGGTGAGACTTATTGGAGGCTTATATAATTGTACCCTGTAAAAAAAAACAAAGTATAAATACAGCAAGGCCTGCCGCAGTAAACAAAAAAATCAATTAATCGCATGATAAATGAAAATTATTAACCTCGTTTTAATTTATCGGCTTTATAGTTTCTTCCTGTCTTTTTCTCTATTGATGACACTGGATGAAAAAAGGCTCAACTCTGGTAAACTCCACTAATCCCTCCCTTCCTTATTTCCTTAGTGTAACAGACGAGTGAACTATTGCATCAGGTAGTTGGATATGGATTTCTCTATCTAAATCTAATGATTATTGGAGGGCAATATAGTATACAGACTTCATAATCTGCACTCTTTTGGTTGAATGTAGTTTTTATTTCCACTTTGGTTTTATGTGGTTTAGTTTTTATTCAAGCGCATTTCTTTGTTAATGGAGACTAAGAGTCCATATTATTTTTAATTTTGGTTGTTTTGTTTATTTTGTTTACCAGTTCCAGTGTTAAGTGTTCTTTTGAAAATAAAGTGTATTTATTTTTGGCAGGATGTGCTTGCATTATTATGTCATTACCATTATATCAGATTAAAATGGTCTTCAAACAATATTATCGTTTATCACTAGGCCTGTCGCGATAAACAATAAATCAATTAATCATACGATAAATTAAAACTATCGGCGTCATTTTAATTATCAGCATTATCGTCTCTTCCGGCCTTTTTCTTTTTCTGTTGATGACACTGAATGAAAAAAGGCTCAACTCTGGTGCTCTCCACTGACCCTCCCCTTCCTCATTTCCTTAGTGTAAAGCCCAGCGGCGCACGACACAATCTTAGAGCTGTTGGCCGATTGTCGGCCCATTTTCAAAACCTGACAGACCACACATTAGCCAACAGAAATATAACGGTTCGATCGGGTTCGTTCCTGCCTTGTGGTGTCCAACAATGGGCACAAAATAATGGCTACAAGTCCAGTTAACTAATTTTAAAACCTGTCACATTCAACAGGCTGCGTTACGATCCCAGTCGGGGAAAACCCCTGATTTTGATCGGAGCGGCAACGATCTAAATCGTTAGACCAACGTTCTAAGATTGTTGTAAGGGGAAAAATAGGAGCAAAAAATCGTGTAGTGTGAACTATTGCATCAGGTAGTTGGATGTGCCCATCTTCTCTATTTAAATCTAATGATTACTGAAGGGCAATATAGTATACAGACTTCATAATCTGCACTCTTTTGGTTGAATGCAGTATTTATTTCCACTTTGGCTTTATGTTGTTTAGTTTTTTTTCAAGTGTGTTTTTTGTTAATGGAGACTGAGAATCCTTTTTGTTTTTGGTTGTTTTGTTTATTTTGTTTATCAGTTGCATTGTTAAGTGTTCTTTTGAAAATAAAGTGTATCTATCTTTGGCAGGAAATCGCCTGCATTATTACGTCATTTCCATTAAATCAGTGTAAAAAGGTCTTCAAACAATATTATCGTTTATCGTAATAATTTTTGAGACAATTAATAGTTCAGCAATATTTGTTATCGTGACAGGCCTAAATACGGTAAAATTCTGGCAACCACAGCTGCCGGCATTTTACCATGAATTAGAGACTTCTTTTTTAACAGTGTAGTGTTATAGTGGTGGATTAAATTGGTAAATCTCCACTGAAGGCCCACGTCCCAAATGCACGGCCCGCCAAGCATACCTCAAATCTACTCCACTGGCCTCAACAAAGATGCTGACCTACAACAAGTTTATCATAAAGTTGAAACTTAGCAACTTTATTAGAAAATAATGCTATAACTCCTGACTATTACTTTTTATGTGGGCGCTCAGACAGAATGTGTTTCAGTTAACAGCTCTCATGGACACGGAGGTCCACCATCAGGCTTTTCATAGTTTGGACGAAGCGACCGCTAAAGTAGGTCTCCAATTGAAGCTTTGGGAGTTTTCCGAAGCCATCAGCTGGTCCTTCATATACTGAATGCCGGCCAACCAGTTCTATTTTGTGCCTTATATCTGATAGCTAAGTCTTCTAAATCTAATGCTGTCAAACTCTTTGAAAACTAATCATTTTCCAACAGTTGGCCATATTTTTTCTAGGCCTTGGCTGTGCTTTTTGTTCTGTTTTGTTTTTTCTTTTTAAGATGAGGCCTAAAAAAATTAAACATGGCCAGAGCACATGCACACCTTGTCCAAGCCTGATCCAACCTGACTCGTTAACTCTGATTAGAGACCTTTGATCAAAGTAATCTCGACATATTTTAAACTGTCACCAGTTTAAAATATGTCAAGACCTCTGACTTTGCTCTCTGCTTGCTTGGAAGTGTAACTTCTCTCATTTTTAGCTTTAGTTTAACATCTTCCAGCTCCATTTTGTCACTTGTTTTAACTGCAGGTTGAGTCAACTGTGAATATTCAGGGTTGCATGATTGATGGGAGCAGAGTGGAGTCACATGCACATTGATTCAGCACTGTGCTACGCTTGTTACAGTCTAACTTCTGCACTTTACTTTCTTTCCTCAACAGGGTAAACTACCTCCTATTTAGACTATAATATCTACATTAACCAATCTTTATATTGTGTATTCTTGTTCACCTTTCTCTATGCTGGATTTATTGTAGGCTAATTTAAAATGCACCACAGAAGCCCGAAACCAACCATTAAATATATGACTTTGGCCTGAAATGGCACAGATTTCAAGTTGGCCATAGGGTTAGGGTTAGGGTTAGGGAATGGCTAGGCTAAGAAAGAACATTTCCTCTCTTGTTACTACCTAAAACTACAGTTTGGTTTTTGTTTGTTTTTGACAGATGGGGTGGGTCTAGATGTATGGAGATGACAACAAACAAGCAAGATTTGGATTTCTGGGTCACCTGGACCCCCATCAACAGATGGCCTACAGGGTTTGTGCTGGAAACAGCAGAGCACTGAGGTGAAACTAATCCCCACAGAGACACGACCCAAATGCTTACATAAGATACTCAAAGAAGTCCCTTGACTAATGGGAAAAGTAGTCTCTGTGTGTATGCTCTACATATATGCATGTGTTTATCTGAAGTGTCATATCTGAATAAATATGACAGAGACACTCCTGAATCACAAAGTCTTCTCTGTGATTCAGGTATCTGAGGTTGGAGTTCCCAGTGGATAAAGAAAAGTCAATCAAAAAAGAAGTATCAATATTTTTACTATTTAGCAGAATTTGACGCACAGCAAAAACACACACAAGTGGATGCCTTGTCCTTTGTCCACTCCTTGATATTCTCAATTTCCCTCTCAATTTCTTCAAGACTTTTTTGAATAAGTTACTTTTTATGGTCATATTTATTTTATCATCATACACTCCTAAGACAAAAGGGATACTGTGAAATGTTCTGAGAGTTTGACTGGTGTATTACTATAATATTTTAATTGGGCGATACGTGAGTTTTGACTAGTGTCGCAGCGACAGTCACAGTACCATTTCCTCATATCAGGGTGCCTGACCCAGAGCAGACGTTTTCCCTGACTTGCCTGTAGCGCAACTGGGATTTAGTACAGAACTAGGGCAGCCTGATTAACTCTAAGTCAGACGTTTTCTCTGCAGTTAAACCATTTCTGTGTTTGCGAGGAGGGGTTTTCCCTACTACTGCTAAGACCATTAGGAAAGTAAATAAATGAAAGTTTTTTTGTAACTTCAATGTGGAAAGAAAATTTTTGTCCATAATTTGGTAGTTGCAGGAACACATTCTGCATGCACACTTCTCCCTACCGTGGATCTGGGACAACTGAAGGCAGAAGCATGTCAAGGATAAAAATTGGTTAATAAACATTATTTGACTGAGGGCAGTCAGATCAATTTAATTTGCTAAATTACTATTCTTGCTAAAAAAGTAAGAACAAAAAATCAAAAAAAGGTCACTTAGGACATCAAAGATGAAAGGGGCAGGACCTCAAGCCCCCATCTCCCTCACCTATGCACCTACCTACAGCACAATTTAAAAATTAATTTAATAACTTGAACCAGGTCGTGATCATTTATGTTTGGTACCAGCCTTTTTAACGAGCTCTCAGTTGGCTTGTGCTTCCCGATTGCTCTGTTTTGATGCAAATTACCTCGGTTAGCTGGTAGACTACACATCTCTATTGCAGGCCATATATATCGCACATTCCTAATCTTAACCAATAAATTAAAACCCTCACTTTGAAAGACTCATTGGAAGGAGATAGATAATAAGTAGATGTATTAAAATGTTTTCCATTACATTTGCTTTTATTTTCTAAATGTTAATATCGCTGAATGTGGACCTGCTCAACACCTACACAGAGACTTGAGGACAAAAGCACAGCATGTCAGCAGCAACATGAACATTAAACAGCCTGTCAAACATACACACTTTCCTTCATGGGAAAGTGAAGGAAATCCACATAAAAGCTCTATTGTACATTTATATTACAGAGCACCAAGGAGCCCATAGTGTTCTTTTGCTTTAAGCAATAAAATACAGACATTTCATTAAAAATATTCTTTGCAACAGCTAACTTTTATTTCCTTTAATATTTTCAAATATGAACCAAGCCTATGAGAATTTTAGTTTGAATGAATCAGCTGAAGGAGTCGAGTAGAAGCCTTCACACCCAGAGAGTAGAGACAGCAGCTGGGTGGGACGACAGGGCTGCTGGGGTGATTAGGTTGGCTTGTGCATTTACATGTGGGAGTTCACTCTCGTTAGTATTCATCAGTTCACAAAGTAAGCAAGTCACAAGACGATTTAATTGTTTTTTGATGTTTTCTTCACCTACTTTAACAAACACATTATTTGTGGATTCTTCCATCCTTTAGACATTGAACTTCTTAGAGGAGTAGCACTTTATAAAGTACCTGGATCTCCATGCCCTGCTCCAGTAGTCTCTTGGCTTGGTTCTCTACCTCCAGCCTAGCTCTGCTGATCAGCAGCAGATCATTCTCGATCACCTCTATACCGCTCAGATCCACACCTTGAGACAAGTAGTCTGGAATAGAAAAAAAAAAAAGGTGATTAATTTGTACATTTTGGCGTCTAAATGTGGTGAAGCGGAATTTGGATTTAATAGAGAGAGGAAAGAAAGATGCAAAAGTTAATTAGACTATAACAAGTGCAACAACCTGCACAACTAATTTGTACACAGCCCTGCTTCAATCTATCAATCACACATCCCTGAAGATTTACATTTATAACAAAAAGGAGATGGAAGCTCTTACTCTAATGGTGGTCTGAAAACCAAAGTAATAAAATCTTTTTTTTCTTCGAAGAGTTTTTGCGGCCCTAGTGGCTTGTATTTTTTGCGACAGTAGTCAGACAGAAAAGAGGGCGAGGAGAGGGGGGAGGACATGCAGCAAAGGTTGCCGGGACCGGGAGTCAAACGCGCGACGTCCGCGTCGAGGACTAAGGCCTCCAAATGTAGGGCGTACTAACCCCCTGCGCCACCACAGCACGCCCCACAAAGCAGTAAAATCTTGATTAAAATATTATCAGGTTTACTCAGGCCTATAATCAAAGCTCTTTAGTTGGGTCAGATCAGGCTCTGATTTTTAGGCCCCATCTGCACGGTATGGTGAAAACAGCTTGTTGAAGTTCAAAGCGAGCATCAGAATTAATGAGGAAGTAAGTATGTTTATTTGACTTTCAATAGTTGTTGGTGCCACATAGACTGATCTGAGTTCTTTAGAACCAGCTGAACTGCTCGGACTTTCACTCAAAGTCATTTTTCAGGTTAACAAAGAATGTTCTGAAACAGAAAATAACATCCAGTGAGCAACAGCTGTGTGGATGGTAATGTCAGAGATAAGAGAGTGGACAGACTGGGTAAAGATGATATACATTGGCAACTGTAGTTCAAACTGGCAACAACAACGGCAGAATACTCTGTGAAGGTAGAACACATGGAACCATGAATATACGCAAGCTTTTGACCTGCTGTGAAAACGTGTGGCAGCCACGCAAACCTTTTCTGTGGACAATAACAAACTATAAAGCGTCAAAACTCACTTAAATACACTGAAATCTGACTACATTCAGTGTTTTTTAGACCAAGAAGCATCAAACCCAATGTTTTTTCATGATTTTAATATTTTATTGTTTCAATGTAAATGATGAAACTGAACCGCATTTATCCTCAGACAATAAGCTAACAAGCACGCAAAATAAAGAAAATAAAAATCAAAGGATGTGAAGACCTCACTCGAATGTAAATAATAATTTTCCTCAGTTTTTGTCTCATAAAGATGTAACGTCTGTGTGCCGAAGCGAATGAAATGCATCTGTGGGGCAATTTTTTATTACAAATTTTCTTCTTCTTTATACATCCAATTTTTTTGTGTGCTGCACTTTCCTAAATTTTTCCGTACGCCAAGTTTTATTGTGAAAACTGCAGACTCTTTTATACATGAGGCCCCTGGTACCACTGCTGTCAGAAAAGTACAAGAAGCTGAGACTAAAATTCAAACAGGCTCACCAACAGCAGGTTGGAAAAATCATTGCTGTTATGTGGAATCTGGTGTAAACAACATGAAGACATGGATCAATCCAATCGTCTATCAACAGTTCAAGCTGGTGGTGGTAACAGTATCTTCATCGTAGACTCTAGACTCATTAGTACCAACTATGCATCGTTTAACCCTGCCAGAGCCTACCTGAGTATCATTGCTGTGCCCATCAGTTTATGACCACTGTGGACCCATCTTCTGATGCTTAATTCCAGTAGGACAATGCAACATGTCACAAAGTTCTGATCATATCTACGTAGTACACAACAGTGAGTTCACTGTAGTCCAGTGTTCTCCACACTCACCAGATCCAAGTCCAAGGATCTGGATTTGGGATGTAGTGGGAGTGGGACTACATCATGAATGCACAGAAGACAGACCAGCAACTGTGAGACAATATCACGTTAATATATGGAGCAAGATGTCTGAGGAATATGCCTGACACTTTGGTTGAATCTATATGATACAGAATTAAGGCAGTTCTGCATGCAAGATGCACCCAAACAGACACTTGGACGGTACACCTATTAAAACTCTTTAAGTCTTTTGTTCAATTTCCTCTAAAACTCTTTTCCTTGCTTTGTGTTTGAATGGGGCTTTATAAATAAATAAGGAAGAAGGTCCAGTTGATATGGCCAGTTGATATCAGCCAGTCATTGTCTGTGGAGCAATTCCTCCTCCTAAAGAAGAATAAGGTGACGGTGGGAAGAACTAGCTTCCTTTTCACAGAAAGAAACCTTCAACTGAGCAGCCTATGTTTTCTATACTTCAGGACTTGCTTAAATTAGGAACCTTTTAGAGGCCAGATCATTTATATAAATAAATGATCTTTCATAAAAATGCATAAAAAATGCACTTTTTTATGCATTGATAGTGTTTAACCCTTTCAAGAAAAAAAAACCAAACTTGACCCAGATTTGTAGAGGGACAATTTGAGAACCAGGCATTTACATCTTCAAACTGTAAAGTGTACTTGTACAAAAATGTTTAGTCAACTATTGTTCAAATAATACTCTGGTACTTCATCAACATGTCTTCTTTGTGATTAAATTATCATATTTCATCCTGCTGACAGAGAAGATGACAGCAGGACAAGTCAGCTTGACAGATTTGTCAACAACACTTATTTCAAAGAAGCACATAGCACTTCTGACAGCCTGTTAAACATTTCAACTGCTTTTTCCCCTGCATTGTTTCTCCACCTACTGTCACTCTAGCTTTATACCGTCTGGAATGGTATAAACTGGCCCATATATACTGGCCCAACTCGCAGGAAAATGTTGCAGTGGACAATCAGTTGATTGTATTCCACCAGTATAATGAGCCTATTAAACAATGTCTATTAAACAATGAGCATCTGAAAATGTAGCATCATAGACAAACTGCTAAAATTAACATTGATGCTGTTGTTAACTAACAAGCATTATGCTATTAGAACTTTAACCAGAAAAGAGAGAAACCTGAATGTTCATGCAGCAATACATGAGGTGGTGTGTGTGAGGACAGCAGGCCAGGCAGACCAGAACATGGACACACTATTACAATGTGAATAACAGACACTAAGCAACAAGCCGGTGAGTATTACTACGGTAATCTACAACCTTTTAGCCTTTTTTTTTTTTTTTTTTTTTTACAAGAGTTATTTATTTGAAAGTTGTCAGACAGAAAAGTGAGTTATGAAGGAAGGGGAAGACATGCAGTAAAGATCATCAGGCCGGGACTCAAACCTGCGGCAGCCACATTGAAGACTAAGGCCTCCTTACATGGGTCACGCTTTATCCCTGCACCACTTCCATGCCCTAATCGGGCCTATTTTTGATGTTGGAGTAGTAGACTAAACTCGCAGCTGATATGGTTCAGCAATACCACTGATCTGTCCATTACAAAGGGGTACATGTCAAACGTGGACTCTGGGGTCATCAGTGACTTTGGGTCTGTTTGCATGATTGATTTTTTTCAACTGCAATAACGGTTTGAGATGATGTTTGTTGTGGGTTAACAGAAAAGAAACTGAAGGGAGCCGAGTCAATCATGGAACTGGTTTGGCTGTATACTGATATTTCTAAGTATACTGTACACTCCCAGTTCTGGCTTAAAGTACAGTCTGGTTGCTACACCAACAGCTTTGTTCTTTCCTCTACACCAGGTCACTATTGCAGCTAAGAATTTGTTCTTAATAACTCACCTGGTTAAATAAAGGTTAGATAAAATAAAATAATTTGAGGTTTCAGCAGGTCACATGGCTGAAATTAAAGTAGAAAACTGACTCAGATTAAACTTTGCTGCATTAAGATGACTGGTGCTCTTTGGTAGCGTCATAGCACAGAATTTCACAAGAAAAAAGATTAAATGCAAATGAACCTCAAAAAGGGGATCACTCCTCTCTCATCTGAAAATGTTTGACAGTACACTTCCCTGCACTTGCAAGTCAGGTAAAAAAACAAGAGGTTGGAAATACACAGAAGCAAAGTTCTGGCGTCCAAAAGTAATATGCAGCACAGGACTTAAAACTAAAGCAATGTCAGTTTTAATATGAACAATAGACATGATTAAAAAAATTAATAATGGGAGAATTGTACAGAACCCGTACAACCTCCTATCATGATGGTCAAAAAGAAAATATGTTTGAAGTTTTCACTTAATAAATGATCTGTCCATGTAAAATATATATATATTTTATGTAAGTCAATCCTCACTGACATGAATTTTAACTAACTTTGTTTTCAACAACTTTATGATATACATGTAAAAAATATGTCAGAATAATATCTCACTGCTGTAAAATGTTGACATTTATAAAAAGTTGAAATTTGTAGCCATTCAATTCATGTTCCAACTTTCCAACTTAATAAGTAAACTACAGAAGATCTGACATCAACACAAAATGATGGTTGATTAGTTAAATATTAGGACAACTTTCTTGTCTTCATGTGTCTTAATTCAAATTTTAAACTAACAAACAAATACTAATTCAAATGGAAACTACCAGAAATAATAGGTTCAAAACCAAACTTCAAAACAACTTACAAGATAAACCTGGTTATTTCAAAGGTTCGGCCCAAAACCGGTCAGGTTCCAGCTAGAGCTGTGAGCAGCTAAAACATTAAGGTCCCACTGAGTGTGTCCTACACCACTTGGCTACAGGTGAAAGTGTTGTGTATATGTCTGTGTGACACTGAGGCAGAGAAAGCTGAAATTCTAACAAAGAAATACACAGAAAGCAGCTTATAGATCTTAGCTCAGAATAGCATGCAAATGTTGTTTCAGAATTTTTTTTCCAAGAAAGTTACACTCATTAAAGATTCCTTCCATACAGTTATGTGCCCAAGCATTTACTTTTATTTTGATGATTCAGACTTACAGCTAATGAAAACTCCAAATTTTGTTTCTCAGAAAATATAACAGACCGACCAATAAAAATGAAATGTTCTTAGTAACACCGAGTCCTCCATGTATTGTACAATAGCTGCACTTAGCACTTGTGAAAGGCTTCAAATGCATCAATTCTTGCATCAATCCAATGTGGCATGGAACAGACCAGCCTGTGGTTCTGCTGGGGCGTTCAGGAAGACTATGTTATTTAATTACAGTCTTCAGCTCGTCTGAACTGTTGGTTCTGATGTTTCATTTTCCTCCTGAAGTGGACCAAAACGTGAAACTTTGGCCTCTGGCCAATGGACTACTTGACAACAGCCCTGAGATTCTCTGTGTGGTTTAGGTCAACCCAGTTTGCTGGCATTACCATGGTGACTAAAGCAGGCACTAGTACTTTTGGCACTACGGGTTGGTACCTAAACCTTCTGTAAAAGGAAATCAACATCTCCATAAAGCTCATCAGAAGATGAAAGAATTGGCCACCACAAATAATTCAGAATGAAAAGACAACAAAAAACCCTAAAGTTGTCTTGCATTAAATAGTTTGATGATGTTTTTTTCTGCTAATTGTAGCATCTGAATCGATTCTTTTTACATTTCAGGTCTATAGTACACCTACACAAAGGAAGAAAGATATACTATTCTTATACAGGTGAAGGACTGAAGTATTGTGCAGACACCACATATTCAAAAGCAATCTGTCCAAAGCTACTGGCTATTTACCAAGCCTAGCAGATATAAAGATGGAACAGCTGAGCTCTGTGAAGAAGTCTTTGTGTGAGTTGGTCTTTTCTGATTTGTGTCATAATGTGCTCACTGCTCACAATGCTGTGCATAGTCATGCACGCCAAAAGGAGAAGACACAGACCTCTGGTTATGAGGAGACATTTCCCAGGGCATAGGCAGAGCTCTGGCACAGATGTGCCTTACTCTATGTAGTAAGGGAATGAATTGAGAATGCAGTGACTCACATTACCAATAATCTCAGCCTCCCATATACACTGGCATGCTTCAAATTAGCAGGAGAGAAAGAAAGTTCTTGTCCACCTGCAGGATAATCTTGGAGGTAAAATTATTTTTTAGTGGTTGTTTTTTGTTGGTTTTGTGTTTTTGTTGTTCTTATTTTTCTGTCAAGGAAAAAAGTATGAAAACTGAGTGTAAAAATGAGAATGAAATCAATATAATTATATCATTGTGATGTAAAGTGCTTTCTCAATAAAAATGTTATAAAAAATAAATAAAATTATTTTTAGTAGCATTATTAGTTATCAGTCAACCAAAGGGCACAAATCTCTGAACAGCTGAATGTTCCTAGTGTAGTTTGCCTTGTGGTCCAAAAGAGGACAATTCTACACTTAGCAAGAAATAGTCCCACTTTTCCAAGAAAGCACTGAACTAAGCAGGGGAACAACAATCAGTGGCACGATGGCTAAAAAATCCAAAAGACACTTAAAAAAGTGAGTAGAAAATAATAAACTTAACTTAACTTAAGGCGTTTGCTAACATTAAGAACTGCAAATGACACATTTGGTTGTAGTAACCCAATTTGTATGATAGGTTAGTAATATACCAATAATGTGTTATACAACCCACTCAGTATTCTCAGTACTGTAGATCTTCCATCTGCCACCATCAAAGTTCCAATCATAACACACTCCACTCCTATGAAGAATGTTGTAGTACCAAATTGTGAGATGGTTCCTTGACTGATGCTTCATTTAATTGATATCTACAGATTTTGGAACACAGAGTAACATTTAGCAAAAACTAGTCAGAAATGAGGAAAGACACTGAACAGTCTGCTGAGACGAGAGATGCGATGATCAATTACTGCTTTTCTTTGAGGTCTGACCTGCTGATTCCACTTTGTCATTCTCAAGACTGAAGAACAGAATAATATGCAACACAAATTAAATCAGAATATACATAGAATTAAATACTACAACTAAGACTAACAAAAGCAGAAAATAAGACATCATAAAATTATTCAAGAGTGGCTTAAGATGAGAGGCAGAGTGAGTGCCCCACATGCAGAGTCTGTGGTTCTTGACGCCACCATCCTGAGTTCAATTCCTGACTCTAGGATCTTTGTTGCATCTCTTTCCTGATTTTCTTGCTACCCATTTCCCGGATGGCAACTGCTAATAAAGGTCTCTAGTGCTGAAAAAAAATAATCTAAAAAGAAGATTGGCTTAAGAGTAGCAGTGACGCTCTTCAGTTAACCAGTTTCAGTAGACTTAAATTTATGAATGTGTAAATGTATGAATTCTGGGACTCAGCTATATTTTTAAGATGCAATGAAATGTCACAGAATGTTGAATAAACTACTTATAATATTAATTTCTTTGAACAATTTAATCTGTATGTATTTATTGTAAGCACCTGAACAATTTATTTTCTTGTTTTTGCACACAGAGAAAAATGAATTGTGGAGGACAACAGAATCTAAATTCTGATCTATCAGTCTGTGTTTGCTTAGCCTGGCTGTGCCATTGTTGCCATGCCACTGCCAAGCACCCTAATTAGTCCACTGACAAGCTTCACTCCAGATACACTCGGCAGGCAATAAGGACAACTTTAACAGCTCAAATGGTAGCCAGATTGGAGCAATCAGGCAAGCACCATCCGGCAGGTGCTATGCAAACACAAACAATGGAGGAGTGGCCAAAGTCCTGACAGAATGCATATGGTCATTACAATTGCCATAGAGAACATTTATGTCAGATGTTTTAAATCAAGTCATAAAAATGTAATTTGATATTACTATGGAAAAACCAAAAAACAACGGGTGGATTGGACGCAGTGATGAAGACAACCCAGAAAGCCCTGAATAAAAAATTTATAGGAGTATAAAAATGAGCTAAATCTGCTCTGAGACCAAATAGTCAAGCGTTTAGGTATAGAGGAGAAAACAGAAAAAGATCACTACAAACAGCCAATGGAGGAGGAGGAAGAGGAGGAGGAGGAGGTGATAGATGAGTGGGGAGTGCTGCTGGAGGCAGGAAAAGCATGACAGAGAGACAGACAGAAAGAAACACAGCACAGAGAGGAAAGGAGAGGAGAGGAACAGCAGCAGCGTCTTTATTGTGTGCTCTAGCCTCTCTTGCTGTATGCTTTCTGCTCTTTAATTTTACATTCTGAAGGGATTCAACAGTGTACTCAGACGATTCATTGATGGGGAAACAAGCTAAAGCTCAGCATTACCTGTGGGCAGCAGGATATCTTTGGTGACAGATGACAAAGCTTCACACAGAAAGATCGTACTTCTCAGGTAAACTAACGCTTGTCAATTACAAGAACGCTGTTGCTGGTTTGCATGTGCGGCAAGAAGCCATTGCAAAAATATACGTTAAGCAAAAACACATGTTGGCAGGTTGAACATTTGAACCAGGTTTTTACACAATGATTATTTAAAAAAGAGCAACTGAACAAGATAATTCCCAGAACAGTCAAGTCTCACAGAGACAACCTCTCGGACTTGGACCACTCACACTGCTGGAAACTAAACAGGCTGAAGTAGTTCTTACTGCTGGTGAGCTAAACAAATGCTTTGTGTCAAAAATAATATTTCTCCAACAGCTGGAGAAACTAGTGCTTCAATTTCAGTTTAGAGTTCAAACACTGGCTGCTGTAAAAGTGAGCTTTTTTCTGAAGTTCTATTAAATGCCTCAAAACAAAGAATCCCCATCATTTTTATTCATCAACCAATAGCATGGACTTTGATTCACTTTTACTGTCACACACTGTGCAACATTAAAAAAAGTTACATTAAAGATAAGTTTAACTAAAAGTTAGGTTAAATGCCAATGATAGGGAAAGTGCCCTATTGACTGCACTAGTTGGGTTTTTTTTTCTCATTGAGTATTCAATTTATTAGCCACAAAATGTTAGGTAGGCCTAGTATTGGCTCCGTAGCAGCTAACTGTGTTGAAGCTTCCCTGGATAAGAGGTCTTGTGGGTCGAATTCCAGCTGCTTACCTCCACATGTCCCATTCTTCTGTCTCCCACAACCTGAACTTGGGAGGGAGAATCCTAGCCCAGAGATGGCCGTCCTTATTCTCACTACCTGGGATAACTTAGATATAGGATGGCAACTATGGGCCACACAAGCTGAGATGCTACACAATTCAAATCCTACACCTATTAAAACATTTTGACAGATTGCTTTGGAATGCATTTAAAGTCATTTAAATAAAAGATTTATTAGGTCACCCCAAAAGAAAGAAATATTTCTGATTTTCACATTTATTCCAGTTTATACTTTATACCCACATTTTTATTAGGGAATGTAGTAAATGCTTAAAAATAGAAGAAAATGTATAAGTAGTAATTCTGAACAATAAAAAAAAAAATCACATTTAAATGTTTAAGTTAGTCAGTAAATGTATAATACATTCCTCTGAGACAGTCTGCAGACAAGTAGTTCTCAGTTTTCGCTGCTCATTTGCTGAACAACATATGATGAGAAGCATCAAAGACTCAGAGCAGGGCAACTAAAACTGATTAAACGGACACTCTCCATACACACAAACAACTCTGTAATCACTCACAGTCAGGCATCTAATTATCAGGGAATGATGGCTGAGCTTTAATTGGACTATACGCATGTGATCCAACAGCCAGACCACAGGATAATAATCTACTTCAAGGTGACCCAAAGATTTCTTTCTTTCCTCGTCTCCACAGAATCTGAATGGGAGCAGAAGATAACCTCAGGGGAAGTGATGACTGGGGAACATGCCTGTTCGCTGCCTCCCTCACAGGCACTTCAACCATTTATAAAGTATTAAGGATGTCCAGAATGAAGGGCACTGGAGACTTGAATGTTCTAAAAGGTCTTGCCATGACGTACATCAGGATATCTAGCCTTTGGTTCCATGTTTGGACTTAAGGGATCTGAAGAGGAAATTGCTTTGAGCTCACTGGAGAAACCACACAAAGTTGCATTCCCTCTTGGTGGTAGTTTTTCTTGTAATTTTTTTCTCTTTGATGTTCTCTGGAATTTTTTACACTTGAAAGAGGTAAATATAAGGATGTCCAGATAGACAACTCTGAAAGGATAATAGTTATTGGTAGAGCAAAGAAGGACTGTTATGAAACTGTCATTATTTTCCCCGGGAGATGAAAACAGTTCAAGCACAAAGGCACAATGACAAGATTGAGCTTTGTATGAAAGAAGCCATTGATCTTAGTGCACCACACTGATGCTGCAAGGCACATGAGCGGTGGGTGTGTGCTGCTTCTGCTTACACTTGAATATCTATTATCCCCAAATGTAAAGATCACTAAAAACACTTCTGTATTTTTTAGTAATTATATTAAGTTGATAAAGAAAGGCCATTGTAAATCCAAGGGGCATGATGGGAAGTGACCTCATAAAGTCACAACATAGTGGGATGACGTGACATGCTCCAGTAGGATCCTTGTGGCAACTGTGACAGCTGAGCCGAGAGGACAGTAATGGGAGGGAGCGGTGAGTCAAAGACTGATATCACACCTGTGTTTACTTGTCTTCAGTCCAAACCACAAGGGAACCAAGATTTCCTCAGAGTGTTCTGGTGTCTGACTTACTGATTCAACAGAAAAACCAGGACAGTGCAAAGATGTCAAACTTTATAATAATAATAATAATAATAATAAGTATTGTTCACATTTTCCAAGTATAAAGGGTCAAAATGTGATGGAGAATATTTCTGATGCATGAAAAGGTTTAAAATTAAATTTCAAATTAATATGGAAAAACCCTTTGTTTTTTCAGAAGTCAAAGTCTACACCCCAATTCAAATTCTTCGAAGTTTTCTTTGGACAGGTTAACCCAAATTTATTCATATCCCTGGTGGACTGGCTTTTTTACTGTTTACTCTAGATCAGGGGTGTCTAAAGTGGGTCCTCGAGGGCCGGCATCCTGCATGTTTTAGTTCTCTCCCAGGTGGTAGAAACAGCCTTCTCATCATGTCAGTGTTCTTCTTAGGCCTCTAATGAGCCATCATTTGATCCAGGTGCGTTAAACCAGGGAGAGAACTAAAACACACAGGATGCCGGCCCTCGAGGACCCACTTTGGACACCCCTGCTCTAAATGTTTGGTGATGAGCTCCAACTAGCAGGTTGGAAGACCTCCCTGCCATCACTTGAGTCTTTAGGTCCCTTCACAGATTCTACATTAGACTGAAGTCTCCCTGTTAGAAAATAACATGTTGGTAAAATAAAAAAATAAAAAAAAGATTAATGATTTTTGGTGTTTAATTGTAGACACATGACATATGACACTTGTCTTGTGACTAAATATTGCTTTCAAAGACTTACTTTTATACCTATTGTTATAGCAACTCAAAAATTTGATGTTATTAATGCATTATGTGGATGATTTTTGAGATGGAGTTGTGTGGGAAACTTATCAAGTAGATATCTTGCCTGCATTAAACATCAGATTACATAATCAACATTAAGTAAATAACACTTCAAATTCATTTTCTTATAAAATGGACACTAAGCATACAAAAGAGGAGCAAAAGCAAAACCAGGCTGCCATGGATTTTTTAGATGTTTCGTGAACAATTTCAATAATTATCACAATACAATTTTATATGAACAATTCAGATTACAAAACTGAAGAAGAAAACTGAAGAAAACTGTCATATTACATTATAAAGGCTGTCTTTATTGTCATTATTGTAATTTTTTAGACAATAATTAAACGGAAATTGTTTTTGCCCAACACCACTACCCACTGATATTACTTAATCCTGGGTACAATGTAGACACCCTGTCAGCCCTGGGAGGAACTGTTGTACGGTCAGTAGCCTGACCTGATTTCCGATTGAGCTAATTCTTATCTGAACACATGTAGCCCTCAGGCTATTACGTTTGAACTCAAAATGAGTTACCTAAAGCTGAAACAAGTGAAAATGATAAAAGATTGTGAAGTCAGGACACGCACTTCATCCAAACACACCCAAAACTGAACATTACATCCTTCGTCACAAAATAGGGGTGAAATAAATTTCCATATGCACACTTTAAAAATGTGACATAACTTAACATTACACAAAATCTCATTATATTTCCTCATATTTAGACCCACATATGTGTTTTTTAAAATGCCATAGCAAGAAACATTGAAAACAAAGTTCAAGGTTTCCCCCAGAAAACTTGCTAAGCCAAATGATCTGAGGCGGTCCATCAGCGGGCCACCATGTTTCTGGATTAAAAGATGTTAAGTTGACAGGAAATGTAAAATATCACTGAGTAATTATATGTTACCATAAGACATTGCCAGCAATGCTTAAACATACAACTATAGTCTTAAGAACAACAAACCAAAAAGATGCAACTAAAATAAATATAACTTTTTTGCACATCTGTTAAATCCTGATTACCCAGTGGATCTTAAAACTAAATATATTCCAGAAATATGGTGTTTGAGCTACAAAGACTACAAATAAGGAGCGGCAAAGTGCATGAAGAAAGTGGACGTGTCTACAGTCTTTGTAGATCAGTCAATCATGATCTACAAAGACTGACTGCGTAATTGATTATAGGAGCAACAGTGGTGAAGATCGGCCTATTTAAATGACGATTTTGGTGTGGCACTGGCTGCCATCATGAAGAGTGTCAGAGAGCAAAAAAAATAAAGTAGAAAGTCATAATAATAATGGGACAATAATAATTCAATTAAATTAGTTTATACAGTGACAACTCAACAAATGTCGTTTCAAGGCACTTTACAAAAAAATAATTTCAGTTCAATCACACATAAATTCCAATTGATCCTAGTTACCAGTTATTAAAAAGTTTCTGTCTTAGGAAATCTAGCAAATTGCATTAAGTCGTAGGCTTGCAGCATTCACTCACTGGGGGATTGAGAAGACAAAACGACAAGAATGCAGAAGAAACAGATAAAATGCTGCAGAATTATTTTTGATTAATTTTGATGGCCGTCTTCAAAGTTAATAGCAGGAGATAGAACAATCAGCTAATGGCAGCGTTATCTTAGCCGATGTCCCCCTGAAGGAAGGTATCACAAGCAAACGGAATGATGATACTATAATAATAATATTAATTTAAATTAGTATACACTGTGGTAAAACAAACGTAGAAACGATGGCCTACTTTTCAAAGGTGTTAAATATAGATGCAAAAACAGCATTTGGCAATCTGGTTCAGGTTTAATAAATCACTTTAAGGTTAGTAAGTCAATACATTTGCATTTCCTCCACCTAGTATTTTGCGCCTTTTGGTGATCAGCAAATATTTTACATATTCATGAAGGCAGACATGCTAAATTTATTGATTCAGATTCATATTTACTCGTGTCCCAAATGGTCAATTGATGTTACAGCAAGTATAAAAACTAAAAGACAAAATATCTCAGTTAAAAAACAATAAAACATACCACAAAATGCATCAAATATAAATCAATACATTGCACTTGCGATTCTCCTGATTTTGCTATGTAATCTTGTCTTTGTGTGTATGAAAACCGGAACAAACTTCTTATTCAGATTACAAAACTGATGATCAACACAAACGTTTAGAATTTCACTCCCATAGTATCTGGATACAGGCAGCCAAGGCATTTCTTGCAATACATATCTACTGTATTGCATACAATGATATTGTGCAGCTCTACTCCCAAACCTAATGGTAACCCAGGCCTGTAATCCTGAACACAGTCTTAGATGTAGTTAAACTACATGCTTTGTTTGTGTGCATGAACTGTCCGCAGGCCGATGTCACAGAATAGTTACCCTGCTGTAACCCAAAACCAGGAAGCATTCAAAATAGGTAATTATACCTGGAAAGGAATACCATTTTGCCTTTGCATAGCTCCATCTATTTCTATAGATGGTACTTTGGACTGTGTTGTCCAGATTTGGACAGTGGAGTCCAAATCTGAACTGTGACACTAAACATGTGGTGGCATGGGAGGAAGTTAGAATCAAAGCTAGTGTTCTTTATTAGTTTTGAAAAGAATTTAACTTTAAAGCTTAAAAAGTCTGTCTCCAACAACATGCAAACGTTGGTATGCTTTTAAATCTGAATTTGTACCTAAACGGATCTCTCTTTTAAATTATGCAAAGTACATTTCTGAAGAAAATCTTTAAACCACTTTTCATTTCTTTATGTTTTTCCTCCAAAGTAGCCAGACCTTTGCCTGTTATTTTTGTTTGATCAATCAATCAATCAATCAATCAATCAATCAATCAATCAATCAATCAATCAAATTTTATTTGTATAGCACATTTCAGCAGCAAGGCATTTCAAAGTGCTTTACATCATTACAAACACAGAAACACAAAGTAATATAGAATCAATCATTAAGTCAAGTACCATCAATAAATTTGTAATTGATTACATTTCAAATACAATTCTAAACAGGTGGGTTTTTAGTTGAGATTTAAAAGAAACCAGTGTTTCAGCTGTTTTACAGTCACTGATTGCAGTCATTGAACTGTTAAAATGACCATTAGTTGAATATCAGGCAAAATCTAAAAAAGGTATTGAAACACATTGAACTTTATATGTGAAAACAAAATGGGAAAAGGAAAGTAAAATAGAAATCACAGAAGAAGAATGGAACAGTTACTGCATGACAGTTTGGAGATGTACCAATTCGTACTCATGGAGAGAATTTAAATGGAAATGCCTGCTTAGATTTTTTAGAACACCGAAACAGAACATTTCTTGTACCAGGGGGGAGCCTAAATGCTGAAGGCAATGTGGAAATACAGAACCCAACCACTGGCATATATGCTGGGACTGTACAATTATGAGGAATTGTTGGATAGAAATACACAAAAATGCATCAGCCATAGCTGACAGCATCACATCTAAAACATCTAACTGATAAAAATTATGTGAAAGGTATGGTTTAAGAAAATAGAAAAAAGTATCTAGTAAAAACATGCCCAAAGAGATACGTGATTTTTCACCGCTATAAGAACAGCTTACAACTTTTTGGGTTTTCGACACAATTACATTTATGGGGGAAAAGCTAATGAGATAGGAGCAATGATAACTTTGTGAAATAACCTGAAGAGCCAATTTAACATAGGTTATGAAGTGGGGACACAACACTGATTCACTCTTTAAGCTAAGGAGCTATAGTTATGTTAGGAAAAGGAAAGATAACTAGTTTAATACAAGTAGCTGCGACCCTGGCACACTACATGCTACAAGATCACCAGAGAAAAAATGTGGTGTGAAGTTTTTCCACATCTAATCAAAGCATTATTTGTGTGCAAACCTCTCTCCAGGTGACTTCTTACTGGCAGGACAATGCACACAGCTGCAGTCCTGATCTCTGTCGCTACGATGAGCAACATGACTGTGCAGGACACACCTAACCTCCATGACCTTGACCGAACTTCGTCTGAGGCCATTCATCCGATCAGCTTCCAGGTATTCTTTTAGCTTGGCTAATGCAATAGAGTTGAAGGGGAAATTAAATCAAATCTCAAAATGTTGATATTGCATAAATATTATTTAGTGAAACACTTCAATAAAACATTCCAAGGATGTTGAAAAATAAGTTCTTTAAAACTTAACTTATTTTTAGCATTTTTGTCAAAAAATGCCAAAGTGGGATGATTCTGGCCCACCGTTACGTTTGCTTCTGTCCTGGGTTCATGACATGCACTTTGCCGTGGCTAGTCACTAAAGTTACTGTTTGGTTATTAGTTAGTGGAAATGGTAGAAGAGGCCTTTTTTAAAAATGAAGAAATGCCAGAAGACTTTATGGGAGTAAATGATATACAACCATAGCAGTATGAACCTGAACTTGAACTGGATGTCCAGAATTGAATGAAAACGCTTCAGATTGGGATTCTGGTTATCAGCACTGCTTTGGCTTGCAAGTACAATTCATGGATTTAGTGCATTTATAGAAATTTCTATTCTGACAATTGTATGTAGCCCAAACCTATATGGCACAAAAATCACGTATAAAGCCCCTTGTTGTTTCATCTCATTGTCTGGCATCACAGAAAATACAGTATTATAAAATGCAATTCAGTATTATAAAGCAGATTTTAACTAGTGGACCCACTAGGCAGTGACCTGGGTGGGCTAAATGGGATTACTTTGGAGGGATTATTTTCTCTGTGTGTATTATTTTATTTATGTGTTAGATACACTTCTTTGTACTCACAAACTGTATGTACTAAAGGAAAAAAAAACTCAATAAAAAAGACAGTGATTAAAAAAAACTTTACAAGAATATCTTATGATTTTCTTTAACCTTATGTTTAAAAACACTTTTCAGTTCTCCTTTAAGCCTTTTCTCAGGAAACAATGTCGATAATAGCATGAGACTGCTCAGATAACACAGTCATAGAAAAATTGAATACTGTACTTTTTCACAGCACAACAACATTTCTGTGATTTCTATTGGAAGGTTTCCTTGACAAGCTTTTTGGTTTTGGAAGTCGTGTTGGGTCTAAGCTCCAATCTCACGGTGCTGGTCCTCTACTGCATGAAACAGAACCTCATCAGCTCCGTTTCCAATGTCATCACTATGAACCTGCATGTGGTGGATGTGTTGGTGAGTTCTCACTTCCACTAGTTTATACTTTTTATTTTTTGCATTAACCTCAATGGTTGAAGATTAAAATTTCAGCTGCTAACCTATCCCCCTTCACAACAAAATCACTATCACTTCCTTCTATATTACATTGTCAAATCATCTCTCCATCTCATCAGCTATGTTAAATAAACTTTTGAATTTAGTGCAAACTTAAGTTTCCTTCAAATCCTACTGTAGAGATATACCAAAATGTATTTACCATCCACTTAATTAGGGTTGCCTGTCCACACATGTTAAAGACAACTTGTTCAAGTAATCACATAACACTTATATAGTGTATTTCTGGACACTCAAATAAGCTTTACAATGAAATCAGTCATTCTCATTCACGCAGCATCATTCACACACTGATGCTGGGAAGTTACAAGATTGTAAGCACAGTTACGATGACCACTACCAGCAGGCAAGGTAGTTGAAGTGTCTTGCCCAGCACAACAAAGACAAACAAAGCGTGGACTTGAACTGGCAACCCACCAACTACAGGACAAACTCCTACCACCTTTGCCACCATTGCCTCTACAAAGTAAGTCAAAAACGGTATCTGAAGTAATAGTCCAGATGCCGAGATTGAGCCGCAATTTTTGATATTTGTATCATGGGAGTGCGCTACAGTTCAGGCCACATTAACAGTAACGGAAGATTAAATATATAAATAAATATATATTATTTATATATATTTATATAAATATATATACAGTACAGACCAAAAGTTTGGACACACTAGGCCTGTCGCGATAAACCAATTACTCGTACGATAAATTAAAACTACCGACGTCATTTTAATTATCGGCATTATCGTCTCTTCTGACCTTTTTCTCTTTCTGTTGATGACACTGAACGAAAAAAGACTAAACTCCGGTGATCTCCACTGCCTCCTCCTTTCCTCATTTCCTTAGTGTAAAGCCCAGCGCACACGACAGGATCTTAGCGCTGTCGCCCGATTGTCGGCCCATTTTCAAAACCTGAGAGATCACACATTAGCCAACAGAAATCCTAGCTATAACGGTTCCATCGGGTTCGGTCCTGCCCTGTGGTGTCCAACAATGGGCACAAAATAATGACTACAAGTTCAGTTAACTAATTTTAAAACCAGGCATTAATCAATGCTTTACTACAATCTACCTGCAATGCATGTGGCTAGTGTCAGCGTAAAGTCCTGACTGAATGAAAATCATTATAACCTATTTACGTCACGTTAACGAAGAACAGCTGAAAAGTTACCGGGTTTATCAACTGCGGTAGCAATTTCGCTCCAACTCCTCCCCTTGTCATTTCTATATTCTTTGCATGTTGAATAAACATTAATATTGTTTCCACATGTCATCTCCAATGTCCGCTGGACTTCGGGTTCCGCCGTGTCAGCTGTTTGGGATTCCCCTCCGTAATTTCCCCGCAGAAAGCCAGGAGAAGACTCCGCGCTTTCTGATTGGCTACCTGTCACATTCAACAGGGTGCGTTAACGATCCCAGTCGGGGAAAAACCCTTGATTTAGATCGGAGCGGCAACGAGATCTACCGTAACACACCACACAATCTTAGAAAGACCAACGTTCTAAGATTGTTGTAAGGGGGAAAATAGGAGCAAAAAATCATGTAGTGTGAACTATTGCATCAGGTAGTCGATGTGCCCATCTTCTCTATTTAAATCTAATTATTACTGAAGGGCAACATAATATACACACTCCATAATCTTTACTTTTTTGGTTGAATGCAGTATTTATTTCCACTTTGGCTTTATGTTGTTTAGTTTTTTTTCAAGTGCGTTTTTTGTTAATGGAGACTAAGAATCCATTTTAGTTTTGTTTTTGGTTGTTTTGTTTATTTTGTTTATCAGTTGCAGTGTTAAGTGTTCTTTTGAAAATAAAGTGTATCTATCTTTGGCAGGAAATCGCATGCATTATTACGTTATTTCCATTACATCAGTGTTAAAAGGTCTTCAAACAATATTATCGTTTATCACAATAATTTTTTGAGACAATTAATCGCTCAGCAAAATTTGTTATCGTGACAGGCCTAGGACACACCTTCTAATTCAATGGGTTTTCTTTATTTTCATGACTATTTATAAGGCAAGAAATCCCACTTATTAACCTGACAGGGCACACCTATGAAGTGAAAACCATTTCAGGTGACTACCTCTTGAAGCTCATCAAGAAAATGCAGAGTGTGTGCAAAGCAGTAATCACAGCAAAAGGTTGCTACTTTGAAGAAACTAGAATATAAGGGGCATTTTCAGTTGTTTTACACTTTTTTGTTTAGTGCATATTTCCACATGTGTTATTCATAGTTTTGATGCCTTCAGTGTGAATCTACAATGCCAATAGTCATGAAAATAAAGGAAACTCATTGAATTAAAAGGTGTGTCCAAACTTTTGGTCTGTACTGTATATACAGTATATATATATATATTAAGGTTTATTGTTCTAAACCTTATTACGTTTAGATCAATAGGTGAATTCCAGGCATTGCATGAGAAGCAAAAGTGGAAAGCAAAGCAATCCACTCACATCGCAAGGCAAAGCCTACCAATGCTATAGCCTGTCAGAATTAGGAAAAAAGATGAAAGCATGGATCCATCCTACATTGTGAGAGGGATATTCTACTGGTGCACTTTTGGCTTCTTAGCCTAAAGCCTAAAGTGATAAGTGAGCATTTTTTAAACCCCATGGCTTACCTGAGTATTATCATCAATATGAATCCCGTACTAGAAGGGTGTACCCAATGAATTGGCTGAGGAATGCATGTTTCTTTGGACAAATACCAAACTCATTAGTCATACCAATCATGTAAAATGGCTGAAAAGGCAGTTGAACCTGATTCATTGAAGAGAAACATACAACTGGAAATTAATCTATAAATAGGAGGGAAGCAGCTTCACAATCCATTCGTTTATCGTTTTTTATATTCATTAATCAGTGACAGTATGGATATTTTTTTATGAAACAGAGTGGGGAGAATAGACCTGATGATCACCAATGATGGGAAAAGTGGACAATTCTGATTGACTGTTTCTGTAATACAGGAATCTAGTTTATCCAACCTTTTACTGCTTATGTACAGTTAGCTGAGCACCAGCGAAATACAATGATTAGCATAAAACTGATAACCTTTCCAGTTAGTTTAATTTCTTCCAAAGCCCCTCTTATTGTTCAGTTTTGGCTCAGGATGTCAGATTTCGTTGTGTAATTAGTGGGTTGCTCATTCAAACCTTTGGCAAGACACCTCACCTGCAGGTGCCGGTCAGACACCTCTTTTCTGTCAGTCTGCCCCTGTGGATACAATGTAACCTACCACTATCAGCATGTGAATGTGTGCATGAATGAGTGCATGACAGATGGTAGAGTACAGTAAGGCACTTTAAAAGTCCTAGGACTTGATAAAGCGCTATACAATTGCAGGCATTTACTATTTGTTGTTATTTCCAGTACCACTGTTTTTAACAAACCTGAGATTAAAAAAACTGTTATATTCAGAATGTAACATGAATTCCTTTAATATTCCAGGTGTGTGTAGGCTGCATTCCGCTGACAACTGTGGTCATCCTACTTCCTTTGGAAACAGACACGGCCTTGATCAGCTGCTTCCATGAGGCCTGTGTGTCATTTGCAAGTGTGGCCACTGCTGCAAATGTCCTGGCCATCACTGTGGACCGTTATGATATCTCAGTTCGACCAGCAAACCGTGTGCTAACAATGGGTCGAGCTGTGGCTCTGCTGGGATCCATCTGGGCTCTATCCTTTTTCAGTTTTTTGGTTCCGTTCATGGAAGTGGGTTTCTTCATCAGATCTGGTACAGATTTTGTAAACCAGACTGCAATAGTGAAAGTCTCTCAGATGAGTGAATATTACTCAGAGCTAGGTTTATACTACCACCTGCTAGCACAGATCCCCATATTCTTTTTCACAGCTGTGGTAATGCTGGTAACTTACTACAAGATCCTTCAGGCACTTAACATTCGCATTGGAACACGCTTTCAACACAATTTACCCAAGAAAAAGCAAAAGAGCAAAAACAACATATCTTTGAGCACTGCCACACAAGCAGAGTCTACAGAAGCTTCACAGAGCAGCACCGCAGGCAAGGGCAGTGGAAATGCACCTTTAGGCATGCGGACATCCGTATCTGTCATAATTGCACTAAGAAGAGCGGTGAAGCGCCATCGAGAGAGAAGGGAAAGACAGAAACGAGTTTTTAAGATGTCTCTTCTGATCATCTCTACATTCCTTCTGTGCTGGACCCCAATAACTGTCCTTAACACAATCATACTCAGTAATGGTCCCAGTGACCTGACTGTACGCCTTCGGCTTGGTTTTCTGGTAATGGCATACGGAACCACCATCTTTCATCCCCTCTTATATGCCTTCACTCGGCAAAAGTTCCAGAAAGTTCTCAAAAGTAAGATGAAAAAGAGGGTGGTGTCTGTAGTGGAAGCAGAACCAACACCAAACAATGTGGTCATCCATAACTCCTGGATTGACCCCAGGAGAAACAAAAAGGTCACGTTCAAGGAGACTGAGGCCAGACAAAAGTGTCTTTGCTCAGAGGAAGCAGAGTGACGGACTGAACTCATGTAAATATGTCAAGAAAGCACACAGAAAAGTGAATGAACTAAAACATGTGGATGAGGAGCAGAAAGCAGAAAATGGTGGAAAAAAGAGTAAGAAGCAAAAATCAGACAAAAATTTTAGATGAAGCTGAAAATCAGATTGACATACTGTATGTAGGATGAATGCTAACATGATGGTATCATTGAGAATAAATAAATTGTTATGACATGAACAAAGTTTCATCTTTATAAGATGAAACTTGAGATAACACTTGCTAAAGCTTTTCTCTGAGAAAGAGACATGGGTTATACTAACTTATTGCTATTTATTGTAGACTCCCAGAGACTGAAATAAAGGAAGTTATTGTTGAAAAACTGTATCAATCAGAAGCTCCTGTTGTTCAATGTAATACAGTGTGAGACAAAGAGTCACACACCACTTGGTTTGTCACCATTTGTAATAAATACCCAAGGGCACAGCATTTGTCAGGATCGCATTGTCTACCGTTTCTTCCTGACTCAAAGTGACAATGCATCAGACAAATAAGCATTAAAACTTTCTGTACAACATCTACTTTGTTCTTATCTTTTTATTTTTGTTTAATTATTTAAACATTGGGTAGCTGAGCCTAATTATGAGAAGATCCCATAATATGAAAGCATTGTGAAACTGACAGATGGTAATTGATAGTCTTTCAAGATGCAGGAAGTTTGGACACTTGTTACAGCTACTAGAGCAGTGGTTCTTAACCTTTTTTGAGGTACCAAATCCATCAGTTTCATATGTGCAGTCACCGAACCCTTCTTTAGTGATAAATAAAATAAATATTTTTTTTCCAAATTCAAGACATAGGTATATGTTTTTTTGCTGGTGCACAAAATGAGCCGTGCATGAACGTCACTTTGCTCAAAGAACAAAACCATGAACTCACAGCAAGTTACAGTATTACTTTATTCTGGCCCCCAAAAAATATTTCGGCCCCATGAAAGAATTTCAGCCCCCCAAATATTTTTTTTACTATTTTACTAATTAAAAATAAATTTGGATTTTTTTCAAAGAATTAAAATTTTTTTAATGACTTAATTTTTTTTATTTTAAATTTAATCTGTTTTTTGTCGTTTTGAATCCACAAAATACTTTTTTGGGGCCAGAATAAAGTATTGCACAAATGACATACCTGCAAATCAGTGTGACTTCTGCTGTTGTCTTTGGGAGACCAGTTCAGAGAGGCGTGGTTTCAGAGAGGCGTGGCTTCAGAGAGGCGTGGCTTCACCTTAGCAATTGCATCTTCAGAGCAAAGTCCGTTCATTTTCTTCTTTTTTTGCTTGACATATTTAGTATGGATTAAAATATTAAGAAAGAAACCACGCGACGTACAACTACGACAGCCGCTGATACTGCGTGCACTAAATTCCTCGCAGCACTGATTGGCCGAGCAACGTAACATGATCCTCTGCAGCAAGTGATGGCCAAGCGGGGCGTGTCATCACGACTTTACACAAGTGTGTCTTTACCTTGTGTACGGCAGAGGCTCCGCCAGGGGAACCAGGGGTTCGATGAGACCAACTCATCGAACCCCTGGGGTTCGATCAAACCCAGGTTAAGAACCACTGTACTAGAGACTCCCGTAGGAACTGTGGCAGTGTGTTTCTTTAAGGTCTCTTAAGGAATGGGCCAGTTTCCAGTAACAAGGTATAGAACTTGAAAAATTTGCATTTTTAGCTCAAATACACTTTGTGTACTTGAAGCCTCAGAAAAATTCAGAAAAGTTGAATTTAGTCTCTCCCAGTGCTGCATAGATATCGTTATATTAAGCTTGGATAATATTTTTCAGTCATTCAATTTCCTCTATATCCCACAATGTTTGTTTTTTTTGGTTGTTTTTTTGTTTTTAAACCATAATGTCAGTATTTGCTGCATGAGTTCTAAACAAAATAATATTACAGGATACATGAGATGCTTGTCATCTCATCTCATTAGAGATGGTCCATCTTTTTGAGATGGTCTATCTCAAAAAGGACCAGAAGTCAATTTTGATTATTAAAGTTATCTGGGCTTCCTCAACACCTCTGCAGAATCTCAGCAGAACCACAGGTTGATTTCCTTTATACCATGCTGTAAGAATGCCGTAAATCAAGGAAAAGAAGTTCAGACCAAGAACAGAGTGCATATACTATCTAGACCACAAACATACTGCTCAGTAGAATAACATTTCTGTATTAGAACTTCTCTGTTCTGTATCTACCAAATTACATCCAATGCAACTGCATTTCTGTATCCACTATGACATTTGGTTGCAGGCCTCAGGAAACACTGGAGCTTGTGAACTGATTATTTTACTTCTAATAAGTAAGACTAGTGTGTTAAATAGATAACCAACAGCACAGACTTGGAAAAAAGACCTACACTTGTATAGCACTTTTTCAAGTCCATAAGACCACAAAGCCCTCCAAGCTACATTCAGTCATTCACAAAACACATTCAGATGCTCATGGTGGTAAATTACTGCATAGTAGCCACAGCTGTTCAGTCTGACAGACGTGAGGATGCTGGGCTCTCTGACTACCAAAGAGACAATAGCCACTGTTGCCATCATCGTCCAATTTCTGCAATAAAATTCGATCTAGAGTTGGTGTCCTGCTTTATCATTAACACTTTTCCTCCACTGACTGTGAAGGTTGCACAATAACATACACCACATGTAGTTAATCAGTGTTAAAGACCAAGAATGTTTTAAATATTGCTTAGATCCATGAAGAATCTTTCTAACAATTTTTAAGAGAGCATTACAGAGCTTTAGGTAAAAATCATCTCTGATCTACGTATGTGCATGAGCAGAACATTAACCTTGAAGTACAGTGAGGAAAATAAGTATTTGAACACCCTTTGACTTCGCAAGTTCTCCCACTTAGAAATCATGGAGGGGTTTGAAATTTTCATCTTAGGTGCATGCCCACTATGAGAGACATAATCAAAAACAAAAAAATCCAGAAATCACAATGTATGATATTTTAAATAATTTATTATTTACTGCTGTAAATAAGCATTTGAACAACTGCTAACCTTTCATGTCATAGCTGGGTCTTCCAACATGACAATGACCGGAAGCACATAGCCAGGATAACCAAGGAGTGGCTCCATAAGAAGCATAGCAAGGTTCTGGAGTGGCCTAGCCAGTCTCCAGACCCAAACCCCATAGAAAATGTTTGGAGGAGCTCAAACTCCATGTTTCTCAGTGACTTCCCAGAAACCTGGTTGATCTAGAAAAGATTTGTGTGGAGTAATGGGCCAAAATCCCTGCTGCAGTGCAAACCTGGTGAAAAACTACAGGAAACAATTGACCTCTGTAATTGCAAACAAAGGCTACTGTATCAAATATTAACATTGATTTTCACAAGTGTTCAAATACTTATTTGGACCAGTAACACACAAATAAATTATTTTAAGAAATCACACACCACAATTTCCGGATTATTATTTTTTTGATTACCGTATGTCTCTCACAGTGGACATGCAGCTAAGATGAACATTTCAAACCCTTCCATGATTTCTAAGTGGGAGAACTTGCAAAGTCGCAGGGTGTTCAAATACTTTTTTTCTCACTTTTTCAATTTTAGGGAGAATCAAAGTGCTTCTGTGATCTAGAGCACAACTTCACACATAATGTCATGCACACAGTTTTCTAATGATTATAAGAGGCTGATTGAATATAAGCAGATATTTTAAAGTTGGGATAAACAGAGTTTATCAAATATTCTAATGATATCCATGAACAAATGAAGATAAAACTGCAACAAAACCTACAGATGAAACATACCACAAGCACAAGTAAAAGAATGCATTAGATCAGAACATGGTGCACTGGCCACAAGTTAAGATGGCAGACCTGCTTAAGCTGTGAAAGAACTCATGCTGTACTAGAAGGTCCAGCAGCAACCTACCATAAGCTGCTCCAAGATCAACATGCTGGGAAAGCAGCCAGCTTGTAGAAAACCAAATGGTGACTGGTGAAGGGAGTGCATGATAAAGCATGACACCTACTCTAGATAGGATTTTATTACAGGATACAAACCAGACCTCTCTCATCACAAGGCTCTGCAACAGGTGACCTGAGAGAAGGCTGCAAGCTCTTCAAAAGGCTGACATCAGCTGCTATGCTTTGCCCAGCTTATAGGCCAAAATCCACAACAACAGATGTGTGAACATTATGTAAAAAAATATTTTTGTTACAAAAGTTACATACTGCACTTTAAGCCTACAGGATTTTCTGTAGATTTGAAAATCACACACTGCTGCCTGACAGAAGTAAAATGCAAAAACGAATAAAGAAAAGGCCTTACCCAGTTCATTGATGCTCTGAGCAGCCTTAGTGATCTCCCTGCTGCCACCCTGCAGCTGGCCCTGCAGCCTCTTGCTCAGGTACAAGATGCGTATGATCCTCCGCAGCAGGTCACAGGCCACCTGGAGCAGAGAAAGACATGCTGTGAGCTGGAGTCAATAGATATAATTACCAATGTCAATAGGGACCCAGGACATTGATATAAATACTGCAAATCTATTTGCACATTTTGGTCAGTTTAACATTTATCAATAAGAAGGATATAAATACTGGCAAATTATTAAAATGATGCATGGTTTCAAACATTTTTCTTTACAAATAACTTCAGTGTGGTGTGCATTTGTATTCAGCCCCTGATGTTTCATCTGCAGGTCTTCAGTTCAATTCAAAAATACTATATATGCCAAAGAAAAATGTATTTTTGCCATAACATATTTATGGCTGAAGCAAAAAATAAGATTAATCGTGATAAATCATGAATTGATTATTAAAATGATCATCAACTAATTTAGTAATCAATTAATTGTTAACTGAAATATAAAGACTAAGAAAAAGCCGTTACTAAGAGCAGTAATTAAGCCAAAACTATACAAAATGGTTTGAACTTTCTCCATCTCTCACTGCTATTTGGTCCTGCTCTGCTTCCATGAAGCCTCCTTTCCATCTGCTTTTGGATTAAGGGTCATAGTTCAGGTATTGTGTTGTGACAACTGTCCATAAGTAAAACAGTAAGAGTAAGAGCTTTGGTTCTGGATTCCCCAGAATCCAGAACCAAAGGGAATAATTGTCGAAACATGATGTGTTAACCAGAATAATTATAAACAAAAGTCTACAAAGAAGAATAAATCAAAACTAGAAAAATTTGCATTTCCTGTGAAAATGTAGTGTGAAAGCTGTAAGATGAATTTTTTTGTGAAAATTGCAGAAGCATTTCAAGTCAACTGCAGAAGTCTTGCAGAAATGTAAGAAATAGAGAAAAGCAGAAGAAAATAAAAGTCTGCAAAACATGCACAGAAAAAGAAGAGTGAAAATGTTCACTTAATGCAAAAATCCCACCAAAAGACTATTAGAAATCAGTGCAGAACACTGCCTACAAAGTTAAACTGAAATGTCACAGCAGCTTATGAGGTAAAATTAGCTAAAAAGCTAAAGCCAGTTGACATGCTAATACTAACAGTAAAATACCCCATAAAATGTGATAAACCCCACATAAAAGCTAAAATTAGTTAAAAAGGTAAAGCTAGCTAAAATACCAAAGACTCCCCTTTGGTATTTAACCATGTACGTGGAACAACCA
This sequence comes from Xiphophorus hellerii, assembly GCF_003331165.1. Classification (NCBI taxonomy): domain Eukaryota; kingdom Metazoa; phylum Chordata; class Actinopteri; order Cyprinodontiformes; family Poeciliidae; genus Xiphophorus; species Xiphophorus hellerii. Next base: position 20,530,499 of record NC_045688.1, on the reverse strand, counting down.
ACAGATTCAGAGTTTGCAAACGAAGACCAGGAGCAGCAGAATATTTAGTTAAAAGCTGACACAGATGATCAGGAGCCTGGCCATGTAATGCTCTGTATGTCAGCACAAGGACTTTAAAACGAAACAGTACTTATAGCAGATGAAGAGTACAAAGTATTAATAGAAAGGAATCCCCACTCAAGGTTTCTAAATGCTGTTGAGGAAAATGAAATTATAAATATAGCAAAAAAAACATATAGTGATAAAACATCTAGATTGTAATGGAATAGATTTGTTTTTGGCTAAGAAAGTAACTGAGGCAATATCAAAATTACTAGCACATATTTGTCCTTTGTCATTTCAACTTGGCACATCCTCTCCGTGGGCTGCCACCTTATCGTGGTGGAGGGGTTTGAGTGTCCCAGTGATCCTTATGGATATGGTTATTGTAGTAATGTTAGCGGCACACTGTATAAATAATCTCCATCAACAATTACAGTCATAGTCAAAATACTTGAATCTAGTTTCCGATGAGGCTCATTTGTTAGGCTAAAAGCACCTTTTGAAGTTACGTCTGTCATGAAGGCAAGTAGGAGTAAAATTTCACAGGTGAAAATTGTTGATAACTATAACAAGATTGTAGGGATCTGAAAGGATTGCTGTTTCCTCTCATATGAAATAACATCTGAGAGACTTAAGGCGTGTTTTTCACAGTTGAACACACCTAAAGTCTTGAAAGATCCTCCCTGAAAAGGCAAACATGCAGTTTTGTCTGCACAAAAACTGTTGATGTGCATTTCATGTTTAAATCTTCATTTGACAACGGGATTTTTTAAAGCCAGTTTTAATTTTGTTTTAAATGAATACATGATCCATGGTTTGAAGAGTTTATGACCCTACTCAATGAAAATGAGAAGAAATCAAATCAATAAGTGAGATCGATAATGGAATTGGTATCAATAAATTATCAATTCCCATCCCTCCTTTTGGAAGTAGAAAAGATGGGTGGATAGAATAGAATAGAAGTACTTTATTCATCCCAGCAGGGAAATTACTTCGCAGTTACAGCATAGAGACAAGACACAATAACAACTACCACTGAGTAGTAGTTGTAGATAAAATAAAATAAAAAATAAAATCTAAAATGCTGTTAATATAAGAAACAACTTAAGAGCAGTCCTTGCAAAGATTCAAAAAATGCAGATATGTATATGTAAATATATGTACAGCAAGTGTGCCACAGTGCAGTTGTGCAAAATTGGACTGATTAGTGCAGAACAATGATTTAGCTTTTATTGTACAGTGAGATGGCCTGTGGCAGGAAGGATTTCCTGTATCTGTCCCTACGGCAGCGGAGCTGGAGCAGCCTATGTGAGAAGGTGCTCCGCTGTCTGTCCACTATGTGGTGGAGAGGGTGCTGTTTATTGTCCATAATAGACAGAACCTTCTTCAGTGTCCTCCTCTCCACCACAGTTTCCAGGGACTCCAGCCTTAGTCCCAGTACAGAGCCAGCTTTCCTGATGATTTTGTCCAGTCTATTAGAGTCGCTGGCTCTGATGCTGCTTCCCCAACACACAGCAGCAAAGAAGATGGCACCGGCAACAACACTGTGATAAAAGGTCTCCAACATCTTGCTGCACACTTTGAAGGATCTCAGCTTCCTTAAAAAATAGAGTCTGCTCATCCCCTTCTTGCACACAGCGTCAGTGTTAGATGCCCAGTCCAGTCTGTTGTCGATTACAACTCCCAGGTATTTGTAATCCTCCACCACTTCCCCTTTGATCTTCAGTGGCCGTGAAGGTATCTTCTTCCTTCTGAAGTCAATCACCATCTCTCTGGTCTTACTAATGTTGAGCCTCAGGTGATTCTGCTCAGACCACTCCACAAAGTCGTCCACCAGTGTCCTGTACTCCCCCTCCCCTCCGTCCCCTATACACCCGACAACCGCTGAGTCATCAGAAAACTTCTGTAGGTGACATGACTCAGAGTTGTACTGGAAATCAGTGGTGTACAGGGTGAAGAGAAAGGGAGAAAGCACAGTTCCCTGTGGAGCTCCTACGTCACTGACCACCACATCAGATAGGACACTGCCCAGACGGACAAACTGTGGCCTGCCTATCAAGTAGTCAGTAACCCAGGAGATCACTGAGTCGTTGACACCCATCCTCCGCAGCTTCTCACCCAGTAGCAGAGGCTGGATGGTGTTGAAGGCACTGGAGAAATCAAAGAATGTGATTCTCACAGTGTCTCCTCCACCATCCAGGTGCGAAAGTGCTCGTTGCAGCAGGAAGATGATGGCATCGTCAACTCCTAAGTGGGGCTGGTAGGCAAATTGCAGGGGGTCTAGAAACGTCCTCACCCGAGGCCTCAGCTGGGCCAGGACCAGTCTCTCCATGACCTTCATCACATGAGATGTGAGAGCAACTGGTCTGTAGTCCTCTGGGTCGGATGTCCTTGGCTTCTTGGGAACAGGAACCACATGTGATGTCTTCCACCGCAGCAGGACTCTCTCCAGCCTCAAGCTCAGGTTGTACATGTGTGCCAGTACGGTGCACAGCTGGCCAGAGCAGGTCTTCAGGATCCGTGGTGTAATGCCATCAGGTCCTGCAGCCTTCCCCTGGTGTAATCGCTCCAACTGTCTCTTAACCTGGCCTGTAGTCACCGTTAGCTGGGGGTAGGTGTTGTTGTCTGCAGTGGAGATGGGGGAGGAGGGGGGGATGGGGGGCTGAAGGAGAGGTGGTGTGCAGGAGAATGCCGGTAGGTGGGTTGAACAACTTGGGGCAGTGTGGATGTGTGGGGGGATGGTGGTGGTAGGGGAGTAGCAGGAGGTGAGCTAAACCTGTTGAAAAACTGGTTAAACTGGTTTGCTCTATCCAGGCTCCCTGTGTGTCCTTCCCCTTCATCCCAGTGATGTGCTTCATTCCTTTCCACACATCTCTCACACTGTTCTGCTCGAGTTTGGACTCAAGCTTCCTCCTGTAGTTGTCCTTGCATGTCCTCAGTGTCTCTCTGAGTTCACGCTGGACTCTCCTCTGCTCCTCCTTATCTCCAGACCTGAAAGCCATCTTCTTTTTGTTTAGAAGTGCCTTCAGGTCACTGGTAATCCAGGGTTTGTTGTTGGAGAAGCAGCGCACGGTCCGGGCTGGCATGACAGTGTCCTCACAGAATCTGATGTAGTCCGTGATGCAGTCAGACATGTTGTCGATGTCCTCCCCATGAGGCCCACAGAGCACATCCCAGTCTGTCGACCCAAAGCAGTCCTGCAGTGCCTCAGCTGCCTCCTGTGTCCACCTCCTCACCGTCCTGATGCGCACAGGCTGCCTACTCACTAGAGGGACATACTTGGGAGTCATCCTTACCAAGATGTGGTCCGACCTGCCAAGGGGGGGCAGGGCTGTGGCGCTGTATGCATCTTTGGCATTAGCATACAGGAGATCCAGCATTTTGTTTTCCCTGGTGGGACAGTCAACATACTGCTGGAAGTTGTGTAGAGTTTTGTCCAATGAGGCATGGTTAAAGTCACCTGTGATGACCATGAAGGCGTCCGGGTGTTGAGTCTGGAGTTTGGCTGCGGTAGAGCTGATGATGTCACAGGCCACCGCTGCATCAGCTGATGGGGGAATGTAAACAGCGATCAAAATGGCGGACGTAAACTCCCTCGGTAAATAATACGGCCGCATTCCCACAGCCAGAAGTTCAATGTCCGGGCTACAAATCTGTTCCTTCACGTTGACATGACTGGGATTACACCACCTCTCACTCACATAAAGTACAATCCTTCCGCCCTTCTTCTTCCGACTCTTGGAAAAGTCCCTGTCCCCCCGCACCAAGGAAAATCCAGGGACCTCCATGCTGTAGTCCGGAATAAGCGAGTGCAGCCAGGTTTCCGTGAAGCAGAAGATACTGTACTCCCTGTACTCCTTCTGGGTCCTAACCAGCGCCGTGAGTTCGTCCGTCTTATTCCCCAGAGACCTCACGTTCCCCACAGTAATCGCCGGTACCGCTGGTTTGTGCCGTCTCCTCTTCTCCCTCCGTTTAACTCCAGACCTGCAGCCCCGGCGTCTCCTCCGTAACTCCTCTGGGACCACAGGCCTGTCTCCGGGCAGCAGCAGGCTTACACAGCGCAATCAGCTGTTCACGCAAGTAAACAATGCCGCTACTCCGTTCGGCGAGGTTCTCCGTAACAAAGAGTAGAAAAAGTAGCAGAAGAACGCGGAGAACAGCGACAGAACCACATCCAGCCATTGTGGAAAGCTTAACTGATGATCTATGGGTTCTTTAAGCACGGATCCTTAATCGGTTACAGCAAATATACACAGATTAACACACACACGACGGGAGCTGCGTCTGCAAGCAGCCAGCTGCGCCGGCGCCAAAAAAAAAAAAAAAAAAAAAAAAAAAGATCGGTTTGACATGTAAGATCAATCACTGATCAACCAAAATTAAAGAAGTCGGGGTCAATCAATCTGCGCTACCCACTCTCTGTCCAACCCCAGCATTATTTGTTCTTTATGTCTTCATCCACATCTTAACTGTCTTCCCCTGGCTTAATACTTATGTTCAGTATCCGAACCAGGGAACACAGAACGAATCAACAGCCTTTTGTTATGTAGTAATTGATTTTATGCCACCCTGCAGACATTTAGTAGATTACAACTTCAGGATTGCATGTAAACCTCATTATTCAAGTCTTGCACAAAATATAGTGATATACCAAATCCATCCAAGTCCACATCCTGTCCTGATTGTTTTATAGTGTGGAAACAAGATGGCCAATAAAAGCATGAGTGGCAAATGCCAAGAAAGCTACTTGAACTGAGGAATACCTATCTCCAGGACACAAAAGAGATGAAGGTTAGATCAATCAATTATATTTGATCAATGTGTTTTGTCTCTTGATTATGACATAGACTGCTTCGGGAATTCAACTTAATTTTGTTAACGTTGTCACATGTTCTGATATATTTATTTGATCCAAGGCATAGTAAGAACCTAATGACTTTTACTAATCTTTGGAACAGAAAAACAACTTTTTACCAGAATTGTAAAACATAATTCCCAATCAGATAGATTACATTTAAACTTACCTGCAGTCTGGCTAGCTGAGTGATTCTGCCCACAATCTTGTTATAGGGATCAACAATCTTTGCCCTCATTCTGGAAAGAAAAAAATGTTATAACTGACCATCATCCAGGTGTTTTCCATCTCAGGAACTTCTCCAATAAACAGAGAACCTATCTAGTGTTTTCATAATTATGCAGCAGAAAGGTAAATGCTATAAAAGAAAATAAATATTAAAAAAAACAAACACTTGAAGACAACAAAGTACACTTGGAACCCGAGGTTCTAACTCAACTCTGAGAAACTTTTACCTTTTGAAGTAACATTTAGATTTGGACTGGGCATCCAGGTATGAAGTGGAGAAACTTTGTGGCACTTAAAACCCTGAAGTTAAAGACTACTCTAGGTAATATGGCCGTAGAATATTTCCACACTAAGCAGAAATGGCTTCTTGATTTCTAAAGAACCTGTCAGCTACAGACTCCACCGGCTCATTGCATGTGAAAAAAAAATGTACACAAATATTGAAAAAACTCCTTAACACAATAGAGACATTGTGATCTTCAATGATCACAAACTGTAGCATATAAACATGTATTATTTTCATCAATAGTGTTCCAGCATCTGAAACAGTGTCAATAGCTGACTTTATCTAGATCCTGATGGTTTCTGGTTCAGCTAGTGTGTTCTTTCAAGTTCCTGGGATCATTTAACCTTGAGATTCAACTCAGTTCTAATGGATCAACAGCCAAATTCCATCTAAGACACCCTGATCATTCAGTTGATTATTTACCTCTCAACAGCGGCCTGCAGTGCACTAATCCTCGTCTGCATCATCTGAAGAACCCCTGAAAATAACACAAGATTTGTCTTTCAGAATATTAGATTTAAAGAGCTTGCTTATTAGAATGCACTACCTCCATCTGGTGGTACCAATCAAGGCTCACAGTTTTGTGGAGATGTTTTTTCAAATCTATTTTGTAGGCATGTAATATAACTAAAGTGCTGCAATATTTTTAAATATTTTCTACATTCCCTTTTTTACACACACAAACAATCTTGAATTAATATCAGTTACATCAACATTTGATTTCCTTTTGGGATCAGTATAGTATTTTTGAATTTGAATGCTAAATATCTAATATATTCAAATTTATGATTGATCAGCACACCTCTAGTTAGCAACAACAACTAACCTCTATACTTCCTTAGTTATTTAGATATCTATCATCTTCCGCTTAACTAGGATCGGTTTGCCGGAGCAGTAGCCTAAGCATGGAGACCCACCCTTCCCTCTCCCTAGCCACTTGGACTGGGGAGAGGGAACCCATCTCACAATTACAGGAACCAAAAGCAAAATGCAGAATAAAAAACGTTGGTAAATACCTTCAAGAGACTCAATCCCTGTAGCCTGAGCCAACAAGTCTTCATGCCTTGCCACAACCTGGAAAGAAAGGAAAAAACACACAATCTACAAAGCTTGATTGAAATTTAGTGTCGATTTCCATAGAGTGATGAAATGCAAAACTAAGGAGTAGCTAATACCCAAAGGGTATTTAGTTTGTTGTGATGGAGATTGATTTTAGGATGAAGCAATCCATGCAAATCAGGCTTAGGTACACCACCTTAAAATCATGGAATTTCTAAGCATGAAGAATGTTTAGTCATTTAAGTATAAGAATGTATCTAAATGACAAAAATTCCGAGTTTGAAAAACATAAATTCATAAACTAAATCACATTGAAGCAGTCAGTGGCACATTATAGAAAAAGAGATGCGCAAAACTGCAGTGATCAGTCCTGACCAAAACAGATGTCTGAGTTTCTTTGAGCTGCTGAGTTTTATTTGAACTGGTTCTGACTTCTCCAACACACAACACACACAAACTGACTTGTGTAAACTTAAACAAATAAAAAGCCATAAAGGAAAAGTATACAAGCTTCATGGATAGAAGTGGAATTCTGAAGCCAGCACAAAATTAAAGAATGACAAGAAAATCCACATTTTCACATCAAAATACCTTTATGTGGTTTTTACTAAACTCATACACAAAGATTGTATCGTTTGTTGATATATTGAGAATTATCGATCAATCGGTTGATTGATAGCATATTTAGTTATTTCTCATATCTGATTTCACTCTAAGTAAAACAACTGACTGATCCTCCTCCAAGAGAAGCTTTATGGCAGATTTTTAACAGGGATTATAAAACCATTTTCACAGATGTAACTCAGAAGTACCAGTGAGATATGAAACTGAAGCCAAAACTGTATTTGCCACACAGCAACGGACTGTTTTGTGTTCCTACAGAAGAAGTCAGTCAACAGTATTTCATTATTTAAGGTCAGGTCAATAAGTGAGTGAAAATGCATATATTTTCTAAATGGTCAACAGATAATTAGTAAATGAGTTATAGGCATCAAGACTGTGAAACATTAAAATCAAGTGAGATTTAAGAATATGAATGTTATGTATGTAGAGAAAGCCATGACATCTGTCATGTTTAAAAAGGTTAAGCATGACATTCTATGCCGTTTCTTCCCAGTTGCTTGATTAGTGACCCACCCACTCAAAAACTGCTTTTTATTAATGGGTAGCACTTTTGAGAAGTTTTAAAGACTAGGGTAATGTACAGATACCCAGAACACCACTTGCTGCTTTTAGGTGAAGCCGTGTTATTTTGGAACCTGCATGAATGAGCTTTGTGTTATTTCAAACTTTATTTGATGCTCTATGAGATGAAACCGTTTGTAATGACTTACAAGTCCTTTGTGAATGTTGCTAATAGACCCTACCTGTGCACTTGTTATCAAATGGTTTTAACAGATGCAATGTCAAAGCTGGTTTCTGACTGCTTTGAATGAAGCGGATGTTCGTACCTGGCTGTGCAGTTCTTTGTCGAGCTGGCTGATGCCCTGTGCCAGCTTGGCCAACTGCTCAGCGATGACGGCCTGATGGATAGCCTGTGCTGTGTACGTCTTCACGTCAAAATCTTCGTCCAGGAAATCCGAATAGCACTCTGCAAACAGAGCAGAAGGTCGTTACAGTCTCCCACCAGCATCCAGCAGACCAGTGATAGGACCCGGGTGGTCTGTCAGAAAACTGAGTAGTTTCTGTGGGTCACTGCATTAAAAGAACGAGAGTGTCTATTAGGGCAAATTACTAAACACATTCCAAACGCTACAAGCTCCACTTACTCGGAAAGAGAAGGATGATTACATGTACAGGAGCTGACAAAGTTAGCCTTGTAGCACAGCAACCTTGTCCATTTTTTATTGTCAGGTATCGTTTTTTATTGTTGTTGTTTTTATTGTTAGTTTGTGTGTTTAGTTAAAAAAAGAAAAGCTCACCATCTTTCAGAAGCGAATTCGTGGAAACTTCTTTACCGTCCTCCATGTTGATACTTCCGTGTGACGTACACTTCTTCTGGTCAGCTTGCAAATAGATTTTTGGAGCAGTGCGCCACGTCATGGCCATCTTGTGCGAAACTCTGCGTCCCTGGGGAAATCTGTTCCCCTTGTCTGGAGCTCTGACTGCAGCCAGAGAGGCGGAGTTTACGTTTTGTGCTATTTTTAATCTCCAAGAGAATCAGTCTTTTTTCAACTTTTGTTATATTCACTTTAGCCTGACAAACAAAAGTCAGTCACCAAACACTGTTCTCCAACACATTGTGTGTATTTATAATTTCTAATTGTTTTTTGTTGGAAGCTAGGTGATGGCAGGCAGGGCCGTGCAGAGAACTTTGGAGGGGCAGGGGCTCAAAGTTAAAAACGGGGAACATTGAACAACGCATATTAATCAAGAATCTAATACTTAATCAGATCACACTGTATCATTGTCATCATGTGGGGACAATGCAAAACATAGTCTATGTTTTCACCAACAGGTATAGAGTTGCTGTTTCTGCTGCTGACAGAGGTGGAGGGAGGTGGAGGGCTGTCTTGATCTGAGACAACACAGCCCTCCATGACCATGAAGGGTCATGGTTATGATGGTACTGTTTCTTTATGTCAGAATATCTGATATTAAGGTACGGAGCCCCTAAGACAAGGGTTTCAAACTCTAGTCCTCGAGGGCCGCAGTCCTGCAACTTTTAGATGTGCCTCTGCTGCACCACACCTGAATAGAATAATTAGGTAATTAAGGCTCTGGAGAACTGATCTACACAAGGAGGAGGTAATTAAGCCATTTCATTCCAGTGTTTTGTACCTGTGGCACATCTAAAACCTGCAGGACAGCGGCCCTTGAGGACTGGAATTTGACACCTGGGCCCTAAGGGGACATGGAGAAAATAAAAGAAAAAGAAATCCAGACTTACTTTCTCAAGATCCTAAGAAAAGAAGTCGGGATCTTGGGATTTCTCATTTCTGAAATAAATACTAAATTTTTACTTGAAATTTCGGACACATGTCCGTAGTTCATAGAATGAAAGAACAATGTTATTTTTACTCAAACATATACCTGTAAAAAGTAAAATCAGAGAAACGGATTATTTTAAGTAGTCTCTTAATTTTTTTTCGGAGCTGTATGTCTAAGAAATGGTTGGTCCCTGTCCAATGGGGTAGCAAGGATTACAAGGTGAGCTTCAGGCTTCAGGACTTGCATTCCTCTTTGATGTTTCTAAAAGCATTTTTTCCTTCTTTGAAAAGAGAGGAATTATGTTCTCATGTATTTCAGATCTTCACAGAGAAATACTTTAATGCATTTAATATAAATGCTGGAACTTATTATTTTAGACCAATAAATGACTATTGATTTAAAAAAAATTAGCAACTAGAAATATTTTTCATCCAGTAATCTGTCATATTTTCCAGGAGAACGGGATTTTCCAGAAAGCCTACACTCTCATCTTTTCAGAAAGTCTAAGTTTTCGGGTCCTGATATCAGCTATTGTTTTATGTTTATATCGGCAATTATAAATGATAAACACAATGTGTTGGAAAACAGTGTTTGGTGACTGACTTGTATTTGTCAGGCTAAAGGGAACATAACAAAAGTTGGAAAAAGACTGACTCTCCTGGAGATTAAAAATAACAGCACAGAACTGTGTAAGAAAAACCACACACAAGACCAGGTTTATTTGTTTATTTATTCTAGAGTTTTACTATTGCCCTCTCCTTGGGCTGCCACCTTATCGTGGTGGAGGGGTTTGAGTGCCCCAATGATCCTAGGAGCTATGCTGTCTGGGGCTTCATGCCCCTGGTAGGGTCACCCAAGGCAGACAGGTCCTAGGTGAGGGACCAGACAAAGTGCAGCCCGAAGACCCCAATGATGAACGGCACCATTGGACTTTGTGTTCCCTCGCCCGGACGTGGGTCACCAGGGCCCCACTCTGGAGCCAGGCCTGGAGGGGGGGCACGATGGCGAGCGCCTGGTGGCCGGGCTTTTACCCATGGAGCCCGGCCGGGCTCAGCCCAAAAAGGAAACATGGGCCCCCCCTCCCATGGGCCCACCACCCGTGAGAGGGGCCAAAGGGGTCGGGTGCATTGTGTGATGGGTGGCGGCCGAGGGAGGGGACCCTGGCGGTCCGATCCTCGGTTGCAGAAGCTGGCTCTTGGGACGTGGAATGTCACCTCTCTGGTGGGGAAGGAGCCGGAGCTAGTGTGTGAGGTCGAGAGGTTCCGGCTAGAAATAGTCGGTCTCACCTCAACGCATGGCTCTGGTTCTGGAACCAGTCTCCTTGAGAGGGGCTGGACATACTTCCACTCTGGAGGTGCCCAAGGTGAGAGGCGTCGGGCAGGAGTGGGCATACTTGTTGCTCCCCCGACTCGGCGCCTGTACATTGGGGTTTATCCCGGTGAATGAGAGGGTAGCCTCCCTCCGCCTACGGGTGGGGGGACGGGTCCTGACTGTCGTTTGTGCTTACGGGCTGAACGACAGTTCAGATTACCCACCCTTTTTGGAGTCCTTAGAGGGGGTACTGGAGAGTGCTCCTCCTGGGGACTCCCTTGTTCTGCTGGGGGACTTCAGCACTCACGTGGGCAATGACAGTGAGACCTGGAGGGGCGTGGTTGGGAGGAACGGCCCCCCCGATCTGAACTCGAGCGGTGTTCTGTTGTTGGACTTCTCTGCTCGTCATGGATTGTCCATAACGAACACCATGTTCAGGCATAAGGGTGTCCATATATGCACTTGGCACCAGGACAGTCTAGGCCGCAGTTCGATGATCGACTTTGTCATTGTTTCATCGGATCTGCGGCCGTATGTCTTGGACACTCGGGTGAAGAGAGGTGCGGAGCTGTCCACTGACCACTACCTGGTGGTGAGTTGGCTCCGGTGGTGGGGGAGGAAGCCGGTCAGACCTGGCAGGCCCAAACGTGTTGTGAGGGTCTGCTGGGAACGTCTGGCAGAATCCCCTGTGAGACGGAGCTTTAACTCCCATCTCAGGCAAAACTTCGAACACGTCCCGGGGGATGTGGGGGACATGGAGTCTGAGTGGACCATGTTCCGTGCCTCCGTTGTCGAGGCGGCCGATCAGAGCTGTGGCCACAAGGTTGTCGGTGCCTGTCGCGGCGGCAACCCTTGAACCCGTTGGTGGACACCTTCGGTGAGGGATACCGTCAGGCTGAAGAAGGAGTTCTATCGGGCCTTTTTGGCATGTGGGACCCCGGAAGCAGGGGTCCCACTGGCGGGCGAAGCGGCATGTGGCTCGGGTGATTGCTGAGGCAAAAACTCGGGCGTGGGAGGAGTTTGGAGAGGCCATGGAGAAAGACTTCCGTACGGCTTCGAGGCGATTCTGGTCCATCATCTGGCGTCTCAGGGGGGGGAAGCAGTACGGCACCAACACTGTTTATAGTGGGGATGGTGTGCTGCTGATCTCTACTCGGGACATTGTGGGCCGGTGGGCAGAATACTTCGAAGACCTCCTCAATTCCACCAACATGCCTTCCATTGAGGAAGCTGAGCCTGGGGACTCTGGGTTGGGCTCTCCAATCTCTGGGGACGAGGTTGCCGAGGTGGTTAAAAAGTTCCTCGGTGGCAAGGCTCCGGGGGTGGATGAGATCCACCCGGAGTTCCTTAAGGCTCTGGATGTTGTAGGGTTGTGTTGGCTGACACGACTCTGCAATATCGCATGGACATCGGGGCAGTTCCCCCTGGATTGGCAGACTGCGGTGGTGGTCCCCCTGTTCAAAAAGGGGGACCGGAGGGTGTGCTCCAATTATAGAGGGGTCACACTCTTAAGCCTCCCTGGCAAGGTCTATTCAGGGGTCCTGGAGAGGAGGGTCCGTCGGATAGTCGAACCTCGGATTCAGGAAGAGCAGTGTGGTTTTCGTCCTGGTCGTGGAACACTGGACCAGCTCTACACCCTCGGCAGGGTCCTGGAGGGTGCATGGGAGTTCGCCCAACCAGTATACATGTGTTTTGTGGACTTGGAGAAGGCATTCGACCGTGTCCCTCGGGGAGCACTGTGGGGGGTTCTCCAGGAGTATGGGGTATCGGGCCCTTTGATACGGGCTGTCAGGTCCCTGTATGACCGGTGTCAGAGTCTGGTCCGCATTGCCGGCAGTAAGTGGGGCTCGTTTCCAGTGAGAGTTGGACTTCGCCAGGGCTGCCCTTTGTCACCGATTCTGTTCATCACTTTCATGGAAGGAATTTCTAGACGCAGGCAAGGTGCTGAGGGGATCCAATTTGGTGGCCTTGGGATCTCATCTCTGCTTTTTGCAGACGATCTGGTCCTATTGGCTTCATCAGGTCGTGATCTGCAACTCTCGCTGGAGTGGTTCGCAGCCGAGTGTGAAGCGGCCGGGATGAGGATCAGTGCCTCCAAATCCGAGGCCATGGTCTTGAGCCGGAAAAGGGTAGAGTGCCTTCTCCGGGTCGGGGGGGTATCCTGCCCCAAGTGGAGGAGTTCAAGTATCTCGGGATCTTGTTCACAAATGGGGGAAGAAAGGAGCGGGAGATCAACAGGCGGATTAGCGCAGCATCTGCCATCAAGCGGGCGCTGTACCAGTCCGTCGTGGTGAAGAGAGAGCTGAGCCAAAAAGCGAAGCTCTCGATTTACTGGTCGATCTACGTTCCCACCCTCATCTATGGTCATGAGCTTTGTGTCGTGACCGAAAGAACGAGATCGCGGATACAAGTGGCCGAAATGGGTTTTCTCCGTAGGGTGTCTGGGCTCTCCCTTAGAGATAGGGTGAGAAGCTCAGTCATCCGGGAGGGACTCAGAGTAGAGCCGCTGCTCCTTCACATCGAGAGGAGCCAGTTGAGGTGGCTCGGGCATCTGGTCAGGATGCCTCCTGGACGCCTCCCTGGTGAGGTGTTCCGGGCACGTCCCACCGGGAGGAAGCCCCGGGGAAGACCCAGGACACGCTGGAGGGACTATGTCTCTCGGATGGCCTGGGAACGCCTCGGGATTCCCCCGGAAGAGCTGGAAGAAGTGGCCGGGGAGAGGGAAGTCTGGACCTCCCTTCTGAAGCTGCTACCCCCGCGACCTGACCCCGGATAAGCGGAAGAAGATGGATGGATGGATGGATGGATGGGTTTTGCTATTGCTATCTTTTTAACAGCGTTTGGCTGTAGGAATTTTCCCTGCAATTGATCTGCCTTTGAGATTTCAATTTGATAGATGAAGGGCATTATGAATAAATATTTTTATTAAAAAATAAAAGAAAAAAATATCATACAAGCATTGGATTCTTTGTAGAAATTACTTTTGCAGTCTGGTCTACGGTTTTACATTGTAGATATAAATTTTGGCAAAATGTGTAATTTTGGTTGATTAGTACTCTTCATTTTAGGGTCATTAATGGTTGGCAATATTACAGCATTTTTCTATAAATTTTACAATGTCTAAGACTTCCACAATATATATATGTTTTCTACATTTCCTAACTGTAAAAATTAAGTGAAATTTATGTTTCTTGACTGCCATTTATTTTCTACAGTAATATAAATGCTTTGGATGTTACAGTTTGTAACTGTCAGTGTCTTACAATTTTTTATCGTAAGTTTTACTCTGGGTTTTTTACAGTGCCGCTACCAATCAAAAATTACAGTTCCACATGCCTGTCTCAAAACCAGCATGTAGAGAAAACAGATGAACAACCAAGTTGAGCTATAATAATACAAATCACTGACAGTTTTGATAATCTAAAAGTCTACAACAGGTTAAGAAAACATTTTCAATTTCTTTGGCCAGGCTCATAATACTGCCACATCACTATACTTCAATATGGACATAAATTCTCTCAGGGTTTTGTGTAGGAAACCTTTCCCTTTACGAGGGACATGTACTGTACAGTGCAATACCTTTAAGTAGAAACACACCAGACATGATGTAGTAAAAGATATACTTTATTTTTATTTTTTTGGAGCAATTACATCATTGTCCTGGTCACTTCCTTTACATCTCACAATCACATCACAACATTCAATCACATTCAAATCAGTGTTCACAAAAATAACAAGCATTCAAACAGCAAGCTACTGAGGTTTTAAAGCACAAAGCCACAAGATGAACTGGAAAAAAACACAGCTCCTTATTAAAGCTGCAGATGATCTGGGACTATAGGCTCAAAGTCAGCTCCTCTCCAAGGGATGCAGCATTTATCTGTGGCATTTCACTTTCCGAGCTACAAAAAGAAAATTTTACCCTTGTAGCCTTTGTTGTACTGATTGATACTCAGCACTTGAGAGGTGCAACAGATTGCAATCCCTTCTCTTTTGTGACAAAAAAATGACTAAATCTGAAGGTCCACTTCTGGGACTGACCATGGCATATCAAAGGTTTATTCAACAGGAGCAGATTCACAGTCTTGTACAGACAATGAACCCTTAGTCAGGTGTTTTGCTCTCTCATGGTAAAGGTTCATCTTTGGAAGAGCAAAGCGGACAACAAGTCATAAATCTGAATCCTGGTTTAATTCAGGCAACCTGATTGTTTATGTCAGCTGGTATTTAATCTAAATGATTCCCTTATGCTAAAGTCCATCCAGAATAGATGAGTAAATTGTAGGCCAAAAACCTAAATCATATCCTGATGACATAAGTAGAACTTATAGAGAAAAAGGAAATAAAAGCCTATTTCATGGGTCATAAAGAACAGCAGCTAGATGAACAAATGTCTTATTTGAGTTGACTGTTTACATGAAGGGTGCCCAAGTGATTTGAGACCAAGAGTTACTTTTTCTCTCATCAGTAGGCTGAGAACTACCACATGTAAAAATTGTAAATGAAACTCTATTGACTTATTTATAGGCAAAAGTTATCTCTTATTGGAGTGTATGAGTGATGGTTTTCTTGATCTGTCCTTTACAAAAAATCAGCATAAATAAAGCAAACCGCTGCTGTGTAAGCCTCACCCTATAAAAGTCGGACAACAAGGCTGTGATGGTCATGGCCCTGAGCTCTGGCGGGCATCCTTTTGTTTCAATTTTGAAAATAATTTCTTCAGTTGCATCAATTCATAGCTACACATAAAAATATATATGTTTTGCTATATTAACATTTTTTGCTCATTACCTGAGAAACTTTATTCCTACATCCAGTTCTCCATCAGGATGTGTCTGTGAAAAAAATCAATTCAGGTTGATTGCAGTCTACGTATTGGGCACCCCTGGTTTACACACTCAAACACAACCCTTGTGATTGATTCATGACTTAAGGATAAAATAAAGCTTGGGTAAGCACTGCATTCCTCTGACTTGGTGGTGTGGAGTTTTGCCACCAGTGAGAAGAGAGACAAATTATGCATTCAGTGGTAAGTTTCAGCTACAGACTGAAAGAATTCTCTGAGAGTTCAATAGAATGCAACTCTCATTCTATTGTACAAAGGTCAACTTGTATAGTGCTTTATCAAGTTCAGAAGATCCTATTACGCTTTTACACTACATTCAGTCATTCACCCATTTACACACTAGTTACTGGATAGTAGCCACTAGCCACAGCTGCCCTGGGCCACACTGTGACAGAGGCGAGGCTACAAAACACTAGCCAGGCCCTGTGACCGCCACCAGCAGGCAAGGTGGGTGACATCTTACCTGACAACACAACAGAGGTGGACGGAGCGAGAACCCAACAATTGAGGGACGATCTCTGACCACCATGTGTCCATCACTGACATCAACACCGTTCTCTTGCACACAAACCTTTGTTTCAGAATGTCCTTTTGATTTCTAAGAAGCTCTCAGGCACGTTCCCTACAGGTCAGAACCTTTTCTGATTCTTTTCACTTTCTTGAACTAATAAATATGGGAATGATGCCTGAAAGCAGAGGACTGAATTACAATTGGTGAATATACTTATTTAGAAAATAACTCTGCATCTAAGTAGGCGACACTAATAAATTAAATCACAATAAACAAAGCTTGTGAAGTCACAGAACTTCTAGTGGTCTTCTGTGTTATTCTCCATTTCACTCTGCTGCACACAGATGTACCAGCAAGCCTTCTCTCCTGCTCTGTCTGTGAACAGGTTGGACTGATGAAATGACCTGGCAAATGTCCTCTCCCAGAGCAAGCTGCTGACCTCTATTCAGGACAATTTTCACGTCTGCCACATTATGCTCCACCTGTCAGTCTCTTCTCCAGCCGGTCCAGCTTTGCCAGATTTTCCTTGAGAAGTTTGGAGCCAGGATTCAGATGCAGGGCCCGCTCATAGTACATCCTGGCAGTTGCATAGTCTCCCTGTGTCCAGACATGTTAACACATGTACTATATTCAAATAAAGATGCAAGATAGTACAATTACCGTAAACTAAAGAAATATTAAGTCTTGCGCTTGTATTGAAGGAAGGAGCACACAGATCTGCTCTACTTAATCATAATCTGGGCATTTGTCGCCTCCAAATCACTGAATAGTAATAAACAGATCTAAATATGATAATCATTAGTCTTTAATTCTGGTTTAATTCAAATAATCCAGTTATTTTAAAGGAACTGATTCAAGTTCTGCATGTTGCAACATATGAATGATCTGCGCATGCCGTTCAGTGATCACCCTTGCTATTTCTACTATTTCTGAGCCTTGGGTTAAATTTTTCAACGTCTGACAACTTTAGAGTATTTCTATGCTATAATATTGTACACTCCATTGGAGTAAGACCCACTTTGGGTTCTCGAGGGCCCAAAGTGGGTCTTATTCCAATGGACCTCGAGGGCCGGCATCCTGCACGTTTTAGTTCTCTCCCTGGTGGGAGTAACAACTATTTCAGCATGTCAGTGTTCTTCTTAGGCCTCTAATGAGCCATCATTGGATCCAGGTGCGTTAAACCAGGGAGAGAACTAAAACACACAGGATGCCGGCCCTCGAGGACCCAGTTTGGGCCCTCGAGGGCCCAAAGCAGGGGTCTCAAACTCCAGTCCTCGAGGGCCGCAGTCCTGCAACTTTTAGATGTGCCTCTGCTGCACCACACCTGAATAGAATAATTAGTTCATTAAGGCTCTGGAGAACTGATCTACACAAGGAGGAGGTAATTAAGCCATTTCATTCCAGTGTTTTGTACCTGTGGCACATCTAAAAACTGTAGGACTGCGGCCCTCGAGGACTGGAGTTTGAGACCCCTGGCCCAAAGGCACTTAATATGTTATTGTTTTCATTCAGAAATTTTGTGCAGGTACACAACGCTGGAGAGCAAAAAGGCTATTCTTTTACATGCCATCCATAGCTAGAGTGCGGCTATGCATGGCATGTGAACGTAATTTAGATTTTTTATATACGTTATCACCTTGATGTGCTGAATCCCTCCCATGTTCATCCAGGCCTGAGACTGGTCAGGCTTCAGATCAACAGCCAACTTGTAATTCTAGTAGGAGAGAAAACAGACAATGAAGAGACTGAATGAATCAATAAACAAATCAGAAAGCTCCAACAACATTTGGCATCAGGCTGGATAGAGTCAAACAGTCCAATATAACAGCAATCTAAGTTTAAGGTGAAGAATAATTGATGTTATTGACATTTTGAAAAAAATGCAGCACCTTATTGGCAATAAAACAAACAGAAAGAATGTAACTGTGCCCTCCCGTTTTATCAAGAAAATTCTTGTGATATTATATGCTGTTGCACAATGGCTAATCTGCGTTCCATGTAAGTGGCATATATAGGGATTTTAAGTAAATAACACTCCAGTATCAACTTCATATTTGATGTTGTAACAAACACAACTATATCTCCATGAAAACTCTATTTTTTTTCTGTCATTTTCACTAAGGTTCTTATCACTCACTGTGAACGTTAGCATCCTGGCTGCTATCATCTCGTAAGGTGCTGTTCCCGGTGTGATGAACCTGAGTCCTGACCAGTAGATATTCTGTTTTGTGCAGATGAACTGTGTTTCATCTCATCCTGTCTTCTGGCCATTATTTACACAACACAGAACTGAATTATTACTTGAACCGAGCTGAGATAGTACCCGAGTACGGTACATTTAGCAAGGTTGCACAAGAAGTCCGGTCCTTTTGTGCATCTGTCACAGGATGAATCAACAGAGGAAACATGTTTGACAATTTCAATTTAGATAAGTGCAATCTGTGTAATACCTTGAATTGAGAGATACCATGCCTAATACAAATAGAAGTAGAATTAACATATTTTTGGACTTTGGGCCACTGGCTATCTGTAATAATCACTCATAGATCTTCCTGACCATCCTTTCCAGGTGGTCTAATGTAGGCACTGAGTCTTCAATTATGGATCCTTGTTATTAAACCCTTTCTTACTGGATCAAGCAGAAGGATTGTCTCCACAGAAGAGGATGGGGTTTGACTAGGAAGGGTTGGAAATCTGTTCTTGAGACTGTAAGTATTTAAAAAAAAAAATCTTTACTTTCCATATTAAATTTGCTATGTAATTGTTGAAATGTAAATGTAAAAGCCTTTTCAAAAAATACATCTTTTGTACATTGAATCCCTTTATGTTTCCACTGATTAAGAAATACATTTAGGGCTGATAGAGGGAATGTGTGGTTATTTATCAATGGACTAAGAACTGATGTGACTGTCCATCCATAATGTTTTCTTATATGTGACAAGATTTTAACTGAATGAGAAACTACTGAATTCTTAATCTTTTGATTAGAATTAGAAAGAGCAGAATCTAATAAAGGATTTGAAAGAGCGGACATCCAGAACAACATTGAACAAACACAAGGTACAGTACTCCTATTGACCAGGTGATCTTTGCAAGAATTATTTTTTGGATTTTCTTGTAAATTAAATATGTTATGAGAGTCTAGCTATATTAAAAAATGCCTTAGTTATTCAGATCGGGATACATCGATTTTTGATTGAAGTGACAGAACTTTATGCAGAATATTCAATTAACAGTTCTTGTGTACATGAATTCAAGTTATGTCTGTAGAAACAGTTTTTTCCAATGTAGAGTTACCTCTCCTTGGGCTGCCACCTTATCGTGGTGGAGGGGTTTGAGTGCCCCAATGATCCTAGGACCTATGCTGTCTGGGGCTTCATGCCCCTGGTAGGGTCACCCAAGGCAGACAGGTCCTGGGTGAGGGACCAGACAAAGCGCAGCCCGAAGACCCCAATGATGAGCAAAAACATTGGACTTGGCGTTCCCTCGCCCGGACGTGGGTCACCAGGGCCCCACTCTGGAGCCAGGCCTGGAGGGGGGGACACGATGGTGAGCGCCTGGTGGCCGGGCTTTTACCCATGGAACCTGGTCGGGCTCAGCCCGAAGAGGAAACATGGGTCCCCCCTCCCATGGGCCCACCACCCGTGAGAGGGGCCAAAGGGGTCGGGTGCATTGTGTGATGGGTGGCGGCAGAGGGAGGGGACCCTGGCGGTCCGATCCTCGGTTGCAGAAGTTGGCTCTTGGGACGTGGAATGTCACCTCTCTGGTGGGGAAGGAGCCGGAGCTAGTGTGTGAGGTCGAGAGGTTCCGGCTAGAAATAGTCGGTCTCACCTCAACGCATGGCTCTGGTTCTGGAACCAGCCTCCTTGAGAGGGGCTGGACATACTTCCACTCTGGAGGTGCCCAAGGTGAGAGGCGTCGGGCAGGAGTGGGCATACTTGTTGCTCCCCATCTCGGCGCCTGTACGTTGGGATTTACTCCGGTGAACGAGAGGGTAGCCTCCCTCCGCCTACGGGTGGGGGGACGGGTCCTGACTGTCATTTGTGCTTATGGGCCGAACGACAGTTCAGATTACCCACCCTTTTTAGAGTCCTTAGAGGGGGTACAGGAGAGTGCTCCTCCTGGGGACTCCCTTGTTCTGCTGGGGGACTTCAACGCTGACGTGGGCAATGACAGTGAGACCTGGAGGGGCGTGGTTGGGAGGAACGGCCCCCCCGATCTGAACTCGAGCGGTGTTCTGTTGTTGGACTTCTGTGCTCGTCATGGATTGTCCATAACGAACACCATGTTCAGGCATAAGGGTGTCCATATATGCACTTGGCACCAGGACAGTCTAGGCCGCAGTTCGATGATCGACTTTGTCATTGTTTCATCGGATCTGCGGCCGTATGTCTTGGACACTCGGGTGAAGAGAGGTGCGGAGCTGTCCACTGACCACTACCTGGTGGTGAGTTGGCTCCGGTGGTGGGGGAGGAAGCCGGTCAGACCTGGCAGGCCCAAACGTGTTGTGAGGGTCTGCTGGGAACGTCTGGCAGAATCCCCTGTGAGACGGAGCTTTAACTCCCATCTCAGGCAAAACTTCGAACACGTCCCGGGGGATGTGGGGGACATGGAGTCTGAGTGGACCATGTTCCGTGCCTCCGTTGTCGAGGCGGCCGATCAGAGCTGTGGCCACAAGGTTGTCGGTGCCTGTCGCGGCGGCAACCCTTGAACCCGTTGGTGGACACCTTCGGTGAGGGATACCGTCAGGCTGAAGAAGGAGTTCTATCGGGCCTTTTTGGCATGTGGGACCCCGGAAGCAGGGGTCCCACTGGCGGGCGAAGCGGCATGTGGCTCGGGTGATTGCTGAGGCAAAAACTCGGGCGTGGGAGGAGTTTGGAGAGGCCATGGAGAAAGACTTCCGTACGGCTTCGAGGCGATTCTGGTCCATCATCTGGCGTCTCAGGGGGGGGAAGCAGTACGGCACCAACACTGTTTATAGTGGGGATGGTGTGCTGCTGACCTCTACTCGGGACGTTGTGGGCTGGTGGGCAGAGTACTTCGAAGATCTCCTCAATCCCACCAACATGCCTTCCATTGAAGAAGCTGAGCCTGGGGACTCTGGGTTGGGCTCTCCAATCTCTGAGGTCGCCAAGGTGGTTAAGAAGCTCCTCGGTGGCAAGGCTCCGGGGGTGGATGAGATCCACCAGGAGTTCCTTAAGGCTCTGGATGGTTGTGGGGTTGTGTTGGCTGACGCGACTCTGCAATATTGCATGGAGCTCAGGGCAGTTCCCCCTGGATTGGCAGACTGGGGTGGTGGTCCCCCTGTTCAAAAAGGGGGACCGGAGGGTGTGCTCCAATTATAGAGGGGTCACACTCTTAAGCCTCCCTGGCAAGGTCTATTCAGGGGTCCTGGAGAGGAGGGTCCGTCGGATAGTCGAACCTCGGATTCAGGAAGAGCAGTGTGGTTTTCGTCCTGGTCGTGGAACACTGGACCAGCTCTACACCCTCGGCAGGGTCCTGGAGGGTGCATGGGAGTTCGCCCAACCAGTCTACATGTGTTTTGTGGACTTGGAGAAGGCGTTCGACTGTGTCCCTCGGGGAGCCCTGTGGAGGGTTCTCCGGGAGTATGGGGTACCGGGCCCTTTGATACGGGCTGTCAGGTCCCTGTATGACCGGTGTCAGAGTCTGGTCCGCATTGCCGGCAGTAAGTCGGGCTCGTTTCCGGTGAGAGTTGGACTCCGCCAGGGCTGCCCTTTGTCACCGATTCTGTTCATCACTTTCATGGACAGAATTTCTAGGCGCAGCCAAGGTGCTGAGGGGATCCGATTTGGTGGCCTTGGGATCTCATCTCTGCTTTTTGCAGACGATGTGGTCCTTTTGGCTTCATCAGGTCATGATCTGCAGCTCTCGCTGGAGCGGTTCGCAGCCGAGTGTGAAGCGGCCGGGATGGGGATCAGTGCCTCCAAATCCGAGGCCATGGTCTTGAGCCGGAAAAGGGTAGAGTGCCTTCTCCGGGTCAGGGGGGGTGTCCTGACCCAAGTGGAGGAGTTCAAGTATCTCGGGATCTTGTTCACGAATGGAGGAAGAAGGGAGCGGGAGACCGACAGGCGGATTGGCGCAGCGTCTGCCGTCAAGCGGGCGCTGTACCGGTCCGTCGTGGTGAAGAGAGAGCTGAGCCAAAAAGCGAAGCTCTCGATATACCGGTCGATCTACGTTCCCACCCTCATCTATGGTCATGAGCTTTGGGTCATGACAGAAAGAACGAGATCGCGGATAAAAGCGGCCGAAATGGGTTTTCTCCGTAGGGTGGCTGGGCTCTCCCTTAGAGATAGGGTGAGAAGCTCAGTCATCCGGGAGGGACTCAGAGTAGAGCAGCTGCTCCTTCACATCGAGAGGAGCCAGTTGAGGTGGCTCGGGCATCTGGTCAGGATGCCTCCTGGACGCCTCCCTGGTGAGGTGTTCCGGGCACGTCCTACCGGGAGGAGGCCCCGGGGAAGACCCAGGACACGCTGGAGGGACTATGTCCCTCGGCTGGCCTGGGAACGCCTCGGGATTCCCCCGGAAGAGCTGGAAGAAGTGGCCGGGGAGAGGGAAGTCTGTGCCTCCCTTCTGAAGCTGCTACCCCCGCGACCCGACCCCGGATAAGCGGAAGAAGATGGATGGATAGAGTTACTGATGGACTAATGGCATGTAGTCTCTTTCTGTAATTTACTTCTTATGTCTAGTTTCTTTTTTCCAGAGCTTCTTTTTTTCGGCTTTTCTGTGGGATTACAGTGAACCCTCGTTTTTCGCACGGGTTGTGTTCCGAAAAGAACCAGTAATAGGTGAAATCCGTGAAGTAGTTACCTTTATTTTTTACAATTATTATACAGCATAATTAAATACTCTACATTGAAACCAAAAAACAAAACCTGTTTTCAGGCCTAAGCATTTTTTTAACAAATAGAACGCTTTCTTACATATAACTGCAGTAAAATAATCATTTTAGTCATCAATACGAAGTACAGTAGGACAAATTGAAATTGTTTAAATGACAGTAAGATACCATTTTGTAAGAAGCAGTTTATACTCTCAATCCCTTTTGTATGCCAGCTCCTCCAAAAGATCATTTTCCCCTCTATTTTTATTTTTGGGTTATTCCACACTGAGGCTGTTCCTTGAGTGAAGGGACAGGTGTTTGCTTTTTTATGTAAATGCTGCCAAACGTTTTTAGTGTGACTCGTAATTGGATTGGATTTAACTCCATCATTTGGATGTTGGGATAGATAATCAAAAGCTTTAAATTGAGCATTTACTTCACCTTCCAAGTTCACCCAGATCAGACTATTGTGGTTGTTTAACATAAGTGATGTTATTTGTGCGCTTATAAAAGCTTCCTGATAAAGTTGCATATTGGGTAGTCGTAATCCTCCGTATTCAATTTTAGTTTGGAGTTTTAAGACAGACATTTTAGGCTTTTTCCCCTCCCAAATAAAGTTGTTTATCATTTTGTCCAAGGTCTTAAATATAGGGTGTGGGATTTTGAGAGGTAATAAATTGAATAGGTAATTTAATTTCGGTGTAATAATCATTTTAATGGCCTGGACTCTACCCCACAGTGATATCTGTAGCTCAGGGGTGGGCAATCTTGGTCCTCGAGGGCCGGTGTCCTGCAACTCTTAGATGTCTTTTAGTATTCTTTTTGACTACCTTAACATGACATACTGGAATGGATTAAATAGTTTTCATTTAGCTAGCATTATCTGCATGGAACAACATTACTCAACTTGCACAGTTTGTTTGGAAAGAACTATACAAAGTTTTTTTCACCTTTTATTGGCTCTGGTTGGTTTGATGAACATGATTCTGACACACTGTGCAGCATTGTTCAGTAACACGTCTCCCCTCAGTGATTCACAATTAGCATGTATTACACATGCATACTTATATTTAAATATACCTCAGAAAAACATGTTGCCACATATTTCCAATAGATTAAGCAGTTGCAACAGCTGAAAAAAAATATGGTGGACAGAGGGCACAGCTATGGGAAGGTTGGGAGACATGTCCCATGCGTACCCCTGTCCGTTACACCCATACTGCTGTTGCTATCCATCAGGTGATGGAGTGTCTAACTTCAACATTGTGAGCTGCAGCAAATGTGGTGTCTGCAAGGAGAGGGGAGGAAGAGAAGCACCTTTTTTTAAATTTTAATAATTTTGGAAATGATACAAAATCAGAACAGAAGTGCTTGTGGTGGGAGTACTGGCTCTCTTACTGTGTTCTGAAATGCAAAAACTTAAATTTGAAGAAAGCACACTTCATTTTCACCATGGGGTATAAATTGACACCAAAACAGCAGGGAAACATGGGGAAAAAACATGGGAAAGACAAATTTGAAAAAAAAAACAGAGGGAATAGACATTACCTCAAAGGCTTTATCCAGCTGGTTCATCTCTCTCAGCTGGTTTCCTTTAGAGAAATGTAATTCTGCCCTCACTGTCAGATCACTGGGATTCTGCTGCAGGGCCAAGTCCAGAGCCAATAGAGCCTGACACACATACACGCACACACACAAAACAATGAATAAGGTTACATTTCTGCTACATTTACCAGAAAGTTTGTCAAAGGAGAGAGAAACAAAAAAAGCGATAAAAGTCAGATCTGTCATTGCAAGGCTAAAAAGACAAAGAAACTTAATAAGCACAAGCACAGACTCCATCTTCTTTATTAGTTCTGCTGAACTGTTCAAAGCACGTTACAGCAAACTGGTTGACCATTTTCATGCATGTCTAGGACTATGTATGTCCATCATAGTCCCAGCAGAAACATAAATCTAATTTTATCATGATGAGCAGCAAATATGCCTTTTAAAAATGATCACTGGTGATTTTTATGAAATAGAATGCATGAAAGCAGAGGAACAGGATGAGTGGCAACTGCTCTATAACAGTTGGTTGCTGATATGATATAACTTGACTGTTTCCATGGAAACTGCAGGAACAGAACCCAACCACTGTTGAGAGTTGATTGTTTGTCACAGAAATCACAAACGCTGTGAAACAACTGAACCACTGTACTTGACATGCAGTCAAGTCAAAGTTTATTTACATAGCACATTTACAACAACCTCAGCTGACCAAGGTGCTCTGCAACAATCACAAAATCACTGAAAATAAAATTAAGTGACTTCTGGTTATGGTGGCCAGGTAGGAAGACGTGCTGAACCTCGCTCTGCTGTTGCTGTTGGGATAAGGACAAAAAGAAATTGCTGTTCATGTAAAAATTATGCGGAAAAAGGGATAATTTAATGTATAATGCATGACTTGACTAAAACACATAAAGGTAAAAGGTTTGGTCTGAAAGGGAAAAGGTTTGGGCTGAACAAGGCATCCAAACTTAGGGAAAGGTTTTCATTGTTTTTGTTAGTAAGCTGACGAAAATATGGCTCTGCAAGAAGAAAAAAACAAGTCAGAAAATAATAAGTCTAATCAAGTTCTGGCCGCCCTGGAGTCCTTAAGTTACAAGTTTTCCTCGAAACTTGATCTTGTAGTGATGGTGACACTACAAGATGTGAAACAGGAGATGAAGGCTATAATGAACCTATGTCACGAACAGAGGGCCGTATTGCTACCACAGAAGACGAGGTGGCTAACCTACAAGCTAAAAACAAATCGATGGAAGACAAACTCAGACTTGGAAACAAGGTCTCACTTGAGTAACTTAAGGCTTGTGAATTTGCCAGAAGGCGCCGAGGGACCAGACTTATGTGCTTTTTTGGAGAAGTGGATACCCAAAGTATTGAGGAGAGAAATGCTGCAGCCCTCCATGAGTTTAGAAAGAGCTCAAAGAATTGATTCGAGAGTGGACAGCGTCTCCCACCCGAGGACCCTAATAATGAAGTTCCTCAACTACAGAGAAAAGCAGACTGTCATTGAGCTGCACAAGATAAAAAAAGACATCTACTACAGGGAGCAACCAGTCTGCTTCATCCCTGACCTGGCCACGGGAGTGCACCAGCTGAGGAAAAGGCTCGATCCGATCCGGAAGGAGCTGCATTAAACTGGGCATTCGTAATGAAGTAACTCACCCTACAATGCTACTAGTGACTTATAAAAGCAAAACACTGACATTAAAAACACCTTGGGAAGCAAGTGAGTTTGTCAAGGAAATCCAAGAGAGCATCGGACACACAGAGCGCTAAGTAAAGCATGATGCCTCAGATTGGGTAATGTCCGCAAATAAACAAAATCCTTATCCAACACTTTCCAGTTTGCTGTGCATTTGATTCAGTTTGTTATATATTTGTTCCTAAACAAAAATATGCAACAAAAACCACTTAAGTGTGAAGTTGTCCTTTCAATTGTTATTCAGTATTAGTGGGCTGGAGATAAAAAATGTTTAGCAGTAACCAGGGGTGATTCTAGGATCTGAGGCTTTAGGGGTGCTTAGCCCCCAGCAGGGCTAAGACCCATGAGGAGATATTCGTTGGTGCGGTTTTCTAAATCTAACTGATTATATACTGTACATACATTCACAAACAAAATTAAGAGACATGTCAGTAATTCACAGAACAAAAGAACAATGTTCATTTTACTCAAACATATATGTACTTATAAAGAGTAAAATCAGAGAAACTTTTAATTTTTTCCAGAGCTGTATGAACTCAGTTTGAAACAGAATCTCTAGACCACATCATACCTGCCAACATCTGCTAACATTAATGAGACACAAGCAGCTGTGGAGTGACTCAGTCCTAGTGTGGTCTGCTCTCCCAGAAATGAAAATAAAATCTACTTAAAACTATGCATTTAAAGTCATTTGAAGAACATTTTACTAAATTTATAGGGTTAATAAACCTAAAACCAGTTTATTATCAAGGTAGAAGTTCAGGTTAATGACTAGTGAAAATGAGTCATTAATCTGAACTTTATTTCAAAATCATACTTAGAAATTGTATTACCATTATTTTTATCTGAACGTTATATGTCCATCTATGGAAAAGTAGACATTATGAGTCAAGGTTTTAATATTTTAGTTCACAGTTTATGAAGTGAGACAATCATAGTTTCAATACCAAACACCTAGGGCTGTCGCGATAAACGATAAATCAATTAATCGTACGATAAATTAAAACTACCGACGTCATTTTAATTATCGGCATTATCGTCTCTTCTGACCTTTTTCTCTTTCTGTTGATGACACTGAACGAAAAAAGGTGCTCTCCACTGATCCTCCCTTCCTCATTTCCTTAGTGTAAAGCCCAGCGCACACTACAAGATCTTAGAGCTGTCGGCCGATTGTCGGCACATTTTCAAAACCTGACGGTCCACACATTACCCGACAGAAATCCTAGGTATAACGGTTCGATCGGGTTCGTTCCTGCCCTGTGGTGTCCAACAATGGGCACAAAATAATGACTACAAGTTCAGTTAACTAATTTTAAAACCAGGCATTAATCAATGCTTTACTACAATCTACCTGCAATGCATGTTGCTAGTGTCAGCGTAAAGTCCTGACTGAATGAAAATCATTATAACCTATTTACGTCATGTTAACGAAGAACAGCTGAAAAGTTACCGGGTTTATCAACTGCGGTAGCAATTTCGCTCCAACTCCTCCCCTTGTCATTTCTATATTCTTTGCATGTTGAATAAACATTAATATTGTTTCCACATGTCATCTCCAATGTCCGCTGGACTTCGGGTTCCGCCGTGTCAGCTGTTTGGGATTCCCCTCCGTAATTTCCCCTCAGAAAGTGCGGAGAAGAATCCGCGCTTTCTGATTGGCTGCCTGTCACATTCAACAGGCTGCGTTAACGCGCCCAGTCGGGGAAAAACCCCTGATTTAGATCAGAGCGGCAACGAGATCTACCGTAACACACCACACAATCTTAGAAAGACCAACGTTCTAAGATTGTTGTAAGGGGAAAAATAGGAGCAAAAAATCGTGTAGTGTGAACTATTGCATCAGGTAGTCGATGTGCCCATCTTCTCTATTTAAATCTAATTATTACTGAAGGGCAACATAATATACAGACTTCATAATCTTTACTTTTTTTGGTTGAATGCAGTATTTATTTCCACTTTGGCTTTATGTTGTTTAGTTTTTTTTCAAGTGAGTTTTTTGTTAATGGAGACTGAGAATCCATTTTATTTTTGTTTTTGGTTGTTTTGTTTATCAGTTCCAGTGTTAAATGTTCTTTTGAAAATAAAGTGTATCTATCTTTGACAGGAAATCGCATGCATTATTACGTCATTTCCATTAAATCAGTGTTAAAAGGTCTTCAAACAATATTATCGTTTATCGCAATAATTTTTTGAGACAATTAATCGCTCAGCAAAATTTGTTATCGTGACAGGCCTACAAACACCTTTCTGTTCCCACAGAAACAGCCCAACCCAAACATTCTGGGCTGTTCTTTAGTTTTATCTTATTTAAGTGACTCCAGAGAGGTTTGGGAAATGAATTACAAAACACAACAGTCACTAATCAAACTTCAAAAAAGACCAATAAGAGTAATTAACAAGGTTAAGGACCAGGATCAGACTAACTCATTATTTATCCAAATATTTTGCACATATACACAATTTTGTACTGAACTACAAAATACTCTTCAAATAAATAAAGCCAATACTGTACACAATTTCATTCATAAATATAAAAATAATTGTAAATTAATTAAGTACTGCATTGCCCATTGCAAAAAATCACTAAGCATAATATTTTGCATTGCAAATTGTCATCTGAATAAAGGTGCTGATGATACAAGTTTGCCCCCTTATTGCTGGTTAAAATATATGTATGGTCTTTGCAATTTTCTTTGGAGGCTGGTTCTACCAAATTTAGTAGAGGGGCCCGTGTAGTCAGTGTTTTTTTTATGGAGACACTTAAAAAAGAATTAAACAAACACAGAGCAATATTTCATCATTTAATAATGTGAACCAAAGAGCCACTTGTGTCTCCAGAGATTCAGGTTGCAGATCCTGATCTAGCAGATGGAAAGTGTGATTCTATCTCCATACAGCAGCTAAAAGTACAGTACTATAATTTTTAATTTGTTAAATAAAATTGCAAAGGTTTAAAAAATATCTACCACTGAATATTTAAAAAAGACATTTATTTATAATTTCTTCAGAAGCCCTCTTGGCCCCCGTCTAGAACCGCCCCTGGGCGGCAGGTCTGGTGCATTTTTGCTTAGCATCATTTTTCTTTGTTGGTTGAAAGTCAACTTATCCAAGCAACCCTCATTCATAAAATATATCAACATTTCTGAGTAAAATTCACAGAAAGTCCTAACAAACTTTTTTAATGTAGGAAATATTTATGTATTTACTGTTAATCTATTAGTATGATTTGTTCTTTAAATGGCCACTTGTTTTGGCTAATGCTATTATTTATTAAATATCATCCAAACTCAACATCCTAAGCAAAGAATCAAACCACAATAGTCAGCTAAAATCACAATAAGAAACTGAATCAATCATAACTAAATGTTCTGTACCATATCAGCCTCAGGAGATGATTGAGGATGAAGAGACGATTTCTGGTTCTTTAGGTTCTAACGGGTCTGCAGTTCCTCTCCTGATCCATTCTCTCTATCATACAGCAGCACACTGCGCCACAATGGACACATTTGTTTTGTCGACAGATGTACACAATATTCATCCTCTCTGAAATTGTTCAGCTTATAATGCGCGTCTTTTCACTCACGTCTGTATTTTTGAAAGCGTTTTTGCTTCTAAGGACATGGAATCGGGTTGAGGACGTTTTAAAAAAGATGCGAGTTGATGGCAGCTGACCGCGGCTGCGTAGTGTCCGTCTCTAGGCAACGGTGATATTCAGCGTCGGTCCGTAGCGTTCTGGGGTCCTTTAGCTCCCGCCATGACAATTTAGCTGACCTTAATATTTCCTGTGTTTTATTTTGGTCATTATTGTTAAACTTAGTGTTGATGTGTGTATGATAGGCGTTTCTATCGGACAGTTATCGGTTCAATACGGGACGAACATTTAACGGGCAAATATGGGACGACTCCGTTTTTTATGGGACTGGTGGCAACTTGATTCAGGGGTGCTGAGATACAGTTTTAGTGGTGCTAAAGCACCACTAAAACAGGGCTAGAATCGCTACTGGCAGTAACAGTGATATTTCTTGCAGCTTAGGCTAAAAGTGGCTCTACTGATCCTCACTTGGTGTGGATTGGTTCCTGGCAATAATCTGAGACATACAGTAGTTATTGTGAGTGGGACTCTCCCAGTTTAGGGAAGTGACTTGGAAGAAGGGAAAAGTTTGTGTTCCTATGTGTTCTAACATCCAATTGCTGTAATATTGAGCAGCCCACTAGTTTTTTTATTATATGCCTCAGAGCATAAAATGTAATTTTATTTCATGGAACTGCAGAGGTCTTTACTGCCTCCAAAAAGTCAAAACTAATCATGAATAGATTAAAAGAAATTGACTCTAAAATTGTGTTTCTTCAGGAAATGCATCTTCTCTATGAGAACAATTTAAGGAGAAGGAGGAGGTGGAGGGTCGATATTTGTATGGTACTGCTTATCTTTCATTCTAGAGGGGCTATGACTAATACACAGGGGTCAAACTCAAGGCCCGGGGGCCAAATGTGGCCCGCCGCAGCTTTTTATGTGGCCCTCTAGACCAGGGGTGGGCAACCCTGGTCCTCGAGGGCCGGTGTCCTGCAACTCATAGATGTCTCCCTGGTCCAACACACTTGAATCCAATAGTTGAATCACCTCCTAAGTGCAGTCAAGTTCTCCAGAGTTCTGCTAATGACCTCATTATTTGACTCAGGTGTGTTGAAGTAGAGATGCATCTAAAAGTTGCAGGAGACCGGCCCTCGAGGCCTGGAGTTGCCCACCCCTGCTCTAGACTCTAAATTACATCAATAAGTCCTTACAGTTTTTCACAAATCTGCAAAATTCTCACAAAATCAACAAATTTCCAAACTTTTTCCGATTTTACTGCAAATTTTCTTAAAATTCAAAAACATTGAATCTGTAACTGATACGACAGGTGATAAAGAGTAACATTTAATATCATACATTACCACAAATATTGTAAAAATTCCTTATAAACATTTCTAAATGTTCACCACAAAATCTGTCATATGGATTGTAAAAAAAACCTAAAATGATCACAAAATCCCAGAGGAACAGCTATTTATTGATATTTTCACAGTTTCACTGGTTTTATCAATATATTCTGGCACAACCAGCCCTTTAAGAACATTCTGATTTTTGATATGGCCCAAAATGAAAATGAGTTTGACGCCCCTGATCTAATACAAGAATCAGTCCCAGTGCAAATTAAAACAACATTAAAGACAGAAGAGGAAGGTACCTAATACTTAAAGGCTGTTTCATGTCAGAACCTCTAATTTTAATTAATAAATATGGTTTTAATGTAATTCTTATAATTATCCCCCAATTATGCGTGATCCTTAAAGGATCACGCATAATTGGGGGAGAATTTAATTGTTCATTATACCGAAATATGGACAGATCAACCGGAATTGATCAGTCACACAACAACTGCAGAGCTGCAATTCATAGAATGATGAACGAGCTGAAGTTGCTGGATGTATGACGAGAGAAAAACCCAGCTGGCAAAACTCACTGCTGTAACTTCCAACCCTAACCCTGCCCCCCACTTTCTTTCAGGTGGTTCGTTAAAACTCATAATTTACTTTTAAATAAATGATTATTTTTACCTTTATTCACAGTTTTGTCTCTTCATTTGCTGGTATTTTACTATTACACTCCACCCTTATCCCTAGACTGACTTGGGGACTTAACAGAGGTACACATACACACCTCTGTGTAGTTGCCACGCCTGCTGTAGATGGCAGAGAGCAGGCGATAACATTCGATACAGGTGGGCTCTCTGGAGATTATGTCCAAGGTCATCTTCTCTGCCTCTGAGCTCTGCCCAGCCATGGCCAGGACCTGAGCCTGGGACACATAACAGATGTGTCAATTCTGTATGTAAGTAAATAAGAATAAGCAAAAAATGGGTTGTGTGCAATTTTTTTTTTTTACCAAAGCCAGCCAGATATCAGTACTGTCTGACTGCAAGGTAGCAGCCTCTTTGTACACATGGAGTGCCTCCTCATAGCGGCCTGTGTTGTAGTACAGCGCTCCAAGAGGAGTCAGGATGTCAACTTTCCTGGTGACCATCAGAGCTCTGCAGAGGTCAGAGGTCACCATTTTAGCTTTACATGAATGTGACTACATAGTCTGCAACTAACTAGTCACTCTTCCATTTGCATTTAGACTTTAGAAAATCATTGTTAAACATATGAATCGTACACAGGTCAAGCTGAACTGGTTCAAAACTGAATGAGCTAGTACAATGAAAGCAAGACCTTTCCTCAGAGATGACATGTTTGGTCCAGGTCAGTGAGTGATAATATAAATAAAACTGATGAAACCCTCATTTTGCTTTCTTTATGAAGAATAACATTAAGCACTGAGGTCTGGTGACTGTGAAGAACATTGGAATAGAATGATCTCAGTTTTGTTTCACACACCACTTTGGTTTTATGTAGTTTACAACAGATTCTGACTCCACTAGCTCCATGTGACAGCTGAAATCGACACTCAATAGGTAACATAATTAACTTTACTCCAATCTGTCTGTCCAGTTTGTCTAAATGTACAAAGTTGTTCCAATTTGATTAGCTATTTAGTAAATACTTGGCATCATTGGAAACAGTGCAACACTATTTTTTATTAATAATGACTGAACATTTCAAAATACTTTTGTTGTTTTTTATTTTATTTTTTGTAATGAAAACACAGCGGCCATTCAGAGCACCACAACATGATCTGATAGCTCCCTTCAGAAGCCGGAAGTTTGATCCTTCATTTCCCTTTCTAGCACAGATAAAGTAAACACACACAGCAGCTTCCACTTGAAGTAAAGCTGTTTTTCACCTCTTGTACCACATCTCAGCTTCCTCGTTCTCATTGGATGACCGAAGAAGACGGCCCAGGTTCACCATAGCAACATAATGTGCTGGCTTAAGTCGTATTGCTTCCTGATAGTGAGCAGTGGCTAGATGCCCTTCTCCTGGAGGAAAATAGTCAAAAGTGAAAGGAGAGAAATTAAAGGATGACTTAAGGGAAAACTGTTGTTGCAAATGTGGATGTGGGAAAGATGGGGAGAAGTAGAAATCAAAACTTTAAAAGAAGTCGATAATGATCTTTAGAATCAGATCAGAATGGTTTCATATTCTCTCTCCTACTATTAACTTTTTACCTTCATGAACATTGAAAATAATCCTACATCAGTTTATCTGTTTTCCTTTTTGTGTACTGAGCTAGGTTCTGATTCTGCTGGCGATTACTTCCTGTTAAAAGGGAGTTTTTCTTCTCCACTGTTGCTACATGAATGTTCTGTATGAGAGACTGCTGTAAAATCAACGACACAATGCAATGACACAATGCAAGTCCAGGAGGAGTTAATGCTCCAAGTCAATGGCTTGTTGCAAACTGCTGTTTTTTTTATATATATAGAAACTTTTTAAACAATTATTAATTGAGCATATTGTCATATGCTCAATACGACAGTATGCTAGAAACACCGTTGTGTTTCATATCTAGGGTCAGTTGGAATGCATGTGTAATTGAGTTGAAATAATTTTTTGTAAAGTGAATTGGACATTTGTTGTGAATTGGTACTATATATAGTGCAGACCAAAAGTTTGGACACACCTTTCTAATTCAATGGGTTTTCTTTATTTTAATGACTATTTATAAGGCAAGAAATCCCACTTATTAACCTGACAGGGCACACCTATGAAGTGAAAACCATTTCAGGTGACGACCTCTTGAAGCTCATCAAGAAAATGCAGAGTGTGTGCAAAGCAGTAATCACAGCAAAAGGTTGCTACTTTGAAGAAACTAGAATATAAGGGGCATTTTCAGTTGTTTTACACTTTTTTGTTTAGTGCATATTTCCACATGTTATTCATAGTTTTGATGCCTTCAGTGTGAATCTACAATGCCAATAGTCATGAAAATAAAGGAAACTCATTGAATTAAAAGGTGTGTCCAAACTTTCAGTTTGTACTGTATATGAATTGAATTTAAATGTGTTAAGGCTTTTGAACAGACAAGTGCCACCACAATTGGAGAAAAAAATAGAACCTTACTGATAATGAACTCCAGAGTGTGTACTGGGTTGTGGGTTGGTTGTTTGACATGCTGTCTCAAGCCAATGGTTTTGTATAACATTGTTTTTTTTTGCCCCCTCTGTCTTGGAGGTTAACATGGCTGTTGAAATCTCCAACAATGATAAAATAGTCATAATCAGTACATATGACAGATAGGTCACTGAAATCATTGAAGAATTGTTAGATCCAAGTTTAGGTTCAGGTTTTTTGTTGCATTTATTTTTATTGGTTATGGCGTTTCATGGATCTTACAGTATTTTACCGTGTGGGGGCCAGACGCATTTTAGGAGAAGATAGGTGTAGAACTAATGTTTTACCTTAGGGGGTTTTACTGGAGGGGGCCCTTTCTACATCAGATTTCAGATATCCAGAAAGACAGTGGTGAGGATGTTGGCCGGGTATCAGTGTAACCCATTGTTTAAGTCTTGGGACCTTTATGAACAATAAACTGTGTTAGGGTGTGAGTTGTTTTCATCTTCACTTGTTCACTATTATTTTCAGTAATGTGAAAGACCTAAGAACCAAGAACACAGATGAGCTGAAGACCCCTTCCCACTAAAGCACTGTGGGCTTCCTGAACCCCTGAGCAGAACCACAGGCTGATGACCTCCATGCTATGCTGGATTGATGCTGCAATCAATTCATATTAAAAGAGCCCAACCAAGTACAGCCCATGTGCTGTATAGTGCATGGGCATACTGTCAGTAGGACCCCATTTCTGCATTAAAATCCTTTTTATTGGTCTAATGTGAAACCCTAATTTTCTGAGAGAGAGCTTTGGGTTTTCATAGGTTGTCAGCCACATTTATCAAAAATGAACCGAATTAAATGATTGGACTACATAATTTTGTCTAATAAAACTAAAAACTATTAATGTTTTGACTTGAATTAGTGAAATAAAATAACTTTTCAATGAGATTCTTATTTATTATCATGTTAACTTGTTTAAGAAGAAACTGGGAGTTACAGGGCTTCAGTGAAGCAAGGAAAAAGGGATGGCTAGCCAGTGCATGTACACACACCGTGCTCTGGATCAGACTGGGAGAACATATACTGTAACTTACCTGTGTCTACCAAGAAAACACCATAGTTGTTATGTAGGTCGGAGTTGTCTGGGCAGTTTTCTATGCCATTCAAATACACTTCGTTTGCCTCAGCAAATCGTTTCTGTGAGAGGACAGAATAAGATAATACTTTATTGATCCTCTAATGGTGGAAATTTTGTCACATAGGACACAATAAAAATTTAAATAAATAAATAAAGTAATGAGAATAAACACACAACAATAATATATAACAATGAGCAGTGATAATGGTAAGGGCACACCCCTATTGCTAAATATATATTCAATATTTAAAACGCACAGCTCTAGAGACTATGTATGTATTATAAAGTTTGACAGCCTCAGACAGAAAGGACTTGCTGTAGCATTCTTTAGCACATCTGGGCTTCAGTAATTTTGGTTATGTCTGCTCCTCAGGCTGTAAGGGGGATGAAAGGCATTATCCTTGATAATTCTCCAGCATTCTGTCTCTCATCACCTCTTCAAGTGCAGCCAGCTTGATCACCACAACTGACCCAGCCTTTCTTATCAGTTCGTTAAGTATGTTTGAATCTTTCACTTAAACAGCATATTACACACACACACACCCACCCACCCACCCACACACACACACACCCACACACACACACACACACACACACACATATACAGTTCAGACCAAAAGTTTGGACACACTTTCTCATTGAATTCAATGAGAAGGTGTGTCCAAACTTTTGGTCTGAACTGAGTACAGACCAAAAGTTTGGACACACAGTTGTGTCCAAACTTTTGGTCTGTACTGTATATACAGTGAACCCTCGTTTTTTCGCGGGGCTTGTGTTCCGAAAAGAACCAGTAATAGGCGAAATCCGTGAAGTAGTTACCTTTATTTTTTACAATTATTATACAGCATAATTAAATACTCTACATTGAAACCAAAGAACAAAACCTGTTTTCAGGCCCAAGCATTTTCTGAACAAATAGAAAGCTTTCTTACAAATAACTATAGTAAACTAATAATTTTAATCATCAATACGAAGTACAGTAGGACAAATTGTGACTCGCGTATTTCAACAGTGAAATACGCAACCTCTGACTGTGACGCCGCAGCCTGACTCCGCTCTCTAGTGGCTTTTTCTTCTGAAGCCTGTGGTGCAGGTGTGTTTTTTTCGAGAGAAGAACATAGTTATTGGTAGTTGCTGTCACTCTTTTTTCTTCTGGGCAAAAATATTTGCCAAAATTTGGCAAGCTGTATTACGTATATTTAAATACAGTAACATTATTGGCACGTTACGGTATAAAGAGAAGTAGCGTGGAGACTGTTTAGCCAATCAGGACGCAGAACACAATGCACTGTGAAAAAAAACTGCACAAAAAAATCCGCGAAGCAGCGAGGCCGTGAAAGGTGAGCCACGTTATAGCGAGGGTTCACTGTACATAATATTATATTCAATATAACTGAAATGAGCACAGGACCACCAACAATAATGTACATTCTAGTAGAACACAAGCCTAACAAATGTAAAATACATGCTTAGAAGCATACATACATAGAGGAAACTGTTTTCGGGATGTTTTACCTGCTCAGCATATAGAGATGCCAAACTGGAGTAAGCATCAGCAAAATGTGGACCATAGTGGATGGATTCTTTCAACAGTGTCTCAGCTTCTTTCTCCTTTCCTTGGGACCTTGAACACATCATCATCATCAGAACCGTGCATAACACTGCTGTTCTCTGTCTGCTCATTCACTTTGTTCTATTCTGGTCAAATTAAATGTAATTAGATGAGAAGAATGCAGTGACAAATGTGAGCCCACAAGGTAATCAGGCAGGGTTTATCTTTCTTTCCCTGATTTTTAACTTGGGAGTTTTTTCGGAAGCCACTGCAAACAATACTCACTTTAACATTGTTTATTTGTAATTACGCTTCATAAACAATATGAGAAACATGCAGCACATACATGAACACGTAGCTGTCCAAGTACTGCAGTGGAGGACTGATGATTTGGTTGGTGTGTTTTTTTCCACAGCATAGAGATTGGACCTTTCAGCTTCCATTATTAATGTCACTTTTGAGTAGAGCCAGAGCAGCTCCTATTCACCATGCTGTGCAACCTCCAAACAAACAAATCAGCGGTGAAGCTGTGTGTAAAGAGATTGTTGGTGTACAGAAACACAGAGAGGAGTCAGGACAGCCCCAGCAGCATGGGCAGGCATTGGGGGGGGCATTGCCCACCCACAGAATCAGCTGTGCCCACCCACAGAATCAGCTATTTTTGTTTTGTCTTTTTTTTTTTTTTACTTCGGTTTGGCCAATTTTCCCAATCTCCATTTGTCAGTCATACAATTCAACCAATCAGTGAAGGCAACAAAAATTTCAATATCCCAAAATAAAAACAAAAAAGAAAAAAAGGTTGCAATCAATATAATTACAAACAATGATTCCACAGATAATACAGACTGTAGGCAACCTTATTATAGTGAACAATAAATTCTTTACTTACTGAGCTGAATCATATGTGATCTGTTTGACAGTTTTAAGAAGGATTGATACTAAGAAATATCAGATCATTTTAGACCACGACAAAGTAGGCTACTTAATGATTTTAAAGGCGCTTTTAGTTTTGAGGTTTTTGAACACAATAAAATCAATACTGAACTTTTGCCTACAGCCTTAATTGCCTATTCTCATCTGATGAAGAAGACCCTTTCATTTGTATCATAAGGAGGTTGCAGGCCACCTCAAATTCAGAGTCCACATCAGGTGTCTTGGTGCGGTAAAGGAAGGTCTTCACTTTGCTAACATCCAAGAAAGTGGCTTGCACAAGATCCAGGGCATTGAGTGCTTCCATCAGGTCACAATTATGTTTCTATAACAATTTTTCATTTTCCCACAAACTGAGTCAATGCAACTATAATAAATCCTGCATAGTTCTGTTTCGTCATTACGATCTACAGATGTCTTGTTGTCCTCAACAACATAGTCGGCAAAGGAAGACATCTTCTCCTTGATGGCCTTGTTGTGACACTGTCGAACTGCGTTAGGATTGACTGGACTTCTGTCTCAATACAGGTGATTGAACTGCTGAGCTGGATACCTACAAGAAAATACCGACCCCTCTTATCGTTACTGCGCAGAAAAAACTATTTAAAGTGTAGAGTGCATGAAGAGACACTGTGAACATCACGAAGCAACAACTTCATCATAGCCCCGGTTTGGGTATGAAAGCACAAAGTACCCTCCCCACCTCTGTTCCCTTGCCCGCCCAATGGCGAGTCAGAATTTGAAGTAACAAAGGTTGCCATGGCGACTAGCAAGCATTGGTTACTCTGCTTTACATATGTGTGATTTATTTGCAATGTGGGCAAAGTGAAATGGGTCTGCTCTGCTCTGACTATTTGGTGAAGGTTTGGTGTTGAATGAATGACTGTGTCAGACTGGTAGCAGTGCTGGGAAAGCAGGAGAAGCTAATAGTACAGGTAATAGTACAACATACAGTATAACGTAATGCTGAAAGTGTGTACTCTCTACATGTTCTATATCAGGGGTGGCGAACAAGTTAGACACAAAGAGCCGAAATCTTTAACTGTGAAAGTCCAAGAGCCACACCACGCGCTGACCTGCCAAGACAGACACACACACATGCGCACACAAACACACATAATTAAAACCATATATTTTTCTAATAACACACTCCTCTTCTTACAACATAACCCTCAAGTGTCCACCCTCAACACACACATCAAATGCAGCTTAGCCAGAGGTAATACAGCAACTACCCTGGAGGTCAGACACCCCCCTCTCCACACACACACAGGCACTGCTCTCTCTATCCCTCGCTCTGACACACGCAACTAATGAACACACTTCAGATACATAGATAGGGCCTGTATAATGTAAATTGATCAATATTGAAATATTCACACAGGCATGTTTAGTCAGATGGTATTTTTTTCAAACTACATCACAGAGTTTCTTACCTTGCTGGAGGTGATGGGGTGATAATCTCAGTGGGATTTCTGGCATCTCTTGTTTCTAGTAATCCTCTGCAAATCAGGTTGGTATTCAGTTGTAGCCACTCGGAGCAGTTCCTTTACGTGAGTGTCAGTCAGAACGGACCGATGCTTGGACTTCACGTGTTTCAAGGTAGAAAACAGGGATTCGCAGACATATGTTGAGGAGAACATCGACAGCAGTTTGAGGGCGGCTCTTTTTACACACGGGTATTTTTCAGTTGGCACAACTCTCCAAAACGCAACAGGGCCTTCTTTCAAAAGAGATTTCAGTCTGTCATCCTCGCGTAGCTCAATCATCTCCAGTTCACTCGCTGCCTCATCAGTGACAAGCGGGGATTTGAGGCAGTCTGCCTCTGCATTAAAAGGGTCGATGAGAAGAGCGATCTGTGGTCTTTTCTGCTGCAGGTCCTCAAAACGCGAAGTAATGCTCCCGTACAGTTGCGCAAGCATTTTCACGTACTGACCCATATTCATTCTAATGCCAGCCTTCTGCTGGGCGCTGCGCAATGAAGGAAAATGGGACAGATTGCCATTTTGAATGTGCACTTTGAACAGCTTCACCTTGTTAACAAAGGAGAATACACTTTGTGTCAGATCAGGAAGAGTTTTTAATTTCCCCTGCAGGTCCAGGTTTAGTTTGTCCAAGTGTGAAAGCATGTCCACTAAGAAAGCCAAATCCATAAGCCATTTGGGGTCTGAGAGCTGAGGGTAACTTTTGTTCTTTTCTGCCATAAACAATTTTACTGGTTCCAAAAGCTCCAAAAAGCGTGAAACCACTTTACCTCTTGAGAGCCATCTTACAGCGCAGTGCAGTGGCAAGTCACCTGGCAAGTCTCCGTCTAGGTCAGCAATGAGATTTTTGAACTGTCGGTGAGTAAGGGCATGCGTGCGGATGTAGTTCACAATCTCCATCATAGGTTTCATGACGTGGTCTAAATTCAGTGTTTTAGACACGAGTTGCTCCCGGTGGATGATGCAGTGAAAATTCCAAAAATCGGGGAAGAGGTCATCACCCTTACAAAGGCCCACAAGGCCGTTCACAGAACCAATCATCGATGGCGCTCCATCCGTGGCTATTGCGGTGAGTTTTTC
Source organism: Xiphophorus hellerii (assembly GCF_003331165.1). Lineage (NCBI taxonomy): Eukaryota > Metazoa > Chordata > Actinopteri > Cyprinodontiformes > Poeciliidae > Xiphophorus > Xiphophorus hellerii. The sequence continues at coordinate 20,490,121 of NC_045688.1, read as the reverse complement.
TAAAGACATATTCGCTGTTTTGAATACTTCCATCATTGCTTCTTTTACGTCAGTGCCGCGAGTTCTGTCTTTTAATGGGACAATATCGAGAAGCTCTTCTTTCACCACGCAGTCCTCAGAAATCATTCGTACAAATATTGCCAACTGTGGCTTGTCCTGTATGTCGCATGACTCGTCTAATGCTACACTAAAATAAGCACATGCGTTCAGGTCTGCATGTAGATCAGATTCAAGCGCATTATTTATGTCTGATATTCTGGTTTCAACTGTGTGTCGTGACATCTGGAGATCAGTGATGGAATCTTTGAGTTGTTTGTTATCTGGAGCCAAAATGTCAATTAAATCTACAAAACACTGTTTTAAAAACTCGCCTTCGTTGTATGGTTTTTTAGCACGGGCAATATTCCATGCCACTTTATAGGATGCAAGTGTCACAGCTTCTCCACGCTTGGTCAATTGCTGAAACATTTGAGACTGTCTTTTTACCTGGCTTTTCAATGTGCTCAATTTTTGCTTCCGTAGTTCAGTACCTTTGGGGAAATCCTTGTCAATATTAGCATGGAGTGTGCTAAAATGACGCTGAAGGTTTGAAGCCTTGTAATGTGATATCGTGGTATCGCATAATAAACAGAGCGATTTGCCATTCCGTTCAATAAAAAAGTAAGCATCTTCCCATTCTTCCAGAAATGTCCTGTGTTCATCGTCATATTTTCGTTTAGCTTTGCATTTTGCCATTTTTACAAAGAAGGCAAGTCTGCGGTCTGCATGCATATAAAATGTTTACCTAATTTCCCGGCATGAGACGTAATCCGCGCATATGATTGGCGGTCACTTACGTCTCTTACGTCTTACGTCTCATAAAAAAACACCCAATCTGTCAAATTAATTTATTAATTTTAAAATATTATTATTTGTTTTTAATAACCCCTGATGGATTTAAGTGTGTTTAAGATATAAAAAAAAAGAAGAAAAGAAACATGAAACGAGGAAAGAGCCACAGTATATAGAAAATATGGTAACAGGCAAAGAGCCGCATTCTTATTGGTCGAGAGCCGCATGCGGCTCGAGAGCCGCGTGTTCGCCACCCCTGTTCTATATAGTTGTACCCAACTGTAATGACAGTTGCTATGTCAGTTGGTAGTGGTTGCTATGACAACTATAATAAACAAGCCAGAATCTTAGAGCCACCTATCACAACACAACACAGAATAAGAGTCGCTAAATGTATTATTACTTATTGTTTTGAAGAAAAGTCTCTAGAGGAGTCTGAATAGTCAATAAACATAGCAACAAAGTGAATAAGTTGACAACAGTGTTTCTTTTGTCCTGGTCACACCCCCACCTGTCAGACAGACTGCTTTTGACGCTGTCAGTCAAAATGACCTACAACAAAAAGGTCTAGCAGAAGGGTCTCAAACAGACCCCCCTTCTGCTTTCTGTTTGAAAGAGAGCAGAAGGGTTACAAGTTTTGAGAACAAAGATATGAAGTCCTGCTTTCAAACTGAAAATGTAGTTTTCACTTTGAAAACTACATTTTCAAACTGACAAGTACTAAAAGTTTTGAGAACAAAATACATGAAATCTTGCTACCATACTGAAAATGTGTGCTCTCGACTTATGACAGTAAAATTAACCCATAAATATGATTTGATTCAGTAAGTTGAGAATTTATTGTTCACCATGATGATGAATACAATCTGTATTATCTGCGGAATCATTGCTTGTAATTATATTGATTTCAACCTTGTTTTTAATTATTTTCTTTATTTTGGGATTTTGAGATGGTTTTCCCCCTCAATACTGTAGGAGTGGTCACAGGACCACTTTTCAGCTTGAAGTCAAAAAGATGTTTGTTCTGAAAAAACAAACCCTCAAAAAATGGGATGCCCACCTTATACACCGTGTTCCAAATTATTATGCAAATTGGATTTAAGTGTCATACATTTTTTGTTGTGCTATTAAATTTATAGATGGTATTGTGTGTCAGGGCTCTTTGAATCTAATTTTAATATAATTAATTTCAGAGAGCTGGGTTGATTAGTTTGTCTGATGAGCTCAATTAAAGGAAATCTACTTAAGAAGGATGTTCCACATTATTAAGCAGGCCACAGGTTTCAAGCAATATGGGAAAGAGAAAAGATCTCTCTGCTGAGGAAAATCATCAGATAGTGTAGTGCCGTATGACAAGGTATGAAAACATTAGATATTTAACGAAAACTGAAGCGTTATCGTACTGTGAAGAGATTTGTGGCTGATTCAGAACAAAGATGGGTTTGTACAGATAAAGGCAGAATGAGGAAGGTTTCTGTTAGACAAATTCATGGGATTAAGAGAGCAGCTGTTAAAATGCCCTTACAAAGCAGCAAACAGTTATTTGAAGCTGCTGGTGCCTCTGGAACCTCAAGGTGGAGGATCCTCCAGAGGCTTGCGGTGCTTGAACCTACTATTGGGCCCCCTAACCAGAGCTCACAAGCAGAAACGGTGGCAGTGGGCCCAGACGTACATGAAGATTCATTTTCAAACAGACTTGTTCACTGATGACTGCTGTACAACCCTGGATGGTCCAGATGGATGCAGTAGTGGATTGGTGGTGGATGGTCACCACGTCCCAACACGACTGTGACGTCAGCAAGGAGGTGGTGGAGTCATGCTTTGGGCCGAAATCATGGAGAGAGAGAGAGAGAGAGAGCTGGTCGGCCCCTTCAGAGTCCCTGAAGGTGTGAAAATGACCTCAGCAAAGTAAATGGACTTTCTGACTGATCACTTTCTTTCATGTTCAAAAAGAAGAGCCAGACCTTCAGTAGCAAAATCATCTTCATGCATGACAATGCACCATCTCATGCTGCAAGGAATACCACTGTGTCATTGGCTGCTATGGGCATAAAAGGGGAGAAACTCATGGTGTGGTCACCATCCTCCTCTGACTTCTGACCTCAACCCTATTGAGAACCTTTGGAGTTTCCTCAAGCAGAAGATCTGAGGGTGGAATGCAGTTCATATCAAACCAGCAGCTCTGAGAAGGTTTTCTGACATCCTGCAAAGAAATTCAAGCAGAAACTTTCCATAAACTCACAAGTTCAATGGATGCAAGAATCCAATGTTAACATGTAACTCGGTCTGTTAAGATGTTTTGATTGAAATAGCTTTTGATTTTAGTACATATGACCACTTAATGCTGCACGTTCAAAGAATGACTGTTTGCAGTTCTTTATAATCCATAAAATGTTTAGAAAATCTGCTGTGCATAATAATTTGGAAAAGTGCATTTTGAGCTTTTTATTTTTGAAAAAAATACTGTTCTCATGGGGAGCTTTGTTGAGTAAAATTTGATTTATACTGTAATAGTTCATGACTTGAAAATTATACTGACCATCATTTACATTGACCATTTAAGAAAATCAGAGAAAATATCACTTGCATAATAATTTGGAACACGGTGTAATTTGTTCCTGCAGCCAGCCCTAGTTCTGTCTACTGTACAGTATATCTGCATGTCTCTTCTCCACCTGTATGCTTATACCCACTTCGCTTTTCACCACCATTTGCATAGACACGAGGCAGCAGCTTAGAGAAAGCCGTGTTATCGGACCAGTCAATTTAAGGATGAATATTCACCCCCCCCCCCCCCCCCCCCCCCCCCCCCCCCCCCCCCGAAAAATGACAAATGCAGACATCATAATCAATCAATGAAATCCCCCCGGAATACTTGGACCAAACTTCAAAATTGGACTTTATGCTGCTAGTATTTAGCATTCGTCAACAATGGCTATGAGTCTGTTTGGATTCATAGGCAGAAGTGAGAAAGTTGTGCAACATAAATAATCACCAGGCCGAAACACGGCGTGCTAAATGGTAAAACATAATTTAACAACATTTTGCGGCAGATAATTTGCCTCGAAGAATTATAATAAGTTATTGAAATCATTGGATGAATCTTGACTGCCCTATTGGCTGTTTTCTTTCCATTATGTGTCAATTTTTCCTCTGTCTTTACATTCTCTCGCCTTTGTAATAAAGTTTTGAATGGAAACTTGACTGTGCGCTGTCATGCAGCATAGCTGACTGAGTGCTATTAACTTAAGGAGCTTGTCAAGTGGTAATATTTCAAAACAGAACCGCATGAAGTGTATTTTGCATCTCACTCTCGACTCTGTTTGGACTGTTTGTCTTTCCCATTTTGGTATAGCCCCACCATCTTTATTAGTGTGTCAAGTGGCTCCACTTAAGAATGACTAATGGTGCTCTCTTCAGGATGGTTCCCAAGCTACAACACTGAAAGAAGGTCTGAGTGGACGATGTTAGTAAATCGACTGAAACTAATTTTAATCTAATAAACCAGTAATCAACAATTTATCGTAAGTGAATCAATTGTTTGCTTCCCTATTGACAAAATTTCTCACCCCTACATGTCACTGTGTGAGCTCTGAGCTGCTCTTTTAGCAGCAGGCAGTGGCATCCACAGTTTAAAACTGAGCACTTGTGGAGGTCTTTCACCCAACTGTAATGGGTCTGACATCATGCACTCTTTAGGGCACTGCATATGAACTATGTAAAGCTGTGCAATACTATTCATTGAATGTAAATTCAACTCAGTGCAGTTATAAGCACATGCTGGCAGAGTGGTGTGGGTCGGGGGTCACAAGGCATCTTGTCTTGTTGAGCTTGCAGTCAAATTTGCTGATGATGTTCCAAAATTAATATCACATCACAAAACCTGCTGATCCTATTAGCTGATCTTGAGATTCAAAATGGTATTGAAGTTGGAATAACAGCTCTAATGTGCTCAACAAAAATGCAGCATGCAAGACTTCCAAAATTAGTTTTTTCCAGACTTGTGGTTGTCCCACCCGAGGACCCGCCTCCACCTACCTCCCCCGGAGATGTTGTTTACTGTGATCTCTGTTGTGATTAAATCTTACTTGAGAAGATTTCCCAGGTTAAAAAGAGCCCGGTTATGATGAGGGTTGGTCTGCAGGGCTTTCCTGTAGTAACGCTCTGCCTCATCTGGGCTGCGAGTCAGAGTTCCCAGATTGTTCATGGCACTGGCGTGACGGGGGTATAACCTGTGAGCCAAGGAGTGAAGATTTGAGCTTAGACTTTTTCAAGGACAATTGCCTTTATCAGAAAATCCTGAACAAATCTTCCTCAAGAAATCTGAAAAACATTTAGGGGTGCCACTCTCTGTAGTGTATACAACAGTGGCTCATCAACAAAAAGACACAGGTGTAACAAAAGGTGGTCTATCTGAGGAGGAGGGGCCGGGGCTCCCCACTAGAGTGAGGACCTAGAGGTCTCCTGGTGAAACACTGTCTTCATTTTGGTTCCTTTTTTTTCTCCTTTTTGATTTGACATGGTATTTCAGTCAATTTGAGTCTAAAAAAACCACATATATAATGCATTGCAATACTAATAATTTATGTGGTGGCTTATACTCTTAAACAGATTTTCTTGACTATATAAACAAGTGATGATTAAAATCTACTTTATAAGAGAATAAACTTTATGGTGTATCACACACACAACAAGGTTTTGTTTTCCCAAACAGTAATTTATTGAAATAAGAAGGAACAGGAGACAAAAAAATGGTTCTTTTTCCAACACACTGCAAAGTTGTGTTCAGATCAGTCAGTAGTCTGTGATCCTACAGACTACTGACTGGTAGACTGTAGGATTCCTGAACAACCACAGGAATACTGCAAAGGTTGTTCAGGTTATGTAGAATGTTAGGCAGGATTGAAAAATTACACTGAAAGATTACTTTTGTAACTAAAGCTCCATTTGCTACCCTGCTGCTTCAAAAGCAGCAGAGATGAACAAGGTAGATAACAAGTGACACATAAAAGCTTTGAATTCAGCAAACACAGGACTTCTGTTTTAGCTTTGTACCTTACAATCTAACTTCATGTGGCCTCACATACATGTTAGTGAAATTGTTTTACTTTGCCAAGAATGTTCAGGCTCCAAGGAGATCAAAGGCTTAACACTATGTAACTTTAGATCAATCCAGCAGAGCTGTGCAGCGCAGTGGCTACAGTTTGTCATGCAAGGTTGGTTCAATGTTGTAAATGGCCTTGAGCAGAATTTATTTAGGGGCCCCTCTTCCTGTTAAGGACATCAGCACCACTAACAGTTTCAAAATAGATTTAGTGAAATCTGGGGCAGGAAGTATAGTTTAATTGGCCGAGCTTAGAAGCAGTCACTAATCAATGTAATTTACTGAGATGTATTTTTGAACAAAAATCAAACACAAAAATCATCCTCATAGCATCAGATTGTAGCAACAAAACAAATTAAAGCCGCACAGCGGCGTCATGCGGCCCTCGCAGCTCAGCGGCGTTCCGGCCTATTGGCCACCGTGGGGTTCCGGCACCGCCGCCCGCCAGCCACCGCAGAAACTGTCACGCATTTTCCCCGCCCGTCCACCAAGCGATACACATGAATGCGTTTGGCAGCGCTCCCCGACGACTCACAAAAAAACTGGTGCAGATCGGCTGATGTAGTGAGGAGATATACAGTACTTACCAAAAGTTTGGACACACTTTCTAATTGAATTCAATGAGAAGGTGTGACCTTGCATTTGGAAGTTATTGTACCTTGATGTTTCATGGCAAATAGTCAAAGTTTGACACTTAGCTACGCCCACATGCTTTGATGTACGAGAAATCCTTTGATAACTTTTTACCTTTGATCCCTCAAGAGTGTGCTGAGTGATTGTGAAGTCTGTATCTGAAAAACTGTAGGAGGAGTTCGATCAGATACGTCTATAAAAAAGAGAAAATGACGACTTTAATCCAAAATGGCCGACTTCCTGTTGGGTTTAGAGCATAGCTCCAAGAGACTTTTTTGTACGTCCTCACAAGATACACATGTGTACCAAGTTTCATAATTCTTCTAGGTTAAAGCATGGCTTGGGACTGATCATTTAAAGCAGTGGTCCCCAACCTTTTTAGTCGCACGGACCGGTCAGCCCTTCGCAATTTTGCTGCGGACCGGGGGGGTGCGCGCGTCGTAAGTATCGAGTCCGATGCTGTTGGGGGGGGGGGGTGCGCGCGCAGTACTCCGATGCTGTTTTGTTACTCATTCTGCTGCAAGTTGGCTCAATTTTGACGCGCATGACGTAACCGGTAAAATCCAGTTTAGGATTTTCAAAATAAAAGATCCGGAAGTAGTTCATTATTTCTTGCGCGGCCCGGTACCAATTGGTCCGTGGACCTGTACCGGTCTGCGGCCCGGTGGTTGGGGACCACTGATTTAAAGTATTCTAGGGGGCACTATAGAGAAATGAGGCCACGCCCACCAAAGTTTGTTATGGATTCCTATCGGCAGGTGGATAAGGATGCATCCTAGTGAGTTTGGAGCAGCTCGACCCAAACCTGTGGAATTCAGAGCCAAACGTATGACAACGGCGTTACAGGTCACTTTGCAATGCCGCCACGCCCACCTGCTCCATTGAAGCCGGTCAGGGTTGGAATCCACAACACACCAACATGTCTTCTGTCTCTGGACACAGTTTCATGTTGATTAGGTCAAAAGGGTAAGATAGTGACCGTTCACAGTAAAGCATGACACTTCCTGTTCTCCGGGGGCGTGGCCTAAGTGATGTCATCATTTGACCATTGGGTATTGTAGGACACCCAATGATAATCAATCACTGAAAGTTTGGTGTCTCTGTGAGTTTTTGTGTAGGAGATACAACAGTTTATTTTTTCCTGCCGAGTAGGTGAACTTTGACCCCTGGTAACGCCCCTTCAGCATGCTCAAAAACTCACCATTTTGATAACTTTTAATCAGCCATGCCTTATGAACAGACTGACCAAGTTTGAAGCCGATCAATCGAAATCCCTAGGAGGAGTTCGATCAAATACGAAGGCTGTAAATGTCAAAAATGGGGTCAAAATTGAAACGTCAATCCAAAATGGCCGACTTCCTGTGATACTTGCACTATGACATTAATTGTAATTTCTGAGCATCTTGGGAAGCTCTACAAGTGTACCAAATTTCATGTCTCTACAATGAAGTAAGGGAATAAATAGCAGAGGGTCTTTTGAAAGTTGCTAGGTGGCACCGTTGAGTCGTTTCTTTTGCGATTTTTGCGACGACCATAAAATACGAAATTTTTAAACAGGTTTGACGTGTCCGCCAAGTTTGGTGAGTTTTTGAATATGATATAGCCCCCAAAAAGGCCCCCAAAGAGGGGGGCAGAATCATAAGAATAAGAAACAGTATGAAAACAATAGGCCTTCGCAGCGCTTTGCTGCTCGGGCCTAAATATGAAGAATCTTACACTTAAATGTTAAACAATTTAAAATATTTAATCCCTGATAAAAGCATTAAATGAAATTTAACAGCAATGTCATTCTCTGTAAACAAATGTTAAAATTCTAGCTCTTTGGTCTGTGTTCAAATGTTTGCATTTATGGGGTCCCCTGCAGGTCTGGGGGGGCCTTTAGCGGTCGCTGAGTTCATTTATGCTTTAGGACGGCTCTAAATGTGACCAGCACTACCTAATGTTTCTAGATTCACTGGCTGATCCACTTGCTTTACTAGGATACATAAAACAAAATTCATTATTTTAAGTGTACTTTTTGTTTGTTGTTTTTAAGACTCTTTAGTTGTGTTTAAATATTGTCAATGTAATATTTTTACATTTCCTGTCAACATTTTTTAATATAAAAACACAGTGGGCCACTGGTGGACCACCTGAGCGCCCCAACCACCAGGCTTAACAAGTTTTCTGTGCGCTTTATGGTAACAACATTCTAACTATGAAGATTGTTTTTTGCACTTTTACAAATTAACCTTGCCAGCTCCTTAAATTTTTTAATTTAAATGTTAAACAATTTAAAATATTTTAATTTATATATACTGAAATCACTAAATCTAATTTAACAGCATTGTCATTCGCAATGAACAAATGTTACAATTCCAGTTGTATGGCCTGTGTTAAAATGTTAGTAATCAGCTACTTAGTTCATTTATGCTTTGCATTGTCTGTATATGTAAACAGCATTACATGATGTTTTAAGACCCACTTGCTGAAAACTTAAATAGGATTTAACAAACATGAAAAAAAAGTGTTATTTTAATTTTATTTCTTTGTTGTTTTTAAGACACTAAGTATTGTCAACAAGGTCTTCCAGTTACATCTGTTTCCTGTCACCAGGCTTAGAAAGTTAGCAAATTAAACTGCTAAAGTAAACCATGGTTCTCATAACCAGGGTTTCTGAAGGAAAATGAGAACCCAGCATATCATTTAAATTAATGACTGCTGTGAAAAAAGCATTTGTTGCTCAGCAGAAATGTATAATTTTTGCTGAATTGAAAAGCAGGGGGAAAAAAGAAACAGAAATAGTGAGCATCCAAACTGATGATGACAAATTAATTGATGTTCTTCTCATTTAGTGTGAAATGTTTAGCTGTGAAAGTTCCTAACTAATAAGAGTGTTCAAGGATACATGTGACATGTGATGTGCTACGAGTTTGTGCCACCACATGCTATTGGCAGAACCAACTCAAAAAATAAATAAAAATAGTTCAGTACAGTGGACAATAGACCCTACTCAACACAAACTTTGGCAAAAATGTGGAGTCACTACTTTTAGAATCTGTTAACCTTTGGTTTTACAATTGTAATGAAATAAATAATTACAATGATGGTATGAAGCTACGTATATAGAAGTTTAAAAACTTTGCCTTTGCTGAAAGTATTGCTGAAAGACATTGAAAAAGACATTGCTCAGGTTTGTTGCTACATAACATCTAAATTAACAAAGAATTCAGTTTGATTTATACAAAATAGCCTACATTCTAGCTTAACGGAATATTTCAGTTCACACAGAGTCCCACCTGAGGGCTTTGTTGTAGTGGTAAATAGCTTCTTCATGTCGAGCGCTGTCTTTCAGAAAGTTGGCGTAGTTGTAGTGGACTTTGGCATTGTGAGGCAGAGTCTTCAAACCAGAGCTGAAATGGCAGAAGAAAGATTTATAAAAAGAATCCTTCAAAAAAAGATTAACGATCTGTCTTTTACGTGAGTATGATTGTTTTGTGAAATAGTGATGCTTTAAACAACAATAATGCTGAACAATCTACGTGTGATCGGTATCCCCGACGGATCAACAACGGATTTTATGGGTGCTTTGCTGCAGAACTTAATTTGCCTGGACAGCCAACAGGACAGCTGGACCGAGGCCATCGAATCCTCCCTGTCAGACCCGCAGACTGCATGTAAACAACCTTTTATGTGCTGTGACGTGAGCTCAAAGTGCAATACTACAGTTAGCTTACCAAAAGATTGTGTTTAAAAATAATAATGGAAAAACGGCTAAAGGCCAGGTCACTACAAAGAAAGCCTGCAGACACCGGTGGAAGGTTTCTCAGGGTGAGTTCCAGAACTCTGGTTTTTGAACACTGTTATATTACTATACATAGTATGCCACAAATTAGAATAGAATAGAATTCAACTTTATTGTCATTGCACTGTCACAAGTACAAGCAACGAGATGTAGCATGCAATTCTAAGTCTGCGGCTGTGGTGAATACAATATGAAAGTGACGAGGTGGTGGACAGAGCTGACCCCACACTGAATAACTGCATCTTAACACCTAATGTAAAATTTGTTATGTTGGGCTATCTACTGGCTGAACAAAAATGTTTATTTTTGCTAGTGCAACTCAAGTCTATTTTTCTTTTATTGTGCTTGTAATTTACAAATAGCCCTAAAATGTTACTAGTGCACACAACACTTGTAATAAAGAACTTTTTTAATTTCCATGTGTTTTCTATCACTGGAGGGCTTAGAATGTATCCTTTCAAAGCCTGTAAATAACTCAAAACCACCAGAGCATACTTGTTTATGGTTTTATTGTGGCCATTCACATTTAAAAACAGCACCACCCTTCAGATTAGGAGGAACAAAGACTAATATTTTCATTTCAGGCTATAGATATTAAGATGTTGTGTTATTGAAGGCAATTTTAAGTTAAGTGATCCATGAGTGTTTATTAAATGGGGCAAGTGGTCCTTGACTTGAAAAGGTTTGAGAAATACTGCAAAGAAAAAATATTTTACTTAGCAAATGACATCTCTAAATAGTAATTACTTAGAGCAAATTACTTCATAGGTAGTTAGTTAAGTGGCTATGAACTAATGTATAGTAGATTTCTAAAGTCTAGCCCAGCTCTCAGTGATGGACATTTTCAGCGCATTTTTAAAGTTAGATGGAAGTAGACAAAGTGTAAGTTGGATGGGGAAAACCCATTACTGTTGGGCGACATACATTCAGTCTAACTGTGCAGCTTTATATGCTTCATGCAATTTTATTTTTTCTCATATTTTTTCTTTGTAAAACGTTGAATATAGTCAACGTATATTCATGTATAATATAATATGTATAATATACATGAATTTTGTCATGTAAACTAGAATATGAGGACACACCCACAAGGCCTGAAAAAAGGATTAGTTGTTAAATAATCCATTTATTCCTATAATCATTTTCATGTTTTCATTTGGTATTTTTCGTTGTTCCTTATTTTTTAATCTTTGATACTTTGTTTTTTAGTTTTTATACTTGCTGTAACATCAATTGCCCAATTTGGGATATGAATAAATCTGAAATCTGACTGAATGAGAGCTTGTACATAAAAAAGACTGAATATAGAATACACACTCTATATACGTAAATGTCATGTAATATATGAATATTCGGCGAAAAGGGTAACAATACGGCAACCAGTGATGGCATAGTTACTTTGAAAAAGTAACTTAGATTACTGATTACTTGATTTGGAAAGTAACTAGGTTACATTAAAAGTAACTTTTTTAGTTACTTTCCGCAACAACGCTCTTCCACCAGTGAAAATTACATTGATCTTTGCCAATGTGGAAGTTATCTTATAATGGTAACATCAACAATGTGTCTCCATTTATAAGGTTGAACTGAAGGGGAGGTTGTTTAATGCTTACAGTACAAAATAAAACTTTAGTAATTTGTGTGTGTTTTTGTGTGGTCCATTATTGTCTGGAAAACTTTAAGTAGGATTTTAGACCCCCCACCCCACCCCAGCCTCCAGGTTCTGCGTTACGGCCCTGCGTTTGGCGTCAGCACAGCACACAGAGCTCCTCCTGCGGCTCCACAATTCAGATGGCTGCTGCACAGATTTGTGACATTTATCTTAATATTAATAATTATAATGCTGTTTAGTTGCACAACTTTACGGACTCGTTCATTCGTGGCTGTTTTATTGCACTGTTCATATTAGTCTCGATGTTTGCAGCTTTTCTGGAGCCCAACGTGAAGCTCGATGTCATTCACAGATAATATATTAACTTGACATTAACAAAGACACAGCGGGACGGATTATCCGGGAAATGATGGACAAGGAGAGTCTGACTAAAACTAACTGGATGTCAGACAAATTCTGGGGTTTTTGTCTGTTTATTTCCAGGCTCAAAAACTGCAACTTGCGACTCATTAAACATGAAAGCGACTTTAGAAAAAAAAAAGCTCAAAGCTGCTTATTATAATCGGACTTGGCGAGCGAAACTCAAAATAGTTCCTGTTTTTCAAGCAACAAAATGCACATCTCCCTCTTCCCTCCATTGTTTACGTTTCTGTCGCTGCTGATAACTGTCGCATAGAAACGGCGGTTACTCCCCAAGACGCGTAGAGGAAATAAAATTTAATTACAAAAGAAAATAGTAACACACAGTAACTCAAAGTGGTTTCGATAAGTAACTGTAGTCTGACTACTGGATTTGAAATAGCAACGCGTTAGATTACTCGTTACTGAAAAATGTGGCCCAACGTCAGTGACTGACGGCAATAGAACCATTTTTGTGTGTAGAAACTGTACCTATTATAAATCACAGAAAAGGAGAGACACACTCACCGAAAGAGGGCTTCCCTGGAGAGCCAGACAGTGTTCTGTTGGACGGTTTTCCAGGAGAAGAGCAGGATCAGCAGCAACATGCAGACACTGAGGAGTGTGGTGCCCCAGCGGCCTGCAACTGAAAAGAGTCGGCCTAGACCAGCAGCCACAAGAATACAATACCCCATACTGCAGAAGAAAAAGACAGAAGAAACAAGGAGTCAGGTAAGTTTCAGGATAACATTGTGTAACATAGGTTGCTATGATTGAAGATATTAGTTGGCTTACAAAAGAAACTCTTCAAAATAAGTTTTGAAAACTGCTGACTATACTGAAGACACAGCAACATTTCAGGGGGCTTTGCATGTCAATCAACCTGTTCCAGTTATCCCTGAATTGAGCAATGGTAGCTTTCTGGGATGAGCTGATAATGCTGTGTTTAGTTGGTAATAATTTTTAATGCTTTTTGGCAAATCATCTCTTTCAAAATTTTAGATGTGTCCCTGGTTCAAAGCACCTCAATTAAATGCCTGAATTATCTCCTCAGTGCAGTCAAGTTCTCCAAAGTCCTGCTAATGATCTGAATATTTGACTCTAGTATGTTCATTTTACATCTTCATTTATATTATTTTATAAACAGATCAGGGAAGAGCTTGTTTTTGTACACACTGTTTAGGGCTCCGTACCTTTATATCAGATATTCTGATATAAAGAAACGGTACCATCATAACCACGACCCTTCATGGTCATGGAGGGCTGTGTTGTCTCAGATCAAGACAGCCCTCCACTTCCCTCCACCTCTGTCAGCAGCAGTAATATAAATTATATTAGATCAATTTATATATATTTGTTTCTGATAGACACAAAAGGACAGTTATAAAAGTTCTGCACCGTCTCTCACCCAGATATAACACACTCACCTGGGCATGTAGAGAACTCTCTCAGCCACAACAAATCCCACTCTGAAGAAAAGATTACTGGCAGGAATGAAGGGAAATACAAGAAAAAAAATTCCTACCAACACCTCCTTTTTCTCCTGCCTCTGTAGGTGAAATAAAAGAGGACAATCAGAGCAAAAACACGATCAACATAAGTAGAACAGCACTCACTTGTGAGGAAAATGTAATAGAGTTTCAAAACCCCATTCAGTCAACATCATTTATTTATTAGGTTTATTTGACAGGGACAGACAAACTAAATAAAACAACAGTCCCATGCTTGTATTATGGTGCTTACTGTAAGCTAATTTGGAGCACTTGTCCTACTTCCACATATGGGTTTTAAATAGTATATCTAAAAACTATTAGTAAATTAAATGATTATAGTCATGGTCATTATGTCCTTATGAAAAATCCAAAAATTATTTAAGAAATTATTTTACTTCCATTATGGAGTCAGAACCATTAAGCTAGCAGGAGCATTCCTTCAGTTGATGGTGTGCCTAGTGTTAGTTCTCCTGTTTCATTCATTTTGCCTATCTGCACATTTTGGAAACATTTTTTCTTTATATGTCCAGTCTGCACAGATACAACAACCAGCAGTTCTAGTTAAAACTGTGAAGAACACTTTAGCTTTTGTTTCAGTGCTTTAATACTCAGAAGTCAATTGAAAGCTTGGTAGTAGTTCCAATATTTAACATTTTCCTTTAACCTCTTAACAGTCACCCCCAAAATACTTACATTTAAGTCACTAGGTCCATAAGGACAGTGGTGTCTTTATGACAGTTGAGGGGTTGTAAGATAAGGAAAACTTAAATATTTTTACATTTTTCTCAGTAGCTTGGGTGCATTTCTCAGAACATAATTTAAATTCTCCTACTTGTGCAAATTTCAAATCATTGTGTCACATGTGTACATAAAAAAACAGTTTCTCATTCCATTGAGCAAGTTCCAAATGCTTTTGTACATCATACAAGTGATTATGGATGCCTCTCTGATTTTTCCTATATTTTCAGTTGCTTTAATCATGTTGTTCAAAATGCATTGAACTGCTCCTTTTTGAATTGTCTTGACCTCCACAACATTTAAGCATAAGTCCATCATTTAAGTGTTAACATGCAAAGGGCTTGAACAAGTTGTCATAATGTCAATAGTATTTTTATACCTTTCTATTAGATATTTTTTCTAAATCTGTCCTGAATTGATAAATTGCTCCCAAGTAAATCTTGAATTTTTCTAACAAATAATGTGTGAAGCAATAGCTCAACCAACGTTCAACCAGTTTTCTGAAATAGATTGGAAGTGCATCTCACGAACCATCTGTTGGCAAGCATATGGTGTATTTAGCCAGAGCATGACACAATGTTAAAAATCCTACAGTAAAGGGCAAGATCATGAATAGGGTCAACAGCCAGAGAGAAGAAAAGGAAGAGGAGTGAAGCTGTGACAGAGGAGATAGAAGGCAAAACAGAATAATGTCATGAAGTGGTGCGGGTGAGGTGGTGAGGCAGAGGCAGCGGACCCAGGAATGATGAATAATGAATTTAATAAAGAATGTCCAGAATAACACAGTCCAAAATAACGGGCAGCACGGCCGAGCGGAAACCAGGGCTCGACACCGGTAGCAACCGTAAAAAGGAATGGACACGGAACAACACGAACGCACATTAGACGAGGACCCGACAAGGAACAAAGAACACAGGTGGAGTTAAATACACGGGAGGGTAATCACAGAGACGAGACACACCTGGGAACAATCAAGGGGAGGACAGGACAACGAAGAGACGCAAGGACACAAAAAACTCTAAATGAACACAGAAAACACAGATCCTGACAGTACCCCCACCTCAAGGGCGGCTACCAGACGCCCAAAAAAAAAAAACCACAACAAGGGTGGGCAGAGGGGCGCCGGATGGGGGGCCAGAGTCCAGAAAAAACAAAAACACAACAAGGGTGGGCGGAGGGGCGCTGGACGGGGGGCCAGAGTCCAGAAAAACAAAAAACAACCCACCATCGTGGGCGGAAACACAAGAGGGGCCAAGAGTCCAAAAACAAACAAAAAACTACCCACAGGGTGGGCGGAGGCAAAGGAGGCAGGAACCACGGAGGTGGTCCGGCGGTCGACCGCGGCGCTGGAGGCGGGAACCACAGAGGCGGTCCGGCGGCCGTCCGCGGCGCTGGAGGCGGGAACCACGGAGGCGGTCCGGCGGTCGACCGCGGCGCTGGAGGCGGGAACCACGGAGGCGGTCCGGCGGCCGACCGCGGCGCTGGAGGCGGGAACCACGGAGGCGGTCCGGCGGCCGTCCGCGGCGCTGGAGGCGGGAACCTCGGAGGCGGTCCGGCGGCCGTCCGCGGCGCTGGAGGCGGGAACCACGGAGGCGGGAACCACGGAGGCGGTCCGGCGGCCGTCCGCGGCGCTGGAGGCGGGAACCACGGAGGCGGTCCGGCGGCCGTCCGCGGCGCTGGAGGCGGGAACCACGGAGGCGGTCCGGCGGCCGTCCGCGGCGCTGGAGGCGGGAACCACGGAGGCGGTCCGGCGGCCGTCCGCGGCGCAGGAGGTGGCGATGAGTCCCGGGGACCGCCCACAGACGGCGACGACGAGCCCCCCGAGGCAGGGTCTCTGGTGGAGCACAGGGGGTCTCGGTCGGAACGCTGGGGGTCTCGGTCTCGGGTGGAACGCAGGGAGTCTCGGTCTCGGGTGGAACGCAGGGAGTCTCGGTCTCGGGTGGAACGCAGGGAGTCTCGGTCTCGGGTGGAACGCAGGGAGTCTCGGTCTCGGGTGGAACGCAGGGAGTCTCGGTCTCGGGTGGAACGCAGGGAGTCTCGGTCTCAGGAGGAACGCAGGAGGTCAGGGTCTCAGGAGGAACGCAGGAGGTCAGGGTCTCAGGAGGAACGCAGGAGGTCAGGGTCTCAGGAGGAACGCAGGAGGTCAGGGTCTCAGGAGGAACGCAGGAGGTCAGGGTCTCAGGAGGAACGCAGAAGGTCAGGGTCTCAGGAGGAACGCAGAAGGTCAGGGTCTCGGTAGGAACACTGGGAGTCTCGGAAGGAACACTGGGAGTCTCGGAAGGAACACTGGGAGTCTCGGAAGGAACACTGGGAGTCTCGGAAGGAACACTGGGAGTCTCGGAAGGTGCGCCGGCTGGAACGCCGGCTGATTCAGCCTCGGGTGCGCCGGCTGGAACGCCGGCTGATTCGGCCTCGGGTGCGCCGGCTGGAACGCCGGCTGATTCGGCCTCGGGTGCGCCGGCTGGAACGCCGGCTGATTCGGCCTCGGGTGCGCCGGCTGGAACGCCGGCTGACTCGGCCTCGGGTGCGCCGGCTGGAACGCCGGCTGACTCGGCCTCGGGTGCGCCGGAGCGAAGCCTTGGAACCGGCCGCGTAGGCGAGCCGCAGCGAAGCCTTGGAACCGGCCGCGGAGGCGAGCCGCAGCGAAGCCTTGGAACCGGCCGCGGAGGCGAGCCGAAGCGAAGCCTTGGAACCGGCCGCGGGGGCGAGCCGCAGCGAAGCCTTGGAACCGGCCGCGGGGGCGAGCCGCAGCGAAGCCTTGGAACCGGCCGCGGGGGCGAGCCGCAGCGAAGCCTTGGAACCGGCCGCGGGGGCGAGCCGCAGCGAAGCCTTGGAACCGGCCGCGGGGGCGAGCCGCAGCGAAGCCTTGGAACCGGCTGCGGGGGTGACAGCTCCGGAAGGCGACGAGGGGCCGGGTCCACCGGCGGCTCACGTCGCTGTCTCCGGGCTGACCGTGGAGGTGGCGGCTCCGGAAAGCGACGAGGGGCCGGGTCTGCCGGCGGCTCACGTCGCTGTCTCCGGGCTGACCGTGGAGGTGACAGCTCCGGAAGGCGACGAGGGGCCGGCTCCACCGGCGGCTCACGTCGCTGGCTTCCCGGACGAAGGAATCGGCGGGGGCCATATCCGGGGGGTGCTAACACCAGCCTTGTTCCCCGGAAAAGCTCCCGCTGCAGGTCGGCGAGAGCCTCCGCCAGCTCCCTGTCCTCCCTGCCGGACCTCCGCCACGGGCCGCTCTGCCCTTTAGGGGGAAACCCCACTCCTGCTGGGTCCATAATTGGGCAGCCTCACCGTTCGGTTTGGTCGGGTCCTTCTGTCATGAAGTGGTGCGGGTGAGGTGGTGAGGCAGAGGCAGCGGACCCAGGAATGATGAATAATGAATTTAATAAAGAATGTCCAGAATAACACAGTCCAAAATAACGGGCAGCACGGCCGAGCGGAAACCAGGGCTCGACACCGGTAGCAACCGTAAAAAGGAATGGACACGGAACAACACGAACGCACATTAGACGAGGACCCGACAAGGAACAAAGAACACAGGTGGAGTTAAATACACGGGAGGGTAATCACAGAGACGAGACACACCTGGGAACAATCAAGGGGAGGACAGGACAACGAAGAGACGCAAGGACACAAAAAACTCTAAATGAACACAGAAAACACAGATCCTGACAAATAAGGGAAGATGGAAGGATGAAGATAGAAAATTCCTTGGAAAAACATGTCTTCATTTGATGTTTTTTGTTTGTGTTTTTAGTCCAGTTGCAGAGATCATGTCGGTCAACAGCAAACACCTGTTTAAGAACTTTTGAATTTTCAATCAGAAATGACAACGTGCCCTGGTTGAAGTTCTAGCCTCCTGAGTCATGTCTGTATGGTTACACTGTTGAACCGATCTTAAGCTTGGACCTAAAGACTCAGACAGTCTTGCCAAGGCAAATTAGAGGTGGTTAGCGTTTGATTTTACAGTAGTAAACAATGCCAGATGTATTTAACTGTATTTTTAAAAAGCATTTTCAGGCTTTGTTGATAATATAGAAACCTGTCAGTGTCGTAGCTACTGTGATGACTGATTGAGTCATGTGTGCAAGACAACAAGGGTGAAACAAACATTTAAACGAATGCTGACTTTATAAGACATTCATGTAGCGCACCATTCAAACTTTTGCTTTGTTTCTGCTTTCCAACTGAAGAGGATCTTGCCAGTGCAGAAAATACCTGATTGGCAACATTCAAGTCTCAACCTCAACTGGTCACTTGGAAGACCATGTCCATGTTGCACACCCTCTTCAGCAAAGTCTGGAGACAGTGACTTGTTACTCTTGATCAACCCAGAGCAAAGAGTCCTTTTGTAACATGTATTTCTTCCACCATGGATAATCCCTCATGTGGACACATGTTGTTGTTTTTTCAGATCTCCATAATACTTTGAGGATACTGGACAGGAAATTAATAGTTTTTAACTGAATCCTAGTGAAAAAAATACTTTAGTATATTTCAAACATACTTACATTTGTAAGTACATTTTAAGTATACTAATTTTAAGTGTACTACATACTGTATAAATATATAGCATGCTTGTACCAATTTTTGCAGGTGTTCTGTTTATCTGTGCTACCCGTAAATCTGTCCTACCTTGTGGTAATGCGCATGAGCACATCGGTGCTACATCACATACTGCTTACTCAGCAGATTTCTTATAAATACGTCCTACCTGTGGAAGTTTCGTTTCATGTGTTTTATTTTGTCAAAGATTAAGGTAAGCTTTATTTAATTTATTTTATACCTGGCTTTCATTAAGCTGCTGTATTACTTCATGGTTTTAGTTCTCATGACAGGCAGCTTGTAAATGGCTTTAGTTTGCCATCTGCAAAGTTATTACCAATATAAACAAGTCAATGTTTGGCGGTTAATCAGAACAAAATACTGTTTTGTGGGCTATTTTGTACCTATATTTTAAAAATATTTTAGTTTAATTACACTCTTTTTTTATTATTAAACTTTGCTAAATAGATGTTTGTTGCAATATTATATGGGATTGAAGCTGTGTAAAAGCAGTGTAATATTAGTATATATTAATCATATCCCATCATTTCAGTGACCTCCGCAGTTCGGTGGAGACATTGTGGCTGTGGTGCATCTAATAACAGACATACAACATATTAATGCACAAAAAAGATCTGCAGTGATCTGTGTCTAATTTAATTCCAATAAAAACGTGTTTCCCCTGTCTGATAGTGTTTTATTCTTACAAACACCTCTGTATTTAAAATATTTTTTAAAAGGTAGGATATTCTAGTAAAAGGATTAGGTCATACATCCATAGCTTTTCATTTTAAACGGGTAGGATATTCAGATGAAGGAAGTGATCTTGTGGTTTCGTCATGTATATAAATTGTTCCAATGCTAAGCTAAGCATAACTCCTAAGCTTCCACTTCAGTCACTCAAATAATGTTATTTAATATATTTAACATTAACACAACCCGCTATAGTTTTCTGTTTGTAAACATGACGGTAGCAGTTTTGAACACGTAGCACTGACAGATAGACTTAGATATCTATCCGCGCTACAGTAGGAAAATCTGACGAGGCAGCACTGACAGAACACCGGCTCATGTCTTTGTATTATTTGAATGTTGCTATTTGTGCTTCTTTCTCCTGATGCGTCATTTCTTGTCCTGACTTTCTGTCTAGTTTATTATTACTTTTAGAAATTGTGAAATGCTCATTACTTCAGACCAATATTTAGCTTTATACTTTTTAGATTATTATCCAGGGAAACTGCTATTAGTCTATCAATAGAAATTCCTTCTAGCTTATAAATTATGGAATACTTATACTTACAACAGGAGCATCTAGTTTATATTTTCACTCAACCCAGAACAGGAATGAAGTCTTTTAGAATAAAAAGTTCACAGCTTATTAGTTTACATACTTCATCAACCTACGTAGAACAGGAATCAAACCTATTAGTTAGAACAGTAACATTGTCTTTGCTTTCTTTTGTATGTAATCTGGACTCTGAGTCTGTAATAAAATCTATCTCGCCGAGTAAGATTCAGAGGAACTCCTATTAGATTAAACTGAGAAACTCCTGGTGTACCCATTCTTAGCCTGTCTAGCAACCCAGAACAGGAACATTTAGTTTATATACTTCACTCAACCCAGAACAGGAACATTTAGTTTATATACTTCACTCAACCCAGAACAGGAACATTTAGTTTATATACTTCACTCAACCCAGAACAGGAACATTTAGTTTATATACTTCACTCAACCCAGAACAGGAAGTAGAACTAACTTAGAATCCAGAGAAACTACTATTAGCTTATCTAGAAAAACTACTCATCAACATTTAGCACCGTCTACTTTATAGAATCAAACATGGAGAACCAACATTTAGTTTTGTGCCTCACAAATCTTACCAAACATGGAGAACTAACATACTTTTTTTTGTTTGTTTTTTCTTTTTGCTCTTTCCTTTGGTTTATTGTTTTATTTGTATTTCCTTCTAATTTATGTAAAGAACTTTGAATTGCTGTTGCTGAAAATGTGCTATATAAATAAAATGATCTTACCTTACCTTTGATATGTAAAATATGTATTCCATTTGTGGAAATAAATCTACAGTTTAGTTTCTGTCAGTTCTGTCAAGATAAAAAAGAGGGCTAAGAAAATTTTTCTTTTATGTTGGTTAGTAAATTAATTTTACATAATTGTATCGCTGTTGACATCAGTTTGCTATAATTTAAACCATGACTCGTATGCCAAGTTCTACAAACAAACAAGCAGATTAGTCCAGTTTTTGTCGTTTAATGAAAGCTTAAAAATTACAGCGGCAGCAGTGCACCCCAACAAAGTAAATTAACACCGGTGTAAAACAACTTTAACCCTCTTATAGTCTGCTTTTCCTCACTCTCTGTGTCGCCTTTACTCTACATGCAAACTCGTTGCCATGGAAACCAATACAACGCCTCCGCTATCTGGCAGAGTAATATATTGACCAGAATGCCTTGCTCAATAGTCCGCTTCCTACTTTTGGAGCGGTCGCCGGTCCGCTTGGTGTTCACATGTATTCAAACCTCGTCAGAGTTCACTTCAACCCAACCGAGACCGAGGTTTTTAGATGTACCAGAGTTTGCTTTTTTGGTCTGCATTAGAGTTTGCATTCATACCTCCCCAAATGAACCAGAGCTTCTAGACAAACTACAGTTGGGAACGACTACTCGTTGGTAAAGTAACAAGTAAAGTAACAAGAAAGTTGGACTAAGACACCGCTTGTCAACCACATGTTACAATCTGGCTCTTACCTTTAGTGAGAAGAGGCAGTGCAAGCAGAGAGCAATCATCACTGCAGCCAGCAGTATGGTGGCCGCGTTGCGCACATCACCCAGAGATTCCACAAGGGGAATGCTGCCCACCTGCCAGTCATAGCACAGCACAACGGGAGCCAGCAGCAGCCAGGCATTAAAGGACAGCAGGTATGAGTAGGTAAGAAACCTGTCAGTAGAGGGCATAGAGTGAATTATTTGGTGAAGAGGACACACAGCTAAGAGACAAATGAGATGTTTAAGAAGAAATGAAAAAAAGTTTATTACCCAACAAGTGAACAATTCAAATCAATTAGTATATGAACTGGAGTTTTCATTTACAATTAGATTCCCCTGGTTAAATACATCTACTCACATACACTAATTTAAAACAGAATCAAAATTCCTTTTATTGTCATTGTGCAAGAAAAAAAACGCAACTTTGAAAAGTAACTCTCAAAGGCAAGTCAAATAAATAAAATAAGTATATTTCAATAAATAAAATAAAAATAAAACATATAGCAGAAACACACAAACAACTGGGATGTTAAGAAAAAATAAACAATTTTTTAGATGGATTTGCTGTGTTCAGAGGAACAACAGCTCTTGGGTAGAAACTGTTTTTAATCTGTTTGTCCTTGACTTTATTGCCCTGAAACGCCTCCCTGAGGGCAGGAGTTTGTAGAGGTGGTGGCTAGGGTGTGAGGGGTCCTTGATGATGCTGCGGGCTCTCTGGAGGCAGCGGGTCCTGTGCATCTCCTCCAGAGATGAAAGAGGGCAGCCAATCAGTCTCTGGGCAGTGTGTATGACCCTCTGGAGCTGCTTCCTCTCTGTTGCAGTGCAGCTGGAGAACCACGGTGAGATGCCATGACTCAACACCAACTCCACAGAGCAGGGATAGAAGGACACCAAGAGCTCAGTTCTCAGGTGGTTCTTTCTCAGAACCCTCATGTTGTAGGTGCCCAGGAACTTGAAATTTGGCACCATCTCCACCCTCTCCCGATTTATAATGATGGGCTGAATGTCTGGTTTACACCTCGTACAGTCGACAATCAGTTCCTTCGACTTTTGACCAATACAATTTACGTGGCCTACCACTTTGTGGCTGAGTTGCTGTCGTTCCCAAACACTTCCATCTTCTCATAATACAGCTGACAGTTGACTGTGGAATATTTAGGAGTGAGGAAATTTCACGACTGGATTTGTTGCACAGGTGGCATCTTATCACAGATCCACGCTGAAATTCACTGAGCTCCTGAGAGCGACCCATTCTTTCAGAAATGTTTGTAAAAACAGTCTGACATGCTAAGAGGTGGAGGGTACAGGGCGGTAGAGGGACCAGTTGCTCTGTCTGTTTTAGATAAAGAGCCATGTTTTTTAAGGGGTCATGCATTGTATAAAACCAAATGAATTAAAAAGAAAAAGTCACCCTTCCATCTTTTCTCATCAGATCTGAATGCAGTCAAGTTATTTTATTATAGTTTGTGAGAGTGTGGATTAACCTGGTAAGCAGATGAGGTGAAAAGGAGGCAGGGTTGTCCTGTTCTGAAAAAAGAGGCATGGATCCTCCCATGAGCCACAGCCGAACTGACATTATTGTCACCACCTGAAGGACAGATAGCATTTTAAAAACAATCCCAAGGTCTGGCAATTACATACAGTATAGCGATGTGCATTAAAAAAAACTAAGAGCAATAGTCATGGGCGGATCTACTGGGGTGGCAGTTGCCACCCCAGCTGAGAGCCTTACCACCCCTGTTGCCACCCCAGCTGGAGCATGAAACTCCTTTTTCCGATAACATTGAATGCAACACAATGTAACCTGACACCTACTGCTAAGTAGCGAGAAGTGCGAGAGAAGGACAGAGCGCGAGGCAGCAGCATTGATATAAATGGATGGATATGTATGACTGGACATTACATGACTTATCGTGCGAAACACATGCGCCATTGCTGTCCATTGAGTCAGGAATATCGGTGGTCAGGAAAATACCACAGCCATGCAAAGAATCTGAAAAAAGGACGCAATATTTAGCGGTTAATTCAACCCTATGACAGCCATAGATAACAAGGTTAATGGGTTTCAGATTTAACAGGTGGGGAAAAAGTTTTAATTTAAAGAAGATATTGAGAAAGTGAGCAGAGAGTCAGTTATGCTAGCCTACCTGTTGCTAGCCTGCTATTGACTTTGATAACCTTAACATGGGCAGTTCGGTGTGTTTTAGCTCCGTTAGCACTAAAATAGGACAACCCGCACACCAAGTCATCAGTAGAGCAGGTGTTTAAATCAGTTAATTAACCACCGCTGTGTTCAGGCAAATTTATTAATAATCGCAATATAGACATTAAGCCTGACAACATAATGTAACAGACTGAATGATCTGTTTCGGTGTTTTTGCGTACTTTTTTTTTATGTGGGAAATGTTTGTTTTAATGTTGATTCCCCTGATAGGCTTGAACGTATTTCCGCTCTATCTGCTCGTTGAGCTGTTGTCCGTCGGTTGTCATGGCAACAGGTCAGTGTTTGTGTGTGTGTGGGGGGGGGGTGTGTGCGTGCGTGTGTGTGTGTGTGTAGGATATAGCAGATATACAGAGCGAGAAAAAGCATAATATAAATGGTTTTATCTAGTTCTGTTCTTCACCTGTTTATCAGCTTTATTGTACCTTTATTGTGGCGCACTGCAGCGGCTGCAATTCCTAAAAGTTAAACAAGTGACAAAAACTGAACTAATTTCCTCCTTTGTTCGTAAAATGTGGCGATAATAACAGTCATCAAACTACGGCTTCTACAGCATATTTAAAATAAAACAATTTCCCAATAGCCCTTTCTTGCATCTTGACAGAACTAACAGAAACCAAACTGTTTATAGGTTTGTTTCAGGCAGAATTCATGCAGCAAACATCAGTTTTCTCAGCTTTATTTTAAGCCGTATTTAATAGATATATCTGATAAAAAAAATTATGGCGCTACTAATATTTTTGTGACAGATTTCTGCTCATCTACAGTATATATACACATGTGTGAATGAGACATTATAAATATATATATATATACAATGTCTCATTCTCACATTTAGTGTACATAGACCTAACATTGGACTTAATGTACTTGATTTACTTGTTATATATATATATATATATATATATATATGTATGTATGTATGCTGCCACCCCTGAAAAATCCTTGCTCCCTTCTTGCCACCCAATAGATATTTTTCTAGATCAATGGCAATAGTTAAATGAGACAGAACAGGACAACATGATTATTTGAAAAAAAGAGACATTTTTCAAACATGTCTTTTTTCGCAGCAGCAGCTATGCTTTTGATAAACAGATAGTGGCACACTGCAATATATAAGCAGCTTGATCAGACCTTCCCAATGATCGGCTGAGCAAAAACTTCAAAGTTCTTTCTTCTTCTAATCAGTGAAAACACTATGCTTATTCTAGAAACATACTGAGACGTGGTTACAATTCACTTAGCCTGCAAGGTTAACAGATATGAATAAGAACTGAACTTGACTGCATCATTAAACAACTAAGATCAATTTAGAATATACAAATACATCTTAATAAATGTGAATATTTTCAAAAGGTTCAACATTTTCTATCACTTTCAGAAAGTGAAACCCATAGATCATGTAGATTCCTTACACAGAATGAAATGTCATGGGTTAGAGTTCATAAAAAAACAATGATATATTTTCTCAGGACATAATATTACATTTAAAATAATGAAAAAAGGATATCTTAACCCAGAAATCTTCAGACGTCTGAAAAGTATGTGCATTAGCGTTCTCCTTTTTGGCAGCCTTCTGTGCTTTAGACGGCAATTTGAATCTACCTTGTCAGCTTGAATGGAAAGAATGGGAAGGAGAATTATATCCTTCCCATTATATTTTTCAGGGATCACTTACAGGGCGAGCATAGCCTGAAGAGTATGAGGATTGAAGAGCTTAGAGAAGTAAGAGTAAGGCCGGAGCACGCTCACCATGCGTCTGTCTACTCCATTAAAATGAAAGTCATGATGCTATGGTCCTCAACGTGGTTGACCTAGGTTCAATGCTTGGAAGCATTGGTTGAGTGGAATGAGGATTTGCTTTTTACAAACCCTCCTTAGATAAATAGATTAGATAGATTTGATTTATTGTACAAAATTAGTAGTACAGCTGTTCTTAGGGCATTTATAAACAGACAAAACAGATAAGACTGGCATTGGGATTGGGGTTGAATGCGTATAGTTCCTGCAATTGTATGGGCTCCACTACTGTACATGCCATTTTCATTCATATTATTCTGTATTTGGAAATTAATTCTCTGAACAGTTCTATGTTTATTTTTCATACTTAACTGATTTAAAATTATATATATATATATATATATATATATATATATATATATATATATATATATATAAAGTAATTGAATAAACTAAACCAAGTAGATGATTAGTATTTGTCTTTTTGTGAAGAATATGCCAGATTAAATTATTATTATTATTATTATTTCACAATTTGGAGTTTGATGCCCTCCTAATATTGATGTGATATTTGACAAACCAAAGCTCTAAGTGAAATAGACCATGTCTGAGGAATAGGATTGCCAAATGACTTTTGGTAACAAAAAAAGTTTTCAAAATTAGGTTAGTGGTCACATTTGCTGCCCAAGTACAAAGAGACTTTGAAAATTACGTTTTTGCAACCCAGAATCCTCCAGTAGTCACATGACTGCTTAGGGATAAGATATTTACAGTAAAGGGTGCGTCATACTGGGTCTTCCAGTTACAAGGAAATTACTTTCCACATTCGTCATTTGCTTACTCAGGGAAAGGGATTGCTGGAAAGTCAGACTCCCTCCTCCAGCTCCCTAGAAAAGTAATGTTTTACTAGTTGACATTAGATTATACATACTGTAATCTGATTGTAACTATATGATTATGCCATTAGAGTTGTTGCAAGTGTATCTTTAGCACCACCTAAAAGTGATTTTGTGAATAGTCCAACAGTGACAGGACGTTTATGGATGTATACATGTTGCTTGACGATTGACAGTAATCCACATGCATCTGCCTCCGTCCTTCATCTTTTCTGGTTTTATCTGTATTTATATCGTTTATTCTTTACGTATTTCCAGTTCTTTGCAACATGAGATAACTTTATTCTCTAACTTTCTCAGATTGTTGAAGCAACATGTTTAGAGTGCAGTCATGGTTTTTCTTGCATCTAAAGTAATGTAGTTTATGTTGCACTATAGAGACAGTGTACATGGAAGATTACAATTGTACATGTTGTAATTGTATTGTTTGTTATACTTCATTTCAGTTTCACACTTTCTACATCATTAAACCTCTGGACAAAGAATAATGGTCTTCAGAGTCTTAATGGAGGAAAGAGTAAAATAATTGAGATTGAATTAATTTGACTGATTTGAACTGAAGTTAGACAATATCTGGATATTAACTGGATCTGTATGTAAAATAAGTTAACATTAACTTTGTTAATCGGAACTATATAAATTAACTGATTTTTATTGAAGTAAAACACCAAAAGACGATCATGTGTTCAAACAGTACTCATAAAGTGATTAAGACATGCAAAAATAGTAAACGAAATATCACTATAAAATAATACTCACATAGCCAGAGATAAGGCAAGCCCGTTTAATGAAGGGAGTGCAGAAGTGGGGGAAGTCCTTGAGTCTAGAACTCAAAAGGTGACTGTGGAGCAAAAACAGGTTATCCTATTAAAAGCCAAAGTAGTCTTAGATAGGTGACTTTGATTTTTTTGGCAACTAGTTGATCTGTATTTGAACTTTTGTTTTCTAATTTGGCAAATCAGTATGGACTTTTTTGTGGGCACAAAAAAGATCCAAATGTCAACTGTGAGAATGATCCAATGCAAGGTTATATGTAGTATTCATATACCTATGCCAGACTAGACCGAATGTTCCACCCTGTCAGTGAGGCTTGTGGTAGATGCAGCATATCTATGACCAAACATGTGCATATGATTTGGTCATTTACAAAGCTGACGACTTACTGGTTTGATATTTTTGCCAAAATAAGCTTGGCTTATTGTTCCTAACCCATTGTCAGCCATTTTTGGTGTTTCAGGTCTGTCCAAAGTTTTGAAACAGCAAAATCTTCTGGTCCGTCAGTTAATTCTACTCCATCACATTTACTGAGTCTAGTAGGTACTCTACAATTTAAAGCTGAGATTTTTCCTCAAAGGTAAATTATGCCTCTGAGGCATACTAAGTTTCTTGACTATACTCAGAATGTGGAAGTCGAGTAGAGACACTCCAACCCTTTTCAATTTATTTATTTCTCTTACTAATTATTATCATATCATTATGTTTATTTAATTGATTGTGTGTGTGTTTTCTGTAGACTTTGGTGAATGTTTATGCAGTAATGTGTGTGTTTGTTCGTCAGTTATTACTGGCCAGTAAGGAGGGTTGTGGGCGGTTAGTTTGGGGCGTCCCAATACAGAAGTGTTACTCCATTTCTTACTGCTTTAAGTCACAGGTGTCAAACTCCAGTCCTCAAGGGCCACTGTCCTGCAGTTTTTAGATGTGCCACAGGTACAAAACACTGGAATGAAATGGCTTAATTACCTCCTCCTTGTGTAGATCAGTTCTCCAGAGCCTTAATGATCTAATTATTCTATTCAGGTGTGGTGCAGCAGAGTCACATCTAAATGTTGCAGGACAGTGGCCCTTGAGGACTGGAGTAAGACACCTCTGCTTTAAGAGGATTATATTTACTGTGAGTTTCTCGATGTAAAAAATGTGCTACGAAAACTCTCTATCCACTTGGACCAGCTCTTCTAAGTGAATTCCAGTGCCACGAAACAGTCACTCCAGTCTGTATTTAGGCTAAAGTTCAGGATTCACAAACAACAAGACAGGAGCTAAACGTTATTGAAAAATGGGACAAAAGCTTATCACTAAAAATATATATTTCTAATTAAGTGAGCTCACTTTTGTCTGGAGATGTGCAAGCAAAAGCCAACTTTTGTCTGCACACCTTCCCAGTCATACCAGTTTACAGTCAGTGCTGGGGCTGGGATTATTGCAAAGTAATGTAAATGAACAGCCTTTGTTAACATCTCCAGGCAGGTGATTTGATGATCTTGGCAACAATTATTTTGAAAGTTTGAGGGATGTTCTCTCCCTAATCTCAGACTGGTCCGGTAGTTTTTTGCTACCAGTTTGGTTTGGTGTTTTGGCATCATGCCCGTTGTGGAGGGCGGTGCGGAGTTTGAAAAGTTGACACGTCGGCATGCTGTCAAACTCATACCAACAGTGAATTGTTCAGTAGAGGAGGCAGCCTTAGCTGTTGGAGGAGCGGTAGGTTGTGATGGTGTGAAATCTGTTTCCCATATGAATGGTGCGATTGTAATCTTTCTTGATAGTACATCTAAAGTGAATGATTTGGTTGAAAGGGGCGTCATCATTCATGACACTTTCACACCGGATCTCCCGCTGGTTACTCCAGCTAAAAAGATTATCATCTCAAATGCACCCCCGTTTATTAAAAATGATCTCCTTGTTAAGGAGTTGTCACGCTATGGACAGCTAGTTTCACCCATAAAGATGGTTTCTTTAGGTTGTAAATATGTGCTTTTTAAACGCGGTGTGTCATAGAAGGCAGGTATTTATGATCCTTAAGGACACAGCTAATGAGCTAGACCTGTCCTTTAATTTCAAAGTAGATGGTTTTAATTATATGGTTTTTGCCTCTTCAGAGAACATGAAATGTTTTGGTTGCAGAAGGTCATATAATTCGATCGTGTCCAGAAAAGCTTTAGAATACACAGTTGGTGAATGCTGGTGATGGTGACAGTGCCACCGGAGAGGGCCACACTGTGCCGCCGGAGAGGGCCACACCGTGCTGCCGGAGAGGGCCACACCGTGCTGCCGGAGAGGGCCACGCGGTGCCGATGCGGGCTACGCGGCCACTGGTGGTTTGACGGTAGTCAGTGTGGGTCTTGATGTTGCTGGTTCCGGGGTTCCTGGTGATCCTTCTGTTGTAGCTGCAGAGGAACAGCCTGAAGTGCAATCCTTTATAGATTGTGATTGTTCTAATGAAGTTGATATCACTGATAGTGAGATGAAACATGATCAATCTGTGAGTAGTTTTGATGCAGATTCAGGGGAAAAAAGAACTGATGAAGTTTTTTGTGAAAGCTTTTGTGAGGATGGCAGCATGCTTGATGAGGAGTTGTTGAAACTGTCCCAGAAAAGGAAAAGTTCTGGACCTGCTAACAGCAGCACTAAAGCTCTCAGAGCTAAGAGAGCAAACAAAGCAGCAGAGAGCAGTTTGGAGTCTGATAGTAACCTGCCTTTAAACCAGGATTAGCAGAATCTGTATCCTCCTGCTGAAATTAAGAAGTTTTTACAAAAAACTAAAGGACTTAGGCTGATTAAAGTAGAAGAATATTTTCCAGATTTAAAAATGTTTGTTGAACCCTCTTTGGTTTTAACAAAGAAAACTAGACATTTTGTTGATGATGTGTTAACAGATCAAGAAATTTATCGCTTAAAGAAACTGATTTTGAAAGTCAGAGCCCAAGCAATTACTGCTGATGAAGATGAGGATATTTAGAGAAATATTTTATGTTTCTCCGTGTCTTTTCTTTTGTTTCTTCATTTCTATGTGTGATTTTAAAATAGGCACATTAAATTTAAATTGTGCCAGAGATGAAGTGAAAGGGCTGATTTTTTTAGATTTATAGCTTTATAGAAAATTGATATAATGTTAATTCAAGAAACACACAGCACTGCTGATGAGAGTGATTGGAAGAAGGAATGTGGAGGGGAGGTTGTTTTTAGTCACAAGTCCAACTGTAGTGGTGGTGTGGTGATTGGCTTTTTTATAAATGTTTTGCCTATTTTTTGTGAAGCAGAGGAAATAATCGAAGGTAATTTATTGAAAGTTAAAGCCATATATGAAAATGTGAATTTAGTTTTTCTTAATGTGTATGCTCCAACTTAAGGGGTGGATAGAATGTTTTTATTGAATATTTTAGAGGACACTGTAAATGATTGTAGTGATAATGATTATTTGTTTTTATGTGGAGATTTTAATTGCACTGAAAATCCCTTACTTGATAGGAACCACTTAGAGCCTTAGGCTGAATCCTCTCGGAGGCTCAGGCAGCTGACTGCGACCTCTGACCTTTCGGATGTGTGGAGAGCGTTCAACAGGAATCAGAGACAGTATACATGGAGTCATTCTAAAGATAATCTTTTATTCTTGGCAAGATTGAATCGTATATATGCATTTAAACATCATTTGAATATATTTAAGAATTGTCAAATAATTCCTGTTAGTTTTTCTGATCACTGTCTGGTTTGTTGCTCTGTTTATTAAAAATGTTCGTATACAGAGTGTCTACTAGGATTTTAATACAGCTCTTTTAAACGATAGAGCTTTCAGAACAGCTTTTGAATATTTCTGGGTCAGTCATAAACAATCTAAATCAGATTTTTCTTCTGTCCAACAGTGGTGGGATTATGGTAAATGTCAAATTAAGCAGTTGTGTCAACAGTTCACTCGCAATGTCACTAGAGACATAACCAGATCTCTGAGGGACTTGGAGACTCGGATAGTAGAGCTGCAGGGTTTGGCAGCGTCTACAGGAAACAGAGGGTTTTTAGGTTCTTTTTTCTAGAGAACAAAGCGATAGACTTTTGTTATCAGTCATTTCGACCAACAACATTAAAAAAATCAGTCATGTACTATTTTTACCAGTCAAATTATAATCATGTTAACATAGGCTATTTAACTGCATTTTATGCGGTTTAGTTAATATTCATCACACAATGGGATCTGCAGATGAACTCATCTAACCTTTTCTCCGTAGTGACACAAACCACTGACTGTCGCCCCAATAACTTCTAATAAATGATCATGCGCTTTTACCAGGATCTTTTTGCGTGGTTTCGCTTCCCCAAAACGGACAGATGTTACATCTGCCATGCTCCTCCTGAGAGCCGCTCTTCTTCTGGGCGCAGGAGGGTAACGTGCACCTGAAGACTCATTTTGTTGAGTGATAGACTGTCGCAGAGTGAGTTAAGTTTAATTCTTCGCAGGGTCGGAGTCGCCTCCGCATTGGTTGTGCAGCGGACTGCGCATAGCTAACTGATGCACCTTTATTTATTTCCTCAAGATAAACTGCCGGCTCCTGTTTAGACTATAAATGGATTAGCTCAACGTTGCATTCTCTTTAGTTTTCTCTGTTCTGTATGTAATGGAGACCGGAATGAAAGGCACCATTTCAACCAAAGGTTTGGAATGCACTTCTGAACCAGACGCTCCAAAGCGTCCGGTCCATAACTCTTCAACACGCTGTCAGCTCTGGGTCAGAAAGAAGCATTTAGTTCAGTGTCCATGAGATGATATTCAGAAAGGATTTTATTTATTAATTGATTTTAGTTGCCTGTGTAAAGTCTACACTTTACTATACTTGTCTGCCCATGTGCACCAGTCAAGGGTGTTAATTATAACCTGCGAAATGATGGACGGGCTTTACATTTTCCGGTCATTTAAAGAAATAACAGGTCAAATATGGAAAATATTCCGTTAATGCAACCTCTGGTACACACATGTATGTGTGTGTATATACACCTGTGTGTGCCTATGTAGAGTAAATTGATTACAACAGTCTGTTTTTGAATAATTTTGCTGAATATTTAAACCTATTCGGTTAACAGTTCACATATTCATATTAAGACAATCAAGATCTAGTCTTTCTTCTGCTAATCTAAGTCTACAGTCTAAGCTTGCTGATACCATCACCAATTAAACAAGTTGATATTTCACACAAGAACTTTTGAAGACAAATGTGTATTATTTAGAACAGGTTGGCTCTTCTCTGATTGTTTTAACAAATCACAAATGGAGCAACACAGATTGCTTAGTCTTCAAATGGTTTATCAAATTAAAAGATGCATTTTTCGCTAGAATTTAGATCCGACCTGAAATCTGCTCCGGGATTACCAGAACTATTTGCCTGATGGGTCTTGGGCTTCTGGCGCATTTAGCCTGCAGTACATGAAGAAAGCCTAAAGAAAAAGCGCGATCAAGTTGTGTTGATCTACATATTGTAGTTTAAATAGAGGAGCAGCAGCTGACTGTTGAGGAAGGAAAGAAATGAGAGTGCAGATGTCCATTAGACTCTAACAAGCGCAGTAAATGCGCACGCATCTCCACCGTTACTCTCCAGTTAATCACACATCAGATGACAAAGGCCAAATATACAACATGTAGTTACACTGCGCTAATGGTGGTCTAAAAACAAAACCAATAAAAACTTAACTGAATTAATCTGTCGGATTCCCTCCTCACCCTCCTTTTGATAAGTACAGAGAGTGTCTGCTGTTTTTTATCCAGACTGTGATAACGCGCATCCAACCATTAGGTGCACAGACAGTTTCAACTTTACGCACAGAGAACAACTTTGGAGTGTAAAGCACAGCTGATCCACTTCTGTAGGATTTTTCTCCTGCAGAGGGGGGTGAGTGCGGGATGAGGTAACAATCAGAGTCTTGCTGTATTCTGATCACTTCAATTGATGAAATGTTAACTGATTTCAAAAACGTTCTTACTGCAGAGAAAAAGTTGATGACTACATAATGGAAATAAAATGCAATTAACTTATCATATGATGGACAACGAAAAAATGTAGCACAACAGCTGCTCCAAACTACAAACATTTTCGCTCCCCTCTCCTTTCTTCAGTTGTTTTTCTGTCTTTTTTGTGGAGGATCAGCAAATAAATTATTGGTGTTTTACCATCACCTGGTATGAAGTGTGCTTTAACCTTAGAGCTGCACCGCAGCGCAGCACAAGAGGAACATCCAGCAGAACAGGACGGCTTGCTTTTATGAGTACGAGAATACTGCAGGCTGGGTCCACGCCTGATATAAATCTATTTATATATATTATCACATGGCCTTATATATAGTTTTATACATTTTCTTTTCATATATTTATTATTCTTTTTCTTCTTTGCATATTAGTGGGTTAGAATGATTCCAAATACTGTATAGGAATAAACCTGGTGTTACATGTCAGTCATTTGGGAAGGGGGGGGTGGGGTGGGGGGGGGGTCAATCAGATGGGGCCAATCAGATGTCAGGGGGAGCCAGTGTACGTATTTACACAAAGAAATTAGCATATCACAATATACATATTTTTACTGGTATTATTATGAATGATATGGCCCAGCCCTAATGACGGATTAACCTCTGACGGTTCGGCATCTCAATGAGTTTTGGTGTACTAGATAACATTTTTATTTTTATGGCAAGATTTTGAGGTCACACCCCTTTAACATGCTCAAAACCTCATTAATTTGATAAATTTAGATCCCCATTATCTTATGAGCAAACTGATCATATGCCAAGCTGATTGACCAGCTTGGCATTAAAATCTCGGAGAAGTTCAGTCAAATGTGGAGGCTATAAATGGCCAAAAGTCAGCCAATCTAAGATGGCCGACTTCTGTTTGGACTAAATGGGTGCAAGAGAGTTTTCTGAAGGTTTTGAGGAGTTTTACAAATGTGTCCCGTTTCATGCTTGTATGAAAAAGTTAGGCCAAGGTAGAAGGTATTTTGCAATTTGCCTGGGGAGCTGTTAAGCTGTTCCTGCTGCAACTTTTTCGAATTCCCTAAAATCAGTCATTTCTACAAATGACTGATGCATCCAACCAATTCAGGGCATTTTTGTATATGTTCAAGCGTCCAAAAAGTTAATTTATTTGACAGAAGAATAATAGTACGGATAAAACAGGCCTTCACAGCCCTTGTGCTGCTTGGGCTTAACAACAAAAAAAGGACTTTATGCTTACTGTGTGAGAGGCTTGCGGCACAGCACCAGAGCATCATAGAGCAGACACACTCCAAACACAGTGATTCCTGTTTCCTTGACCAGCATTGCACAGGTACCCAGAAACAAGCTGATGAGCAGAGACCCTGGAGACACAGTGGAAGGGAACGAGTCTTCGGAGACCCATTCATCAATACTCCTGTGACACCAGAGAATACAATGGCATTCACATTTTAATACAACCTCATTTTTAAAGCATTTACAGTGAGTTTCCCATGCACACACATGGACACAACACCTTACATACATTCACAAGGGACTTTATCACGTACACCTTGCAAGTATCAGCAAGGACGCATTCAGAACTTCCTCATTTCAGCCTCGTTGAATCTAAATTCAATTCTAGTTGAATTTAGATTCAAGTGGGTTCCAGAATGACTCCTCAGCCCTCTACTGCGTCCTTGTGGAAAACCACCGCTCTCAGTTTACCACAACGGCCACAGGCAGTGTAAAAGCCGCCTATAAGTGCGGCTTATACACTGCCTGGCCAAAAAAAAAGTCGCCACCTGGATTTAACTAAGCAAATAGGTACAAGCCTCCTATAGGATAAGTACTGCATAGGTGATTATCTTTCAGCTGGCAACAAGTTATTTAACCCCAGCTGATGCAATGAGTAACTCCTCATTTCTTAAACAACCATGGCAAAAGACACATCCTGTGGTCGTGGAAAAGACGTTAGTCTGTTTAAGAAGGGTCAAATCATTGGCATGCATCAAGCAGAGAAAACATCTAAGAAGATTGCAGAAACTACTAGAATTGGGTTAAGAACTGTCCAACGCATCATTCAAAACTGGAAGGATGGTGGGGAACCATCGTCTTCCCGGAAGAAATGTGGTCGGAAAAAAATCCTGAATGATCGTGATCGGCGATTACTTAAACGTTTGGTCAAATCAAATCGAAGAAAAACAACAGCAGAACTCAGGAGTATGTTTAATTGTGAACGCAAAAGCATTTCCACACACACAATGCGAAGGGAACTCAAGGGGTTGGGATTGAACAGCTGTGTAGCCGTAAGAAAACCTCTAATCAGTAAGGCTAACCAGAAAAAAAGGCTTCAGTTTGCTAGGGAGCATAAAGATTGGACTCTGGAGGAATGGAAGAGGGTCATGTGGTCTGATGAGTCCAGATTTACCCTGTTCCAGAGTGATGGGCGCATCAGGGTAAGAAGAGAGGCAGGTGAAGTGATGCACCCATCATGCCTAGTGCCTACTGTACAAGCCTGTGGGGGCAGTGCTATGATCTGGGGTTGCTGCAGTTGGTCAGGTCTAGGTTCAGCAACATTGTGTGCCCAAAGAATGAGGTCAGCTGACTACCTGAATATACTGAATGACCAGGTTATTCCATCAATGGATTTTGTCTTCCCAAATGGAACGGGCATATTCCAAGATGACAATGCCAGGATTCATCGGGCTCACATTGTGAAAGAGTGGTTCAGGGAGCATGAGACATCTTTTTCACACATGGATTGGCCACCACAGAGTCCAGACCTTAACCTCATTGAGAATCTTTGGGATGTGCTGGAGAAGGCTTTGCGCAGTGGTCAGACTCTCCCATCATCAATACAAGATCTTGGTGAAAGATTAATGCAACACTGGATGGAAATCAATCTTGTGACACTGCAGAAGCTTATTGAAACAATGCCACAGCGAATGTGGGCTGTAATCAAAGCTAAAGGCAGTCCAACAAAATATTAGAGAGTGTGATCATTTTTTGGTGGCGACTTTTTTTTTGGCCAGGCAGTGTATATGTACATTTCCAGTTGCTTTTTGTTTTTTTTAACTTTGTAGATGCGGCTTTTGGTATGGTGCGCTTTATAGTCCGAAAAATAAGGTAAATGAAATTAATTATCACAATTCTAATGGGCTTATAGAATCACAACAGGGATATGCATTTTCGCATGCTCCATCCTTGATCCATGCTTGACCTTTAGTGCTCCCACGAGATTGGGGGAGGTTTGTGTGTTCTGATAATATCAAACAATGTGTTTTTATGCAGCGACGAGAAGATTATTTTCATGACAGTCAGACCAAATGTTCAGCTTCCAAATGTGCATTTGGAGCACATGATTTGGATTGGATGTGATAGTGCACTGGGCAGGAGTGCCTGGCATGAGAAATCAGGAGATCATGGCCACACCACAGTGAGGTATGAACCTTTATGTTTCCTGAACATCTTCCTGGAGGCTTATAAAGCTTTTCAAATAGGTCTCTGTTTCTTTTGCACCACAGTGATGCAGCATTGCCAGTGTATGTAATTGATTGGATCATTTGCTATTTATACCAGGTAGGGATGCAAGCAATCAATTTAGGATTAACTGTCAATTAATGGGATTAGATTAAAATGAGTTCCAATCAATCAACTAAGAGCGTTTGTTTATATATTCTTTCCACATTATAGTTTGGCCACCACGCAAAAGAAGGCGCTGATGGTCAGCCTTAAGTGGAGAAACAAAAATGGCTGTGGGAGCATCACTAAACAGGAAAGTGAAACAGTCCAAACATAGTCTGTGGAATGCAAAATGCGCTTATGTGGTTCTGTTTAGAAATTGTCAACAAAACCCGAGATCATCCCACTTCCCCATGCTGGAGATTTTTGTTTAACAGTAACAATTCATAAAGTTATCTTTAAGATTAATCACACAAGTGACATCTAGGCCCAATAGTAGACTTAAACTTCAATAAAATCAATCTGGTTGTGTGTGTGTGTGTGTGTGTTGTTTTTGTCTCTTGCAAACTTTGCTTTAATTCTACTTCTTTCTTCTATCTAATCATCAAAGTCAGACAGAGAGAGTCATGAGACAGGAAGAGCAGGTTTCATGGAAAAAGAGGAAGTAAGTTTCTAGCCTGCAGTTTTATAAAACCAGATGAGATTAATCCTTACTTCAAAACAAGAAAGTTTTAAAGAATGAAGTCTAAACATTTTGAGTAATTGGATAAGATTCAAAGTAAAATACTTATGTAACCACTACTTAATTTAATTAGCAATAAATTCAGTAGGAAAGTTACTTTTGTTCTAGGGTCACACAGGAGGATAATAAGCATATAAGTTTTAACACCTCAAGTTTATTTTTCTTTCCCCACAAAAAAGAATTCAGGTAACACAAATTACCTTAATAAAATTAAGGTATAAAACTTAAATTGTCCACCCTTATAAAAAATATCAAATTAATATTCAGAAAATTGAGGGTAGGTTTTCTAAATAGTCGCTTTAAAGCTCATTTCAACAAAGAAATGACATATTCCAGTTAGTGCTTCAATATAACAGTTCAGTCAGTCAGTTCCGTCAATGTGCACATAAGTTGTCAGTTTTGAAAATGTTCATGAACAAATAGTTTGTGGAATAAAAAAATTAAAGGATTGGGGGCCCCCTTTCTTGTTCAATAAGCTTATCTGTTGTCCAAGCAAAATATCCAGTTCCAGCAGGACCAGTCTCTTCGTCTTTCCAAGCTTCAGTCCGAATCACAAAGATGGCGGCGGGACCCTCCTGCTTCTGGAACTCCACTGACTCGTTCAGATATCAACCATCCAAAAAAAAACAACAACCGGAGAAATCCCAGAACAGAATACACATTATCCAGTTCAAAATAAACAGATTTCTTTCGTATCACAGCAGCACTTATGAGTAGTAACTTCTCTACTTCTACTACTTCATCCAAACCTGTTTTCAGCTTTAAACATTTTCCCGGTGCTATTTTCAAGCATGGTTGTTTCCAGATTGTGGCGTGATGGAAGGGAGTCACATGATGACTTAGTTTGCTTGTTTGGACTTCCTGTGGACAGAGCCTGTGGCTTTAAAAGCAGGGCTCTGCTCCACAGGGAGGCAGTCTGTGGCTAGACTCCTGAGAAGTCACACTGAAGGTGATGGACTCTGACAATGAATGTACTGCTGTTTGTCTGATTTTAACCTGCCTTGGACGTCCTTTGTATATATTTTGCACCTGCCACCTTTGTTCACCTGAAGAAACGCTTAATAAATGTCAATAATGTGATCTCCGGCCTTGACCAGTCATTTATGTTTGACAAAGTCATAATAGAACCCTGTCACAGAGTAAAAGGTGTAACTGCAATTAAAGATCACTGATGTGTTGGAGGTAGATGGTAGGTGAAAGGTTAAGGGAAAAAGGAGAACTAACAGGAGAGCAGAGATGATCATTGCCTTATTTGGAAACAGATTGTTGAACAACTTAAACTTTTCAAAGAAAAGGTTGTGCAGGCAACAGACATAGGAGGACCGTTGAGCAACCCTGGGTCATTGGAACAGACATTAGGACATAATGTCTCTGAGACAAAGATGGATATGAGATCATCTGTCCAAGCAGTCAGCCAATGAAACAAGCACAGCAACAGTGCTAGCCAATGCAAACGCACCAAAAGGGTG
Source organism: Xiphophorus hellerii (assembly GCF_003331165.1). Lineage (NCBI taxonomy): Eukaryota > Metazoa > Chordata > Actinopteri > Cyprinodontiformes > Poeciliidae > Xiphophorus > Xiphophorus hellerii. Next base: position 20,450,948 of record NC_045688.1, on the reverse strand, counting down.
GATAAACCCTACATAGGGTGAGTGCAAAAGAGGAACCTTTGATTGGATCCTCCAGGTAGCATCGAGCCAAGATTGAGACGGACAAAGAACTCTGCAGCTGAAGAAGAGCCGGGACCACAGAGCCGAAGACTGTCCAGCGCATGGGGACCAACCCGTCAGGCCCACAACATGTGGCTTCAAATCGCACTTTTCTCGTCAGCTGGGTTCAGACCCCAAAGACAAAGATAAAGATAAAGGCAAAGACAAAGACAAAGAACAAAGGCAAAGAAGAAGAACTGGTGCCTTCCTTCCATGAGGTCAGCGTATCTACATCTCAAAGGACCAGAAAGATCATGAGACAAGGTGAAGGGAGCTTCAGAGCTGCAAGACAAGAAGCTGAGGCACGCTACACACATGAGAAAGTCATCCTAATACCCAAGACCTGCCGCTCTAAGTCAGTACTCTTCTTGCCAGCACCCAAGTCCTGTGTGACCTCACCATCCATTCAGAGACGAAAGCTCATCAGACCAACAGAGATCCCTGCCTTTGTCAATCAACCTCCTCCTCCTGCTGCAACACCTTCTTCATCGTCAGGCCAGTTCTGGGGTTCGAAAAGTCATACTCCGTCCGTCTCTCTCAAAGGTTCCCTTTTTAGTTCTCAGTGTCAGCATTAGGGACAGATAGGCTTTAATAAAATATTTAGCATAAAGAAAATCTAAAAGATGTTGTGTACATTCAATTAATGAGTCACCTCAAAGTTCTTTGATGGTCATAAAATACCTATGATGTTTGATTCTGGAGAAGAAAAAGTAGAAAATGTTTTATAGGTTGCTTTAAGCCCAAAACTATATGTAAAACAACATCCTTGGGACTCACCTGAGTCACTAAAACCAACCTGGTTCAGTAACAAGTGCAAGTTGTAATAAAGAGAAAGAGTGACCGTTAACAGGTGTTTTCTGTGAAACTAGTTGACTGCAGGCTGTTCAGTCTGGTTAATTCACAGGGGGAAGAATGGTGAGGCATCTGGATAGAGGTTGTTAGGAACCAGGCGAGTTTTTCTCGACACCAGCTTTAAACAGAGTTTACTTCAGTTCTGGACAGGGTAAATCCCAGCAGATTTAGGAAACTCAATTCACCCGTTAGACGGAGAGTTGGTAGCACCAGATGGAAGGTTTGTTCATCAAGAGCACAGTCCCCTGGGGTTCAGTCTCCAAGGATGTAGCAGAGCCAGTGGGGCTAACAGGAAAGAGAGGTGAGGAGTACCTCTTGGACTCAGTGTAAGAATACGCAACAGCTGCTAGAAGAGCAGATCTTCCTGTGCAGAGGAACTCCGTTCCTCTCACAGAAAGCAGGGAGGGGAAGACACTTCTCCTTTTTGCCCAGAGAAGGAAAGGGGAAGTTGCAGCTCAAAGTGTCATTAAAAACAGGGCAGAGAGTTTGGATTAAATCTCAAGATCGGCCTAAAGCCACGGTGATCAAGCTGAGATTCAACGCCCGAGATTTTGTAAAGTAAGTTCTGAACTGCAACACAGTACTACTGATGAAGAAAGGGGTCCATGAGGAAGCAGTGTTCAAGCCAGTTCTTAGCTAAAGCAAACCAGAACATTACGAGAAGATGGCCAGTGAATCAAGCACCATGCCATCCTACATTAGACTGGCCACTATAACAGGATGGTTGCCATTCAAAGAACAACTTAAAAGCAGTGGACTGGGAGGGCCGTTAAGAAATTGGACTATAAAGAAGAACTCCTGTCACAAACTGATGGATCAAACTGGAAAAGGGGCTGAAGTCGTGAGGAAGAAGTGGCATCATAGATAATCACCAAGATCAATCCTGTAACAAGGCATTAAAGTCAGACCCAACACCTGGAAGGTATGGATGGAAATTTGTTGGAAGAATTTTATAATCATTTATTTGCTTTACCTTTATTTTATATTATCATCCATTTTATTTACCTTTGCATTTACATTTTAATGATGTGCTTTGAGTGTTTTGAAGTGTTTGCAGAAACTCTGGAAGCGGCCTGCTGAGGAGTGAAAAAGGAGGATACCATGAACGAGACATTCCGGCGTTGATTGCCCAGAGGAACTGTAAACCTATAATCTTATGAAATATGCTTTTGAAGATTGCATGAATGAGTTGTGTTCATGTGAGTGTGCAGCTGTTTTCTACTCCCCCTCCCTTCAGGGCTGCACACTGTCATGTAACTAGGGTGTTCCTAATTCTAATAAAAGCAGGGCAAGCCTCAGTTGAAGCTTCGGAACATAGGCCGAAATCTGTAATTGGGTTTCAACTGTGTTCTCCCTGCAGGTAAAACTAAATTCTGACTCTTGTCTCTTCTTTGTGGCTGTGTTCAGGTAATTTAGACCTAACAAAATCCTTTTTTTTAAAGGAGAGAAGGAAAAGATGCCATTTCTACACTGTTGTTGCGCAACCCCCCCCCCTACTCTCTCACTCTCTGCTTCCTCTTCTGAGAGGGGAGATGTGCTACCAGCTCTCCATCTATCGGGTTAATTGAGTTTCATAAATCTACTGGGATTTACCCTGTCCAGAACTGAAGTAAACTGTTTAAAGCTGGTTTCGAGAAAAGATTCGCCTGGTTTCTGACGACCTACATCCAGGTGTCCCACCCTTCTTCCCCCTGTGAATTAACCAGATTGAGCAGCCTGCAGCCAACTAGTTTCACAGAGCACACCTGTTAACGGTCGCTCCTTCTATATATTACAACGTGCACTTGTTATTGAACCAGGTACATTTTAGTGACTTGGGTGAGTCCCAAGGATATTGTTTCACATATAGTTTTGGGCTACCAGCAACCTATAAAGCATTTTCCACCTCTTCCTCTCCAGAATCAAATATCAGAGCTATTTTACAACCATCAAAGAACTTTAAGGTGACTCATTAATTGAATGTTCACAACATCTTTTAGATTTTCTTTATGCTAAATATTTTATTAGTAAGGCAATTTTGCAAGGGTCAGTACAGCTTAATTCAGTAGCAGAAATAATCAAATAAGTAAAATCAATCATCTAGTCTATCTTTCCCTAACGCTGACACTGAGAACTAAAAAGGGAACCTTTGAGAGAGACGGACGGAGTACGGCGTTGCAAACCCCAGAACCGGCCTGATTATCAAGAAGGTGTTGCAGCAGGACGAGGTGTAAGAGCGGAAATACTTCTTATGGAGTTGTTTTTTACTGAGGAAATCTGGCGCCATAAAAGGTCAATTTGACTCAGCCTCCCAACATTCCCTTGCATGCAAAGCCGAAGTGAGACTGAAAGAATGTCTGGGAAATAAACTGTTTGGATAGATAAGAATGTCATGAGGTGCGGTGTACAGGTGGTGAGGCAGACGCTGTAGACCCAGGATGCGATAAGTAAATGATTTTACTGATGAATATTCAGAACAACACAGTCCAACATGGTCCAAACAACGGGCAGCACGGCCGAGCGGAAGCCAGGGCTCGATGCCGGTAGCAACAGTTAAACAACGGACTAGATGACGGACTGGGTACAAAGACGACAGACTAAGTCAAACGAGACGAGGACCCGACAAAGACACAGACACACAATTGACACTAAATACACAGGAGGTAATCAGGGAACGAGAAACACCTGGGAGTAATCGAGGGGAGACAGGACAACGAAGAGACTCACAGACTCACGAAATAAATACACAGAAAAACACAGATCATGACAGTACCCCCCCTCCCCCCCCAAGGGCGGCTACTAGACGCCCAAAAAAAAAAATACCCCAGAAAAAACACAACAAGGGTGGGCGGAGGGGGGCCAGAGTCCAAAAACAACAAAAAACAACCCAAAGGGTGGGCGGAAGCACAGGAGGCGGCAACCACGGAGGTGGTCCGGCGGCCGTCCGCGGCAACGAGGAGTCTCGGGGGCCGCACGGAGGCGGCGACGAGGAGTCCCGGAGGCCGCACGGAGGCGGCGACGAGGAGTCCCGGGAGGAGCACTAAGAGGCGGGGTCTCAGGAGGAGCACTAAGAGGCGGAGACTCAGGAACACTAAGAACACTAGGGGGAGACAGAGGAACACGAAAGGGAAAAAACTCAGGGAGAGCACTAGGGGGCTCTGGAGGAGCACTGGGGCCACTGGGAAGCTCTGGGGACACAATGGGAAGCTCGGAAGAAGCACTGGGAAACTCGGAAACACTGGGAAACAACGAGGGAACAGAAGACCCACTAACTGGGGCCGATAACCCACTAACTGGGGCAGGAAATACCCTCAGCTGCGCCGCCTGTCGGCCAGGTGCCAGGCGGGCCGCCTGTAATCCCATCACCATGGGAACAACGGCTGGAGCAGTCTCAAGACAGGGGACTGGAGGCTCGGGAAAGCCAGCAGGAGAGACGGCAGACGCTGGAGCGGGAGCAGCGATGAGAGGCGGAAGATCCGGAGCAGCAACGAGAGGCGGAAGATCCGGAGCAGCGACGGCGAGAGGAGGAAGATCCGGAGCAGCGACGGCGAGAGGCGGAAGATCCGGAGCAGCGATGGCGAGAGGAGGAAGATCCTCAGCGGCGGCGAGAGGAGGAGACCGCTGCGGCAGAGACTCGAGGTAGCGCTGGCTCTGGAGTTACTGGACCTGGGCTGGCGGAGAGACTGTGCGGCTTGGGAGGCAGAGGGTTACCTTTCAGTACAGCTATGGCCGTCAGGCGTTCCCACTCTGCCTCCCGCTGCAACTCCGCCAACCCCAGGTGCGGAAATCGCGGGGTCCAATAGTCCAGCATTAGAACCATAAGTGTGGCTATCCCCAAGCGCTGACGGGCGGAGTATGGTCTTGCCACTTCCTCGACATAGTCCTTTATAGTTTTACGGAAAACGGCTGGATCCATATTAAAAGCGAGCCTCACCGATCGGTCTGGTCGGGTCCTTCTGTCATGAGGTGCGGTGTAGAGGTGGTGAGGCAGACGCTGTAGACCCAGGATGCAATAAGTAAATGATTTTACTGATGAAAATTCAGAACAACACAGTCCAACATGGTCCAAACAACGGGCAGCACGGTCGAACGGAAGCCAGGGCTCGACGCCGGTAGCAACTGTTAAACAACGGACGAGACGACGGACTGGGTACAAAGACGGACTGGGTCCTCGTCAAACAAGACGAGGACCCAACAAAGACACAGACACACAGGTTACACTAAATACACAGGAGGTAATCAGGGAACGAGAAACACCTGGGAGTAATCGAGGGGAGACAGGACAACGAAGAGACTCAAGGACACAGAAACTCAAAATAAATACACAGAAAAACACGGATCATGACAAAGAATGATAATTGACTTATTTGGCACTTTTGATGCAGAGCAGATGAGAGGTCAGAAAGGTTGAATACTCCCAGAAAAGGCCCAATACACATTCAATACATGGGCAGCCAAGAGACCTACGTCAAACATACGCAAGACACAAGCTGTAATATTATTGGTTAAAACTTGCCAGCTCAGACCAGTGAAAGTGAGATTATACAGGTCCTTCTCAAAATATTAGCATATTGTGATAAAGTTCATTATTTTCCACAATGTAATGATAAAAATGGAACATTCATATATTTTAAATTCATTGCACACTAACTAAAATATTTCAGGTCTTTTATTGTCTTAATATGGATGATTTTGGCATACAGCTCATGAAAACCCAAAATTCCTATCTCACAAAATTAGCATATCATGAAAAGGGTCCCTAAACGAGCTTTGAACCTAATCACCTGAAGCAACGAATTAACTCTAAACACCTGCAAAAGATTCCTGAGGCCTTTAAAACTCCCAGCCTGGTTCATCACTCAAAACCCCAATCATGGGTAAGACTGCCGACCTGACTGCTGTCCAGAAGACCATCATTGACACCCTCAAGCAAGAGGGTATGACACAAAGATATTTCTGAACGAATAGGCTGTTCCCAGAGTGCTGTATCAAGGCACCTCAGTGGGAAGTTTGTGGGAAGGAAAAAGTGTGGCAGAAAACGCTGCACAACGAGAAGAGGTGACCGGACCCTGAGGAATATTGTGGAGAAGGGCCGATTCCAGACTTTGGGGGACCTGCGGAAGCAGTGGACTGAGTCTAGAGTAGAAACATCCAGAGCCACCGTGCACAGGTGTGTGCAGGAAATGGGCTACAGGTGCCGCATTCCCCAGGTCAAGCCACTTTTGAACCAGAAACAGCGGCAGAGGCGCCTGACCTGGGCTACAGAGAAGCAGCACTGGACTGTTGCTCAGTGGTCCAAAGTACTTTTTTCGGATGAAAGCAAATTTTACATGTCATTCGGAAATCAAGGTGCCAGAGTCTGGAGGAAGACTGGGGAGAAGGAAATGCCAAAATGCCAGAAGTCCAGTGCCAAGTACCCACAGTCAGTGATGGTCTGGGGTGCCATGTCAGCTGCTGGTGTTGGTCCACTGGACCAATGCAGCTGGCTATCAGGAGATTTTGGAGATTTCATTTTTCAGCACGACCTGGCACCTGCTCACAGTGCCAAAACCACTGGTAAATGGTTTACTGACCATGGTATCACTGTGCTCAATTGGCCTGCCAACTCTCCTGACCTGAACCCCATAGAGAATCTGTGGGATATTGTGAAGAGAAAGTTGAGAGACACAAGACCCAACACTTCTGGATGAGCTGAAGGCCGCTATCGAAGCATCCTGGGTCTCCATAACACCTCAGCAGTGCCACAGGCTGATTGCCTCCATGCCACGCCGCACTGAAGCAGTCATTTCTGCAAAAGGATTCCCGACCAAGTATTGAGTGCATAACTGTACATAATTATTTGAAAGTTGACTTTTTTTGTATTAAAAACACTTTTCTTTTATTGGTCGGATGAAATATGCTAATTTTGTGAGATAGGAATTTTGGGTTTTCATGAGCTGTATGCCAAAATCATCCGTATTAAGACAATAAAAGACCTGAAATATTTCAGTTAGTGTGCAATGTATCTAAAATATATGAATGTTCAATTTTTATCATTACATTATGGAAAATAATTAACTTTATCACAATATGCTAATATTTTGAGAAGGACCTGTATAAAAACAGGTTGACTCCAAGAAGAGTTTGAGATTTTGGGAAGATTTTTGAGCTTTTGACTTTGTACTGATAAAGTTGTAAGATGATCTGTGGAACAGTGTAATAAATCTCCACCCGCCGTGGCCTGCAGCAAAAGGACTTGTCTCTGAGTATTACTTCTTATCTATAAAATTAAGAGTTTAAGACCTTTTTTTTAATCCTACAGAGGAAGTTGATCGACAAAGGCAGGGATTTCTGTAGGTCTGATGAGCTTTCTTCTCCGCATGGATGGTGAGGTCACACAGGACTTGGGTGCTGGCAGGAAGGAAGGCACCAGTTCTTCTTCTTTGCCTTTGTTCTTTGTCTTTGCCTTTATCTTCATCTTTGTCTTTGGGGTCTGAACCCAGCTGATGAGAAAAGTGCGATTTGAAGCCACATGTTGTGGGCCTGACGGGTTGGTCCCCATGCGCAGGTCAGTCTTCGGCTCTGTGGCCCCGGCTCTTCTTCAGCTGCAGAGTTCTTTGTCCATCTCGATCTTGGCTCGAAGCTGCCTGGAGGATCTAATCAAAGGTTCCTCTTTTGCACCCACCCTATGTAGGGTTTATCCACCCTTTTGGTGCGTTTGCATTGGCTAGCACTGTTGCTGTGCTTGTTTAATTGGCTGTCTGCTCAGACATATGATCTCATATGCATCACTGTCTCAGAAACATTATGTTCTAATATCTGTGCTAATGTCTCAGGATTACCCAATGGTCCTCCTATGACCATTGCCTGCACAACCTTTTCTGAGAAACGTTTATGTTGTTCAACAATCTGTTTCCAAATAAGGCAATGATCATCTCTGCTCTCCTGCTAGTTCCCCTTTTTCCCTTAACCTTTCACCTACCATCTACCTCCAACATATCAGTGATGTTTATTTGCAGTTACACATTTTACACCATTTCAAGTTCAATGTCAAAATCACATTTATAGCTTCTTTAGCTTCTCTGATTTAGCAATCATTTATAATTTTATAACCATAACTTATTAATTATTCTTATAATCTTAATGTGAGTTATTACAGATGTTTTCTGAAAAGAAACCAAGAATAATCCATGATTCTAATTATTTGATACCAAAGTTACAGTTACTTGTTTTTCTTGTAAGTGTTCCCACAAATGTAAGTGCAAGTATTATTATAAATAAACCAACATTAATATAAGTATTTTACTTTGAATCTTATCCAATTACTCAAAATGTTTAGATTTCATTCTTTAAAACTTTCATGCTTTAAAATAAGGAATAGTCTCAGCTATTTTTATAAATCTGCAGGCTGGAAACCTACTTCCTCTTTTTCCAGGAAACATGCTCTTCCTGTTTCATGACTCTCTCTGTCTGACTATGATTTCTTATGATTATAGAATAGAATAGAATAGAATAGAAGTACTTTATTCATCCCAGCAGGGACATTACTTCGCAGTTACAGCATAGAGACAAGACACAATAACAACTACCACTGAGTAGTAGTTGTAGATAAAATAAAAATAAAAAATAAAATATAAAATGCTATAAATTGTAAAAATATGAAATGCTGTTAATATAAAAGCAACTTAAGAGCAGTCCTTGCAAAGATTCAAAAAAAAAATGCAGATATGTATATGTAAATATATGTACAGCAAGTGTGCCACAGTGCAGTTGTGCAAAATCGGACTGATTAGTGCAGAACAATGATTTAATTTTTATTGTACAGTGAGATGGCATGTGGGAGGAAGGATTTCCTGTATCTGTCTCTACGACAGCGGAGCTGGAGCAGCCTATGTGAGAAGGTGCTCCGCTGTCTGTTCTCTATGTGGTGAAGAGGGTGCTGTTTATTGTCCATAATAGACAGAACCTTCTTCCGCTGTCGATTAGATAGAAAAAAGAAGTAGAATTAAAGCTGCAAGCAGCCTCGAGCGGCCCTCGCAGCAAGCGCCGCTCCGGCCTATTGGCCACTGCGGGGGTTCCAGCCACCGCAGAAGCTCTCGCACAGTTTCCAGAGCCGCAGCCCGCTTGCCACCGCAGAAGCTCTGCCGCAGCTTCCAGCACTGCCGCCCGCCAGCCACCGCAAAAGCTGTCGCGCGTTTTCCCCGCCTGTCCACCGGGCGAAACGCATGAATGCGTTCGGCAGCGCTCCCCGACGACTGTCAAAAAATCTGGTGCAGATCGGTCGATGCATCGAGGAGATACAGCCGATGTATTAACTTAGGGGGCGCAGTGGAGTCAAATTACATTTCAACCTCGTTGGGCTCTTTAGAGGTGAACAAAGGTCATACATATCCAGTTTGGCGCCAATCGGATGATCTATGTGTGAATTAGAGCCAAATGTATGCATATGGCGAGGGACTGATATTTGCCATTTGGCCACGCCCACACGGTTCAGCCAGCAGTGAGCATTGACAGAGTTCATCATCCGAATCATCTTCATTAGGTCAAGAGAGCCATAGATGGAACTTTAGAAAGAAAAAAAACAGCACTTCCTGTTGTGAGGGGGTGGGGCTTAGATGACATCATAATATGATGACATAGGATCGTCAGGCATTGCACCAGGATCACTCATGCCAAGTTTTATACAACTCGGTCAAAATATGTGGAATCTAGAGGCAAACTTATACCAACGGCGTTGCCGCCATTGAAAACTCTTGGCACTTTAAAGCAAGTGAGACCAACTTCCTATCTGTCATCCAACACAGAATAACCTTGATTAGGTCAAGAGAACCATAGATGTACCTTTATAAGGAAAAAATAGCACTTCCTGTTCTGAGGGGGCGGGGCTTGGATGACGTCATAATATGATGATATAGGATTGTCAGGCATCCCACCAGGAACACTCAGGCCAAGTTTGGTGCAGCTCGGTCAAAACATGTGGAATCTAGAAGCAAACGTATGGAAACGGCGATGCCGCCATTGAACAGTTTTGGCACTTTAAAGCAAGTGAGACCAACTTCATATCTGTCATCCAACACAGAATCACCTTGATTAGGTCAAGAGAACCATAGATGTACCTTTATAAGGAAAAAATAGCACTTCCTGTTCTGAGGGGGCGGGGCTTGGATGACGTCATAATATGATGATATAGGATTGTCAGGCATCCCACCAGGAACACTCAGGCCAAGTTTGGTGCAGCTTGGTCAAAACATGTGGAATCTAGAAGCAAACGTATGGAAACGGCGATGCCGCCATTGAACAGTTTTGGCACTTTAAAGCAAGTGAGACCAACTTCATATCTGTCATCCAACACAGAATCACCTTGATTAGGTCAAGGGAGCCATAGATGGAACTTTCCAAGGAAAAAAATAGCACTTCCTGTTCTGAGGGGGCGGGGCTTAGATGACGTCATAATATGATAACATAGGATTGTCAGGCATCACACCAGGATCACTCAGGCCAAGTTTGGTGCAGCTCGGTCGAAACATGTGGAATGTAGAGGCAAACGTATAAAAACGGCGTTACAGGTCACTTCGCCACGCCGCCACACCCACCTGCTATGTCAAAGCTGGTCAGGGCTTAAATCCACAACACACCAACATGTCTTCTGTCTCTGGACACAGTTTCATGTTGATTAGGTCAAAGGGGTAAGATGGCGACCGTTCATAGGAAAACATGACACTTCCTGTTCTCAGGGGGCGTGGCCTAACTGATATCATCATTTGACCATTGGATATTGTAGGACACCCGATGATGATCAATAACTGAAAGTTTGGTATCTCTGTGTGTTTCTGTGCAGGATATATAAGAGTTTCGTGTTTCATGGCGAGTAGGTGAACTTTGACCCCTGGTAACCCGCCTTCAGCATGCTCATACAGTCACCGTTTTGATAACTTTAAATTGGCCATGCCTTATGATCAGACTGACCGAGTTTGAAGCCGATCAATCGAAATCCCTAGGAGGAGTTCGATCAAATACGAAGGCTGTAAACGTCAAAATCGGTGTCAAAATGGGACCTTCAATCCAAAATGGCCGACTTCCTGTGATAGTTGGCTATAGAGAAATTAGGACACGCCCACCAAATTTTGTTATGAATTCCTTTAGGTGGGTGGATAAGGATCCATCCTAGTGAGTTTGGAGCAGCTGAGCCCGAAATTGTGGAATTCAGAGCCAAACGTATGGCAACGGCGTTACAGGTCACTTCGCCACGCCGCCACACCCACCTGCTATGTCAAAGCCGGTCGGGGTTGGAATCCTCAACACACCAACATGTCTTCTGTCTCTGGACACAGGTTCATGTTGATTAGGTCAAAGGGCTAAGATAGCGACCGTTCACAGTAAAACATGACACTTCCTGTTCTCAGGGGGCGTGGCTTAAGTGATGTCATCATTTCACCACAGGGTATTTTAGGACACCCGATGACGATCAATCACTGAAAGTTTGGTACCTCTATGTGTTTTTGTATAGGAAATATAAGAGTTTCGTGTTTCATGGCGAGTAGGTGAACTTTGACCCCTGGTAACCCCCCTTCAACATGCTCCAAAACTCACCAATTTGATAACTTTAAATCAGACATGCCTTATGATCAGACTGACCGAGTTTGAAGCCGATCAATCAAAATCCCTAGGAGGAGTTCGATCAAATACGAAGGCTGTAAACGTCAAAATCGGTGTCAAAATGGGACCTTCAATCCAAAATGGCCGACTTCCTGTGATAGTTGGCTTATAACATTAAATGTAAGTTCTGAGTCTTTTGGTGAGCTCTACAAGTGTACCAAATTTCATGTCTCTACGATGAAGTACGTTCATACCATTGTGTCAACAGAAAATTGCTAGTTGGCGCCGTTGAGACATTTTTTTTGCGATTTTTGCGACAACCTTAAAATTCAAAATTTTTAAATTTTCTAGTCGCGACCGCCAAGTTTGGTGAGTTTTTGAATATGATAAAGCCACCAAAAAGGCGCCTCTTTGGGGGGGCAGAATCGTAATAATAAACAGTACAGATACAATAGGTCTTCGCAGCGTTTTGCTGCTCGGGCCTAATTAAAGCAAAGTTTGCAGGAGACAAAAACAACACACAACCAGATTTATTTTATTGATGTTTAAGTCTACTGGTGGGCCTAGATGTCACTTGTGTGATTAATTTTAAAGATAACTTTATTTATTATTATTGTTAAACTTAAATCTCCAGCATGGGGAAGTGGGATGATCTCGGTTTCTCTTGACAACACTGTGAAACATTTGAAGGTGGTTTAACTTGAAAATGAGAGTCCACCTGCTGCCTTGAAAATGTAGCTCAAGTCCACAAAATTGTTTTGGTTTTATCTCAGAAGTTAATTTATGAAGTTGATTTAACAACAAGAGACAAGTTATCTAGAAACTTTTTCAAGTTCATTAGTCTTGAATTCTGAGTTTTACTTAATACCTTAAATTAAAACAAAATAGTTATTTCACAATAGAGAGAAAACTGCCATCAACTAGTTAAAGAGCAGACATTTCTCTGTTATTTTCATTCACAATATTGAGTTAAAGTAAATGCCATCCATCCATTTTCTTCTGCTTTATCCGGGGTCGGGTCGCAGGGGTAGCAGCTTCAGAAAGGAGGCCCAGACTTCCCTCTCCCCAGCCACTTGTTCCAGCTCCTCCGGGGGAATCCCAAGGCGTTCCCAGGCCAGCCGAGAGACATAGTCCCTCCAGCGTGTCCTGGGTCTTCCCCGGGGCCTCCTCTAGGTGGGACGTGCCCAGAACACCTCACCAGGGAGGCGTCCAGGAGGCGTCCTGACCAGATGCCCGAGCCACCTCAACTGGCTCCTCTTGATGTGAAGGAGAAGCCGCTCTACTCTGAGACCCTCCCGGATGACTGAGCTTCTCACCCTATCTCTAAGGGAGAGCCCAGGCAAAGACAAAGACAAAGCAAAAAGGCAAAGAAGAAGAACTGGTGCCTTCCTTCCATCGTCTACATCTCAACGGACCAGAAAGATCGTGAGACAAGATGAAGGGAGCTTCAGACCCGAGACCTGCTGCTCTGAGTCAGTACTCTTCTTGCCAGCACCCAAGGCCTGTGTGACCTCACCATCCATGCAGAGACGAAAGTTCATCAGACCAACAGAGATCCCTGCCTTCGTCGATCAACCTCCTCCTCCTGCTGCAACACCTTCTTCATCATCAGGCCAGTTCAAAAGTTCCGTTTTTAGTTCTCAGTGTCAGAATTAGGGAAAGATAGGCTAGATGATTGATTTCACTTATTTGGTTACTTCTGCTACTGAATTAAGCTGTACTCACTCTTGCAAAAATGCCTTACTAATAAAATACTTAGCATAAAGAAAATCTAAAAGATGTTGTGGACATTCAATTAATGAGTCACTTCAAAGTTCTTTGATGGTCATAAAATACCTATGATGTTTGATTCTGGAGAAGAAAAAGTAGAAAATGTTTTATAGACTTAGACTTAGACTTAGACTTGTACTTTATTGATCCTTTGGGAAGACTCCCTCAGGAAATTGAAGTTACCAGCAGCTCCCAGGCAAAACACAAAGTTAACACACAGTAAGCAAAAGTGCAAAAGAATACAAAATACAAATTAAATACTAAGGTACACACCAAATGTGAGTAACCAAAACCTTAAATTATGCAAGAAAAACCTTAAATTATGCAAGAAACAAGGAATAAGAATATAGAATATAAGTAAATATAAATTCAACACAAAAAAAAATATAAGAATTTGACGGATAGATTGACCAGTGATATCGTATTGCACTATGTGGTTTGACCTGATAAGTATGGAGAAAAATACAAGGGGTCACTTGTAGGGGTAGGTTGCTTTAAGCCCAAAACTATATGTAAAACAACATCCTTGGGACTCACCTGAGTCACTAAAACCAACCTGGTTCAGTAACAAGTGCAAGTTGTAATAAAGAGAAAGAGTGACCGTTAACAGGTGTGCTCTGTGAAACTAGTAGACTCCAGGCTGCTCAGTCTGGCTGATTCACAGGGGGAAGAAGGGTGAGGCATCTGAAAGAAGGTCGCCAGGACCAGGCGAGTCTTTCTCGACACCAGCTTTAAACAGTTTACTTCAGTTCTGGACAGGGTAAATCCCAGCAGATTTAATGAAACTCAATTCACCCGTTAGATGGAGAGCTGGTAGGACATCTCCCCTCTCAGAAGAGGAAGCAGAGAGTGAGAGAGTAGAGGAGGGAGAGGCGGGGGGGGGGGGGGGGGGGGGGGGGGTTGTTGCGCAACAACAAAATATGAACACACAATAAGCTCAAGTAGTATCTGTCCATTTTGTTGACATGGCGTGGCAAGTAAAGTATGCAGTCCTTGATATTTCTCTGTTCATTGGGGATGAACTGTTATTAATCTCCCATGATGAAAATAATCTTTTTTTTGAATTCTTTTTCTAGTAGGCATCCTAATAGGCTCATGTTTTGTTATATTTCAAATGTCTGAGGTCAAAATTTTCTGTTTATTCAATCAGACTTTAATACAGCTAACAACACTTTTTAATACAATGACATGCTTTTTTTTAGAATTGAGCATATTATGAAAAATCTTCTGTTCATGTTATGAAATATTGTCAATTCCCTTGATACAAGAGAAAACACTTTTTTTTAGAGAAAAAGCTGCGTATCAATCGTTAGTCAATTGATGCATCAACTTTAGATGAATTATTCAATAACTTGCATCCCTAATACCAATGAAGTAACTGCATGGGTGAATCTAGTGATGTGTCAGTCCAAAGTTCTAATAAGGGGAACTTTATAAGCTTGTGTGAATGAGGACACTGTGACGCTGAGTTGCCTTACCTAATATAGAGGTGGAACGTCAGCAGGAACAGCAGACAAGCCAAGACATCAGCTCTGCCCACAATGCCAGACACCTGCAACACATACATGTAGAGATTTCAGAAGAGTTAATCTGCTAAAGTAGAGGTAAATAAAGTACAGTAGGCTGCTGAAGAAACTACTAGATTTCAAAGAACACCCTCTATGTTACAAATTCAGCTAAAAACTGCAATTACAGAGTTGTGCACTGATAATGTGAAGGTCAGAAAGACTACCAATATAATACTTAGACATACACGTGGCATTTGTTTGTGTGTGGGTTGATTATTTGGGGGGGCGCAGCAGGCATTGTGCTCCTTGGAGGGGGGCTCACCCTTTCATACTTTGAAAACCCCTGGTCTAGCCAATAATTTATTAGGTTTTTCCCCAAATTCAAAATATTTCTGTTGACTAAAAATGAAAGCTCTAGTAATGTGGTCTGACAATAATTGATTATATTTGTACCTCAGTGAAATAATTTTTTTATGAGTTTCTGTAGAGGGGTGTGTAGCATTATCCTTGTCCAGACGCCTAATTTGTTGCTCTACATCAGGGGTGCCCAAAGTGGGTCCTCGAGGGCCGGCATCCTGCACGTTTTAGTTCTCTCCCTGGTGGGTAGTAACTTTTTCAGCATGTCAGTGTTCTTCTTAGGCCTTCTAAGAAGGCGAGCCAGCATTGGATCCAGGTGCATTAAACCAGGGAGAGAACTAAAACAAGTAGGATGCCGGCCCTCGAGGACCCACTTTGGGCACACCTGCTCTAAATCCACCAACTCTGCACGATTCCTTTTCCTCCTTGCTGCTCAAAAAGATATAATACCTCCCCTTAAATAGGCTTTCATAGTTTAACACAGTATTGAAGGAGACGTTCCCGGAAGGTCATTCATTTCAAAGAAAAACATATCTGCTCTCTGACAAACTTACAGAATTCTGGCTCCCTCAACAGTTGTCCCTCCATGTTCTTTCAGTTTGGTTCAAATTATCTAAATGTACATCCAGAGAAAGGGGGGCGTGGTCTGAAATAGCTATATTGTGATATTTTACTTCACTAGTATAGGGCAATAATTTTGCATTCATCATTAAATAATCGATTAGTGTGTACACATTGTGAACATTTGAGTGAAATGAATAGGTTTTCCCCTGTGGGTTAAAAATCTTCCAGGTATCAAATAAATTAGAGTTATTTAGGTATTCCTTAAGGAAAATACTAGCATTAGAGGTCGGTGCTCTACGTGTTGACGAGCGGTCTAAGTATGGATCTAAAACAAGATTCAGGTCCCCTCCAATGATTAGATTAGTCTGCGAAATGTCAGGTATTTGGGTAAATGTCAGATGTTTGTAAAAAGTGGAGACTCTATGTTGGGGCCGTATATATTAACCAGAGTTATAGGAACAGAGTACAATTCTCCAACTAATATGAAATATCTGCCTTCCCTGTCGGATATGGTTGATTTATGGGTAAAAGGTGTACCTTTCTTGAATAATATTGCCACGCCTCTAACTCTCACTGCACAAGTAGAATGATAAGCTTGCTCTGTCCACCTGCATCTCAGTTTTATGTGCTCATTCTTATTAAGGTGGGTTTCCTGAAGGAAAATTACATCACTGGACCATGTCTTTAGGTGTGCTAATATCTTACCCCTCTTAACAGGATTATTCAAACCTTTAACATTCCATGTGACCAAAGTAACTTGTCGCCCTTCTTTGTTTGTGTTGTGTTAACCTGCATAACTTAGATTAGAATGAAAAAGAATATAGAGGTCCTCATAAGTGTGAAAGAGATGATTATACATCATAAATAAGTCCCAGCCCACCCCTTCAAACAAAATACTTACTGACTTGCCTATACTAAGAAGAACCTGCAAAGTAAGGTGAGACCCCTCTAAGGAAGTTATAAAGAAAAGGATAAGCAGAAAAAATAAATTAAGAGTAACACTCACACAACAAAGACACATTAACCTACTCAAGTAACAACTTCCCTTACTATTAACTCCTAATTAGAAGTTGAAAAAGGCTCTGCAAAAATATAAAATTCAAGCACCAAACTAACATCTGAGCGGCTGAAAAGAAATGGTCTGAAAAACATGTGTCAGGTTATATAAGCTACTATTTATAAATATCAGCCCACTTCAAATTGTCAACGAAACTTAAGGCAGCTAATTATGTAACCAAAATGAATATTCTAAACATTATATAAACTTAACTTGACAAACATCACAGGACAGTCCAACATTGAGTACTACCAGAATCCAGACACTCCACATCTGCATCAGGTGTCCGCCACTGCGTCGCCCGCGTCGTCCCCACCCGTGCCAAACTGGAGCTCCGCGAACCTTTGGGCTTCCTTCACGTCTGTGAACATTGTTTCTGTTCCTCTGAAAGTCACTCTCAGTTTTGCAGGATATAAAAGTCCATACCGAACTCCCGGCTTGTCCCGAAGAAGTGCTCTGACACCGTTGAATGCAGCTCTGCGTTTCGCGATCTCGGGAGTGAAGTCAGGAAAGTTGTGGATCTTCTGCCCGCCGTAGGCGAGGTCCCTCTGAGTCATGGCCTTCTGGAGGATCATTGTAACGTCGCGGTAATAATGGAGTCTCACCACCAACGCCCGAGGAGGTCATGTGTCTTCTGGACGCCTTCGTAGAGCTCTATGAGCGCGGTCCACCAGCGGTAAGTCATCCAGAGTCAGCATGTCTTTCAGGAGCTGCGAGACGAATCCGTTCAATCCTGCGCCTTTCTCTGCCCCTTCTCATTGCAATCCGTATATTTTGTCGTCTGGACCTTCCTTCAAGATCCATGTATTTTTCTGTTAGCTGATTTGTTTCTGTCCGTAGACGTTTTATCTCCAACTCTCGCGCAGTTATGGTATCTGCTGACTCTGTAACCGCTCGTTCTAGTTCAGCAATGGATGCGTCATGTTGGTCGTTGGAAGTTTTCAGCACGTGAATGGCATTTTGAGTCTCGGTTTTGAGGACGAGGAGTTCTCCTCTGATAGTGGCGGACACCTCTTTAATGCAAGTGTCTATTGTCTGACAAATTTCAAACTTGGTAACTTGTAGTTCTGTACGGAGAGAGTTTATAGCCTCTAGGTTGGTAGCAATAGCCATTGGATAGCTACTTTCAGGCGAGTCCGGGGCGGCTGGGCCCGGTTTTTTCGCTTTCTTGTCCTTGTTGGAGTTATGCATCCTCAAATTTGCTTTCATCATGTCCTGGTGCAGTTAAATGAAGTCTAGACTTTTCTCTCTCCCAACCTATTGTAAAATTGTCCAAATGTCAAGTTAGCGCCAAAAATATTTCTAAATTTGCAGGAGCTCTAGGGAAACGCTGCCTACTTCTCCATTGCTCACTAGCGCCCCCCGGTTAATTTTCTAAACTACAGAAGAAAAGTTATTGTTAGGGAGGCTCAAATGTGAAAAATTGGACTGATGTTGCGATAGTAATACTGCTGTTATGTCAGATTTACCAATGTTTTATTTTATCTTTTTTTATTAGATTACTCCATTAATCGTAAGAATAATCGATAGATTACTTGATTACTAAAATATTCGTTTACAACAGCCCTAATCTACAGTCAATACACAGTCTCATTTATCGCAGCTAAAAACCAGCGATGCCCGAAACCTGGGAATAGTGATGGATTCTGACCTGAACCTTCGGAGCCACGTAAAGAGAATTTCAAAGTTGGCCTTATATCACCCAAAGAAAATTTCCAGGATTAGAGGACTTACAGTATGTCTCAGCAAGATCTAGAGAAACTCATCAATGCGTTTATCTTCAGTTGCATTGATTATTGCAGTGGTTCCCAATAGTATTGCAACAGTGTCTTCACAGGTCTGCCAAAAAAAAAAAAATCAAACAACTGCAGCTGATCCAGAACACTGCTGCTGGAGTTCTCACTAAAACCAGGAAGATAGAGCACATAACACCAGTTTTAACACCCTCCGCTGGCTCCCTGTAGCTCAGAGAATAGACTTTAAAATACTATTGTAACTTTACAAATCACTGAACGGCTTAGCACCACAATATATTAAAGATCTGCTAATGTTGTATCAACCTTCCAGACCTCTCAGGTCTTCTGGTTCTGTTCTGCTCTGCATCCCTAGAATCAGAACTAAACATGGAGAAGCAGCTTTCAGCTTCTATGCACCACAAATCTGGAACAAACAGCAGAACAGCTGAAACACTGAGTTCCTTTAAATCTAGACTAAAAACCCAGCTATTTAGAGTTGCAAAAACATTTACTAAATGTGTATACTCTAGTTTTTAATGTTTCATGTTTATCATGAAACATTAAATTTCATTGATTAATGTGAAATCAATCAATGAATTAATGTTTCATATTTATCATGAAACATTAAACAACAATCTGATGTGCAAATGTAATGTTGTTGACTGTGTGTTCTATGACTTTGTATTTCTGTGTTTTATGATGTACTGTAAAGCACTTTGAAATGCCTTGTTGCTGAAAGGTGCTTTACAAATAAAACTTGATTTGATCATACACAATTCACAAATTTAATCAGAAGAGAGACGTTAGCCAAAGAACACATTCAAATTAATAACATTTGACCTCATTAATTATTGCATTATCTTTCTTGCTGTTATATTGTTAAAAGTTTTAATTAGTTATGGTCTAAATAAAAATATGGCTACTATATTTAATTTTCGATTTGTGCATACGACCTTATATATTTTCCTGGGAATAAAATACACAAAAATCTGAAATTATACTCAATTCAGCAATAAAAATAGTAAAGCAGGGGCTCACAAAGACATTTACCAAATGTGTATATTCTAGTTTTTAGTTTATGTAGTCATCTTCAATAAGAAATGTAATTTTACAGTTTGTCCGTAAAGATACACTTGCACTATGCGTCAGATACAGCAGGCTGCTGTGTTCCGTCTATCTCTGTCTTACTCAAACTGTGGTCCACGGGTGCCCCTAGTGGTCCAAGAGGTATTACATGTACACAACAGTTGATTTATTGTGACATGAGCTGAAAGTGCGATGCTACAGTTAGCTTACCAAAGGATTGTGTTTAAAAATAATTAAGGGATAAATGGCTCAAGACCGAGCCACTAACAGGAAAACCTGTAGATACCTGTGGAAAGTTTCTCAGGGTTGCAGAACTTTTGTTTTTGAACTCTATTACGATACATAACATTTTGATCTATGGCTATACGGAGTGCAATATGCCAGTGACCAGGCAGTGATCAGAGCTGCGCCCCATGCTGACTAACTGCATCTTAATACCTAAAGTGGTGCTAAGATGGTAAATTAATCCTTAAGCAGAACCAGTTGTAAATGAAACAGTTTCCTTGAACAGGAAAATGAAACAATCCAAAAAGGGTATAAAATGGGGTATAAAGTGCTCTTTATGCGATTGTGCTTTGAAATAAACACTAATCTAAACCTAACCTAACCCAAGCTCCTTAAGTTTCACCTTAATAGTGCTCATTCAGCCGTGAATGACTTTACATTTCGAAACAGCGTCAAGTTCCAACCTATTCTCACTCCCAAGTCGTCATATAGTGACGCATGGGACGGTCCGTCCTCGTCACATATTGACGCGAAAGGGGTACCCCGTGCGTCAATATGTGACGTGAGGGGTTTTACCCTATGCCATACCGTAATTTTTGCCCTAAACCTAACCAAATCGTCGGGTTTTGAAGGTTCGGCAGCGGTTGCGAGAACCCTTCGAGTTAATAATCCACGTAAAACAGGTGACCTACCCAAATCGTCAACATGTGACGCTGAAGGACCCTGCCCAAGTTGTCAACTATTGACCCTTCCCGTCAATATGTGACGCATGGTCAGAAATCGTTCCAACTCGTCAATATATGACGAGTTGGGAGTGAGAATGTGTTGCAAGTTCTAAGCCAAAAATGACTGATGGCAATGATCTTTTTCCATTATGACGGAAAAAGACGTAATGCCAACTGAAGCATCGTATTTAGATTGGTACGGTTGATTTGGATGATATTCTTGAGTTATTTCACTTTATGGGCCATGTTTTAATAATAATAATAGTCTTTATTGTCATTATAGAAACCATGCAATAAGTTATATGGATTATAACGAAATTGGGTGATAAATAGTGCCCTTATGACTACCGGGTATAAAACTGTTCTTTAGTCTGTTTGTCCTTGCTTTAATGCTCCTGTATCTGCAGCCAGATGGTAGCAGTTGGAACAAATTGTGACTGTGGTGTGAGGAGTTTTTTAAAATGTTCTTGGCTTTCTTGAGGCAGCGGGAACTGTGGAGTTCTTCAAGAGAAGGCAGAGAGCAGCTGATGGTCTTCTGGGCAGATTTTACAGAATTATTCCTTTGGGTGCAACCATAACCACCTGCATTACAACAAGAAAAAAGCTGAACCGGAAGCACACTTAACAGCAATATTTCACCATGTAGTGTAGACCAGTGGTCCCCAACCACCGGGACGCGGACCGGTACCGGTCCGCGGACCAATTGGTACCGGGCCGCGCAAGAAATAATGAACTACTTCCGGATCTTTTATTTTGAAAATCCTAAACCGGATTTTACCGGTTACGTCTTTGCGCATCAAAATTGAGCCAACTTGCAGCAGAATGAGTAACAAAATAACATCGGAGTACTGTGAACCCTCGCTATTTCGCGGTTCACCTTTCACGGTCTCGCTGCTTCGCGGATTTGCATCGTGCATTGTGTTCTGCATTCTGATTGGCTAAACAGTCTCTCCGCTTCTTCTCTACCTGTGTGTCAACAATGTTGCGGTTTAATATGTACACATACGTAAAACAGCTTGCCAAATTTAACATAATCGATGGTGGCATGTCGGTTTATAAGAATCTTTTTGCCCAGAAGAAAAAAGAGCGACAACAACTACAGATAACTATGTTCTTCTCTCGAAAAAACACACCTGAAAAGGGCTTTAGAAGAAAAAAAAAAAAACGTTACAGAGCGGAGTCAGACTGCAGCGGCTCAGTCAGAAGAGCAGTGAAATGCACGTGAGTCACTATTTGTCCTACTGTACTTTGTTTTGTTTTTTTTCATAATCATTTTTTATTTTTCTCCCGTTCTAATCCAATAACTCAGGTCGCGGTGGGGCGGCGCTGATCTCCGCAATTCGGGCACGGGAATCCGCTTTCAGTTCATATTAAAATTATTATTTTACAGTACAGTAGTTATTTGTAAAAAAAAAAAAAAAATTGTTTATACAGTACTTTTTATTTGTTAAACAAATGTTTGGGCCTGTAAAATGTTTTGTTCTTTGGTTTCAATGTATTATGGAATATTTTATTGTATAATAATTGTAAAAAAATAAAGGATCCTACTTCGCGAATTTTGCCTATCGCGGGTTCTTTTTAGACCTTATTACCTCCCAAGGGAATTCACCTCGATCATCCTCACTGCCGTGTACACCCCCCCGGATTCTAATGCCAAGCTAGCCATGAAAGAACTCTATGCGGCTATTAGCAAACACCAAACCAAATACCCCGAGGCTGCTTTTATTGTTGCAGGTGATTTCAATCACTCCAACTTGAAGACAGTTCTTCCCAGATTCCACCAACATGTCTCCTGCCACACCAGAGGAGACAAGACCCTGGACCATGTCTACTCCAATCTGGCTGGAGCCTACAATGTGACACCCCTCCCCAACATCGGACAATCAGACCATCTCTCCCTGTTCCTCACACCTCGGTACTTACCACTCATCCAACGTGTGAAACCTACCGTGAGGACAGTAAAGGTGTGGCCAGAGGGCTCAGACGCTGTGCTCCAGGACTGGTTCAGGAATACAAATTGAACTATTTTCCACCATACAGACTTGGATCAGTACGCCTCATCTGTACTGAACCATATTTCCACCACCATAGAACGTGTCACCACCTGCAAACGCATTACCATGTACCCCAACCAGAAACCCTGGATGAACCGAGACGTTCGTCTCCTGCTGAAGGCCCGCAACATCGCCTTCAGGTCAGGGGATGCACAGACTTACAGTGCAGCCAGGGCTGAGCTGAAGAAGGGAATCAAGAAGGTCAAACACCACTACAAAAGGAAGGTGGAGGATCATTTTTCTAACGCCAACCCCTGACGTATGTGGCAAGGCCTTCAGATTCTCACAGACTACAAGAACCCCAATACCACCCCCGCTTCTACTGATGTCTCCTTCCTCAACGAACTTAACAACTTCTATGCTCGTTTTGAGAGAGGGAATACCACAACTGCAACCAAAGCAGCTACCACCCCAGGCCAACAGCCACTGACTTTCCTCCCCACTGACGTAGGAGCGGCTCTGAGCAGGATTAAATCCCACAAGGCTGCGGGTCCTGATGGCATACCTGGACGTGTCCTCAGAACGTGCTCTGGGGAGCTGGCAGGAGTGCTGACGGACATCTTCAACCTGTCCCTGGCCCGCGCTGTGGTACCGACGTGCTTCAAGCCTACCTCCATTGTCCCAATCCCCAAGAATCCCAACCCAACCAGACTCAATAACTACCGCCCGGTAGCCCTTACCCCCATCATTACCAAGTGCTTGGAGCGGCTGGTCCTAGCACACCTCAGATCCTGTCTCCCCCCCACACTAGACCCCCACCAATTTGCATACAGGCAGAACAGGAGCACAGAGGATGCAGTCTCTATAGCGCTGCACTCTGTCCTTTCTCACTTGGACAGTAAGAACACTTACGCCAGACTGCTGTTCTTAGATTTTAGTTCAGCATTCAACACTGTCATCCCATCACAACTCATTACCAAACTCACAGACCTCGGCATCAGTCCACTCATGTGTAACTGGTTGCTCGACTTCCTGACCAGTCGACCTCAACATGTCCGGCTGGACAACCACTTCTCATCCACCATCATCATAAACACCGGAGTGCCACAAGGCTGTGTGATGAGTCCCTTCCTCTACTCCCTTCTTCACCTACGACTGCAGACCTTGATGATGGCTCTAACGCCATCATCAAGTTCGCAGACGACACCACGGTGATCGGCCTCATCAGAGATAATGACGAGGCCGCTTACAGCGAGGAGGTGGCTGAGTGGTGCGACAAAAACAACCTGCAGCTGAACACCGAGAAGACCAAGGAGCTTATCGTGGACTTCAGGAGGAACGCTGACCCACATCCACATAAGTTCCTGGGAGTCCACATCTCCGAGGACCTGACTTGGACGACCAGCTGCTCCAAACTCATTAAGAAGGCACATCAGCGCCTCTTCTTCATGAGGACCCTGAGGAAGAACCACCTGTCCTCAGAGATCCTCACGAACTTCTACCGCTGCACCATTGAGAGCATCCTCACCAACTGTATTACAGCTTGGTACGGGAACTGCTCTGTCTCCGACCGGCAGGCGCTGCAGAGGGTGGTGAAAACTGCCCAGTATATCGCCGGGGCACCGCTCCCTGCCATCAAGGACATCTACAGGAAGCGGTGTTTGAAAAGGGCCGGGAAAATCACAAAGGACTCCACTCACCCAGCACACACACTCTTTTCCCTCCTGCCCTCTGGGAGGCGTTACAGAAGCCTACGGACCAGAACCACCAGGCACCGGAACAGCTTCTTTCCCACAGCTGTCACACTTTTGAAAGCCTCCTGACATAAAACACAAACTATAAGGACTGTACTCCCCTATCCTCTCATACAACAATAACACATGGACTATTCTCACACACACACACACATCACGGACTGTTTTCTTCACACACACATACAACCTGTAAATTTTATCTGCCATTATTTATCTATAATCCATTCCCTAACATTCTTGTATATTCTGTATAATCTGTATAATCTGTGCATATAGCTCCCATATTTATATTTATACATAATATCTATATCTCTTGCTATAACCCCTTATAGTCCATACATACATAGTCTTGTACATCTGTAAATAAATATTTATATCTCGTAGAGCACTTCTGGATAGATGCAAACTACATCTCGTTGCTTGTACTTGTGACAGTGCAATGACAATAAAGTTGAATTCTATTCTATTCTTTTAACACAGCTGACTTAACTTTTTTTTAAATATAGTGATTTATCCACCCATCCATTGTTTAATACACTTATACTTGCAAGGGGTCAAGGGGAGCTGTGAAGCGGGGTATACCCTGGACAGGTAGCCAGTCCATCTCAAGGCAACACAAAGACAAACAACCATGTACACTCACCCCTTCACACCTAAACAGAATTTACAGAGACCAGTTAATCTAACAGTCATGTTTTTTGGACTGTGAGAGGAAGCAATGGCACAGGGAGAACATGCAAACTCCATACAGAAAGACCTCAGGCCGGGTCTTGAACCCAGGACCTTCAAAATACCTATTAATGAGTTTCATCTTAAAAACTACAATAGAGTTGAATGAATAAGCATCTGCTGAAAGGTAAATCATTTTCATTTTTTAAAACAGTTACATTCTAATGCTTGAAATTCTGTTCATCAGAAAACCCTTTTTTGCAAAAACGACTAATTAAAATTCTACAGAGTGTGATAGATGGAGAACAGGTATTGAACTGTACTCACCGCCTCCGTGTGAACAGGGTGCACAGCAAAGAGGAGTGCCGTGATGAAAGCCAGGCATGGGTTCTCAAACACGCAACGTTCACATGTGTACATGAGCAGGCAGGTAACGGCACAGTGCAAGCACACATTTATGATATGGAAATACAGAGGCGTCATGCCACCCAGGAGGATGTTCAACCTGATCAGAAGAAAAACAGATATAAAAACAGTCAATCAATAAAACTAGCTTGTAGGATAAAAATAGCCCCAATAAGTTTATGTGTTCGTAATCAACACATTAGTGTTTATATTAAGTAGTAATATGTTTTAACAGACTTCAAATATACAGGGACACAAACAGGTCACTTTCTGTAACACATCCACACACAGCTGGACATTTACAGTACAGGCAAAAAGTTTGCATACACTCATCATGGGCATTAATATCACATTGATTTTTATAATGATCAAATTGAACAGTTATTTTTTTTAAAGTGGTACAAAAGCAGACAAATTTAAAGGACTTCAAAAGTAATAGTCAAGTGCATATGATTGAATTTACAGCAGACTTTTATTATTATCATTAATAATAATAATAATAATAATGTTGTTTGGGGCCTTGAGCAGAGTTTGATTTATATTCAAATTTAAAAATACTTAATTCCAAAGGGAAATTAAATGTTGTAACTCATTAATTTTGATTTTTCAAAGAGTTATTCAAGATCATGATGGCTGTTGGCAGGAAAGATTTCTGAAGCTGAATCTGAAGAAGCCTCTGACTGAAAATGATCTGCCTTCCCAAGACAGTTGTGTGAAGAGGATGGTCAGTGTTGTCCATAATTTTCTTGATCCTATGACGAATCCTTCTTTGCATAATCATCTCCAGAGGGTATCCTACTCAGTTGCACATTCCTTAGGAACAGAGTGCACTGTTTGTAAATACTCCATAGTTTATCCTGCAACTTTTTCTTTATTGTACCATGTTACCTTTAATTTGTGTTTTATGTTTTATCTATGCGTGAACCTAAATGCTTCAGTTGTCTGTCATTTTGCTGTTGTTGCACTGGAGTTTCTCCTGTTGTCAGATAATAAAACATATGTCTACTATATGATATTCTCAATGCATCCATTTTCTAACCCCCTTATCCCAGTGGGGTTAGGAGGGATGCTGGTGATTATCTCCAGTGGTCAACAGGTCACCCTGGACAGTTCACCAGTCCATCGCAGGGCAACACAGAGACAAACGGGACAAACAATCCTGCACATATACACTCACACCTATGGAGAATTTAGAGAGACCAATTAACCTGACAGTCATGTTTTTGAACTGTGGGAGGAAGCTGGATATACGATATTCTATTCTTCTAAAATGGATATTTTTAGAAGAATAATTGGTTAAGAATAGATAAAATAGATATCAGTTCTCTAATTAAATGTTATGAACTCTTTGCTATACAGGACATGAAAATTAACAATAAACCTGAAGAAAACAAGAGTGGTATTTTATCCATGGCTGAATGTCTGCATAGGTCTAAAACTTACAAGTACTTACATTTTGTCTTTAATTTACATGACTATTCAAGTTATTTATAATTGTGTACGTTTCAATGGTAAAAAAAATGAGAAAAAGTGTTGGTATACATATAAAGTATTATGTCTGTTTTAAATAATTCCTTCTGTTTATGTAACTTCCACATTCGTATGCTTGTGTTTTTAATCTACATTTATGTGCTATAACATCTGATTACTTCTCCCAGGGAACAGAAGAAGGGGAATCCAAAATACAAGTCAAGTTGGTTAATTTGTACTTTGTACAACATCATTCTATCCACTCACTGTTTAGCTTCTTCCCGGAGAATCTTCAATGTAAGAAAGTGAGAAAATATGTCCAGTACTTATAACCATTACTGGATTCTTTTTTGCAGTTTTTCTTTGAATATTATGAGTTTAAGCTCCCAATCAATACAACTGGTGACCAAAATGTGTAAACATGGAAGGTTTGATCAAAACTAGGAAAACTCTGATTAGAAGGAACACAGCTTTATTCATTTTCAGTGTAACTTCAACACCATATGAATCACAATTAAACATATAGAGAAGTTAAAAACAACAGATTATTAATCCACTTCACATCTGTAGGAACCTCAGCCACCTTTTCCTAAATTAGAAAGTGACCACTTTCAAATAAATGCCAACAAAACCAATGGAGCCAACAAAACCTTAAAAGGAAAAAAAAAATTGTTGGTCATCTTATAACTTTACTCAATGTCTATGCTCCTAATACTGATTTACTTAATTTTATAATCGAAAAAGGTTTATTGTTTAATCAATATTGTGATGGCCTGGGAGTCTTGGCAGGTGATTTCAATTGCATAATTGATCCTGAATTGGATAAATCCTCCACAGCGTATGTATCCAACCGCAAAGCCCGCGTTGTTCTTAAAGGACTATGTTCAGATACAATTACTGGTCGATGTGTGGCGTCTGCTGAATCCTGAAGTAAAAGACTACTCTTTTTTTTATCCACATACTCATAAGTCAGACTTGATTATTTTTTTATCCCTAAAATTTGTCTGCATTCTGTTCTATCTTGCTCCATGGGCTCTTTCAGATCATGCTCATTAATTAAGGCATTTATTTAAGTTTGTTTTTCAATTTTAAAACTTAATGAGATGTCTTCTAATAGGAACATAATAGAGAGCTACATTCAACTCTAACTCACAATTATTAGTACTATACAAGGCTCCTATGTGACCACACATACAGCCAAAGGGATGGAACAGACTTTGGCCTTTCCTCTGCCTCATTCACAATTCAATACAGACAGCTGCTTGTGGAGAAAGTATTAATCCTCATTAACTATTTTATCCATTTCATGCATTTAGCTTTTTAGGAATACATCCACATTAGGGAGCTCGGAGTACATTCTTCTCAAAACGTCCTGGTATTCGCAAGGCTGCTGGTGGATCTACACACGCTGAAGAAATGTCTGCAGTGACCTTTGTTTGATGGGTCAAGATGAGTTCAGTAATGAATAGCAAGAATTATGACGTGCATGGCAGTATTTATGTCAGGTTATTATTACACATGATTCACCAGTTTATTACATTCATTGGTCTTTACTATTCTGGTATTATGTTATTATTCTGGACAGATAGTCCACACATTCTTTGAAGACTTTGAATTAATGAGTTAGATTACTTTATTTAATTTTTTAATTATAAAGTAGTTTTGAATTTTAATTAAAGATATCAGAAAATGCCATTGTGATTAAGAATGTGCAGACTATTTTATCTCAGAATGTAAGCTAGTCCATACTGTTTATTTTATTGTCTTTATCTCTCTTTTGTCATTACTTTGTCTTTATGATTGCATTGTGTGCATTGTTATAACTCTTGAAAATATCTTTACTATCTCATCTTCTTTTGCATACATACATACACACACACACACACATACTGTACATCCATCCATCAATCTCAGTGACGTGCGGTCAGGGGAGGCAAGTGAGGCTGAGCCTCACCTGTCATCATGGAGAAATAATATATAATGATAAAAAATAGCAATAGAAACTATTTTATTATATATTATCTTTTCACTATGACAGGTGAGGCAGAGCCTCTCTCTCTCTCTATATATATATATATATATATATATATATATATATATATACACGTGCGATCAGGGGAGGCAGGTGAGGCTCTGCCTCCGCTGTCAAAATGAAAAGATAATATGTATAATAAAAGTTTATATTGCTATTGTTCACCTTGTGGTTTGTACTATAAAGTACCTATTTTTCATTTAGCTTAACCAATTCTGATTATTTTTTCTTCAAAATCACCGAGCTGCTGCATTCTGGATCACTTGAAGATGCTGCATCAGGGATTTATCCATATATAATTTATCAATTTATAATAATAAATTATAATGATAATAATAATTTATTATTATTGTAATAATAAATTACAATAATTCAATTGCAATGAAATAAAGGCATGGATAATTCCTTCAAAATCCTTATAACAAAAATAAGATTTCACCTTTGCTAAAATCCGCAGGAGGTAACAATGGAACTAATTGGTTTGGCAAATTTTAAACAGCTATCAAAGATAACACCAAGATTTCTGGCAGAGGTCTGACAAAATGGAGGTAAAGAACCAAGTATTGAGTCTGGATTTTAAGTACAAATGTTTTGACCAAATAATGATTTGAGTTTTGCTATGATGGAGATGAAGAAAATTTATGTCCATCCCTGATCTAATTTCAGCTAAGCATTCTATTAATACCTGTACAGTCATTTTTACCATTTAGCAGTTTTAGGGGCATATAAATCTGGCCGTCTTCCGCAAAGCTAATAATCTGGCCAAACAAAAATCAGAAATTCTGAAAAATGACATTCAGCATTGTCTAAGCGCAATTGCAAATCTGAAAATGAAGATTTCAGTGAACCAATACCAAAAGCTGGACGAGGATATGAGAATTACAGCAGACTGTTTATGACTAACAAGTAGTTTATTAAATAAAGCTTTGCCAGCTCAGTGACCTTCATTGACAACCACAATATCTTTTGGGGGTGTTATCTCTTAAAACAAGACAGATCCGCTCTTAATCAAGTTGGGAAATGGTTTTCACTGCTAATCTCTTCAACACTGTTAATGCCGGGCCTCAAACCCAGGACAATATAAACAACGAGATCACTGTTCCAGCAAAGATTGTAGAAGAACAAGCACATACACTGAAAAAAGTGATTTTGGAGAGTGGTAAATATGATCTATACAAATCATATAAAATTTAATTAATTTTTTCAGTCAGCCAAGAAATTATAAAATAATGGGTAAATTATACACATGCTACCCATTCGTTAACATTAAAAACCATTACATAGGAAAATACAGTAAAATATACCCCCGAATCTTAAGTACGGTGCTCCAAAGTTGCGCATGCGTCAGACCGCGTTTTTGAACGAGCAGGACAGGGAACTCTGCGTCGTTTCTGCCATCGAACCGTGAGCTGAAGGTAAGCTATTTACATAGGTGTGCTGTGAATAATAGCGCGAAGGCAAATTGTAATATTTGAAATGATGAGATGTTACACTTCACTTATATTCAATGTGCATCTGTGTAACATGCCATTACTCGAAATCAAAGTTTGAATCTGTCCCTGGCGCCACCATGGCAACTGCAGGTAAGTTGCAATGAAATGTTCGCGGTGTGCTTTTTACATTAGCCAGCATGTATGACTGTCTGACCGCTGGTTTTAAGGTTAGAAACTAGTCAATGCCAGCTTTTTCTAATATATTGAATGGGCGGCTGTTTAGGCAACACATAGGCTGTAAAGGGGATAGTTCAGCTTTTGCCGAGTGGTTAAGGTATAATGGTCATTAAGTATCTGCAGGCCTCTGCTCCCACATCACGCTGCACCGAGACACAGGCAGTAAATACACTGCTGTCAATGAGGAACAATTCATTTGTGTATTTTCGCCGCTCATGAGAAGTCCCGTCTTAAAATACTACTATACTAACATGTCGCCAACATATGAAATGACTGACGTGTTTTCTGTTGTTTGCCTGTTAGCTCCGTTAGCTCCCTTAACATGGCTGCTAGAGTCGGTCTCCGCCGCGGTCTGTTTAAAAACAAAATGATCCGCTCTCCAGATTACCTGCATGCCTGCGTACGTGTGTCTCTGTTGTTAAAGTTTAGCGTTACTTCTCAGAGTTTTATTTTTACAATCGGGACTCTGAAGACTCATGTAAAGATGACGTGTCGCACGTCTTTTCCGGTCAGTCATCATGGAAACAGGACGCTCATCTAGCGTGCTGATGTGGACCAGAGTGGAAACAAACATGTTGTAAAATGAAAACAAAGTACCACTGTATCCAACCTTTATGTGTGTAAACACCCACTGTTGCTGCACCTAATTTTTCTAAAGGAATTGTGTGTTCAAGTAAAACATTTTAGAATTGATTTTATATTATATTGGGTATTGTTAAAACGTCAGTGCTTAATAAATGTTTTCAGAATCTTGTAATATTGTTTATGAAGCATATTACATCTATGAATATGATCTATGAAACTAATTCTATGAAGAATGAATATTAATCTATGCAATTACATTGCCTTTATTTTAGTGAGGTAAGTACAGTTGTTTCTGCACAACAGAACCTTGTCAGACAGACAGACTGCTCTGATCAGAGGAGCACAGAGAAACTATGCAAAATATTTACCTTATGTTTAGTTTCTACCTTCATTAAAGAGCCTCAGACTAATTGTGATGTTAGATAAATGACTTGTAACTTGTTGGTTGTTAAAGGGAGAGTGGAGGCTCAATTTCACATCATGGTTTAAAACCAAACCTGCATGATCAGAATCTTGGACCCGGTGTCACAGCTCTCGTCTCTGCGGCATCACAATTCTGGGCCCCGTAAAGCATAATCTCTTGTTTATGAGGTTGTTCATGAGGTTAACATGAAGATAATAACCTCTGAACTATACATTAGCCCTTATATATTTCTTCTCCCAGGTACATGTCTGATCATTTCTTTTTCTCTTATTTCTGTTGCAGTCAGAGTCTTTGTATGTGGACACTCAGTATTTGCCCTCTCTTCAGTTCCTCTTGTCTGTTCTCCACAAGCAGGGACTCACTGATAGACCACTCTGCTTCCAGTTCTGGGGCTGACACACTCTCCCACGTCCCCACACCCAGTGTATCCTGTACAGGTATGCAAGTTTGCTAAATAAAATAATTAACATTGACCTTAAAGGTGTAGTTACCTTAACCAAGTTTCCATGTCTTAGGGAACCGGGATCATTTGCAGGCTTATATGGCTGGCAGCAGCGCATAAAATACAAGATGCACAATTACCGGGCCAAGCTAAGATCTCGAAAATATTCTTACCCGGAAATTGAAATCAACACCTTAAAAAGGAAGCATCCAGCTGATGCAGTGCCATCAAAAAATGTAAAAAAGCCCAAAAAAGCAGAGGTTAATTACCTCCCTGCGCACCTTACTGGTGAAAGCCAAGAGACACTGGAGAAAGAGAGGCTTGAATTAATTTGTGAAATAACAAAGAAAAACAATGCAAAGATAATTGCAGATAAAATGAATAAAACTTTCTCTAGCCGAAGAGTTGAAGTAGTCAGCCTATGCCCCTCTGTGATTGTGCTTAAAGAAAGGTGGCCAGCATTATTCACTGAGGCTCAGGTGAGAATGTATTTATAATTTTTCCTTCCCATCAAGAAACATTCATGTGATTACTATGAGATCTGGTCTGTCATTTAAATTTTTATTTGTGTCCTTTTATTTCCTAGATCAAGGAAGAGTTCAGACGTATCACGACAGTTTCCTTGGAGGAGACATTCATGCTAAAGCTTGATGAGTACACACCAAGTCTTATGCAGCTTATGCGTGCTAAAGGAGGGGCTGCTGGTTCCAAGATGCACCCTCTGTTGGACACTTTAAATGACATATGTTATTTAACTTTTTTTCACAAATATGTCATTATTGATATACGTGAATTAAAAGTGAATTAATTTGTAAAGAATTGCTTTGTTGTGCACAAAGTTGAGCTCCTTACCAACTTAAACTACCCTTTGGTTTTTAAGCAATTGGGTGTTAGTGTATGTAATTCTCTCCCCACTCTCCACTAACAGTCTTTTCACTAAATTGTATCTCCCTACAGACACAGAGCATTGAGAAAAAAAGGGATGCAGTTGTCTGCTGCCTCATTAACTACCTTGGTGAAAGACAAGAAGATCTTTTCCATGACTGCCAGGTATGTCATTGATAACAGATGATTGATTAACTCAAGGGATCCTCTCCCCTTTTGGTCACTCCCCTCTGCTCTCCTTTAGATAAGTTGAAATGTATTGAAACAGCATATTCAATAAAATTAAAAATGTGTATCTTTTTTGTTTCTTTCTTTTTAACATGTAGGGATGTGAGGACTACACAGACAAAACAATGAAGGTGATCGTGATGCACAACATCATGGCTGAGGAGGATCCATCAGATGTGTCGATTGTGATTGAGGGAAACCAAGTGATGGAAGGATGTGGAAGCCGAACAAAGGCATGTGTACTGCTGATGGGACTGATATATGCCCTCAACCTTGACTATCCAAAGCAGCTCAAGAACACATTTGAAGCTTTTCAAAAACTTTTTTTGGAACTTGATGGGGCAAAACTACTGAAGAAGGTCCACAGCCTCAAAAACAAGCTCATGCAATAGACATACATTTCCCCTCTTGTTCCAAGAGGATCTTTTGTCTGGACAGAGAGTTTTAATGGAGTATAGTTTTATATTTTTGTTCTCTTCCCTCCTCTGCTCCACACACAGACACAGAAATATATGTACCGATGGATACACAAGTATGTTGCAGCCTCTCTCAGTTTTTTGTTGTGTATAAATACACCTGCAGATTTCAGATTTGCTCAGTCACTGTTGTGTGAGGCCGAAGAAACACAAGTAAGAGTTTAGATACAAGAAAATCTTCATGTGATTGGACATCCCTTGCACCTCTGCTCTGATCACCTCATTTCTCCTTTTCTCTGATCAACTCCTTTCTTATTGAGCAGTCTGGATGTTCTAAAGCAGGGATATGTTTTATTGTCCAACATTACTGAAACAACAGTTGAAGTTGTTAGGTTATAACGCAGGTTCATTATTTGAAATGTTGTGTGACACTGTTGTGCTGCAGTTTATTCTGTGTTTTTGTTTTTGATGACTTTATGGATTAAAAACATTGAGAAGGTGTACGATCTGAATGTCTTTTTTGGGGGTACATCTTACCTTCTCTGAATAAGTAATAGTTATTAACTGATTTTAATTAACTTTGATTTGTAATTATCAGGTATTACCTACTAGCAAACAAGACATAGTTTTACCTAATTTAACTGAGTAAGTAGCTGTTGAATATATACATAAATATGAGGTAAGTTTACCCAATTTCCTTAAGTATTTCATATATTTTTTGTTCAGTTACTTTATACTCAATATATGGAATTGAATTTACCCCAAAAGAGTCAATGCCAGAGGTGTGACCAAGTCACTGTGTTGCAAGTCTCACGTCTCTGTCCTCAAGTCCGAGTCAAGTCTCAAGTAAAGACAGGCAAAAGTCGAGTCAAGTCTCAAGTCAGGAACCTTTAATTTCAAGTCATTTCGAGTCGTTTTTATTTTTTTTTTTTTAATAATTTGCAATTATGCATAAAATTCAAATATTAGACCATTTGTTCTTTTTAAAATATGTATTTGAGGTTCATTTGTGATCCTCTTATTCATCTGGTGAATACCTTACAGATGTCAGAAAATAAATTACAGCCTTTCATGAATTACATTTGACTTCAGTTTACTCCTTCTATTCATAAATAAACATCAACACTACAACAATCATAGTTTTCAAAAAATGAAATAAGTATAAATGAAGTTATCACAAGTAAACTCAGGAAGGTCTGGTGCATTTATTTTTCTGCTTTTATTTCTAAGTATGTTAGTTTCAGTCCTCCGTAAATATGGGACAGCTATTCTAAACACAAAATTTATTTGGGACAGTCACTGTATTTGGTCTTTTTTTTTTTTTCCCAGCAAAGCTATACTACTTGGAAATGGGTTCTGTGCGACATGTGACAGTCACGCTGGTCAGTGCATTAAGTCAAAAACAGTTGACTTAATGCACTGACTGCAGTAAACAATATATTGTCAATATAATTTCCCAACGTAGATGTCTTCAAATACACCAACCATCCTTAGATGATACTAGACCCGGCTCATCATCATGATGGGACAGAGAGACTCTGTTCCCTGTGTTCAGGTCCAGAATCTGCTTTCTGTTCCGGAGCCCCGCTCACTATCCACCGGCTTCCTGAGCTAACACGGTGCACATTATTTGTGGAGGCATTTGAAGGACCGGATTTATGGTAAATCATCACCAATTTAACCCGGAGTACACATGCTAACACGAAGTTAGCTAAAGTCAACTATCTTACAGCAAAAGAAAAGTGCCACCTACCGATCTTTGTGAAGCTTCAAATGCCGGACAAAGTTGGACGTCGTGGCATCTCCATCCGATATTCTCTTCTTGCATGTTTTACAAGTTGCAGTTCGTTTTTTAGTCGAAAGTTCATAACCTACGTAGCCAAAAGAAATTACTCGCGGAAGCATATTCGAGCGGTTATTTCGTATTTCGTTCCCTGAGCTCTGTAGCTTTGCCGCGTTTTTTTAAACGTCCAAATCCTGTTAATTTGATTGGTTCTGCTGCAGCTACGTACACATACATACATAAGGAGAGAGGAAAAACATAGTGACGGTCTGCGCATATTGATACGGAATGAGTGAAATTAATTAATGACGCCACTTTATAAATAATGTGTTTTAAATTTTAAGACTTTGAGTAAAAAATATCAAGTCTTTTCAAGTAAACAGCTTCAAGTCGAGTCAAGTCCCAAGTCAATGGCATGAAAGTCAAAGTCAAGTCCGAGTCTTTGAGCATTTTTTCAAGTCAAGTCTCAAGTCCTGATTTTAACGACTCAAGTCTGACTCGAGTCCAAGTCATGTGACTCGAGTCCCCACCTCTGGTCAATGCAAATTGTTACCTCAGATTTATTAGGTAAATTCTATAGATGAGTTTTTTCAGTGTAGCCAGCAAGCGCAAACAGTTTCCAAACAAACTTAAATGAACTTCAAGGCTTCAGCTGGAAACAAAGTTATTGTGGGTGTAACCTCGATAATCGTGATCGGGTACTAGCTCAATTCAAACACTTCTGCGTTGTGTGAATAAGGGCCAGAAGACAGAATTAGATGAAACATTGATAATCTGTACGGAACAGAATATGGACTGATCAGGAATCAGGTTCATCACAGCGGGTACAGCACCTTACGAGGAATAGCATTTCATGTTAGCATCAAACTAACATAACATCTTACCGAGCGTTAAACTCAGTGCACCTACTTCGGGCCCATCTCTCATGACCTGGCAACGAGATGTCTGTGTTCACTATATTTAACACTGCCAACCACCAGGAGGGGGTGCTGTTTCAACCATTACACATGAACCCAAACTTGGAAGTAATGAAAAGTGGAATTCTATACATTAACTATGTTACATTGGCTCCACATCCCTCACTCCTTCAATATCCTGGGAGATGAGACTGTTGCAAATCGATGGACAGCAGTCTCCCTCGATACCAACTGGAAACGGAGCTGAGGGGGGAGATTTCAACATCAGGTTTACATGGACATATCGCCTGATCACCGAGCCCCAAAAGTTAAGGAAATCGGCTGGCCAATAAATACATCCTATATTGCATATAGGATATGATGTAAACAGAACAGTCAGAGATGCAATAAGTTTAGCACGTGTGTGAATAATCTAATCATCTGACTGTTGATTGCAGCCTGTCCACATTAGCAGCAGAAATAGAAGACCCCCAAAACCAAATTTCCCTAAGGACCCCATGAGGGCTTGGGCCGGCCCTGCCTCAGAGTTTGGGGTGTTCGCTTGGAAGAATGTGGAGTTTGTCCCTTAAGTTTCACGGTGTTTCTACTGAGTTTTTAGAACCCAATTTATGTCGCATTTACGGTCCCCGCTGAGAAATGGTTCCCAATTGTTCATTAAAACACTGATATGGAATGTGGTATAGTAGTAACATGACGAAATTCAGCCACAACGTAAGTGACAACAACCCAAAGCGAGGGGTTGGAGTGAGAACTTACTTGAAGGTAAGGATGCATAAAGGTCGGTAGGACTTGTGGCTAGTGTTGTCCGCCATCCTTTTCCCCCAGAAATCGTTCCTGAAGATGTTCCGCAAACTGGAGCCCGGTCGGACATCGGGATTGTTTACGATAGCCCACACATCATCGTGCACTAACTCCCCGTAGAGAGAGTTGCTGTAGCACAGCGAGCACAGAACGAGCAGCGCGACGTAGCAAGCTGCAGCCCACGCCACTTCCAACTGGAGAAGCAGCCGCCCCTGCTGGTGGCCTTTCTTCTCTCGCCCCGAAACAGTCATGTCGGGCCTGGTTTCCACCGCGGCACCGCTTGACTGAGGTGAAAGTCAAACACGCCAGAAAATACGACCATACCGTCGGGCAGGCAGCGGCTGAGTTTGCCGAGGTCAGACAGTGTGGATGTGTTGTGCTGCCTTCAGGTTCAGTCCGAAAATGTAGGCAATTTGGAACATTAGCGCCGGCATGTGCTGCATACTCCTACTAGAAAATGTAAAACTTACTCCTTTCAGTTTTTCCTGAATTAAATTTGGCTGATTGGCTGTTCTCATTTTAATTATGAGTAATTAATTATTAATGATTTTAATTCCATGTATTTGTTCAATAACCCACTGATCCCAATATCGGCGTTTATTAGTATTACATGCTTTCATTCCCCATTTAGAGAAATGTTGTAAAAATGCATATGAAAACAAAACTTTGTTTTAAGTTAATGCTAATAAACTAAAGCAGCATGACGTTGATTTTGCTGTATAGCTATAAGGCCACTTGCCTTACGTAGATGAATTGGGATGAGAGCTGGATGGAAGCTGTGTATAAGTGACAGTGTTAATTCTGCGAGCCAAAGTGGAGCACTTGAATGCGACATCTTCATTGAGCTCGAGACTTTCTTACGCATGCGCAAATATATGCTACCCCTGGCTTGAGAACTGCGGCAGTTGTAGAGAAGTCTGTGCATACCGAGGGCGAGGGCTGAGAGCAGGCAGTGTGAGCGCCACCAACTTATCGACTCCACATGAGCAGCAACACAGCAGAACAAATGATCAGCCTCTGTTTCTCCACGCTGGAGTACGAAGTATTCGAGTGGACATGGGGATTTAGAATGTGTTTCACTTAGTGACAAAGTAGCTAAAATAAATGGGCTTTTCAATATTCTAATTTACTCAATGGGTCTGTACTGCAAATAACTGAAGGAACAAATACATACAGCCACATGCACCCTTATAAAAATAAGTGACATTTACTTTAATATAATTAGCTTTAGATTTTTCAGTAAAAAGCTCATTTATTTCAGTCACGCAATTCACTAAGTGGAACACGTTATGGATAAAATAAAATACACAGACATATGTTTTTTAGCATCTGTAAGTCATAATAATTTTCATCTTCCAGAACATAACATGACTTTTTTTTTTGAAAGAGTAGAGTATTACATCTGACAATTAAATATTTAAATATAGAAATGTAACCTTTTTTTCCATCCATCCATCCATCCATCCATCTTCTTCCGCTTATCCGGGGTCGGGTCGCGGGGGTAGCAGCTTCAGAAGGGAGGCCCAGACTTCCCTCTCCCCGGCCACTTCTTCTAGCTCTTCCGGGGGAATCCCGAGGCGTTCCCAGGTCAGCCGAGAGACATAGTCCCTCCAGCGTGTCCTGGGTCTTCCCCGGGGCCTCCTCCCGGTGGGACGTGCCCGGAACACCTCACCAGGGAGGCGTCCAGGAGGCATCCTGACCAGATGCCCGAGCCACCTCAACTGGCTCCTCTCGATGTGAAGGAGCAGCGGCTCTACTCTGAGTCCCTCCCGGATGACTGAGCTTCTCACCCTATCTCTAAGTGAGAGCCCAGCCACCCTACGGAGAAAACCCATTTCGGCCGCTTGTATCCGCGATCTCGTTCTTTCGGTACTGACCCAAAGCTCATGACCATAGATGAGGGTGGGAACGTAGATCGACCGGTAAATCGAGAGCTTCGCTTTTTGGCTCAGCTCTCTCTTCACCACGACGGACCGGTACAGCGCCCGCTTGACGGCAGACGCTGCGCCAATCCGCCTGTCGATCTCCCGCTCCCTTCTTCCCCCATTCGTGAACAAGATCCCGAGATACTTGAACTCCTCCACTTGGGGCAGGACACCCCCCCTGACCCGGAGAAGGCACTCTACCCTTTTCCGGCTCAAGGCCATGGCCTCAGATTTGGAGGCACTGATCCCCATCCCGGCCGCTTCACACTCGGCTGCGAACCGCTCCAGCGAGAGCTGCAGATCATGACCTGATGAAGCCAGTAGGACCACATCGTCTGCAAAAAGCAGAGATGAGATCCTAAGGCCACCAAATCGGATCCCCTCAACACCTTGGCTGAGCCTAGAAATTCTGTCCATGAAAGTGATGAACAGAATCGGTGACAAAGGGCAGCCCTGGCGGAGTCCAACTCTCACCGGAAACGAGCCCGACTTACTGCCGGCAATGCGGACCAGACTCTGACACCGGTCATACAGGGACCTGACAGCCCGTATCAAAGGGCCCGGTACCCCATTCTCCCGGAGAACCCCCCACAGTGGTCCCCGAGGGACACGGTCGAACGCCTTCTCCAAGTCCACAAAACACATGTAGACTGGTTGGGCGAACTCCCATGCACCCTCCAGGACCCTGCCGAGAGTGTAGAGGTGGTCCAGTGTTCCACGACCAGGACGAAAACCACACTGCTCTTCCTGAATCCGAGGTTCGACTATCCGACAGACCCTCCTCTCCAGGACCCCTGACTAGACCTTGCCAGGGAGGCTTAAGAGTGTGACCCCTCTATAATTAGAGCACACCCTCCGGTCCCCCTTTTTGAACAGAGGGACCACCACCCCAGTCTGCCAATCCAGGGAAACTGCCCCCGATGTCCATGCAATATTGCAGAGTCGCGTCAGCCAACACAACCCTACAACATCCAGAGCCTTAAGGAACTCCAGGCGGATCTCATCCACCCCCGGAGCCTTGCCACCGAGGAGGTCCTTAACCACCTCGGCGACCTCGTCCCCAGAGATTGGAGAGCCCAACCCAGAGTCCCCAGACTCAGCTTCTTCAATGGAAGGCATGTTGGTGGGATTGAGGAGGTCTTCGAAGTACTCTGCCCACCGGCCCACAATGTCCCGAGTAGAGGTCAGCAGCACACCATCCCCACTATAAACAGTGTTGGTGCCGTACTGCTTCCCCCCCCTGAGACGCCGGATGGTGGACCAGAATCGCCTCGAAGCCGTACGGAAGTCTTTCTCCATGGCCTCTCCAAACTCCTCCCACGCCCGAGTTTTTGCCTCAGCAACCACCCGAGCCGCATGCCGCTTCGCCTGCCGGTACCCATCAGCTGCTTCCGGAGTCCCACAGGCCAAAAAGGCCCGGTAGGACTCCTTCTTCAGCCTGACGGCATCCCTCACTGAAGGTGAGGGTTGCCGGGTTCGAGGGTTTCCGCCGCGACAGGCACCGACAACCTTGCGGCCACAGCTCCGATCGGCCGCCTCAACAATGGAGGCACGGAACACGGTCCACTCAGACTCCATGTCCCCCACCTCCCCCGGGACGTGTTCGAAGTTTTGCCGGAGATGGGAGTTAAAGCTCCGTCTCACAGGGGATTCCGCCAGACGTTCCCAGCAGACCCTCACAACACATTTGGGCCTGCCAGGCCTGACCGGCTTCCTCCCCCACCACCGGAGCCAACTCACCACCAGGTAGTGGTCAGTGCACAGCTCCGCACCTCTCTTCACCCGAGTGTCCAAGACATACGGCCGCAGATCCGATGAAACAATGACAAAGTCGATCATCGAACTGCGACCTAGGGTGTCCTGGTGCCAAGTGCACATATGGACACCCTTATGCCTGAACATGGTGTTCGTTATGGACAATCCATGACAAGCACAGAAGTCCAACAACAGAACACCGCTCGAGTTCAGATCGGGGGGGCCGTTCCTCCCAACCACGCCCCTCCAGGTCTCACTGTCATTGCCCACGTCAGCGTTGAAGTCCCCCAGCAGAACAAGGGAGTCCCCAGGAGG
The DNA here is from genome assembly GCF_003331165.1 of Xiphophorus hellerii. NCBI lineage: Eukaryota > Metazoa > Chordata > Actinopteri > Cyprinodontiformes > Poeciliidae > Xiphophorus > Xiphophorus hellerii. Next base: position 20,409,966 of record NC_045688.1, on the reverse strand, counting down.
AGCACTCTCCAGTACCCCCTCTAAGGACTCCAAAATGGGTGGGTAATCTGAACTGTCGTTCGGCCCGTAAGCACAAACTACAGTCAGGACCCGTCCCCCCACCCGTAGGCGGAGGGAGGCTACCCTCTCGTTCACCGGAGTAAACCCCAACGTACAGGCGCCAAGATGGGGAGCAACAAGTATGCCCACTCCTGCCCGACGCCTCTCACCTTGGGCAACTCCAGAGTGGAAGTATGTCCAGCCCCTCTCAAGGAGACTGGTTCCAGAACCAGAGCCATGCGTCGAGGTGAGACCGACTATTTCTAGCCGGAACCTCTCGACCTCACACACTAGCTCCGGCTCCTTCCCCACCAGAGAGGTGACATTCCACGTCCCAAGAGCCAGCTTCTGCAACCGAGGATCGGACCGCCAGGGTCCCCTCCCTCGGCCGCCACCCATCACACAATGCACCCAACCCCTTTGGCCCCTCTCACGGGTGGTGGGCCCATGGGAGGGGGGACCCATGTTTCCTCTTCGGGCTGAGCCCAGCCGGGCTCCATGGGTAAAAGCCTGGCCACCAGGCGCTTGCCATCGTTCCCCCCCTCCAGGACTGGCTCCAGAGTGGGGCCCCGGTGACCCGCGTCCGGGCGAGGGAACGCCAAGTCCAATGTTTTTTCTCCTCATTGGGGTCTTCGGGCTGCGCTTCGTCTGGTCCCTCACCTAGGACCTGTCTGCCTTGGGTGACCCTACCAGGGGCATGAAGCCCCAGACAGCATAGCTCCTAGGATCATTGGGGCACTCAAACCCCTCCACCACGATAAGGTGGCAGCCCAAGGAGAGGGTAACCCTTTTTTATTAGGAGAAAAACATTATCCAAACCAACATGACCCTTTGGAAGAATTTGGCCTACTGAATCTATAGTTATTCCAGCCATAGCAGCAACAACTGACAAAAAGTTTGCACTAATTGGGAATGAGTCTTTTAACACCACTGAGGATTTTTGTCCACTCTCCTTTTCTGCAAAATTCTTGAGTCCATTAAATATGATAAATTGTCCAGGTTTTAAGGAAGCAAAACATAAAAAAAAAATAAAAAAAAATCAAACTATCACCATGTTTCACTTTAAGTGTGATGCTCTCACAAAAGTGTCCTGCCACTGGCTTCTCAGTGGCAGGACACTGCTTACAAAGTTGACCTTCTAATCCCTTAACAACATTTCTAAGATTAAAGGACTAACGTCCCAAAAATCTAGAGGAATTCATCCATGTGTTTATCTTTAGTAGATGTTAGAATAATTATGTTTTGTTATCATTCTTACATAAGTAGTTACGTTTGCTTTTCATTCATAGGTTTAGTATTCACACCCCAGAGAGGAGGAATTTGTTAAACCGTGTGAAAGACAAAACTTGCTTTTTCCCTAAACCTTGAAGGTGCAGCTGCTTCTTATCTTGGGTTACTCCTTAAACTACTTGTGTGTAGAATGTAGTTCTTCCTTGTTTGAGAATAGCCATTCTTTGATTCATCACTCTCCCAAATTTCACTCTTGACTCCCTTCTTTCTCCTGCTTAATAAAAAGACAGGCTCTGCTGCAGGGAGTCAGAACGCAGAACTTCTCCACTTCTCCACCTTGGAGAAGTGGTTTGCTATGTTTTCTCCTTCTGCAGAAGCTTGGTTAATAAACGTTGTCTGTGGTTCTCTTTTTATGTAGGTTTGAAAAAATACCTATCAGTAGAGTTGATTACTTCAACAGTGTCTTCACAGACCTGCATAAAGTCAGCTGATTTAGAACGCTGCAGCTAGCGTCCTAACTAAAACGAAGTAAAGAATAGACTTTAAAATAGTGTTGTTAGTTTATAAATCACTGAATGACTTGGCACCAAAATGCAATGTTGTAAAAACCTTCCAGACCACTCAGGTCTTCTGGTTCAAGTCTACTCTGTACCCACAGAACCAAACAAGGAAAAGCAGCATTCAATTTTTACACCCCACAAATCTGGAACAGGCTGATTAATAATAACTAGAAGTGATCAATGTATTTGTTGCATGTTTGATTATGGCTATTCTTCACAATATCACATTTTGACAAAATCTCATATTTATTGCTTGTTTCATAATTGGTCACTGTATTATAGTTTTAATGTGTAAAGCACTTTGAAATGCCCTGTTGCTGAAATATGAAGTCAAAAATATACTTCACTTCACTGAAGAACATAATATTCACAGTTGTGAGAACCTTGTGGAAGGAGGCCCAAAACGTTTAACCCCAAGTCATGCAGTTCAAAGGAAATGCTGACAAATATTTAATGGTTTAATATTAAAAACACAAAGTTCTCTCATATTAATGTCAAACAACCATCAACATGTATTAGTAGCACCTTCTAGTGACAGAAATAAACCAACCATTCTGAGTTACACAAAATAAAAGTTGAAAGTGTTGAAATATTCCAAGTGTGACATAATGCTCCTACGAAAGATGAATTTATTTTATTCCATCTTTCCCAGGACTGCAAAGAAATATTTGAACAGTTGTTCTTGCTTACTATTTGACCCTCACATTTTGTACATTTAGGACTGATGAATTAATTTTAATATTGAGCAAAATATAGTTGCAGGAGTACAAACACAACCAAACCAAGTCAGCAGAGTGTTACGAGAATTTTTGGATTTTCTCAGATTAGCCAAATTAACTGAAGAATTTTACAAAAATACAAAACAAAGAGAAAATTGCCTCCTGAAATATTTCTGTCTCCAAACATTTAAAAATGAAGATCCCAGCTAAAGGTGTGTGAACATTTGTCCTGGACACAGTACACACAGTGTCCTGCTGGAAATGGCGGTTTGCTTCATGAGATGATGCATGTTCAGGAACAGAGACAAAGACAAGCTCACAGTGTAAAGACACATTGTGAGATGACTTCATGCTGTATAGGTTCTCAGACACAAGGACTGATCTTTCACCACAGAAAAAATGGGACTACACACACAAAATATCTGCAGGGATTCTGCTGGTCACATACAATTAGATTTATAGATGTCCTCACACACATATACAGTTAGAACAGCAATCCTGTGGTGCTAGGAAGATTACAGCAGTGCATCAGGTCCTTAACTCTCCCAAGTCCAGCCTCATCCAATCTGGTTTTGTTTGAATCCCGCTCACCTGATATGGGTTGATCTGTTCTTAAACAGCAGACTGAACAGAAATCATAGTTCAAGTCAGGTCAGCTTCTCTTTACTCTTCTTTTTTATTTTTTATTTTTATTTTGACCCAGTGCTTTGATATAGCAGGACATTTGTCTCCTCGGTGCTCTGAAAACACAAAAGTTCATGGGAAGGTCAAACTCAACAGAGTAGAAAAGAACTCTGTCATCCTGTTGCTAAGTAATTGAGAATAAGGGTAGGATTAAATAAGAGTTCGCTTCTTCATACTGCTTTTCAAACAGAAAAATAGCGGTAAACAAGTAATTTTGTTCTTGATTATGTATGCACATGTTTAATCTGTCCTACTGATTGTTTTTTTCTTGTTTTGAAAAACCTGTTTGGAATAAATAAATGAAATCAAAGCCCAGGAGAGGTTTTCAGAAAGCTGCTGTAGGACCAGAGGCCCTGATAGTGGCAGAGAAATTAAAATCACTGAACATCATAACAGAGCAAGTTTTTTAACAGGAAGTCTGAAGCTCTGCTCTTCTCTGAATCCACCTCTGCTTTGGTTATCTCACCAGTGGCCCTTGGCAGCGGTGCTCCTTCTCTGCTGTGAGATGCTGTAGATTTCCTGGAGTTGTTTTTTCTGATCGTCACTAAGTGGAGCCATCAAACACTGGTACCAGGGAGCATTGCTGTTCTGAATTCCTGAAACATGCACCCCCACCCCACACAGACACACACTCCTGTTGTATTACTGCATATAAGGATGGTGGTATTCAGAAACCTTAGGATTTACTGAGAGATTTGTGAAAAACAGGTTTAGAATCACTGGTTTACTTAGATATTTATCCAAAGAGTAGATACATATCTACACTATCTTTACCTGAACAACCCACAGGCAGTAGTGACTGCCTGTGGGTTGTTCAGGTAAAGGAGTTGGCTAAATGACACATGAAATATTCAAAACTGTTTGAATAACTGTCCAGTTATGTCAATGTAATTTAATATAATATAGAATCACATGTGGAATTCTTTGTAGATTGAACAGTAGACAGTACAGAGGTGTGGATTAAGAAACCTATAAAGTAAGACACAAGCAAACAGCCATTTGCATTTTGACTGCAGGAACCTTCTCTGGGATCCACAGTATATGTCAACAGTCATTAAAGCATTGCTAGAGATTGGTTATCTTTCTTCTTGAACTTGTAGTTGTTTGTCACTGTGCACATGCACAATGAAATGAAAGTCCACTCCAAAAATAGTGCAAACAGTGTAAGAAATATATACAATATAAATATAAATATAAATAAGGGGATTGGAATATGTATTTATTAAAAAAATATCCTGGGAGGGGAGACAATCCATTTTCATTTATTAGGTATTGCAGAACAGTGAAAAAAAGATGGTGGGGATGTTTTATGAAAAAAGGAAGTGTGTCCCTTTGCTTGTGTCTTATTCAGACACAAACATGACTTACTTATGAATCATAACTTACTTAGCAGGGCGGAGGTGAAGACCTGGTACTCGTCCTCTCCGTTGTCATAGTCCAGAGGCGTGCTGTATTCCTCAAGGGGTGTTCCCTCAAAAGCATCTTCATCCCAGTAGTCATCCTCATCATCATTATCGTCGTTGTCACCTCCCTGGCCTGCTGCCATGCTGGACTGATGATGTATGGTATTTTGGCTTTCATTCACCTCATCTTCATCACTGGGGATCTCTTCTGCTCACAGACAAAATGAATCACTCACTGTAGTCATCATCATGGATCCTCAAGTGAAACATGCATTTAAATTAAAAAAGTTTTAATAAAATGGCACTTCATGTGTTTAGTCTCAGCTATGTCCTTTTTTTTTTTTTTTACCATTTTGATCTTCATCATGAGCCGCTGCATGGGCAAGCAGGTCTGGCTTGTTGATGAGACGGGATGCATACATGTGTTTGAGACCCAGGAAAAGGAGCAGGATGGAAGGGATGATCTGACCAGCTACTCTTTCCAGCGCTGTCGGTCGGCTGGGGAGCTCCATCAACATGGTCAAACCGATGATGCACATCTTACGGTCATGGAATCTGAGGAGAGAAGTAGGCAAAAACTTCAAATTGGACTGCTCAACAATAAATGTCGGGTGTGTATGGGTATCTAGGGGCATGTCACTGGCATGGCAGTGGTATTAGATAGCAAGTAAACAGCCTGTGAGAGCTGAAAGGAGGAGAAAGATCAGAAGGAGTAAATATTGGAGTAGGTTTGATAAAGGTCAATGAGTGCAGCCAGTGGACAGTCTGCACCTGACAGAATCTACAATACAACTGTAAACCTGCGAAAAGAACAGAAGAAGACAGAACAGAAAGCACTAGTAAATATAGGTCTGTGCAGCTTAAAACTGACTCACGCCTCGAGGAGTACAAGAGAACAATGTTTGATGATGAAAGCACCAACTGAACCAGAGCCATGGAGCGATGGAAGAAGGAAGTCTGATTAGATGAATCAGACTGCTGATTTCTGTAGCAGCATCCAGACCTATAGGTCTGCATCACATAATAAGTAAGAATGTGGCAGAGCTAAAGAACTTTGAAACCTTTCTAAAAAAAAAACACATATTACAATTTTGGTCATGCTGCAATGGTGTCGATGGTCGTAGGAGTTTATCCTGTGCCGGTTACAGCCTTGACTATGTCGATCTCTGTTGGTGTGTCCTTGAGCAAGAGATTTCACCTGCCTTGTCTACTTGTGGTGGTCAGAGAGCCCAGTGGAGGACAGTTTCACTTCTGTCAAGACTGCCCAAGAGCAGTGGTTACATTCCACTAACTTGCCACCATCAACATGTGAATCTGTAAGTGAATGGGTCAATGACTGAATGCAGTGTGAGGCGCTTTGGGATTCTCTGGATTTGAACAAGTACAGATCATTTATTATGAGCATGAATCCAGCTGTGGTAAGCTAGATTCATGCCAGTTCACAACTGAAAAGGAAAATGAGTAAAATGTCTTTCCAATGTTTGAAAAGCATACACATAGATAAAGTTCTCTGTGTGTGAAAGATAATAAATCCAAATAGAAAGATACTTTTAAATGAACATGAAATTTGCTTTTCAACTCATTACACAAGGTAGTGTGCTATTGAAAATTAAGCAACTCTCATTATAAAATGTATTATTGTAGTATTCTACTGCACTCACCTGGCCAATATAGGAATTGAACTTGTGCAATGAATAATTCACAATAGGTAAAAAAGCATCTAGTGAACATTTTTATACTACTTATTAAATAAGGACATAGAAGATGTGATGCTTTCATGCTGATTCTACCCTTACCCCAGGAAGAATTCAGTGTCATTTATCCACTGGTTGATGAAGTGGGCTGTAATGGGCTGTGGGCTGTGAGGAAAGTGCATGTTGTCCAAAGTCTGAATGAGCAGAGCTGGGTTGTAATACAGGGCAGCAATGACCACCTGCAGACACATGGTCCTCAGCTCGCTGGACTTCACCCCCCGCATCAAACGTTCCAGCACTGCCTCCACAAACAGAGGGATACACTAGAGCAGAAAATACACAAACGTGGATGTTAACCATACCTTTGGTCTTTTCCTAAACATCAAGAAAAAAGAGTAGGTGGAAGTGCTGATGGTGAGGAAACGGGGAGTTTTTTCTGACTACTTTTTTGTCCAGGTGAACAGTTGAAAATAAAATATATATAAAAATTCTTTAATATGGTGGTTTCTAAAATTAAAGAATGAGGAGCAGCATAAAATGTCATTTTAAAATGTCTCCACATAAATACATGGGTATGGAGCTGCTTCTGACCTGCTCAATGCCTCTGCCTCTGCACTGCAGAATGATCACTTCTAAAAGTTTAGCAGCATGACACTCTGCATCATCACCAGCGTCCAGAGTCAGCACCTGCAGGATGTTAGGATGGAGACGATGTTAAACGTCATCAGGCAGGCAGGGACCAACACAATGCACAGCAGCAAAACGTTTTTCCAGTCTTACCTTTTTGCACATACTGTAGATGACCTCTAAGTGCTTTGGGTTGGACAGGAGCATATCTGTGTCCACAGTAACATAGTTGTGCAAAAGAGGCATCATATCTGCAACACAAATAAAATTGATCAACTATTAAAAAAAACAAAAAGGTTTAACACTATTATAGAAAAAAGTAACCAAATTATTTTGAAAATGAAATAAAAACAGTGATGTCAATGACACTGCACTTGTAGATGGCTGCTGTTATAACCAAGTCCAAGAATTTTTTAACAAATAGCTCAACTTTACAACTGTAATTAATTTAATCTAAATAAAAAATCAAGTCCAATTTGATATTGAAATCATTTTCTCATGAGAGTTTTTGGATCAATTAAACTCTTATGTCTGAAATTTAACAGCTAAGTCAGCAAGTCTTCTAAAAGTATTTCAGAATAAATTTTTTTTCATGTTTAAAGGTTTGGAGTACATCACTGTCCTGTAAGGAATTATAATAGATTTTGAAAGCAGTATACATTCCTATCTGTTCCGTGCTGTTAGGTTTATAAGCAAGTACCTGTGAAGTAGTCAAAGCAATCGTGCTGGAAGACCTCGTAAAGAACACCAAGTAGTTGCCACATCTGAGGAGAGATGGTCTGACAGGTGAGGCCAAAGGCCAGAGACAGGATTTCCTCATAGAACTCTGCAAAGAACAGGAAACACAAATTTATAATTCACAGTGAAGATGCAGACAAGTAGTTTGGACCTTAAATAAAGCTGAGCTAGAGAGAGAGAATGTTTAGGCAATGTCCATGGAAGAGGATAAGTGACCCAAAGTAAACTAAAAATGTAATGACACAAAAAATGGTATGGATGGCTCAGCCAACACGACTCATAAAAAAAAACTGTTGGAAGAAAGAAAGACATATACCTACTGTATATCGAATATTGAGTAAGTGTATCTTTTACGACTGAAATGATTCCTCGAATAATTCCGGCCGGGTTATTATTTGCGTCGCGCAGCGGTCTCTTACACCTATGAGTTGTTGACAAAAGCTAAGTGTAGCAGCATAACGTCTAATTTTAAAGTTCGGCCTGGGAGGATTTTATTGATTGATGTCTGGGTTTCTGTCGTTTTTCGGGGGACCAATAAGCATCCTTAAAATGACTGGCGCGATACCTGAAGTACGGTAGTCTTTTCTCCTCCCAGAGCTGCTGCCTGGTGGCAGGTTCAGAGTGAATGGTGGAGAAGAGTGCTGAAGGTGAATTTATACAGGTAAGTGGGAAACACTGGAACACTGAAGCAACACTGAAGCAACACTGAACACTGCGGTCGGCTGTGCTTTAGATGCTTAGCTTTACGGACGAACCAGAAAATAAATTTCATATCATCCCAATCTCAACAAATGGCGAAATGCATCGTACACAGCTGGTCGATATGTGTGACAAATGAAGGTGTCAAATCCCGTCACTAACATAATCACAGAAGCTATAAATGTCTGGGCAAGGTGAGAGTTCATCTATTAAAATGACTGAAAATGAATACATAAACGAAAAGCTGGAATATAGACTTTTTTTAATAAGCGTATTTGTGAGCATGCCTCTTTATTATTAAATTGAATATAACTTCAGATTTTTGTATAAAATTTCTTCAGGTTAACTTAGAAAGTGAGCTATTATTGTTACAGGTTAATTTTCTAAACTACAGAAAAGTTATTGTTAGGGAAGCTCAAATGTGAAAAATTGGGCTGATATTGATATCGAGTCCAATTGATATAAATGATGTAACACTGCTTTATGTTAGATTTACCAATGTTTTATTTGATCTTTTTTTATTCGATTACTCGATTAATCGATTGCTAAAATATTCGTTTACAACAGCCCTAGTATCTTTAAGAGGAGTTAGGAGCTGCTTCACGTCTAAATAAAGCAGGTTATCTAACAAAGACTTTTGTTTGCCTCTCCTTGGGCTGCCACCTTATCGTGGTGGAGGGGTTTGAGTGCCCCAATGATCCTAGGAGCTATGCTGTCTGGGGCTTCATGCCCCTGGTAGGGTCACCCAAGGCAGACAGGTCCTAGGTGAGGGACCAGACAAAGCGCAACCCGAAGACCCCAATGATGAACGGCACCATTGGACTTTGTGTTGCCTCGCCCGGACGTGGGTCACCGGGGCCCCACTCTGGAGCCAGGCCTGGAGGGGGGGCACGATGGCGAGCGCCTCGTGGCCGGGCTTTTACCCATGGAGCCCGGCCGGGCTCAGCCCGAAAAGGAAACATGGGCCCCCCCTCCCATGGGCCCACCACCCGTGAGAGGGGCCTTGTGTAATGGGTGGCGGCCGAGGGAGGGGACCCTGGCGGTCAGATCCTCGGTTGCAGAAGCTGGCTCTTGGGACGTGGAATGTCACCTCTCTGGTGGGGAAGGAGCCGGAGCTAGTGTGTGAGGTCGAGAGGTTCCGGCTAGAAATAGTCGGTCTCACCTCGACGCATGGCACTGGTTCTGGAACCAGTCTCCTTGAGAGGGGCTGGACATACTTCCACTCTGGAGTTGCCCAAGGTGAGAGGCGTCGGGCAGGAGTGGGCATACTTGTTGCTCCCCATCTTGGCGCCTGTACGTTGGGGTTTACTCCGGTGAACGAGAGGGCAGCCTCCCTCCGCCTACGGGTGGGGGGACGGGTCCTGACTGTAGTTTGTGCTTACGGGCCGAACGACAGTTCAGATTACCCACCCATTTTGGAGTCCTTAGAGGGGGTACTGGAGAGTGCTCCTCCTGGGGACTCCCTTGTTCTGCTGGGGGACTTCAACGCTGACGTGGGCAATGACAGTGAGACCTGGAGGGGCGTGGTTGGGAGGAACGGCCCCCCCGATCTGAACTCGAGCGGTGTTCTGTTGTTGGACTTCTGTGCTTGTCATGGATTGTCCATAACGAACACCATGTTCAGGCATAAGGGTGTCCATATGTGCACTTGGCACCAGGACACCCTAGGTCGCAGTTCGATGATCGACTTTGTCATTGTTTCATCGGATCTGCGGCCGTATGTCTTGGACACTCGGGTGAAGAGACGTGCGGAGCTGTCCACTTCTCGGTGCCTGTCGCGGCGGCAACCCTCGAACCCGGCAACCCTCACCTTCAGTGAGGGATGCCGTCAGGCTGAAGAAGGAGTCCTATCAGGCCTTTTTGGCCTGTGGGACTCCGGAAGCAGCTGATGGGTACCGACGGGCGAAGCGGCATGCGGCTCGGGTGGTTGCTGAGGCAAAAACTCGGGCGTGGGAGGAGTTTGGAGAGGCCATGGAGAAAGACTTCTGTATGGCTTCGAGGCGATTCTGGTCCACCATTCGGCGTCTCAGGGGGGGGAAGCAGTACGGCACCAACACTGTTTATAGTGGGGATGGTGTGCTGCTGACCTCTACTCGGGACGTTGTGGGCCAGTGGGCAGAGTACTTCGAAGACCTCCTCAATCCCACCAACATGCCTTCCATTGAGGAAGCTGAGCCTGGGGACTCTGGGTTGGGCTCTCCAATCTCTGAGGTCGCCGAGGTGGTTAAAAAGCTCCTCGGTGGCAAGGCCCCGGGGGTGGATGAGATCCGCCCGGAGTTCCTTAAGGCTCTGGATGTTGTAGGGTTGTGTTGGCTGACGCGACTCTGCAATATCGCATGGACATCGGGGCAGTTCCCCTGGATTGGCAGACTGGGGTGGTGGTCCCCCTGTTCAAAAAGGGGGACCGGAGGGTGTGCTCTAATTATAGAGGGGTCACACTCTTAAGCCTCCCTGGCAAGGTCTATTCAGGGGTCCTGGAGAGGAGGGTCCGTCGGATAGTCGAACCTCGGATTCAGGAAGGGCAGTGTGGTTTTCGTCCTGGTCGTGGAACACTGGACCAGCTCTACACCCTCGGCAGGGTCCTGGAGGATGCATGGGAGTTCGCCCAACCAGTCTACATGTGTTTTGTGGACTTGGAGAAGGCGTTCGACCGTGTCCCTCGGGGAGCACTGTGGGGGGTTCTCCGGGAGTATGGGGTACCGGGCCCTTTGATACGGGCTGTCAGGTCCCTGTATAACCGGAGTCAGAGTCTGGTCCGCATTGCCGGCAGTAGGTGGGGCTCGTTTCCGGTGAGAGTTGGACTTCGCCAGGGCTGCCCTTTGTCACCGATTCTGTTCATCACTTTCATGGACAGAATTTCTAGGCGCAGCCAAGGTGTTGAGGTGATCCGATTTGGTGGCCTTGGGATCTCATCTCTGCTTTTTGGAGACGATGTGGTCCTTTTGGCTTCATCAGGTCGTGATCTGCAGCTCTCGCCGTAGCGGTTCGCAACCGAGTGTGAAGCGGCCGGGATGAGGATCAGTGCCTCCAAATCCGAGGCCATGGTCTTGAGCCGGAAAAGGGTAGAGTGCCTTCTCCGGGTCAGGGGGGGTGTCCTGCCCCAAGTGGAGGAGTTCAAGTATCTCGGGATCTTGTTCACGAATGGGGGAAGAAGGGAGCGGGAGATTGACAGGCGGATTGGCGCAGCGTCTGCCGTCAAGCGGGCGCTGTACCGGTCCGTCGTGGTGAAGAGAGAGCTGAGCCAAAAAGCGAGGCTCTCGATTTACCGGTCGATCTACGTTCCCACCCTCATCTATGGTCATGAGCTTTGGGTCATGACCGAAAGAACAAGATTGTGGATACAAGCGGCCGAAATGGGTTTTCTCCGTAGGGTGACTGGGCTCTCCCTTAGAGATAGGGTGAGAAGCTCAGTCATCCGGGAGGGACTCAGAGTAGAGCCGCTGCTCCTTCACATCGAGAGGAGCCAGTTGAGGTGGCTCGGGCATCTGGTCAGAACGCCTCCTGGACGCCTCCCTGGTGAGGTGTTCTGGGCACGTCCCACCGGGAGGAGGCCCCGGGGAAGACCCAGGACACGCTGGAGGGACTGTGTCTCTCGGCTGGCCTGGGAACGCCTCGGGATTCCCCCGGAAGAGCTGGAAGAAGTGGCTGGGGAGAGGGAAGTCTGGGCCTCCCTTCTGAAGTTACTCACCCCGCGACGCGACGCGACCCGACCCTGATTGATTGATGGATGGATGGATGGATGGATGGATGGATGGATGGGTGGGTGGGTGGATGGATGGATGGATGGATGGATGGAAGGATGGATGGATGGATGGACTTTTGTTTGCAAAGTGTTTAGATGGAGGAGTAACATCGCCATCAGAGTCCTAGGTTCAGTTCTACCAGTTGGTCACATTTGGGCAAGTCACTAACTCCAAGTTGCCTACTGATCTGTGTACAAGTGTTTGAATGTGTGCACATTAGTGATATTGGCTGAGTGAATGTGGCTTGTGTATAAAAGTATTTTGAAAAGTGAATCTGACTAGGTTAGCTAGATAAGCACAACATTGGTCCATTTATCACGAGTAGACTATGCATCAACCAGCATGGGTGAGATTAAGACTATAGTCTACTTGAGACAAATTCTGAATAAGTTTATATAAGCACTGTTGCTTATATAAACTTATTCAGTTTATACTATATATGAAAGTTGCTGCCTACTCTCACAAATCTGTTGCTTAATACTCAGTGTACTGGGACTGTCACAAATATAATATTAATAATAGTTTCATATTCTTCCACTTCAACAGAGAGTAAACCTGATGCTGAACTGGATCTATGTTCTTAAGAAAAGAATAAAAAACACAACACCTCCTGTGAACACACACCTGCCATACCTATGATGGGCTTCTGCAGCACCAGGCCAATCACCTGCAAACAGATCCCTTCCAGCTGCTGAGTGATCTAGAGAAGAAATAGTTTCAGTGTTGAGATTGCATTATGCAAATGCTTTATATACATAGATTACCATGCATACAGGTCATTCAGCTGTGTTATTTTGAACAGATTTAGTTTATTAAAACAGCTAAAGTATTAATTATTTATAAATCATGTCAAAAAAGTAAGTAACATTTAAGTGGCAAGTCTGAATAAAAGTGTGTTTCCCGAGATATTGCAGGCTAATTAACAGAAAAAAATTTAATTTAAGTAAACTTTATCCCAAAGAAAAGTAAATGACATAAAATAATAAAAAGCCTGAGGATAAACAACAGAAATAGCAGGACTCAGTCTGGCTTTAAAGCCAAAAATAAGTGTCAATCACATCAAGTGTCTGATTGAAGAGAGAGAGAGAGGCATTAGTTCAACAGTAAATTTGAAAATGGAAACAAATTATGCTGCAGAAAATGTGTTTGGTGAATAAAAAATGTTTAGTGTCAAAGATGAATATCCCTAAACAGTTTATGTTTTCTATGTTTTTTTTACTGAGGACTGGTGGGTGTATGAGCGTGTGGGAGATACCTCTTTGTGGTCCTCCATGACAGTAAGAATGGTGTCTATTGTGCTAAGGATGCCCAGAGCCATCACAGTCTTGTCTTCATTCTCCTCATACTCTTCACTCTGCAGAACTCTGGTAAAGATCTCCGCCTGGTGGCAGGAAACACAAAGTCATGTTTGCACTGTTAGAGAAAATTTTCCTCCCATGTGTCTGCTCAGCTCCCTCTATTGTGATGCCACTCTTCAGAAAATGGCACACTCTGCCATGACAGAGTTGACGACTTATGCGGATGTCAACTTCTGTGAAGCTTGTCAAAAAACCAAGACAGCTGGTAGCCTAATAATGTTTTTATGTATTTGATTTCAGTGTAAAAATTTTCATCAGGAGCTTCTCGGTTAGCTTCACAAACAGACAAGGAGGCAAACAAATTTGTCATTTTATCGTATACCTCTTGATAAGAAAAGACGACAGGGAGGTAGCCATCATTTGTAAGAACTCGCACCCGTCTGTGTATTTGTGGATTTGACACAAAGACTTTTTATAAGGTAAGAAGATTAACGTTCAGATACTTACTAAGAAAGGTAGACTAGTATGATGCCATCAAATATTGGATTATGGATCGGACACATGTCTAATCATTAGTAACTACACAGAAAATGCCTCGCCATTAGGTAGCCAGCCATGTTTGAAAAAATCTGGTAAGTATCTAGATTTTGGATACTGTTAAGTCTGCTCCAGTGAAAGGAGAAACACCATTATGACACAGTGACATTATGGGAGGGTATGGATTGGCTATCTCCAGCGTTTGTAAATACAGCTGTCTATGAGCCCCAACTAGGTGTGCTACTTCCACAGACAAATTAGCTTGAGTTGAACAACTAGAGGCCATGGCTATAAAACAACATGGGAAAACAATCAGTCGACATCCTCATACCACACTTCTCAGACATCGATCATGGCACCTCAACATGATTAGGTGAAATAGTTTCAAAGAGTCAATATTACTACTTTCATAAACACAGAAAAATCTGCAGCAGTTTTTTTTTGAAAGAGGTAGTTATTGTGAAGCCATAACAATATAAAGGAATTACATTCTCCCCATTTATGTTTTAAAATTGACTCTATAATTTTAACTGAACTAAAAAAAGTGCATCAAATATTGGTTCACCCATTTATACAACATAAATTGTGAGTTCTTAGTTTTGCTTTATTTAATGAATTATGGTGGGAAAAAAATGACTCAAATTGAATGGTGCTTCTCCACCAACTAGAGGTCAGATGCACTTCAAACAAAACTTGCAGTGCAGTAAGAGTTTGGTAGAGCTAGACAACGTCTAACACACTTACAGAACTTGTTCCTACCAAGTTTTGTGTCATGTCCACTGCTATAGCAGCCATCTCTTGGTTGTATTCACAAATCATCTTCTGAATGACGTTGGTAAGGTCATCATTCTCCGTCTCTCTAACCACATGTAGAAGCTCCTGCATCACCTGGCGAATGCATGGCCTGATGTACATTTTGGCTACACACAGAGCAGAGGTTGCAGTGTAAGGATTGTGCTTTTTCCTTTAATCATAAAACTTATAACATTCAAAATGTTGGTTAATGCACCTTGCTCCTGGTTGCTCACAAGTGTCTGCAAAGCAATGGCTGCTTCCACCTTAACAGGCATCTCTTTGTCGTCTATAAGGTCTTGTCTGACCAGCTCCACTGCGTTCCTAAGTACCAGCTCGTTATGGAAACACAGTGGGCTGAAGCAATGCAGCACCCAACATGACTGGTAGATCACAGCAGAAAAGTCCAGGTTTGTATAATCCACTCACAGTATTTTTGAAAGACTAAGATCAGCTTTTCCAAAAAAGGAAAACTGGGTGAATGGATGGGACCATTACTCACCCTGGCTCGAAGGTAACCCATTGGAGAATTGAGCAGTGGAAACACATAGTTTTGCAGCATTGACTCCATCTGCTCCCTGTATATTCTCTTCTTTGAGATGAGATTTAACACACAATACCTCAAATATGTGTATCAGGATTTACTCAGTCATATTTTCTAAATGAGTAACAGAACTGGACTCTCATATACCTTTAGTAAGAGCTCAGCAAGAGCTCCAATGCAGTGCAGTGCTCCATCCTTACTCCGGGGGTCAGTAGAGGGGTCTGCCAGGATTTTGTGGCAGAACGCCATCATCTGAGGGAGAATCTGACAAGCAGAAACCATCAACTTCAAGTTATGTTTTGAAAACATGCAAAGTCAAACCTTTCTGAACATCTTTATTTATGGATTAGGCCCAAAGTCTGTATCCATTCATTATAGAAATAAATGTAGTTTAATTTTGTACTTTTCATGACTGAGTTCAACTGCTCTTTTTTCAAAGTAGAATACAACTTACATGACTTAAAAAAAAGAGAGAGTTAAATGTACAAGTTTAAATTTATTGTGGATTTTCTCAGATAAACAAACAAAGGAGTTCCGCCTACAAAGTATCCCCGGAAGTTTGTTTTCAATTATTCGTGCTAAATTTTGACAGATTAGACTTGGGGTTCCTGAAGGCGACATTCTTGAGTCACTTTTATTCAACATTAATATGATGATTTGAAAAGAGATGATCACTCTCTTTTGATCACTGACTGCTGGCTTTCAAGCCCTTTGGTTAGTCAAGCACTGGAACCTTATGGAAGGTTATTTGTCTATTTCAAATGTCAGGTAAGCATAATTCCTTAATATGTTTTAGTTTTTGTGTTTCTGCCTCTTTTTTACTTGCTGTAGCAACAACTCAGCATCTGTGATTCAAATAAACTTGAACCTAAACAGAAAGAAGCAGTCGCTTCAGGCTGGAAGAGTAGAAAAACCAAACTACAACAGAAAGTAGTAAGAATGAAGAGTAGGGTTGAAAAGAAGTTGAGGAAGATATGGAGCCTGGAGCTCTACAGGTGTTGCTTTGGATACAGCTTCTGAGTAAAGTTTTACTTTATTCAGATTGATTATCACTAATTTGAGACAACAATAGAAGTTGGAAGACCACCATATTTCTGACTTAAATGTCTCTTTTGATTAGTTTCTGAGGGTAATTTCATAGTTCAACTGTAATGAAATGCAAGGTATTTCCCTTACATCACATCAGTGTTTCTCAAACTTTTTCAGTCTGAGGACCACAATTCCCATTTAACAAACACTCGCAGACCATCTAACCTGAAATTGCCCTGCGATAACACATCTTCATATATGATGCAACCTTATATTAAAATACTACTCTCTTAACTCATGTATTGTTGTTTTCTTTGTTCATCCTAATTAAAAGAGTGGTGCTGTTTAGCAAATGTGACTGGCCACGACAAAGACATGAACAGGTCTACTTGGGCATTTTGAGTTATTCACAGATTCTGAAAGTGTGGAGTCTTACGTTTTCTAATGATATCAAACACATGGAAATAGAAAAAGAAGTTGTTCTTTACTACCAAGTGTTGTGTGCATTAATAACATTTAGGGCTATTTGTGATTTAGAACCACAATTAAAGAAAAATAGACTTGAATCTTTTTCTGCACTATTAAATACAAAAATAATAAACCCATTTCTATCAATTGTATTTATCTATTAAATCAAAATAACAATAGTTGTTGACGTGTAAGCAGAGCATCATGAGCAAGCAAAGTCCTAAAAAACAAAGAACAGTTCTCACTAACTGAGACGAGTCCTACCGCTCACCGCATAGAGCGGTGAACAAATTGCTAGTGAACGACACATCAACACTCAGCGGCTGTAACTTCGCTTCCTTTGATCATATAAATAGTCCTGGAGTTGTTTTCTTTCCACCGGTATCTGCAGCTTTTCTTTTGAATGATCCGGTTTTAAGCCACTTATCCATTATTATTTTTAACACAGTCCTTTGGTATGCTAATTGTATCGTTGCACTTTGAGCTTACATTATGGCAAATAATCGGTGTTATGCCGAGAAATGCACGCCTGCTGAGAATTGCATGCCCTGAAGGTCATTGGGGCCTCCAAAGGTCCCTTTCCAGAATGCATGCCCTGCAATGTGAAAATATTGGATGGTAATGTGTTATATGAAATTTTCTAGATAATGACACATATAATCTGAGCTACCAGTGTGACATTCATATCTGTATGAAACCTTTTGAGCTGAAAAACAGGGCATGCAAATATCGGCAGGCTAAATTTGCTGTGCCAAATATGCATCTCCTGCTAACTCAGACAAATAGAGGGCTAAGAAAGATCTAAGCTTTTCTGCCTAATGACACATGTTCTCTGAGCTCCTGGTATGAGTTTCATATCAATAGGATAATATTTGGGGGAAATAGACAGGGCATATATCGGCTTGCATAGTAATAATTAGCTGTGCCAAAAAATGCATCCTCCTCTTAACTTGCACAAATAAAGAGTTAAGAGTGAAATAACTTTTCTAAATAATCACACTTGTTCTCTGAGCTAAGGGTATGAGTTTCATACCAATAGAACAATATGTGGGAAAAATAGATAGGGGATGCCTATATTGGCAGCCTAATAATTAGCTTTGCCAAAAAATGGGTCCCCCTCCTAATTTGAAGAAATAAAAAGCTAAGAGTGAAATAACTTTTTCTACATAATCAAACATGTTCTATGAATTGCTGGTATAGGTTTCATATCAATAGGATAATATTTGGGGAAAATAGTTAGCGATCCTGGGGCAGTCTGACAGAGGCATGGTTGCCATGCACCACGCTACCGGGCCCTCTGACCACCAGCAGGTAAGTGTCTTGCCCAAGGACACAACGAGAGGCGGACAAAGCGATAATTGAACTAACAACACACCAATTGAGGGACAAACTCCTACCACCATCATCTAAGCAAAAAATTGTTTTTTACATATTTGCTAAAACTGTCACTATGTGGGGAAAGTATGGTATGAGACAGATAATTTCTGGAAAAATAAGTCAAGCTCCACCTTCTCTCCACCTTGCTACTGTTGCAATCTGCAAAAATGTGGCATAACTGCCAGTCAAAAAGAACCAATCAGAGATAGGAGGAAGGCCTTAACGCTGACAATCAATCCTGTGTGCACGCTGCTTAATGGACTAATGGCAGAAAAACAACTACTGGCCGTAATCGGTCATATCTGACAGAGTGGTGTATTTCTGCAGTTAGTACTGGGAGCAATGGGAAAAGGCAGAGTAGCTTGATTTTTTTTATAGATTATCTGTTTTTCACCATACTCTCAGAGTGATCGCTTTATCAAATATGTAAAAAACTTCTTTTTTTTCATAAAAGTTACTTACTGTAGCTTTATCCATGCATTCTTTGATCATGTATCTTTATTTTCCAGCACTTAATTTCATTTTCAATATTGCCTCTTCAGCTTCATCTAAAAAAACTGAAAATGTCTATGGAGTTAATTCTTTTACCAGGCCAACCTGAACTGTGCAATATTTGCACCAAAGGCCCACAATCTTCCTGACCTCTTTTCTCTTGCGAGCAGCTTTACACAGGAGACTCTGTGCAGCGGTTGCTGGAAGGGAATGGTCGTCATAGATGTCTGCAATAAAGAAATACACAAGAAAAAACAACCAGATCATCTAGAGGCAGCAGAGCAGCGGGATTAAATCAAACTGAAAGTTTTACAAAAACACATTTATTTTCTGAGGTTTCAACTTTTTTTCATTTTATAATAATCTCTTATTTATTCATTTATTGAGGCAATTTTATCCATTACAATTGCTTGTTTTGTTTTTGCCCTTTGAAATCTAAAAATCTAAAGGTCATTATAAAAAAAATCTATTATTATTATTATTATTACTGGTTTTGCTGTAAATTGAGACTCATAGCATATGCTCATTGAATAAAAATACAGAGGTGAAACCAAATTATGCTATAATCACATGCCATCAGTTAACCTTAATGGTAGGTTTCAATGAACAAAATGATCAGATTTTAACATATTTTATCTGTGTGTTAAATAGATCATATTTTTACAGTCAAGTCTAGACAGAGACTTGACTGTAAGTCTCTGTCTCAGTGAACACTCACTGAACTTCATTCGAATGTACTCATAGGGGTCTTCCTGCCACAGCCTCTCATCCTCATCTCTGTAGCACATTAGAGGGAAGATGACCTCATGGCATATAGTCTGAAAAAGATAAAGGTTGTTATGGATCCTTACTAAACGCTGCATTCAGTACCGGGTCTGAAAGTAAGAAAAAAAAAGTTGAGCCTGAAGCTTTTTTGTGGTGGTCATGGGAATAAAATTATAACATAATGTTTCATGTTTAATATAAATATATTTTTTAAATGCACAGAAAAGTCTTGCAAAAGCACAACAAATGAGGAAACTTCAAGTATCCATGACCTCAATGAGGTTCCAATTTGGCCTGCCATGCTTATTTATAAGCGAGAAGATATATGATATGTCAAAAGATATATGTGCGTATAGTGTTGTTTCAAAATTAAAATAAGGCTCAAAAGGAAGAACGTAACCATGTTTTAAAAAATGTAACCTCTTATAAAAATATTTTGAGATTTTCATTTTGGGGAGATGACCAGTGTCACAATCTTGAAGTGAAATTGGATGTCAAAGCAACATCTGTGTTGTTGAGAACAATCATCTCATCTTAAAAGTGAGCAAAACAAAGAAGATGATTGTTGATTTCAGGAGATCAAACCCTGTTTCCATCATGGGAGAAGAAGTGGAGGTGGTTGAGGAATATAAATACCTCTCTGTTCATCTGGACAACAGACTGGACTGGAGACACAACGGTGAAGCATCTATAAGAGACAGAGCAGACTGTACTTCTTTGAGGAAGCTAAGATCCTTCAAGGTTTGCAGCAAGATGCTGCAGATCTTCTGTAAGTCTGTTGTTGAGAGTGTCATCTCTTCTTCTGTACGTTGTTGGGGCAGCAGCATCAGAGCCAGAGACCCAAACAGGCTCAACAGCCTGATAAAGAAGGCTTGTTCTGTTCAAGGGACGACTGTGGAATCTCTGGAAATAGTGATGAAAGAGTATTCTTAATAGGATCAAGAAAATTATTTATAACACCGACCATCCTCTTCAAGACTATCTTGGGATGGTAGAGCATCTTCATTCAGAGGCTTCTTCAGATTCAGTGCAGTACAGACCACTGCACAAGATCTTTCCTGCCAACAGCCATCATGATCTTCAATAACTCTTTGAAGAATCTAAATTTATGAGTTACAACAACATGTAATTTCCTTCAACCAGTTTCTGTCAAGCTGAAGCTGTTGTTGCAATCCAGCAGCTTATTACCATCAGAGTGTGAATGTGTGTGAATGGGAATGACTGATTTTATTATGGGGTGTCTTAATGGTCTTGAATCGCGCTATAAAAGTTTGACGTCATTATTGTTTAACCTATAGCTAATAAATGTAGTAATTTTTTTTACTATTTTCAAAGCAAGTAGAGATAG
Source organism: Xiphophorus hellerii (assembly GCF_003331165.1). NCBI lineage: Eukaryota > Metazoa > Chordata > Actinopteri > Cyprinodontiformes > Poeciliidae > Xiphophorus > Xiphophorus hellerii. The sequence goes on along the minus strand of NC_045688.1, from coordinate 20,389,180 downwards.
CAAAGTGTTTTGTTTATAATCAAAATATGGATAAGTATAAGGAAACTTAAAAATATGCCTTTTATTTCTATAGATTTCAAATCTCAAGTGATCCTTGATTAAACAGAAAATCTTTGAAGAAATTAACAAAATTACTGGTGAGTGATATGATTTTAGAAAAATTCAAACTGGTACATATGCCATACCGTGGCCCTGCATTGTAGGGCCGGCCCAAGTCATGTATGAACTAAGCAGCCAATTAGGGCCACGGAGCCACTTAGGGGCCCCCTAAGTTGAGCTGATTTTTTTTTTAGTAAAGATTTCTACGTCATTATAATAAGAAAAACACACAATTTCATTTTAAAGTTGTGATTTGTTTTTACAGTAATATATTTGTGATAATGTATGTAGAAATCATTATTTTTATGGACAAAGAGAAAAATTTAAAAACAAATTGCTTTTGGAGGTCCACTGGTGGCTGTCACACTTCACCAGTCACACTTCACCAGTAACATGAGCTGCCGTTCAATGTGCAGAACACTTCCAATCCTCCACATAACCGTGGAAGATTAGTTAGCAAAACAATGTAGCAAAAAAAGGACTTAACCTTCAAGGACAGAGGAAAGAAAGATGACGAATAGAAAAAAAAGCCAAGATATAGGTATGCTTTCATGTCTCTTAAGTTAATGTTTATCAAAATGATTTGTGGAACTGCTAATAGGTAAGGTAATTTTATTTATATAGCAGGTTTTCAGCAACAAGGCAATTCAAAGTGGTTTACATGAATTAAAAGGAAATACAAACAAGATAAACCAAAGGAAAGAGCAAAACAAGATGAAAATAAAAAAAGAAGAATCTAATAATGTTGATCCAAAGTATAACTATAGGGAAGTATCCTCTGGTCTAATTCCTTTTCTGGGTTGCAAGAATAGGAGTCTCTGCATAGTAATTTAAAAAGTAACCTAAAAAGTATGATACTGGTCTAAATAGTAAGCACTACTCTTACTAATAGTAAGAGTGAGCTAAAGCTAAAGTCTTTAGCTCACTCTTTTTGTGGAAATTATTCCACAATTTCCAAAAATACTGATAAACTAGAATAATCTAAGAAGTATAGTATTGGTCTAAGTAGTGTGTTATCCACAGTTTAAAGTTATTTCTCTGGATTCTAAGTTTGTTCTAATTCCTTTTCTGGGTTAAAAGTGAATATTCCACAGTTTCTAAATAATAAAAGAGGGATGAAATTAAAAGAGGAAAGGACACATTAGGGAACATAGCAACATTCAGACAACACAAAAGACAAAACAGAGACATGAGTGAAGGCGGTGACATCACGGGACCATGAAACCACGTTACTCAGTACCACGGAAGAAGTCCGATGTGATGCTGTTATCAAGGCATGTCCTTGGGAGCGCTCAGCTCCACAACTGCATGGATAACAGGAGAGGGTGAGGTGGGAAGGAGCGTTATGTTTACACATCTTCAAGGAAATTAAAAATATGTAGCCCTTCCAAGGCAACATGGGGAAAAGTCAATTCAGATACAGAATGTTTTAGGTTGGGTAGATCTTAAATTTCAATCTCCCCTAAAGTCTCACCAATACATCTCACTTCCCAATTATCCAAATTAGTGTGGCCGTTCCACTGAACCGAAACGATCAACTTCTCCAAGATTGATTCCATCCCGCTAGTGAGTTTTTCAGCTTAGTGCCCCACGGAGGCTTGGGTCGGCCCTGCTGCATTGGGTAAATTTATTTAGACAGGAGATACTGCAAAAATACAGTACTTCTAAAATGCAAATAATTAAATGAATTATATATATATTTTTTTTTATTGGCTCTGGTGGCCTTTATTTGATAGCGAATTGACAGGAAAGTGGGTAGTGAGAGAAAGGGAAAAACATGCACCAAAGGTCGCCAGGCTGGGAATCGAACCTGTGACAGCCGCATCGAGGACTAAGGCCTCCATATGTGGGGGACTCCTGCACCACCTCAGCACCCCCCAAAATGAATTATATTTTGACATGAAATTTAATTTTTAGCAGAATCATCTGCCTGCACAGTAAGAGGATTTTACTAAAGATTTTTCATTATAACATTAACATCAAAAAAAGTTTTAAAATCCTAGAATTTTATTTTATTTTTTTTATTAAATGCTTCAAATTCTATTAATCATAATGAAATTTGGAAAATAATTTTGATACACTTTTTATTCTTGAGAGTTATTTTTTATAATGGGGATAAAAAAAAAACGGACAGATGTACTTGGAGTACACTAGAAATCTGAAAAATTCCTAAGGCAGGAAATCTTTATAAAACAAACGACAGAATCTACTTAAAATGAGTATTAACAAATTCACAAGTGCTACTTTACTTCTTTGTTTCTTCTTTTTCTTTTAATTGGCAATGTGTTTATCATGTTTGATCGGCGTTATTCATAATCACACTGAATTTGGCATGTTTGTACTCATTGCCATCAGTCATGTTTTTGCCATGTTTAATTACTTCAATCTTAAAATCACATTAGCCTAGTTTAATGGGACATGTCCAGAGGGTTGCAAGACTGAGGGCCGTTACTGGAGACATGGCGTTTCGTGTAGGGGCCCATGGAACTACGCGACAGCCGCAAATAACTTTCCGCCACATTTTAGCTTAGAATCTACATGCACCACACTACTTTGGACCTTGTTACCTAGTTGTCGTAGTGTTGACAATTAGTACCAAAGCGCCAAGTCCCTTTTTCTTTCATAAATAACGTGTACATTGAATATTTAATGTGTTATGTTGACAACTTGACAACTACAACCAATGGTACTCATTGTCGGCGACTTATTGTTTGCTCTCCAGCAGGGAGCTGGATGGCAGAATCTTTCATGTATGACATCACATTGCAATGTGTCTATAAGTATTATGATAGGGATAGTGAAGGAAAGAGGCTGAGAAAAGGCAATGTGACTGAGAGGGGAATATTGAAGTCGTAAAAACGGCTGGGGGAAATCCAGAATGAGCAAACATGGATTACCAAAAGCAGAAGAATGGGTTTGATTCTAGTAAAGGAAGGCATAATTACAGGTCACTACCCTCAGTTTGTGAATATCAACACTTGAACAGAGAAGTCATGTACGCCAAACCTTATACTACAAGTTGTATAGAAGAGTGAGCAGAGGAAGTACTAGTGCTTGCTCCCTGGCACATTCTTTGGACAATGTTTGCTCCCAATGTTGGTCAACATTGGTTGGTCAACATTGCTCCGAATGTTGGTCAACATTGGGAGCAAACATTGTGATGAATTTTATCTTGCAGTTCTTTGAAACAAGCCAGATCAGAGTTTTGCTTAGTTAAGAGGACAGCCAAGCTCCCAGTTGTTGAGGATTTGAATTTTGAATTATTTCCAAAATTCTGTTCACGGTGGGATTACTTTTTGGGGCTTTTGCTGAAGACAACTTCAAGAATTGTTGTTGGATTACTGGAATTACACCCACCAGGGTGGAAATATTAGATTTCAGCCTGGGTTTCCATCCACAATTTAATGGGCTCCTGGGAGGTAATTACCATGACGGTTTGAACTCCTCTTTCTCCTGGTCAAAAAAGTATTACATCAGAAAAGGTATCTCAGTCTCAGTTTCTAGGAAAAGACAGAATTTAAGTATAACTGGTGAGTTCAAGTTTTGTCTAATATCTTCTTTCTGCTGCTGAATTAAACTGTGTCCTGTACCTGATAGCTTCATAATTAAAGCTGCTGTTTGTAACGTTTATAAAAAATATTTTATTACATATTTGTTGAAACTGTCACTATGTTGTGACAGTGTAGCATGAGACAGATAACCTATGCAAGAATCAAGCTTTTTTGTCCTGTCTGTCTATGTGTTGCCCTGTGATGGACTGGCAACATGTCTGGCAACATGTCTGGCGACCTGAGTGGCGAGAGGAGGGGTACATCGTAGTTTCTGTTTGTGAGGGTTCCCCAGGCCTGGAAGTCCAGACCCTTGAAGATGGAGAGCTGGCTTGGATTACCTTATTGTGCAATGAGGTAAGCTTGTTGACAACAAGAACAGTTATTCAATACAGACTGTATCAGAGGCTTAGCCAATCAGCTGTAAAATGTTTTCAGTTTTCAGAATCCTTTAAATACCACTGGTGTTCCTGTAGCAACCACACGCCGGACATAGTAACACCTTCATCCAAAGACTGATAGCACCAAAATGCAGAGCACCACAGAAAATCATTCCTGCCTGAAGCTATCATATTATAAAATGCCTAACTCTGAGTGTCTTTAATCAAATCTTTCTCTAGACTCATTTATAGATTAATATATTCCCATGGGCATTCTCGTGATTATTTTATTTATTTATTTTATACTTAATCATATTTAAAATATTTACAATATCACATATGTATATTTTTAAAAATACATTTATATTGCTTATGGTTATATTTGTATTTACTAATATTTACATCAATAAAGTATATTCTATTATATAATAAAAAAAACATCCTATGAGTAAGGTACATGTACCTGCATATGTGGTTTCATCTGTTTCCATGTCAGTGAATGTGAAAGACCCTGGTTGAGGTAGGTGAAGCACTGTTGCAAAACCCGAGCAGTAACATACTGACCCCGTCGGTGCTGGTCGACCACTTTCAGCAGGACCTGCATGATAAAACCAAAACCATTATAGTTTATTTAACACATCAAAAATGGTAGAAAATGAAAAACCTTGTGGCACAAAATATCTCAAAGGTCTATTATGTGTTAGAGCATTTCAGTGACACAAGCTAACCTGTTGTATGCCTACTGCATAGGTCTTCAGAAAAAAGTCAGCAAACTCCTGGTATTCCTTGGTCACATTGCCAGGGCTTCCATACCTGTGGTTAAAATCAAATAAGTGAGGATGACAGTTGCTTCATACTTGGTGTGAACTCTAACTCTGCTTTTCTGCTCTGAAATTTACCGCTCAAACAGTCTAGTGATGATGCGCAAAGTCCACTTCTTACACTTCCACCAAGCCAGCTCTGGACGGTCATCCTCATCAACTTCCAAAGTCTCCTAACAAACACAGCCCACTGTAAGTTCAAGATGGAAGACCTAAAAACTCTTCATTGCATGAGTTTTTGCTGCCATAGCTAGCAAAAATGAATGAAGACTGTTTGTATGTAAAATTATTCTTGTAAGAGAATCATGATCAAATGTCCTGTTGTAATGTTGCAAAAAAACAAAACACCATTAACAAAACAAGTTGCTTTAGAGTTTTGTACAGGTGACTGACATGAAAATAGATATTTGAGTTCTTACTTTAATACAACATGGTTTTCCTGTAACACTAACTTTTAACTTCAACAGTGCCTTATTCACACTCATTGAACTACTCCACATTGTTCCATTGCAACCGCAACCAATCATTACGAAGATTTACTGTGATTTTTTCAAGTATCACCAATATAAATTATTGTATAATTTACAATTTAAAGAGATAGCTTAAACTTCTTTCTTTGTCTTACTGCAGGTACGTCTCTGTCCACAATGGATCGCAGAATTTCCATCCACTGCGTCATCACAGTGTGGTTGATCAGCTGAAGGGGCAGCGAGTACTGTGGGACAGCATCAAGGTTAATACTGGTACCTCATTACAAAACCCAAATTTTCTGCTGTACCAAAGGTAATTCATTTTTATAAGTTACTAGCAGACATTCCAGTTTAATCCCACTGAAAATATCTAATTAATTATTTTTGACAAATTACTGTAAAAAGAATCTTGTAAAAATAAACTGAAACCATTTTTTCCACAAACTGAGTTCTTTCAAATTCAAATTCAATTCAAAAATACTATATTAATACCAAAGGGAAATTAAATGTTGTTGTAGTTCATTAATTCAGATGATTCAAAGAGTTATTGAAGATGGTGATGGCTGTTGGCAGGAAAGATCGCTTTCACACCAGAGATCTGGAATTGGAGAGATTTAGGCTCGGAAGTGGTGACTTGTTTGGTTGTTTCCTCAACGTTAATATGACACCGGACCTGCAGCCCGTTTCTGCTGTCTCTCTCTACTCCTCTCTCCTCTGCTGCGACTACAGGTCCTTCTCAAAATATTAGCATATTGTGATAAAGTTCATTATTTTCCATAATGTAATGATAAAAATTGAAAATTCATCTATTTTAGATTCATTGCACACTAACTGAAATATTTCAGGTCTTTTATTGTCTTAATACAGATGATTTTGGCATACAGCTCATGAAAACCCAAAATGCCTATCTCACAAAATTAGCATATCATGAAAAGGGTCTATAAACGAGCTATGAACCTAATCACCTGAAGCAACGAATTAACTCTAAACACCTGCAAAAGATTGCTGAGGCCTTTAAAACTCCCAGCCTGGTTCATCACTCAAAACCCCAATCATGGGCAAGACTGCCAACCTGACTGCTGTCCAGAAGGCCATCATTGACACCCTCAAGCAAGAGGGTATGACACAGAAAGATATTTCTGAATGAATAGGCTGTTCCCAGAGTGCTGTATCAAGGCACCTCAGTGGGAAGTCTGTGGGAAGGAAAAAGTGTGGCAGAAAACGCTGCACAACGAGAAGAGGTGACCGGACCCTGAGGAAGATTGTGGAGAAGGACCGATTCCAGACCTTGGGGGACCTGCGGAAGCAGTGGACTGAGTCTGGAGTAGAAACATCCAGAGCCACCGTGCACAGGCGTGTGCAGGAAATGGGCTACAGGTGCCGCATTCCCCAGGTCAAGCCACTTTTAAACCAGAAACAGCGGCAGAGGCGCCTGACCTGGGCTACAGAGAAGCAGCACTGGACTGTTGCTCAGTGGTCCAAAGTACTTTTTTCGGATGAAAGCAAATTTTGCATGTCATTCGGAAATCAAGGTGCCAGAGTCTGGAGGAAGACTGGGGAGAAGGAAATGCCAAAATGCCAGAAGTCCAGTGTCAAGTACCCACAGTCAGTGATGGTCTGGGGTGCCATGTCAGATGCTGGTGTTGGTCCACTGTGTTTTATCAAGGGCAGTGTCAATGCAGCTAGCTATCAGGAGATTTTGGAGCACTTCATGCTTCCATCTGCTGAAAAGCTTTATGGAGATGAAGATTTCATTTTTCAGCACGACCTGGCACCTGCTCACAGTGCCAAATCCACTGGTAAATGGTTTACTGACCATGGTATCACTGTGCTCAATTGGCCTGCCAACTCTCCTGACCTGAACCCCATAGAGAATCTGTGGGATATTGTGAAGAGAAAGTTGAGAGACGCAAGACCCAACACTCTAGATGAGCTAAAGGCCGCTATCGAAGCATCCATAACACCTCAGCAGTGCCACAGGCTGATTGCCTCCATGCCACACAGCATTGAAGCAGTCTTTTCTGCAAAAGGATTCCCGACCAAGTATTGAGTGCATAACTGTACATAATTATTTGAAGGTTGACTTTTTTTGTATTAAAAACACTTTTCTTTTATTGGTCGGATGAAATATGCTAATTTTGTGAGATAGGAATTTTGGGTTTTCATGAGCTGTATGCCAAATTCATCTGTATTAAGACAATAAAAGACCTGAAATATTTCAGTTAGTGTGCAATGAATCTAAAATATATGAATGTTCATTTTTTATTATTACATTATGGAAAATAATGAACTTTATCACAACATGCTAATATTTTGAGAAGGACCTGTATAAGCGTGTATATAGTCTCAGCGGCTTACGGCAACCAGGGGTTACCACACTCAGTCACACACTCAGTCATAATACTGATGTCATCTCCATGTGGCATACGCCAATTGGTTGCTTCAAAGCTTGGAGGTCCTTTTGTGCTTCCTATAACCATTTCCTAACAGCCATCTTCCTAATGCGTAGTCTCTTCACCAGGGGTTTGTATTCAGTGCAGAGAAAAACAAGATTATGGTCAGATTTCCCCAGAGGAGGTCTTTTTCTGGAAACATACACATACATACATTGTTTTCTTGGGTGGAGCAGCTGACAAACTGGTGAAATGTTGGCAGTGCTGAAGAGAGTGAGGCATGATTAAAATCAGATATTGCCACAAAAGAATTGGGGTGTTGTATCTGTATGCTAGCAACAATGGAACTGATGACATCACGTGCACTATTATTATGCATTATTATTAAAATTATTGCTATAAATCTGATGAAAATCTGAAAAGATGAATCTGTTGTAATTGTTTTTTTGTCGCAGATAAAATGTTTAACTTTTCTGGGGATTACGGGTGCATTCATACCAGCCCAGAATTAGCGTCTTAAATCAGACTCTAATTTGTTTGTCTAGAAAGTCAGATTCCTTTGGGAGGTGAGAATGCAAATTTGAATTCCAAAACAGACTAAAAAAATGAACTCTGATCTGTCTAAAAATCTAGGTCTCAATCCGGTTGAAGTGAACTTTTGCATGATTGAAAATACACTGCCTGGCCAAAAAAAAAAGTCGCCACCAAAAAATGGTCACACTCTAATATTTTGTTGGACTGCCTTTAGCTTTGATTACAGCCCGCATTCGCTGTGGCATTGTTTCAATAAGCTTCTGCAGTGTCACAAGATTGATTTCCATCCAGTGTTGCATTAATCTTTCACCAAGATCTTGTATTGATGATGGGAGAGTCTGACCACTGCGCAAAGCCTTCTCCAGCACATCCCAAAGATTCTCAATAAGGTTAAGGTCTGGACTCTGTGGTGGCCAATCCATGTGTGAAAAAGATGTCTCATGCTCCCTGAACCACTCTTTCACAATGTGAGCCCGATGAATCCTGGCATTATCATCTTGGAATATGCCCGTTCCATTTGGGAAGACAAAATCCATTGATGGAATAACCTGGTCATTCAGTATATTCAGGTAGTCAGCTGACCTCATTCTTTGGGCACACAATGTTGCTGAACCTAGACCTGACCAACTGCAGCAACCCCAGATCATAGCACTGCCCCCACAGGCTTGTACAGTAGGCACTAGGCATGATGGGTGCATCACTTCACCTGCCTCTCTTCTTACCCTGATGCGCCCATCACTCTGGAACAGGGTAAATCTGGACTCATCAGACCACATGACCCTCTTCCATTCCTCCAGAGTCCAATCTTTATGCTCCCTAGCAAACTGAAGCCTTTTTTTCTGGTTAGCCTTACTGATTAGAGGTTTTCTTACGGCTACACAGCTGTTCAATCCCAACCCCTTGAGTTCCCTTCGCATTGTGCGTGTGGAAATGCTTTTGCGTTCACAATTAAACATACTCCTGAGTTCTGCTGTTGTTTTTCTTTGATTTGATTTGACCAAACGTTTAAGTAATCGCCGATCACGATCATTCAGGATTTTTTTCCGACCACATTTCTTCCTGGAAGACGATGGTTCCCCACCATCCTTCCAGTTTTGAATGATGCGTTGGACAGTTCTTAACCCAATTCTAGTAGTTTCTGCAATCTTCTTAGATGTTTTCTCTGCTTGATGCATGCCAATGATTTGACCCTTCTTAAACAGACTAACGTCTTTTCCACGACCACAGGATGTGTCTTTTGCCAAGGTTGTTTAAGAAATGAGGAGTTACTCATTGCATCAGCTGGGGTTAAATAACTTGTTGCCAGCTGAAAGATAATCGCCTATGCAGTACTTATCCAATAGGAGGCTTGTACCTATTTGCTTAGTTAAATCCAGGTGGCGACTTTTTTTTTGGCCAGGCAGTGTATATCTGAATGCCACCTGACTAGAAATGGTTCCAAAAGCAGGAAGTGAACTACATCGCAGGGCATTCTGTGTCAATACAACCATAACAAACGAGCATTTTTACCATTTGTGGAAAAAATAGCTCGTAGTCAGACATGGAGTGCTTTTATCATATTTGTATGATAAAAGCCCTCATACAAATATGGTCAGAAGAAAATATATCACAGCTACTTGCAACCACACACTTCTTCAAGCTAAAAAGTGTGAAAATGGAGGCACTGGGATTCCCTCATACATTTGCACAGTACCGCACTAAGGTAAAAAAGACTTTGCCATCAATACATCAAAATACGTGACATGCTAAGGACAAGTGGAAGTTCAGGAGACGCGAAGGACAAGTTTGCTTGGTATGATGAACCAGATGCTACTCTTAACACTAGACCCATTAGCAGCCCGCAACATATTGTGGAGTCCTACCAAAAAGGGCCTCCGCTCTATGTCTTCTTCAGAGGTTTTTGTGTCGATTCCTTCAGTAGTTCTTGGTGCAGCGCCACCACAGGCAGCGGGGGGAACAGGTTTTTCAGTTAGTTTGAGTCTTTTGACACAATGTAGTGTGAATGCAAACTAGAGTCCTGAAAATGTAACAAATGTTGCAAGTCTGATCCCCAATCAAACCAAGACTACCGGACTATCGGGTGTGAAAACACCCTAAGTAATGTTAGAGATAGCATGAGCTCTGAGGTGGACCATGTCATTGGACTGAACAAACAAACCAACATAATCCTACCTGGACAAGAGCATGGAAGATCTTGAGGACCTGCTTCTGGATGAGGACAGAAAAAATGGTCGCATCAGAAAGCAGCTGGCTGATGAGCTGTTGAATCCTAGGCAGAAAAATCTGCATGGCTGCCAGTAGCGGCTCCCTCTCATCTGCCTTCCTGTACCTAAAGCCCACATATACAGCAGAGACATCAGTTAACCTCAGACTCCTTCTGAAATCTGAAGCATTGGCAGCGGTGGCACCTGCTGGAACTGCTACTTCCCATTAAATAAATGCAGTCACATTATTACTGGTCTTACATAGTTTATTACTCACTATGGCTGTGCTTTTAAAACATTTTACTAACAGGCAATTTATTTTTATTAAGTTATTGCCTCAAGTTAATCTTAAAATGTTTTGATCAACTGATTCTACCCCATCACCTAACTTTATTAGCTCATGTATGTTCAGAGATGTATGATCGATTAACTCCTAACAACTCTGCTCCTGAAGCATCAATAATGCATGGCCTCAAGGAGACTCAGAGAAATTAGGGTCTCCTGAAGTCATGAGACATCTCACACAAGAGATCTCAGAATGGCTAATGGAGCTACGGTTGGCCTGCTTTCCCATGGCCATGAGCGGATGGGGCTCAGTCCCTGACTGGGACAATGGGGAGCTTGATCTCAGCCAAGGTTGTTGAGCTGCACAAACTACGTCCATATGTCAGATCCTTCCGATACGTACACAATGATGCTACATAATCTAGACGTGTGCCGATCGATCGGCCACCAATCATAATCGGCCGATTTCCGTGAAAAAGTGTATGATCAGTCATTGCCGATCATGGTCTCTTGTTGCCGATCACACAAACCGATCACCTGTATCTCACTTCGCAGCCTGTGTGTGCAGCTAATCTCCTCTTTCCTTCACACTGCGCGAGCGCACAGCAACAAATCCTAAGCAATGCCGTGTGCAATTATAATGCTCTGAGAGTGAATGGGGACGTTTGCGTGTTGCGGTGAAAAATTACCTCAGGGGTGAAGCATGTCAAAATGCATCATTGTGACGAATTTAATATGGCAAAAAACAAAAACTTGATGGAGTTTGTCTATATTGAGGCTCACTGCAGGAAAATAAACATCCGCATCAGTCAGGCAGAAGGTAAAGCAGCGCACAACTACCAACACTCACTCGGAAGAGCATAACGGTCAGAAAATGACCCAAAAAATAATTTACATCTTCGAGCTGGCAATGTAAGACCGCTGTTGCTGTTGGACCACTATCGCTGTTGGACCGCCGCTACACAATACTGGTAGTAATATTTCACAGACGTAGTGCCATTTCTGCTCCACCTGGCAGTGAACTCTCACACGAAACATCTGCTTAAAGCTGCGACATGCAACTTAAACAAAAAACTTTTGTTGTCCTAACGTAAGACAGATAATCTCTGAAAAACAAATAAACTCCTCTCCCTTCTCCTGTGTCCTGCAGAATTACTCTGCTCAGTCAGAAACAACCAATCAGAACCAGCATTAATCAGCTAGCCATGGCCTCAGGAAGTTTTGATTCAGTAACTCAGTATTGTTTATTTTGATGCAACCTGCATTTGACTTTGAATGAATGTTTTTTTTTCTTAACATTATTTGATATACTGTACGTAGTGCTGTGAGATTTATTTGACTCATGTATAATGTAGGGTACAGAGAACCTTACTGTTAAATATTTTACTGATTGCAGGTTTTTCAGTTGTCCTTTTGACTGAATAGCTGCCGTATTGTGCTGCAAGTATTTTGGATGTTTTATGTCTAAATTAGGTGAATTTATTACCAGATCATTTTTTTATTTTGTCAGACCACATAGTAGCATTTATACCTAAAGCGAAAAATGATCAGCCAATGCATGTGATCGGCAATGATCGGTGATCGACAGTGATCGGCCCTTATGGGTGATCGGTATCGGAATCGGCAGCAAAAAACCTGATCAGAGCATCCCTAACATAATCCCGACTCATTGACGTTCCCTCAGAATACCTGAGAGATGGCGAGACATGTGGAAGTCAACTCAAGGGGCCGACGCACTGTTTTAATAGTTTTCCTGCTTAATGAATGGTGAATGACAAAATCACCATCAGCATTAAGTAGATGGATGGTTGGCAGCCCAGGCAGATTTTTGATTTCAGTCTTGGATTAAAATGCATCCTTGTTGTAGTTTATGGGAATACTGGATGTAATGAGGTGATCCAGAAAACCTATATAGAACCTCACAATAAAGATTCTTTAAATCAGTGGTCCCCAACCCCCGGGCCAATTGGTACTGGGCTGCACAAGAAACAATTAAATATTTCCGTTTTATGCATTATTTGAGTCTTGAGGATCTTTTATTTTGAAAATCTTTTAACCGGATTCTCTCGGTTACGTCTTGCGCTCCAACATTGATCCCACAAGCAACAAAATGAGTAAGAAACAGATCAGATGTCTTTGGAAAGTTTCTTTGCGAAGGGGAAAAGGGCCAGAGAAGAGACAGGAGATTGGATTTATCCCGGTAGGTGATTCCCACATTCGAAGCTCTGCATGATATGGTGACCGGCTCGTTAATGAGGCATTGAAGCCTTCAAACTGCTTCGCCACTAGAGACCAAGCACCCTGTGCATAAGCAACACTTCGGGTGTCATTGTCTCTCATCACTCCCAGATGGGACCGTCTGGCTGCAGAGAAACAAGCTCAGGGTTCCCATTAGTCGTTATCGTGAGTTAAAATTTTCATAAAAGTAAAATGTTCGTTTTTGTGGCGCATCTGTATCTTATTTTGAAGGAATGTTTAAACGTTACCATAGCGACCAGAGTCTGAGAGCGTTAGGAGCGGTCGAGATGAGAGGAGTACAGCTTGTGAGTCTTAAGTCTGGTTCACACGGCACGATTTAAGGATTGTCGCCGATTTTCCAAACCTCTGTGACCACACACGACACGAGCCGGTAAAAGTCAAACAGGTTTGGTCGGTTCGTGAGTCCAGCCACACGGCAGGAGCAACACACCACACACGAACCGATTCCAGAAGAAAATCCAGTAAAACGCCAACATACCATACGTGAATTTAGAATAATCAAACACGGATGACGATGTAGAAGCAGTAGTGACAGTTTGTGGACTTATTTTAAGTGATGAAAGATGAAACAAAAAGAAAAGGCGTTTGATAAAAAACGGTGGGAGCAGCCGCTCTATTTGCTGCACTATGATTTGAAGGCGAGTTATTTTTTTCGTAGTTAACAGTTTTAACTGAATAAACATCCATGTTTATTAAGCAGATTATAGTTTCCACATATCTCCGATGTCCACCGGACTCTCGGTTGCGCCACGTCAGCTGCACCGGTCCGCGGTGATAAAAAGGTTGGAGACCACTGCTTTAAAGCCACCAGTGGGCGATAAAAATGAAAAATGCATGAGCTAAACTTCATGGACTCACATTGAATTCAATCCTCAATGGACATTATTTATTGTTGAATACTAAATGAAGGAATGAGTGGACATTGTGATGAAAAGTCAATGTTAGTTTAATGTTCAAGTTTTAAACTGAACTACCTTCTTTACAATAGAAATGACCTGATCAGCATTTCTAACCATGTACAATAATTGGCTCATGACCTGTTGGCGCAATTTGTTCACACTTTCAAGGTATCTTTTCCACAGGCCAGCCCTTGAACTCCCATTACCAAGTAGACAATATCAGCTAATGTCAAAATAATCTTTGAAATTGGTTAAACTGAGATAGTATTAAAACTGAGCTCAACATTGAGTACGCTTTGTAGGTTTGTGTCCAAGCTGACCAATACAAATGCTTGACAATAGCAGTGATTGACAGCCGAGCATCCACATTGATATCAAATAGATGACATAGTAAAATCTCCAGATGCGAGAACCCGCAACAAATCTAAATAATGACGAAGTAAATAAAATGTGATCAAACATGCTCATGCTGTGTGAAGGGTGAAAGGGGTGGAGTATTTGGTCCACCCTTCCGCCTAGTGGTGATAATGCTCCATTCAGCATTTAGTTGTTTGCCAACCACTTTTAAACAAGTACAAAAATCCCAGTCTATAGAAGACAGCATCACACATAGCAACGGGGTCAACCACACCTTCTCACTAAGATGGACATTTCTGTCATCTCCTTGCTCAGAGTTGCTCTTAGCAACTGAATGAAACACTCTGAAACCAGAACTTCCTGGAGAGATTATTAGGCCAAGATAGGAGCTCTCAGAGAGCACTGTGGGAATCTTTGAGATTCCCAAAGTGCTAATGACCTATGCTGTAGTCCTAATGACCTATGCTGTCCTTAAGAGATCTGGGTTTAGGGGAAACTGACTATTGCATTAAATCAGGTTACTCACTCGTATGTTTTGACAAGCTGGTAGAGAGCCAGCAGGCTGCCGTACCAGGTGCCGTTGTTCTGAGACTGCAGGTACATGCTGAGCTTGTCTACAATGGCGGTCCAGCGTCCTGGGAAGTCGTGCTTAATGATGGCTCTCAGACACATGGTCAGCTGGGCTCTTTGGGCGTATAGAGAAAAGGAAAAGAAAAGGACATTATTAATACCAAAGAGGTAACTAAGATGTCCTATTTAGTCTGTGATAGAGGCCCAAATCAGATTACGTACACAGCAGAAACAGTACCCTTGTCAGATTCAATTCAATACGATTCAATTCATCCATCCATCGTCTTTGCATTCTTCTCCCCAATGACTACAGGATGAGACCTACAATAGTTTTATTCCTTTCAGTTTTACAAATCTGAATTTTTAGTATGAATCCTACACAATTTTGACAAGGTGTGAAGTATTCACACTAGTCGCTGTAAATATCTAAATGCTGTACAATGAATGCACTGGCACTACTGGATGTTGTTTTGAGGGGGAGAATCAGGAGAGAACACATTTTCAGGGATCACCAAGGCCTTCTAACCTATGCTGATGACTTATAATTTTAGGGATTTAGATTCCCTATGAGCTGAACTGGGTCCAGTATTGGAGAGACCAGCCCACCAGAACCACACCATCATTATTCAATTAGAAGTGTTAACCATCAGGTGGTTCACGAGGTGCTTTGGATTGACCACTAATGGTTGAGTGTTTGTGTGTTCAGGGAAGAACCTGAGGCGGAACGTTGAGCACAAACCTTTAGGTATAGTTGTAATTTTTGGAGGAAAATTGGTGTGCATATATACTGTATATTGTTTTATAAATATGAAATTTTTTGGTGTACACTAAAAATGATGTGCATATTTCAGGCATCATCTCTGGGACACAGAACCAGTGTCTGCACAATGGATAGACAACCTCATCTTGTTTGCACTTGCAATAATTGTTTGTACAGATGAACGAGGCACCTTCAGGCATCCAGAAATTGCACAAAAATACAAACCAGACTTGTGCAAGTCCACAATTCTCTTCCTGATATGTTGGCTGATTCCTTTTGACTTTCCCATGAGATTACACAAGGAACATCTTGGAAATTTAAGGTACATTTAAGGTGTGCCTTAAATTACACCCTAAGGTGCATCTCTAATTAACTCAGATGTTATCAATAAAACTATGAGAAGCTTCCAAAGACATTACATCAAATGTCCAAAATTATTGAAAGGAATAGCCAATTGTACACTTAAAAAGTGTAGTAATGGCATCTGTTTGAACTTATCAGTATTAAAGACACCTGTCCACAACCTCAGTCACACTCAGAACTCCACTATGGTGAAAACCAAAGAGCTTTTCAAGGACACCAGAAACAAAATTGTAGGCCTGCACCAGGCTGGGCAGACTGGATCTGCAATAGGCAAGCAGCTTGGTGTGAAGAAATCAACTGTGGGAGCAAAAATTAGAAAATGGAAGACACACAAGACCACTGATAATCTTCCTTAATCAAGGGGAACTACACGGGGGTATCTAGTGAAAGACTAGGACTAACAAACTTTATCAGTGCAGTACTGACAACAGTGCCAGATATGTTCCCCTGCTTAAGCCATTTCATATCAGGGCCCGTCTGAAGTCTACTAGAGAGCATTTGGATGTTCCAGAAGAGCATTGGGAGAATGTCATATGGTCAGACGAAACCAAAGTAGAACTGTTTGGTAGCAACACAACTCGTCGTGCTTGGAGGAGAGTGAATGCTGAGTTGCATCCTAAGAACACAATAATTACTGTGAAGCATGGGGGTGGCAACATCAGTGCACATGATGCAGCCCCATTCAAAAGAATGAATGGGGCCATGTAACTTGGGATTTTGAGTGCAAGCCTCCCTCCATTAGCAGAGGCATTGAAGATGAAACGTGGCTGGGTCTTTCAGCATGACAATGATCCCAAACACACCACCAGGGCAACAAAGGAATGTCTTTGTAATAAGCATTTCAAGGTCCTGGAGTGGCCTAGCCCGTCTCCAGATCTCGACCCCATAGAAAACCTTTGGAGGGAGTTGTTGCCCAGCGACAGCCCCAAAACATCACTGCTATAGAGGAGATCTGCATGGAGGAATGAGGCAACATACAAGCAACAGTGTATGCAAACCTTGTAAAGACTTGCATAATAACTTTGACCTCTGTCATTGCAAACAAAGGATATATAAAGTATTGAGATGAACTTTTGTTATTGACCAAATACTATTCACATAGTACCTATTCACATAAAATCAGACTGTACCATGTTTTGGTACCTAAACGCATCATTGTGACAGTATGGAGGAAGAGTGGGGGATTTCTTATGCTTGTCCTGAATGCAGAACAGCACACACAAGAATGTAATGATGTCAGCAGGCGCTAGTTCAGTAAACAAAGAAAGCATGACAGGTAGAAAATGCTCAAAGGTATGGCTCCACTTTTCAAAATGCAATGCAAATTGTGCTCGTTGCAATATTTGGGACACAAAGTACAAGGCCAGCGGTAGAAACATGTCTAGTTTGAGAAAGCACCTGGTTAAGCACAAGATTTTTCTCAAGGCTGAAGAGTGCACAATTTTCGACAGCCTCAGGCCTACAACTCATATTAGCCTCCATTAGCATGCCTGCATCCGTCAGCGACTCTTCATCTGTAGAAAGCAACATGGACGAACAAATGTTTAATACATTTATTGATGGCGACAGCAACATTTACAATGCAAGTGAGGGGAAATGACAAATAGGAGTTTATGGAGTTGGATTTTAATTTGTTCAATAAGACAAAACACTCTGAAGTGTTAGTTGCTCTGAAGAGTTTTCACTTTAAAGAAATTTGTCACACAGTTGTGACGTTACAATGTGAAGAGTTGGATGTTGTCTTGATATATTTGTTATTTTTTATATATTTAGAAATAAATATGTTAAACAGTTTATTATTAAAAAAACAACACACACAAAAGTACCAAAAATTGGTACCGTTAAGTACCAACACCGATTCCAAGGTACCGGATATTGGTACCGAATCGATTCAAATGTCATAGGTACCCACATCTATGTCCAACGAACCGCAGAAGCTCGTTGGAGTAAAAAAAAACTTGTTTAAACAACTTTTGTACAAGAGCGCATTTCTTTAAACAGCACAAACTGCAAAACTTAGCTAACCTGCAAAAGTGTCACTAGTTCAGAATGTATAAAAGCATGTCAAAGCAAATGAGAATCTTGAGGTTGAAGGAACTGCCCAAGGAGCTCAGAGGCAGAACTGTGGCAAGGCATATATCTAGCCATGGTTACAAAAGAATTTCTGCAGCACTTAAGGTTCATAAGAGCACAGTGGCCTTAAAAAATGGCCCATACCTTGATGTGGCTGTTGCAGGTTCGATTCCTGGCCCGGTGACCTTTGCCGAATGTCTTCCCCCTTCTCTCATTACAAACTTTCCTGTCAATTCACTATCAAATAAAGACCACTAAAGCCAATAAAACCTTTAAAAAAATGGTTCCACCAACATTCACCATCCAACCTGATGGAACTGGAAAGGATCTGAATAAAGAATGGCAGAGGATCCCCAAATCCAGGTGTGAAAAACTTGTTGCATTGTTACCAAAAAGACTCATGGCTGTACTAGCTCAAAAGGATGCTTCTACTCAATACTGTGCAAAGGGTCTGAACGAGCGTGTGATATTTCAGTTTTTCTTTTTTAATAAATGTGCAAAAAATTCTACATTTCTGGGGGTTTTTCTGTCAAGATGGGATGCTGAATGTACAGTCATGAAAAAAAGAACTTTTTTGATTGTAGCAAATGGCTGCAATGAAAAAGAACAAAAAATTCAAAGGGGTCTGAATAATTTCCATATCATCCATATGTCAAGCAAAGGAGATTTTCATGCAAAATTATGAGGACTGTTAACTATAACAGCTTCAGCTTTTCCCATGATGAAAAACCTTGTGAACCTGTATTCTTGAAATATTTTCTAAAATCGGTTTAATATAGTTCCAAAATATATTGGAGAGCAGCTACAGCATTTGCCTATAAGCAGATTTTGGTAGATCTAATTCTGGATTTATTTCAGATTTAAAGACAGATACCATGTACAGATGCTGGTCAAAAAATTGTAATATCATAAAAAAGTTTTTTTAAATCAGTAATTCCATTCAAAAAGTGAGACTTGTATATTATATTCATTTGTTAGTACTCACAACTAATGAAACCCCCAAATTCTGTATCTCAGAAAATTAGAATATTACTTAAGACCAATACAAAAAAAGGATTTTTAGAAATGTTGGCTCACTGAAAAGTATGAACATGAAAAGTATGTACAGCACTCAGTACTTAGTTGGGGCTCCTTTTGCCCAGATTACTGCAGCAATGCAGTGTGGCATGGATTCCATCAGTCTGTGGCACTGCTCAGGTGTTATGAGAGCCCAGGTTGCTCTGATAGTGACCTTCAGCTCTTCTGAATTGTTGGGTCTGATGTATCATATCTTCCTTTTCACAATACACCATAGATTTTCTATGGAGAAAATGTCAGGTGAGTTCGCTGACCAATTAAGAACAGGGATACCATGGTCCTTAAACCAGGTACTGGTGCTTTGGCACTGTGTGCAATTACTAAATCCTGTTGGAAAATGAATGCATCCCCTTAAAGTTGGTCAGCAACAGGAAGCATGAAGTGCTCTAAAACTTCCTGGTAGACAGCTGTGTTGACCTTGGACCTCAGAAAACACAGTGGACCAACACCAGCAGAATACATGGCACCCAAACCATCACTGACTATGGAAACTTTGCCTGGACCTCAAGCAACATGGATTCTGTGCCTCTCCTCTCTTCCTCCAGATTCTGGGACCTTGATTTCCAAAGGAAATGCAAAATTTACTTTCATCAGAGAACATAACAGAACATGACATAACAGAGAACAGTCAGAAGCAGTCCAGTCCAGAGTCGTTTTTGTCTTTAGCTGAGGCAAGATGCTTCCGACGCCGTCTCTTGTTCAGAAGTGGCTTGACAAAAGGAAAGCGACAGTTGAAACCAATGTCCTGTGTGTGGTGGTTCTTGAAGCCCCGACTCCAGTTGCAGTCCACTCTCTGAATCTTTCCCACATTTTTAAATGGATTTTGTTTCACAATTCTCAGGATGATGTTATCTCAATTGCTTGCACACTTTTTTTTCTACCACATCTTTTCCTTCACTTCACCTCTCTATGAATGTGCTTGGACACAGAGCTCTGTGCACAGCCAGCTTCTTTAGCAATGACCTTCTATGTCTTGCCCTCTTGTGCAAGGTGTCAAAGGTCAGTTTCAGTCTCAGCAGTCATCCCCGTGATTGTGTAACCTACAGAGACTGAAAGACAATTTAAAGCCCTTTTCAGGTGTTTTGAGTTCATTAGCTGATTAGTGTGTGGAACCTTAGTGGACCTTTTCACTATATTAAAATTTTCTGAGATACTGAATTTGGAGTTTTCATTAAGTGTCAGTACTAATCATCAACACTAAAAGAAATAATAATTTGAAATATATCAGTCTGTATGTACCGAAATAATATAATATAGAAATTTTACTTTTTGAATGGAATTTCTGATTTAAATAAACTTTTTCATGATATTCTTATATTTTGACCAGCACCTGTATTTATCAAAGTATTTTATGACAAAAGAAGTTAAAGCCATCAACCTATAATTGTTGTTTTATATAGGACAGTATTTCTTTGGAATGGAAATAATGGTAGATATACAGTATATTCCAGAGGGCAGGACAAGCTCAGCAGATACTCTTTTTTTTTCTGAGAACTCTGTGGTGGTGTGGTATGTACACTGACTTACTGCTGTACAGTGTAGGTACTCCAAGTGTACAACAGCTGTCCCAGACGCCATTTTCCCAGAATTAAAGACATCTACTCAGCTTACCTACTCAAGCGAGCAAAGAGCATCTCAAAAGACCCTTTTCACCCAGTATGCTACCACTTCTCCATGCTAACTTTTGCAAAAAATATAGTTTTACATATTTGTTAAAATTGACACCATGACACAATACTGTAATATTAGACAATCTATATAAAAATTAAGTTCTCTCACCTCTATCCTGAAGGTGGAGGTGAGCCGTCTGAAGAATTACACTGCTCCCAGTCAAAAACAACCATAGTTAGAAGGGGGGTCTTAGTACTGTCAATCAACCTCGTGTTTATGCTTCTAAATATGCTAGCGGTGGAGAAAAAAACAGAATGTTCCAATAAAACTGTTTTTCTGCTGTCATTGGTGGACATGCTAACTGGCCTGAGCATTCATGGTAGGCTCCATTGAGGTGTAGCGTAGCAGAGAGCAAAGGCGAGGGATTGGTTGTGTCTGACAGAGCAATGTATTTGTTCAGATGACAGCAGGTCCACAGGGAGACTGTGGCAGACTAGCTCAATTTATTTCACAGATTATCTGTCTTATGCTGCCAGGACACAGTGATACTTTTAACAAATGAGTAAATAAATATATCTTTTTTATAAACATTACATACTGCAGCATTAAGTAGAGTGCAAGAGACAGTCATGCTGAAGATCCTAAGGGACTACTGAAAATTATAAACTGAAATAACTGGTCATACAAATTCACTGACTTTTAAAATTCTAAATTTATACAGTATATTTGAATTCATTTGTTTTTATTTAACTTTATCTGGCACTTGCGAAATGCAGTTTGAGACCACTGCCTTAGAGTGTGTTGAGTATTACAGTTGTTAATTCCTCTAGTGTTACTGCTGGGTTAAAATAAATGTGGCAGTAATTGAATAGCAGACAAACAATAGTAACAATATTATCTAGAGACATGTGTCTTTTCAAACAACATGGA
Organism: Xiphophorus hellerii; assembly: GCF_003331165.1. Classification (NCBI taxonomy): domain Eukaryota; kingdom Metazoa; phylum Chordata; class Actinopteri; order Cyprinodontiformes; family Poeciliidae; genus Xiphophorus; species Xiphophorus hellerii. The sequence continues at coordinate 20,367,547 of NC_045688.1, read as the reverse complement.
TAGACTTTGCTATCCTGAAATGGACCAAAATGTGAAATTTTGGCCTCTTGTCCATTGTCTATATTTGTTATACAGTATATTGAGGCAGAACTCCATTTCTGAAATCCTGGCTAAAGATAGGGATAGAACTGGTACTGGTTAAAGTCATGGTGTGGGCTATGAAAGCACTTAGTACAACAGGGATGTTGTGTGTGTATGTGTACCGTATGGACTCTGGACAACGGATGATAGCCTCCACTATGTGGTCTCGGATCTGCTGTCGATCATTCTCATGAATGTTGAAAGGAAAAACCACCTCTCCCACAGATGGCTCCCTGTCCTGCCAGTACTGACTCACCATATTCTTCAAGTAGATGGCAGCTAAGAATACACAAACAGTGAGATTTAATAAAGCAACCAAAAACATTGGAGAACTGTCTCTCTGTAAAGACTGTTCATTACATTTGCAGTAAGTTCTGATACACTTAAATGTACATCAACGATAGGGAGAAAAAGTAAGTACACATTTTAAAAGAAAACCATCTGGTATAAAGCAGTTCCAGCATCAAAATTCTTTTTAATGTCATGGTGCATGAATAAGAAGGATAGAATTTTTTTCTAAAGTACATTAACAGCTTAATCGCATAGTCCCTCTCTTTCTGTTGTACTCCTGTTAGCCTTCCTTCCAACCTCCAGTGAGAAGTTAAAAAGTTTAATTGCACGAGGGACAACGGAGTTTCTCTGTCTGTTGCTCCTGCACTTTGGAAGAAGCAATCTCCCACTGAGCCTGCTTTCCTGGCTGCTGGTGACAGTGTGTTGAGGGTGGCTGGCATTGTCTATAATAGCCTGGAGTTTCTGTAATGTTTTCCTCCTACCACTGTTGCCAGAGAGTCCAGCCTTGCATCGACCACTGAGCCAGTCTAATTTGTTTCTCCAACTTGGAAAGGTCTTAAAAGACACTGCCACCACAGCACACCAAAGCTTACAACAAGATGCTGGTGACAACAGACTGGTAAAATAACCCCAGCAGCTTTCCAGAGATGTTAATGGGTCTCAGCCTCCTGGGCCTTCTTATCGAGCTGCTTTGTGTAGCTTGTCCAGTCCAGCTTGTTGACCAGCCACAGGCCAAGATATTTATATCTGTGCCTCCTGAAGTCAATAACCAGTTTCTTCATCTTGGAAGTGTTTAGCTGTAGGCCGTTTTATGGCACCAGACAACAAAGTTTCTCACCAGGCTCCTGTACTCCACTTCATTGTCTTTGATGCACCCCATGATGGCAGTGTCATCAGCATACTTCTGAACATGCTTCAGAGTTATAACAGAAGTCTAAGGTGTACAGGGTGAAGAGGATGGGTGACAGTATCGTCCCCTGCGGGCTTCCAGTGTTGCTGACCACAGTGTCAGACATGATATTATTCAGGTAGCTGTGAGGTAGCTGGAAATTCAGATGACCAGGCAGGAGTCCATTCTCATTCTAGCAAGTTTTTCCAGAAGTGCAAGGGGCTGAATTGTACTAAAAGCACTTGAAAAATCCAGGAAGAGAATCCTGACATTGCCACTTCCCATATCTTAGGTGGACTCGATGTAGGATGTAGATAATGGCATCCTCCACTCTGATCTCTGCCCGGTAGGGAAACTGCAGGCGTTCTTTAGCGAGGTGGTTGAGGAAGAGCCTCACCAGAGTCTTCATCAGATGTAATGTGAGTACCACCGGTCTGCAGTAATTCAGCTCACTGGGCCTGCTGATCTTAGGGACAGGAATGATGCATGATGTCGTCCAGAGTGTGAGCACGCTCCCAAGTTGCAGGCTCAGGTTGAAGACTTGTTGTAATGGTCCCCTGAGCTCTGTAGCACAGATCTTGAGAAACCGAGGGGATACTCTGTGGAGTCCTGCAGCTTTTTGGGGTCGAAGCTTCCTCAATTCTGCCCTCACCTGATCAGCCGTTTAGTGTGAAAGAAGCTGTTTGGAGGGAAAGAAATGAGAGGAGCTACTAAGCTGCCTTGGAGAAGGAGGTAGGGTCAGGAGGCTGGTATGGGATAGAAGTGAGGGAAGGGGGCCATGATGGTGGAATGGCTGCACCTGCTTGCAAGGAGGAGGATGTACTTGGGGAGAGCACTGGGGCATAGCAGATGTCACAGGGTTTCCCCAAGTTTATTATAAACTGATGTAGATGCCAAGGAACCTGAGATCTGGTGCCATCTTCACCCTATACCCATTTATAATGATGGGCTGAATGCCTGGTTTGTGCCTCCTAAAATTGACAGTTGTTCCATCTCATCGGTCTCATTTCCGCCAGAGATATGCCCCACCGTAGCATCATCAGAAAATTTTATGATGGTGTTGTTTGGGTGGGGCTACAGTCATGGGTGTAGAGCAGGGGTCTCAAACTCCAGGCCTCGAGGGCTGCAGTCCTGCAGTTTTTAGATGTGCCACAGGTACAAAACACTGGAATGAAATGACTTAATGACCTCCTCCTTGTGTAGATCAGTTTTCCAGAGCCTTAATGACCTAATTTTTCTGTTCAGGTGTGGTGCAGCAGAGGCACATCTAAAAGTTGCAGGACTGCGGCTCTCGAGGACTGGAGTTTGAGACCCCTGGTGTAGAGGTTGTAGAATAGGAGGCTTAGCACACAGCCTTGTGGGACTTAGCACACACTCAGTGCTGAGGACAGGTGGGATCTTACTCACCCTCTGGGAGCGATCTGTCATGAAGTCCATGATCCAGAAGCAGATGTTATGGAGGAGACCAAAGTCCTGCAGTTTCCTCACTAGTCTCCTTCGAATGATGGTGTTAAAAGTAAAGCTAAAGTTCGGGAAGAGCAGTGTCGCATAGTTCCTTTGCTGTTCCACATGTCTCAATGTGGTGTGCAGAGCAGTAGCAATGGCATCCTCTGTAGACCGGTTGGTTCTATATGCAAACTCTTGTGGGTCGAGTTTGGGTGGCAGATGAGAAGTGATGTGATTCCGAAAAAGTTTCTCAAAGCACTTTATGATGATAGGGCTTAGTGCCACTGGACGGTAGTCATTGAGACTGCTAATGTTGTACTTTCTTGGCAGAGGAAAGATGATGGTACATTCTGAACTAGTGACACATTGGCAGGTTAGCTAAGTTTTGCAGTTTGTGCTGTTTAAAGAAATGCGCTCTTGTACAAAAGTTGCTTAAACAAGTTTTTTTTGACTCCAACGAGCTTCTGCGGTTTGTTGGACATAGGGGTGGGTACCTATGACATTTGAATCGATTCGGTACCAATATCCGGTACCTGGGAATCGGTGTTGGTACTAAACTGTACCAATTTTTGGTACTTTTGTGTGTGTTGTTATTTAATAATAAACTATTTAACATATTTATTTCTAAATATATAAAAAATAACAAATATATCAAGACAACATCCAACTCTTCACATTGTAACGTCACAACTGTGTGACGTTACAAACACAACAAAACTCTTCCGTTTTCACCCGAAATTGTTGTTGTGTAAACAGGGCCTTAATGTGCTGATGGAATTTAGGAAGAACTTTCAAATCAGCATGGTTAGAATCACACGCGACCACATGCACTGACTCTGGATGGTTGTTCTGTTGCAGAATGAGGGGATTATTCAAATGGGTAAAAGCTGTGCTGGAGTTAGCAACAGGTGGAATGTATACAGCAGTAACCATGACAACAATAAACTCACAGAGACGGTAGTGGAGGGGGTGTTGGTGTGATAATGTATTAGGTATTGTTAACATTCAGATTCAGGCTCCACAATGGCACAGTTGGTAGCACTGTTGCCTCGTAGCAAGAAGGTCCTGGTTTGATTCCAGGCCCAGGGTCTTTCTGCATGGAGTTCTCATGTTGTCCCTATGCATAAGTGGGTTCTCTCCGGGTACTCCAGCTTCCTCCCACAGTCCAAAAACATGACTGTAAAGTTGACTGATCTCTCTAAATTCTCCTTAGTTGTGAGGGTGTACATGGTTGTTTGTCCTGTCTGTCTCTGTGTTGTGATGGACTGGGGACCTTTCCAGGGTGACCCCGCCTCTCGCCCGAAGTGTCTTGCTGGCGATAGGCCCTCCCAACCCCACCAGGAATAAGGGTGTAAAAAAATGGATGGCCAGATGGATGACATTCAGATCCTTCAGTTGTAATGGTGGGTTCACAGGCGCGTCTGATTTACATTCAAAGTCTATGTGGAACATTGAGGGCCCGTTGCGGCGTGGTTTGGAGCGTTTTGGGCATTTGACACGTCAAAAGTGTCCAACGCATCCAACAAATAAGCCAGCAACAGAACACAATGGAACAGAACATATCTATGTGCTGTGTGTCCTGCCAGCTCGATAGCCGTGTCCAGAATGGATAAATGGAGCCAGGTTTCCGTGATTAGCAAAATGCAACTGTCGTTTACCAGTCTGTTTGCTGCCAACTGAAGCTTCATCTCATCCATCTTATTTATGAGGGCATTTGAGAGAAAAATGCTGGCCAGAGGCAGTTTGTGTGGCCCTCTCATAACTGTGAAAAGGCGCCAGCTCTGCATCCTCACTTTTGTTTTCTCTCATGTCGCCGCGTCTTACACCTGCCCGTTGGGATGAATGTCATGAGAAGCCTGGCTTGTGGACTATGTGACTATGTTGTGCGTTTGTATAAAGTCCTCAATTACGTACTGTTTGCACCATAAAAACACTGACAACGAGAGGAGCTCCGAGCCGCTGCATCTGTCCGTGCTGCCATGGAAACGCATAAAAAAAGAATATAGAAATAAAAATATATTTCCATATAGCACAAAATCAGTGAATGAATTTTTCAAAAACGGTACAATGAACAACATACAGTACATTAACCAGAGATGTGCTGTGCCACACTGTAGCTACAAAAGCTAATTTCCACCTGTAGTCAGTAAAACATATTAAAATTTGTTAAAACAAATATTTCTCCACTAGTGGGAAGGTTTGAACCTTTTCAATACTGGAGAAAAATTAAACAGTTGACCCCAAAGACAGCTGAAGAGTTTAAAGTCATACCTGCTTGGCGGACAGGAAACTCCACCTGCTCTGACACAATGATCTGAAGCAGGGTGGGAGCAAAGTTGATGATCTTATAGGACTGAAACACAGAAAGAAAGATTGTTTGAACTTTTAGCTCAGATTTAAAATGAACCATTTTATCCATCTTCCATCTAATATTTCAAAGAATGAAACAAACCATTTATCCTTTCAAACCTTAATGTAAGAAATGAGGATGTCGCATTGATCTGGTTGAAAATATCTCCTATATATGAAGCCAGCTTTCTTTTCTTCCAAAAACTGCTTAGCACATTCTGCTACTCTTCTACCAGCTGGTTCTGTAAGTTTATCATGGTCATTTTTAAAGACGATTACTGTCAGAAAGGCAGTAAAAATCAAGTTTGTCAAGTTAAACTGAAAGTCCTGGCTACATTATAGAGAAGGTCAGGAAAAGGCAGGGAGACAGAAAACCCTGAGTAAGGAGAAGTCCTCTCAAATTTGAAAAGAAATTGATGAGAAACTTCACCGGTTCTTTCACAAGATAAAGACTTGTTTTAAATAAGTAATTGCAAATTATTATTATTAATTTGTATAAATATTTGGAGTGTGTTTCTTATCATAGACATTTTCATAAATCTCACTGTGTTTTGTTAGAAATGTATGTGTTAAAAACAGAAATGTGCCACCTATTTTATTCACCCTCTTTACATTTAGATCTCTGAATAAAATTCCCTCCAACTCAATTCTAAACTCGTCGATTCAGTAGTAAACATAGTCCATTAGTGTTTAATTTAATCTAAAATCTAAATCAAGCTGTTCTGTGTCTCCTTTCAGAAGTTTGCCTTACAGCACATCAGAGAACAAACAACATTGTGAAGAACAAGGAGCCCTGCACAGGTAATGGAGAAAGTTGCGGATAACTTTACAGTACAGTTAAGTTATAAAACACCTTTGCTACTAAAACAGCCCTGATCACCTGGCAGTATGGAGCCCATTAGAACCACGAAGGTGTGCTGTAGTATATAGCACAGCAGATTCTTTAAGTCTTGTAAGTTGTGAGGTGGAGCTGCTATGGATCTCGGTTGTTTATGCAGCGCTCCACTCAGATGTGTCATACAGGATGTACCTACTATGATGAAAAAGGCCTCAGACATCAGGAATTGCTTTCATAAAGAGTGATGCTTGGATTGAAACAATGCTTGAGTAGGTATATTAAAGCAACATTCACAGGGATGGCAAGACCCAGGGTACTGCCCAAAGCATTACACCGCCATCTCTGACTCGCCTGCTTTCTTCAGTGCATCCTGGTGCCATGTGATATCTAAGTATGTGATACACACATACACACTGACCATCCACATGAATGTGATTAATTAGCCGTGTGTGCTGTTGATAGTGCATCCCGTATTTCATACTTCTCCTACAAGAGTATGGGCTCCCTCACAATTCTGCCCAACAACATTAGCATGCAGAAAGAGTGGGGTCAAGACATCTACGGGCAACCATCTCATTTGATTTGTGGATTACCACCAAATTATAATGAAGCACACATTACAAGGAATAAAAACCAGATTACTGGTCCAAATCTTAACCCTGTTTATAAATGGTGGTCAGATTTCAAAAATAGATACAAAAAAGAGAAGAACATTGATCAGGATTTAGCCCGGACAGCATGTCAAAGAGAATTACTGAAGTTCTAAAGTCGCATCAACATCGGCAAAAGTGATTATTTCAATACACATGGATATCGTTATAGCAAAATTATTTTGGTAACTAAACTTTGTCTTACATCGTACATAGAAATTAGACAGCAGTGAAAGAATATCCTTTAATTCATTGATTGCATCCTTACACTGTCTGGTTGATATTAAAACACTTCTTCCCGAGAGTCTTTCCTGTTAACTGTGCTGAGATGTTTATACAGCAGGCCAGACAGCTGTGGAACAGCAGCTCAACGAACACTCAGGCTCACCGCCGCGGGGCCACCTGCCTGCCAGAACGGCTCTGAATCTTTTGTTCCAGCTGCCTGGGGTCAGTTTCATCAACTATTTTTGTCAGGCCTGGTAACGAAGAGACGCAGAAATAAGCACTGCTTCCCCTACCTGATTAAGCTCATTCTCCGCCGCTAACCTCAGATTCGGGTCGATTGTGCCCTTCAGAGCCTGGATAATTCGGTTCGGGTCCATGTGAGGTCAGTTCGGCCGCCCTACAGGTTTTATTCGAACATACGATCAACCTAAGCTAAGCACGTCTGCACGACTTTTTCTCTTTCTACAGCCAGAAAACAGGAAAAATAAAAAAAAGAAAAACTTCCGGGAGTGAGTTTACAGCTTCCGACCATTTCATTCAAAATAAGAGAACTAAACACTGGTGTTTAAATAGTGAGGCAGCATTTCACTGAAGCAGACGGGTCACTAGCCTTGTCTTCTTCTTCTTCTTTTCTATTATGGCGGATCACAAGCAACTTTAAGGTGCATACCGCCACCTACTGTACATGAGTGTGTAGCAGCATTACTTCACATCTATTAAATTCTATTTTTTAATTTTATATTCTTAAGATAAATAAACAATGCTTTCCTTAATTTGTGAATATCTGTTATGTTTCCTTCATTTCCTAATATACCTTTAAGATTCCATTCATGCCCTATATTTCTAACTATTCTCTTTAATTCTTCCCTTTCGAGTTCATATGACTTACAGTTCATCAATATGTGTTCTACATTTTCTTTCTCTCCACATCTCTCACATTATCATTATTTTTCCTCCCTATTGTATAAAGCATGTCATTTAAGTAGGTATGACCAACTCTTAATCTACTAATTATTATTTCTTCTCTTCTGTTTCTTTCATTAATGCTTCGAATTCGAACTGACTTTTGTACTTCATATAATCTTCTTCCTTTCTTATCTTCATTCCACATTTTTTGCCATTTCTCCATTTCTTTACTTTTAATAAGTGATTTCCCTTCCCCTTTCCCAAAAGGAATTGAAATTGTTATTTCCCCCTCTAAAGCCCTTTTAGCTAATTTATCTGCCTTTTCATTGCCTTTTACTCCTTCATGTGCTGGCACCCAACAAAACCAAACATCAATGCCACCCCTATATAATCTAAATAAAATACATTAGCCTTGTCGTTTTAACACAGTAAACAAAACGGAATGACTCTTCTTCTTGGTTTCTGTCCATCCTAGTCCCAGAGTCAGACCTTATTGAGAAATGTGCTGCCACCTTAAGTTTCAGCAGGACCCAACACTTCATTTGACAATGATACAGATTCCTGGTACCCCATACCACAGCAATTTTATTATATCAAAACTTAAAAGCGGAATAAATTTCTTATACAAGATCCACTTGTTAAAGTCTTTCAAAAAGCATAAATAAAATTGCAATTGAAAAAAAAGTGTTCTCAATATATGTCACAAAATACACAGGAATTTGTATTTATATTGAATATCATTTGTAGAAAATGGCAAGGATAAGGTTCATGCATAATTTTGAAGTATTTTTGGGGGCGAGTGGAAAAGAAGGATTTGGTTCTCCTCTAGAGATATGATAATTTTTTTAAACAAATGTTTTCTTTTCAGGGTAGAAGGGAGACAAATTGACATTCCTTATGAATTTCTTGTTACATTTTTGTCTATAAATCACAGCCATTCATAATCAGAGATGGTTTGAGTAACAGCTGAATATGTAATCAAGCCTTTAATTAGCTGAGTCATAGCTGGAGGAACTGTTAAGTTGAATGTTAGTTCATTTATGTATATTTTTTGACAAGATCATCATAAAATAAAAGTTTGCCATTGGAAATATGGTAAAGTTCACAGAGCAAGCTATGTCTGTCCCAAAAAAAAATATTTTCAAATTTAAAGTATTGAAGTAACTTCAACAGATTTAAACAGCCAATGAGCAATGACTATGTAAAGCAAAAATATTTACACTATTTATTTATAATCAATTGCTTTTTGCAGTTTTTTGCAGTACAGATGTCTAAACAATGACAGGTCCACCATTTTGGATGTCAAAATTGTATGGAGTAAAAATAGCCTCAAAATATCTGAGTGTGTAATACTGGATTTGTAATCTGTGTAAGAATTTTTGTGTGTAACTTTGAATAGTTGTGTCTGTGAAACATGATTTGTAAACCATTAAAAGAAAATTTGTGCGTAACGCCGAGTACTTGTAAATATGTGGACAAATGCATAAACAAATATTAAGAAATTACGAATACAAAATAAAAGTACACACACACAATTACAATTTCTACAAACATTACATTTCTACACACCCATTTTTTTACTTCAACCTCACACATCTGATAATTATGAATTTAAACCTTCTCCTACACCTACAAATGTTGAAATAGTACTCCAGAGTCCAGGGCCGTGTAGAGACCTTCGTAGGGGCCGGGGCTCAAAATTAAATAGGGGCACATTGAACAAGATCTTAAAACACCGTACAACAACATAGCAACAACACATATTAATCAAGAAGCTAATATTTAATCAGCTCATACTGTATCATTGTCATCATGTGGGGACGATGCAAAGCAAATATAGTTTATGTTTTCCCTGACAGGTATAATGTTGCTGTTTATGCTGCTGCAAGGGTAGAGGGCTGTGTTAATCTGAGACAACACAGCCCTCCATGACCATGAAGGGTCGTGGTTATGAAGCATGAATGAATAAGCAAATTTGTTGCTATTTTAATAAATAAGCCCTGCTACTTCTATGAGGAGCCTTTTAGGACAAAAATTATATTTTGTCTCTCACACACTACTAAAGACTCAGACACACACACAAAATATTAAAATTGCACATATATACTATTAAAATGTCAAACACACATACAATTTTTCTCTCACACGCGTACACAAAATACTAAAAATGCACATATACACTACTAAAATATCATACACATACACACAAAGCATACAGACATACTATTCTGAATGATAGGTCGAAAATGTATGTGTGTGTGGTTGGGGGGGGAGGGGGGTGGGGCGTGGTGCGTGTGTGTGTGGGGGGGGGGGGTGAACTAACACTAGGCTGAATGAATGAATGAATGAATGAATGAATGGGAATGAGACTTGTATTTTTCTGTGTGAGAGACTCATTTTTGCCTTACTCCGGCTTTAGAGCTCCGCTCCCTCCTCAAGCGCTCGGAGGTTCACTTAGGCTCTAAGTGAGCCGGAGTAAGGGGCGTTAGAGCCCTGAGTGAACCTCCGAGCGCTTGAGAAGGGAGCGGCAGAGAACGGCTGGCTGAAATTAGCGTTCATAAATCGGATCCAACTTGAAGCTAACTTCACTGTGGTATCAACGTACGCATGATCTGATCTCCAAATTATGCCCCGCCTCTTCCGTGACAACTCTCACGCATACAAAAAATTAGTCTCTCACAAATACGAATCTCTCACACAGAAAAATACAAGTCTCATCCCCCCCAGCCAGCATGCATGTGTGGGCCCCACTTGGGTTTGTTGTGAGCTACATGGGTTATGAGTGGGCATGGGTTTTATCTGGGCTAACTGCATGGGACCCATATAGTTAACCTAAAATGTAACCCATATGGGCTGGCCAATTTGGGCTAAATGTATTGGCCCTGTTCAGCAGTAATGTGGGCTAACTGGAAATGGGACAGAAATGGGCAACCCTATGTGGGACCCATGTGGTTTCAGTATCATGGGCCCAACATGAGAAGCCCATGTGGGCTGACCACATTGAACCCACATGACATAAGCATGGGCTGACCGTACATGGGTTGGACCTGGGCATGGATATGTAGGCCCTTGTCCTTTTTTATGTGGGCTAACTGGGAATGGGACAGAAATGGTAAACTCTTTATGGGGCTCTTGTGGTTTCAATATAATGGGCCCAACATGCAGGGCCGTGCAGAGACCTATGGAGGGGCAGGGGCTCAAATTTAAAAAAGGGGCACATTGAACAAAAACTCCATACTACAACATAGCAACAACCCATATTAATCAAGAATCTAATTGGATCCTATCATTGCCATCATGCGGGGAAATGCAAAGCAAACGTAGTCTATATTTTCCCCAACAAGTATAAAGTTTCTGTTTCTGCTGCTGACAGTCCTGGACGGCTGAGTTGATCTGAGACTGTAGCTGTTAAATAGACCAGAGGAGAGAAAGTCTCTGGTTATGAAGTAATGAAATAAGTAAAATTGCTGCCATTTTACATATTAAGCCCTAATAGATAGATAGATAGATAGATAGATAGATAGATAGATAGATAGATAGATAGATAGATAGATAGATAGATAGGTCTTTATTGTCATTGTCACAAGAACAACGAAATTTAAAAGGTGCCATCAGTCAGTGCATATGCTTAAAAACAAAAAATAACTGTCTCACAATTCACACACAATGTAAGAATTAACAAATAACTGGAAAAAACAAATAAAACAAATAAATAAGAACAGCCACATTCTCACATACATCATTTATGATGATTAATGGTTGTTTTTTATTGTATTTAGTTTTATTATTGCTATCGGGTAGAAACTGTCTCTGAGACGGTTGGTTCTTGTTCTGGTTGCTCTGTATCTTCTGCCTGAAGGCAGCAGTGTAAACAGAGAATGTCCGGGGTGAGAAGTGTCTTTTGTGATGTGTTGTGCTTTTCTTAGACAGTGGTCGCTGTGGTCGCTCTATTTAACCTCTAGAACAACCTGGCTGCAGACTGATTTATAGATCCAAAAAGCTCAAAGGGGTTAACTCTATATAATAGTTTGATGTTAAACCTCTGAGATCTAGAATTATAAGACTGGGATATCAAGGCAAAGAAAACTCAATAGCTGCTGGTAGGGGCCATTCAGGGGCCTCCAAACATTCAGGGGCCTCCAGACATTCAGGGGCCTCCAGACACTCAGGGGCCTCCAGACATTCAGGGGCCTCCAGACACTCCGGGGCCTCCAGACACTCAGGGGCCTTCAGACACTCAGGGGCCTCCAGACTCTCAGGGGCCCCTAGAAATAGTGGTCTGTGTGTAACACAGACCACAGATCTAAACCTGTAGCTGTCATAAAGTGCGGTGTAGAGGTGGTGAGGCAGACGCTGTAGACCCAGGATGCAATAAATAAATGATTTTTAATAATGAATGTCCAAAACAACACAGTCCAACATGGTCCAAAACAACGGGCAGACCGGCTGAGCGGAAGCCAGGGCTCGACGCCGGTAGCAACCGTTACACAAACGGACGAGACGACGGACTGGGTACACAGACAACAGACTAGAAACCAAATGAGATGAGGACCTGACAAAGACACAGACACGCAGGTGACACTAAATACACAGGAGGTAATCAAGGAATGAGAAACACCTGGGAACTAATCAAAGGGAGACAGGACAACACGGAGACACAGATACATAGGAAACTCAAAATAAACACACAGAAAAACACAGATCACAACAGTACCCCCCCCTCAAGGGCGGCTCCAAGACGCCCAAAAACAAAAAAAAAATCATTATAGGGTGGGCGGAGGGGAGCCGGACGGGGGGCCAGAGTCCAAAACAAAAAACAACCCATCAGGGTGTGCGGAAACACAGGGAACGAGTCAAGAGTCCAAAAAAAACAAAAAACAACCCACCAGGGTGGGCGGAAGCACAGGAGGCGGAACCCACGGGGAAGGTTCGGCGGGTGTCTGCGCCGCTGGAGGCGGGAACCACGGAGGTGGTCCGGCGGCCGTCCGTGGCGCTGGAGGTGGCGACGAAGAGTCTCTGCAGCCGCACGGAGGCGGCGACGAAGAGCCTCGAGGGCTGCCTGAAAGCGGCGACGAAGAGTCTCGGGGGCCACACGGAGGCGGCGGCGACGAGTCTCGGGGGCCGCCCGGAGGTGGCGGCGACGAGGAATACTAAGAGGCGGGGTCTTGGGAGGAGGGACAGAACTAGGGAGCTCTGGAGGAACACTGGGAAGCTCTGGAGGAACACTGGGAAGCTTTGGTAGAGCAGAGAACCCACTAACTGGGGCCGAGAACTCACTAACTGGGGCCGAGAACCCATTAACTGGGGCTGAGAACCCACTAACTGGGGCGGGAAAGGCCACTAACTGCGCCGCCTGTCGGCCCGGAGCCAGGCGGGCCGCCTGGAATCCCATCACCACGGGAACAACGGCTGGTGCAGTCTCAGGAGCGGGGACTGGAGGCTCGGGAAAGCCGGCAGGAGAGCCGGCAGACGCTGGAGCGGGAGCAGCGACGAGAGGCGGAAGATCCGGAGCAGCGACGAGAGGCGGAAGATCCGGAGAACACATTTGTTAAACCGATGTAGCACTCTCAAAATTAATCTTGTGTTTCTTGGAAAACGTAAAATTGTTAACTGCGGATGGATATGCTGTTTCAAAATCCAACGTATTTTCTTCAGCAGTCCGTTGTTAACTGCATATTAACTGCACTAATATACATTTTTGCAGACTTCAAGAGCATCAACCTGTGAAGATCACCTTTTGACAATTTGAAAAAGGTAGATTAATACATCAGTAAAATTAAGCATACAAGTGTGAAATAATAACAAACCGATTAATAAAAACAAAATGTATCATGTATTCTGATTTCAAAATGTTGTCTTGTTATTGTCATTATACTTAAGGTTGCCATGGTTACAGAAATTAGAGGAGCGTCCAGCTGTGCGACTCCTCATGTCCCATAAATTGGCAGTCCAGTTCAACCTTTTTGGACGACATTGGAAACACAAGCTCTGGGACCCGCGTTTCTTTGAAGTTGTGTATGGTAAATATCAGTTTTTATGGTCAGAGTAAATTTTTTTCCACTTTTCTTTCTTAAACATATGTTAATTTATTTTGGTTGTTATGAGCCTTTTGTTTGTTATTTTTAGTAATCTTTTAGGTTAAAAGGGTTAAATACTGAGACTTCAATTTTTGGTTTTATTTGCATAGTTTTCTTTCACTGTGTTGAGAATTTAAAAAGTTTTGATGGATGACAAAATTTGAAGGTAATATTGTTTGTTTTTCAAACAATATTAACAAAATAACTCTACAAAACCATGATAAAACCTTTCTTATGCCAGTAGTTGATATACGTATATAGATGGATATATTTTAAATTTACAATAAGAATATAGTTTCTGTACATCATAATAATGACTCAAGAGTGCTTTTGATTATGGCAGATCTCTGCAAGCATTTTTGCCCCATGAAGGGGGCGATGCAAATCTCATGAATGTTACATTGTACTAAAGTAAAACACTAATACAATTTCTACCTTTGCTTGTTATTTTAGGGGCACTTTAAAGAAATAGATCCATCTACAGAATCACAGGAAGATATGGAAAAGGCAATCTCAAAGTGGTTTACTGGAGCCTGTGACAGAGGTGGAAATAGGAAAGTTGGAACGACTAGGGAGGCTGTCAGTTCAAACTCTGGTGGGCAGGTCTTTCAAGATGAGAGCTTTCTAAGTTTAAGCATGCATGTGGCATGAAGGTTATTCTTAAAAATGTTTGAAAAAAGGTATTCTGAAAGATCTATATAGGTGTGTGTATGTAAATATATATGTATATGTATATACAGTATATATCTGTAGATATTTATAAATATATCTATATATACAGTACAGACCAAAAGTTTGGACACACCTTTTAATTCAATGAGTTTCTTTTATTTTCATGACTATTGACATTGTAGATTCACACTGAAGGCATCAAAACTATGAATAACACATGTGGAAATATGCACTAAACAAAAAAGTGTAAAACAACTGAAAATAGCCCTTATATTCTAGTTTCTCCAAAGTAGCAACCTTTTGCTGTGATTACTGCTTTGCACACACTCTGCATTTTCTTGATGAGCTTCAAGAGGTCGTCACCTGAAATGGTTTTCACTTCATAGGTGTGCCCTGTCAGGTTAATAAGTGGGATTTCTTGCCTTATAAATAGTCATGAAAATAAAGAAAACCCATTGAATTAGAAAGGTGTGTCCAAACTTTTGGTCTGTACTATATATAGACACGATGCATGCTGGTTTTTATTTATATATATATACTGTAATATATATATACATATATATATACAGTACAGACCAAAAGTTTGGACACACTTTCTAATTGAATTCAATGAGAAGGTGTGTACAAACATTTGGTCAGTACTGAATACAGACCAAAAGTTTGGACACACAGTTGTGTCCAAACTTTTGGTCTGTACTATATATATACATATACAGTATATACATTCTTTGGGGCCACCAAGCCACCAAGATTGGCCACCAGACTGGTCCAATTTAGCCATGAAACCTCCCACACTAAATTGAGAGGTGTTTCAGTTTCATTGTCCAACCCCTGTAATATATATATATATATATATATATATATATATATATATATATATATATATATATATATATATATATATACACTGCTCAAAAAAATAAAGGGAACACTCAAATAACACATCCTAGATCTGAATGAAAGAAATATTCTCATTGAATACTTTGTTCTGTACAAAGTTGAATGTGCTGACAACAAAATCACACAAAAATCATCAATGGAAATCAAATTTATTAACCAATGGAGGCCTGGATTTGGAGCCACACACAAAATTAAAGTGAAATAACACTACACGCTGATCCAACTTTAATGTAATGTCCTTAAAACAAGTCAAAATGAGGCTCAGTATTGTGTGTGGCCTCCACGTGCCTCTATGACCTCCCTACAACGCCTGGGCATGCTCCTGATGAGGTGGCGGATGGTCTCCTGAGGGATCTCCTCCCAGACCTGGACTAAAGCATCCGCCAACTCCTGGACAGTCTGTGGTGGAACGTGACGTTGGTGGATGGAGCGAGACATGATGTCCCAGATGTGCTCAATCGGATTCAGGTCTGGGGAACGGGCTGGCCAGTCCATAGCTTCAATGCCTTCATCTTGCAGGAACTGCTGACACACTCCAGCCACATGAGGTCTAGCATTGTCCTGCATTAGGAGGAACCCAGGGCCAACTGCACCAGCATATGGTCTCACAAGGGGTCTGAGGATCTCATCTCGGTACCTAATGGCAGTCAGGCTACCTCTGGTGAGCACATGGAGGGCTGTGCGGCCCTCCAAAGAAATGCCACCCCACACCATTACTGACCCACTGCCAAACCGGTCATGCTGAAGGATGTTGCAGGCAGTAGACCGCTCTCCACGGCGAGACGGACTCCACAACCCACACAAGTGGCTCAGGTAGTGCAGCTCATCCAGGATGGCACATCAATGCGAGCTGTGGCAAGAAGGTTTGCTGTGTCTGTCAGCGTAGTGTCCAGAGGCTGGAGGCGCTACCAGGAGACAGGCCAGTACACCAGGAGACAGGGAGGAGGCCGTAGGAGGGCAACAACCCAGCAGCAGGACCGCTACCTCCGCCTTTGTGCAAGAAGGAACAGGAGGAGCACTGCCAGAGCCCTGCAAAATGACCTCCAGCAGGCCACAAATGTGCATGTGTCTGCACAAACGGTTAGAAACCGACTCCATGAGGATAGTATGAGGGCCCGACGTCCACAGATGGGGGTTGTGCTCACAGCCCAACACCGTGCAGGACGCTTGGCATTTGCCAGAGAACACCAGGATTGGCAAATTCGCCACTGGCGCCTTGTGCTTTTCACAGATGAAAGCAGGTTCACACTGAGCACATGTGACAGACGTGACAGAGTCTGGAGACGCCGTGGAGAGCGGTCTGCTGCCTGCAACATCCTTCAGCATGACCGATTCAGCATGATATTGTCTGCCCCATATTGTCTACCTAGGTGGGCCATATGGGGCCCGGCTAGGTATGCTGGCTCGGCCATTCAATCAGCCTGGTGTTAGTTCACACACACACATACATTTTCTACCTATCATTCAGAATAGTATGTTTGTATGCTTTGTGTGTATGCGTGTGTGTGTGATATTTTAGTAGTGCATATGTGCAATTTTAGTTTTGTGTGTGTGTGAGAGAGAAAAAAAAATAAACGTGGGTGCAATATTTTATTAGTTTATATGTGCAATCTTAGTTTTTTATGTATGCATGTGAGAAATTTTTTTTTGATATTTTATTAGCGAATATGCGCAATTTTAGTATTTTGTGTGTGTGAGAAAGAAAGATTGTATGTGTGTGTGACATTTTAATAGTATATATGTGCAATTTTAATATTTTGTGTGTGTGTATGAGTCTTTAGTAGTGTGTGAGACAAAACATAGTTTTTGTCCTAAACGGACCCTCATATACTCTTAGATGACGAGGTGATTGATCACAGATGCGCTGAAACCAGACAGCAGGCACTCCTCCAGGTAAATGCAGCCTCTTGGCACCATCTAGTGAATGACGAGGGAAGCAGCAGACAAACAGGAAATCCCCACAAAGAGCCAAAACCCGTTTCCAACACAAATGCTATGGGCCGAAGCTTTTCTTTAGCAGATTGAGGTTCTACAGTAACTTCTATCCACAGCCGCTCACCTCCAGCCCAGATCCCGTCTGCAGGGTGCGAAGGTTTCTTTATATCAGGATATATGAAATAAGAATGTCTGTCTTTATATCAGGATAACTGATATAAAGACAGACATTATTTATATCTGTTGGTGGGACTGACTCAAGTTGCCTGTAGCGAACTAGGCATTTAGTCCAGCACTGGGGCAACCTGATAAAATTAAAGTCGGAAATTTTCTCTTCGGCCAAACCATTTCTGTGTTTAGGGGCGAGGAGGGTTTTTTTTAATGTTATTTTTATTCTCTTTTTTTTTGCTGCTATTGCGAAGACAATTATGAAAAAATAAATAGAAACTGTTTTTTTTAACTTCAACATCAGACCTAAGTTTGTATTGAGAGTGAGAGAGAGAGTGGATTTGTACCAAACAAGTGTATGTTGGGAAAAAATATATTCTTGCCTATAATGTGACAGAAGGCGCAGATCCGCCCCTTCCTCCTCACCATCGATCCGGTGTCTTAACAACATGGAGACAGAGAAACTGAGAATCCTCTCAGTCATTATTAGACTGAGGGCAGCCAGACTCATTTATTTTGCTAAATTATTATATTTAGCTAAATATTAGGGTTGAGGGGCACAAACAGGCCTCCTCAACAGGCTTAAAGTGAGACTGAGTTATCAGTGAGGAGCTAAGGTGTCTGTCACATATGAAAAGTATCATTAGGCCCGAGTAGCGGAGCGCTGCGAAGGCCTATTGTAATGTAATCGTACTGTTTCTTATTTTTCTTTTCCCAAATGAATTGGCTTTTTGGGGGCTTTATCATATTCAAACACTCACCAAACTTGGCGGTCGCATACAGCCTGTGTGAAATTCACGTATTTTACGGTCGTCGCAAAAATCGCGCAAGAAACGGCATAACAGCGTCACCTAGCAATTTCAAAATACCCTCTGCTATGACCTTACTTCATCGTAGAAACATGAAATTTGGTACACTTGTAGAACTCCCAAAGATGCACAGAAAATGCAATTAATGTCATAGGGCAAGTGTTGAAAGACAGAAACAACCATCGCTTCAAAAACATGTCTCTCTCTACCCGGATCTTAGATATTTCAGGCAAGACACAAAAATAAGCCACAAACCATAATGTAAAATCACTCACAAGACATTTATTAAATCAATTCATTTGGCCAAATGGAGACACAACTCACCCACAAACACGAACAGCAATAAGTCCCTGCAAGAGGAGGTCATGTCTAAGTGTGAGAGTGAGGACTTCATACTTTTATCTCTCATCCTCGCACCCTGAGACATTGCGAACCCCTCCAACTATTCCCATACACACAAACTATACCTGTCAAGTCCTTTCCTACATAAAACGCTCCACTCTTGGCTGCTAATCATTTAAGGAGTTGTCTTTTCTTGTTAGTACTAGATGTTACACATTTCTTCCAGAAACTTCTGCTTGTTAGAACATTCCATACGGCTACATCCTGTTCCAGCATAATTTGTGCTCCTTAATTAACTGTTGCATGCAAACAAGGTTATTCATCTTATCTTTAGCTGGCACATTTCAAACTATAATGAGAATACAAGTTTCTAAAGGGTTTAACGCAATGTAACAATATGAAGCCTTTGATATTAAAAAAGTGTGATTACATTATTCAAAATATAAAATTCACTCAAAGCATGAATATACTTGATGATTACAATTTTATTGCTCCACACAAGTCAAACAGGAAGTCGGCCATTTTGTATTGAAGTTCCGATTTTGACCCCATTTTGGTCGTTTACAGCCTTCACATTTGATCAAATTCCTCCTAGGGATTTCAATTAATCAGCTTCAAACTTGGTTAATTTGTTCATAAGGCAAGGCTGATTAAACGTTATCAAAACGGTGAGTTTTCGTGCATGCTGAAGGGGTATTATCAGGGGTCAAAGTTCACCTACTCGCCATGAAACACAAAACTGTTGTATGTCCTACACAAAAACTTACAGAGGCACCAAACTTTCAGTGATTGATCATCATCAGGTGACCTACAATACCCAATGGTCAAATGATGGACATCATTTAAGTCACGTCACCTGAGAACAGGAAGTGTCATGCTTTACTCTGAATGGTCTCTATTTGACCTCTTTGACCTAATCAACATGAAACTGAGTCCAGAGACCGAAGACATGCTGGTGTGATGTGACTGGTATCAATAAAGTAGGTGGGCGTGGCGGTGTGGAGAAGTGACCTGTAACGCCGTTGTCATACTTTTGGCTCTAAATTCCACAGTTTTGAGCCCAGCTGCACCAAACTCACTAGGATGGATCCTTATCCACCCGCTGACAGAAATTCATAACAATCTTTGGTGGGCGTGGCCTAATTTCTCTATAGCATCCCCTGGAATATTTTAAATGATCAGCTTTACCTACAATTATGAAACTTGGTGCACATGTGTATCTTGTCAGCCCCTACAAAAAAGTTTCATGGAGCCATGGTCTAAACCCAACAGGAAGTCAGCAATTTTGGATCATGGCCGTCATTTTCTCTGTTTTATAGACGTCATATCTGATCGAACTTGTCCTACAGTTTTTCAGATACAGACTCCAGAATCACTCAGCACAGTCTTGAGGCATTGAAGGTCAAAAGTTATCAAAGGATTTCTCGTACATCAAAGCATGTGGGCGTGACTAAGTGTCAAACTTTGACTATTTGCCATGAAACATCAAGGGTCAATAACTTCCACATGCAAGGTCAAAGCTGCATCAGACTTCCTATGTCTCTCTACAGACCAGTCCTGATCACATTGTCATGTTCAACTGATGACATCACCTTAGCCCCGTCCACTTTCAACAGGAAGTCTGTATGTATGTCTTACTTTTACTTTATTATTTCTATGGATTTAAACCTGTGCCAATTGACACAAAATGACATGATGAACTCTGTCAATGCTGGCTGCTGGCTGAACCATGTGGGTGTGGCCAAATGGCAAATTTCAATCCCTCACCATAAGCATACGGTCATCTCTAAATCACACATGCACCGGCCGATTGGCACCAAACTGGATGTGTAAGACCTTTGTTCACCTCTAAAGAGCCCAATAGCATTAAATTGGAATTTGACTGAACTGTGCTCCCTAGGTTATTCCATCAGCTATATCTCTTCACTACATCAATTGATCTGCACAAGATGTTGCGTGCTTCACCAGGGAGCGCTGCTGAAAACTCAATACAGCTAATATCAACATAAGTGACCAGATAAAGCATTAATCCAGCTGTTCAGATACACATACATTCTCCCAAAAACTTAAACAACATCAAAGCAGCCCATGAAATACAGAACATTGCATCTGTGGGACATAGGCCATGTTAACATGATAATTATGTAAATACACACTGTTATATGTTTTCTGTTCTTTTACTAATTGTGTTTTGTGGGTTAGAGCAGTGGTCCGCAACCTTTTTATTAACGCGGACCGGTCAAGACTTGGCAATTTTGCTGCGCCCGAGGGGATGGGGGGAGGGGACAAGAACCGTCAGATAATGCTTCTGCATTTTGATGTTCCCGCTAAAGCCTTTTTTTCCGTTTTGCTCCGATATTCTCTTTACAACAATCTTACAACGTCCTGCAGTGGTTGGTGTGTTACTTGGTGGTGGCCATTGTCTTGGCCCGATTCCTCGCAGCCTGTGGAGTTTTCCCCGACTGGGAGGAGAACGCAGCCTGTTGAATGTGACAGGTAGCCAATCAGAAAGCACTGTGACGTAAAAACGGAGGGGAATCCCAAACAGCTGACATGGCAACTGAGAGTCCGGTGGACATCGGAGGTGATATGTGGAAATGTTTATTACTATATGTAAAGGTCATTTTTATATATGTTTACTATATGTGGTTATGTTTATTCAGTTAAAAATGTTAACTACTAAAAAATAACTCAACTCCAAATCATAGTGCAGCAAATAGAGCGGCTGCTCCCTCTGTCTTTTATCAAACGCCTTTTCTTTTTGTTTCGTTTTTCATCGCTTAAAATGAGTCCACAAACTATCACTACTGTTTCTACATCGTCATCCGTGTTTGATTATTCTAAATTCAGGTATGGTATGTTGGGGGTTTTACTTTTACGAAAGAAGAAAAGATTTTCTTCTTTTCCAGAAGAAAATCTTTTCTTCTTTCGAAAAGAAGAAAATCTTTTCTGCGCCCGAGGGGATGGGGGGA
Source organism: Xiphophorus hellerii (assembly GCF_003331165.1). Taxonomy (NCBI): domain Eukaryota; kingdom Metazoa; phylum Chordata; class Actinopteri; order Cyprinodontiformes; family Poeciliidae; genus Xiphophorus; species Xiphophorus hellerii. The sequence continues at coordinate 20,345,997 of NC_045688.1, read as the reverse complement.
AAATCTTTTCTTCTTTTGGTTGGTGAGTGGAATCGGTTCGTGTGTGGTGTGTTGTTCCTTCCGTGTGGCTGGACTCACGAACCGATCGAACCTGTTGGACTTTTACCGGCTCGTGTCGTGTGTGGTCACAGAGGTTTGGAAAATCGACTGACAATCCTTAAATCGTGCTGTGTGAACCAGACCTAAAACTCACAAGCTCCACTCCTCTCATCTCGTCCATAGTTAACGCTCTCAGACTCTGGTCGCTATGGTAACGTTTACATATCCCTTCAAAATAAGATACAGATGCGCCACAAAAACGAACATTTTACTTTCGTGAAAATTTTAACTCACGATAACGACTAATGGGAACCCTGAGCTTGTTTCTCTGCAACGAGAAATAACTTGCATAAGACAGAGAAATCACTGTAACAACAAACTGACAAAAAGATGATGAATAACTACATCAGTAATTCGCCAGTTGGGGTCATTTTCACTCCACCAATGACAAGGAGATCGATGGTGAAACATAGGTCGTCTATACATCATACCTGCATCATCGGATTTTCACCAACCTTTCTATGATTGACTTTTGTGAACCTCTAAGGAGCCCAATAGCATTAAATTGTAATTTGACTGCGCCCCCTAGGTTAACCCATCAGCTATATCTCCTTGCTACATCAGCTGATCTGCACCAGATTTTTTGTATGTCGTCGGGGAGCGCTGCCGAACGCATCGACGTCTGTCGCCTGGCGGACGGGCACGGGAACTGCGCGAGAGCGTCTGCAGTGGCGAGCGGGTGGCGGTACTGGAACCCCCGCGGTCGCCAATAGGACAGAGCGGCGCTGAGCTAGGGTCGCCCAACGGCGCTTTTATTTATTTTTGTAGGGCAAACTGTTGCATTGATGTAGAGAGTTGTTCAAGAAGAACAAAACAGTTTTTTAGACTTTACGTTTGTTGGTCAAACTGCTGTATTGAGTGTAAAACTGCTGAGTTCTATTTTACTATCTGTTTTATACTTTAGAAAGAGGCAGAACCAGGTCAATTGCCAGGCAACTTATGTAAATGCATTTCTGTCCAATAATCAAATGTATTTTGAGCAATGAAATATATCAGAGTCTGGTAGCTAGCTTGTATGTGCTACCAGAGCATTTATCTTGCTTGTTGTGAGGCAAATGATAAAGTGACAGTCATTATGCTTGATTAAAGACTCAAGCCATTTTGTTGAAGAGCAAGTGGAAAACTGCAAATTAAGGCAGTTTGCAACCTTGAGATTATAAAACATATACACGCATATGACATATAGTCTAGTTAATTTATTATCAGGGGCTGCATAGTTATTTTGAATAAGTAACTTGATTACTCAATGAAAAATCCATCAGCTAGTGTTACGGCCCTAGGCTTGTGGACTGGGTTGCAGGTGCTTTTGTCTGTTTGTGCTCTTCCCCTTTGCAGGTGTTGCTGGTCCGGTTGATTTGGAGCACAGAGTATTTAAGCCTGGCTGTCTCCACTTTTGTGTCTCCTTTGGTGTCCACTCTGCCTGCTCTTGACGCTTGTGGTGCGCTGTTGTTGGCCTCAGCTCCCCTCCTTTTGCACCTCAACATTTCCATATGTGCTCATACAACACATCCCAGCATTTGCATTACACCACTGATACTGACATCCACAATCCATTGTTGTTTTTGTTAATAAATACTCCTTTTTCTGAACTTTAACTCCTGCATGGTCTTTTTTTTTTTGTTATGACCTTGAGCCAGTCGTAACAGCTGGAAGATGTGCATCTCTCTTGTCCCTCTACTGTTCATTTTTGTGTCACTGGTGTTACACATGAGACATAACTCTCCAAGGAAAAAGAGAAAAACAACAATATGTTTTTATTAAATAAAATGAAAATATAGTAACACACAGTGACGTGGAGTAACTTTAATTTGATTAGTGGATTATAAATAGTAACATGCTAGATCACTTGTTACAAGAGGTCAGGTTAGAGCAGGGGTGGGCAATCTTGGTCCTCGAGGGCCGGTGTCCTGCAACTTAGATGTCTCCCTGGTCCAATACACATGAATCCAATAGCTGAATCACCTCCTAAATGCAGTCAAGTTCTCCAGAGTTCTGCTAATGACCTCATTATTTGACTCAGGTGTGTTGAAGTAGAGATGCATCTAAAAGTTGCAGGAGACCGGCCCTCGAGGCCTGGAGTTGCCCCTCCCGTGGGTTAGAGCAACGTTTTCCTAACGTGTTGACACCATTGTTTATGACATTTCTACTCAAAGAATGTACGGATCTGTCAGGTTGCCAATATGTGTAGCAGATATCAGAATTGGGGAGGGAATAATCAAACAAATGTGTGCTGTAATTTGTTCTCATATTTTTATTTCTTATGGATGAGACTGAAACTGCGTCATGTCAAGACTCTGGGTTTTTGGACTTGGTTTTGACCTTATTTATCATTATGTCTTAGTTTTCTTTAGGTTAGGCCTTCATGGTCCTTTTGATTTTATTATTTGAGGTATTGAGTGTTATTAGTATTGTTATTGCTTTCCTTATTTTCAACCTTCATAGTGTTTCTAATTAGCTTTATTCTTTAGTTGTCTTAGGTTATGTTATTCTTGTATGCAAGGGCATAGGTTTGGTCTAAGTTTTGGTGGGACCTTACAACTTACTGACCAACCCCCCCCCCCGAACATTTTTGAAAAGTGGGGGGTGGGCACCACATTGGCTTAATAACTCCCTCCCCCCAACCATAACCATAACTTGATCATAGATACAGTCATACTCAGCATATCAGTTCAAGAACACTTTACTTTTTCCTTTTCAAAATTCAGCAAACATTACAAGTAAGATCAAAAGAAATATCCTCTGGATCTACTGATTATACAACAAACACAATTGCAGATAAGAACAAAAAATGACTTCTTGCACTTCAGGAAAAAGATCCAATTGTTGAGATATTATGCATTTAAGAGGAAAAAAGATTCATAAAATAACAAATAAATCAATAATAAAATAAAATAATATATTATAATAATTATATATATATATATATATATATATATATATATATATATATATATACTCTGTGCTGCTGCCACATGTCCAGGGCACTGCTGCCTTGACTTCCCTGGTCACTGGCACTCACACTGACTGCCTCCTATAGGGCAAACAAAGCGTAACCTGGTTTGTATTCACACTAGCTTAACTTAATTTAAGACTAACACTTCAAATGCCATATTTACTGAGATAATTTCACAGTATAGATAGAATAGAATAGAATAGATAGCATTTATTGTCATTGAACAGAATTCAACGAAATTTCCATTGCAGCTCCCGTGCAAAAGGTCAAATATATACAGTATAAATAAGCAAACACACAATAATAATAATAACAATATATACAACTAAATTAACTAAAGGCACTCAACCATCCAAAGAAGTAGCAGCAGGTCCAATTATGGCAAAGTACAGATAATGTGACAGTGCAAAGTGCAGAACAGTGTGGCTGTGTGGGGGTGGGGGATATATATGTATGACTGCGAGGTTATATCCCCCACCCCCACACAGCCACACTGTTCTGCACTTTGCACTGTATGTATATTACATATATTACATGTATATTTACTTGTATATTACATGTATATGTATATTACATATCTGAGAACTAACACCTCACCTGGAGCCCTGAAGCTCCAGCCACCTCTCCATCGTTCTGCTCTGCCCCTTGCTCTGCTGTCTGAGCATCCTATGTGAAGAAATATTACATAATTAACAGACCTATTCTACCTCACATTCAGTGCTGACCTTACTAAACACCGGACTTTACAACAAATGCGTTGCGTGATAGATATCTAACTTATGGGTCCACTCACTGTACTTACAGCCGAGGTAGCGAAATAACTTCTAATGTCTGTCGTCCTTTTCTTTTTTGGTGGCGACATGGTCTCGGAGACTCATAATAAATGTCAAACTCAGAAGGAGACGCGTTCACTTTCAGCACCATGGACCAAGCTTCCGTTCCGCATGTGGCCAGCTGGCCGCCGCCTGTTGCAGCTAATCAAAGAACGTAGATCCACGTTCTGTGAGCCAATAGTGGCATGGGTCGTCATAGTTCATAACAGTGAATTTTAAAATGAATACTACCACTGCGTAGTATATTGAAATATTAAACTAATCAATGTAGATTTTCGTTTATTTATTTTGTTTTTGTTAAAAAATACATATGTTTTTTTTTTTTTATTAATATGGCAAAAATTGGTCGGGACTATTTTATATCCCTTGAATATTGGTCGTGACACGTCACGACCGTCCATACCCAAACCTACGCCCATGCTTGTATGTCTAAGTCCATGTCGAGCTTTCTTTAGTGGTTATAGTTAGATTATTATTTTATCCTTTTAGTTATTCCTTATTTCAGCCTCACTGTAGTGTTTCTAGTAATGTTTATTTCATCACCATAGGTTCAGTTATTCTTACATGTCTGAGCCTAGGTATACCTTCAATGGTGGTTCCAGTTAAGTTATTAAGTCCTTCTATTCCCCCGTAGTGATTCTAGTTTTCTTATTTTGCCACTTTAGGTTTAGTTAGTCTTTTTGTCTGTCTTTCTTTAGTGATTCTAGTTAGGTTATTTCTTTGTTTAGATCTTCTAGTTACTCTAGCTCTGTGTTCCTTAGTTCTTATCTTTAGATCAGCCTTATTTCTATTTAGGGTTTCCTCAGTTTTCCTCTCATGTTCTTTTTGCTTTCTGGTTATTTTACTGTCCCTATCTTAGTGTCTCTTAGTAATAGATTTATTCCTAGCTCACTTGTTACTTCTACCACTCCTTTGTGTTCCCCTGTAGATCCTTGTAGTTTCTCTGTGCCATTTTCTCCCTGCCCTCAGCTTGGCTGCTGCTTATCACTCTCACCTGCAATCAATTAAACTCATCAGCCCTGGTTTTGTCTAGCTCTCTACCTCCCAGTATTTTAGCCTCTCATTCACTTCCACTCCTTGTCAGATCCTCATGTTCACTTACCTCAGTCCTCTGTGCTTCCCTGTAGTGATGGTGAGATGAAGCCTCATGAGGCATTGAACCGCTTGAGCCAACTGGTTCGAGAAAGGGTTCATTTCTTGAAGCTTCATGTGCACACGAAACCACCTACTGGCCAGGTGTATAATCACAGCCAGCTGTATCTTAACACATGTGATGCATTGAATTTTTGTCTATTATGGCTCTTGGGAATGACTTCACAAAAGGTGTAGGACGAAATCATTTGTCTACATAAATTATGTATACACATATGTGTATAATAAAATATTGTTTGAATGTATTCTCTGTGTGTAATTATTCCCAAAATAGTAGTGTCATGTGATATGGCATGTTAGGGTAGCATTCATTTATAATTTTATAACCATAACTTATATCACATTTATTTTCTTCAGCTTCTCTGATTTATCATTCATTTATGATTTTATAACCATAACTTATTAATTATCCTTATTATAATCCTAATGTGAGTTATTACAGATGTTTTTCTGAAAAGAAACCAAAAGAATAATACATGATTCTAATTATTTACTACTAAAGTTACAGTTACTTGTTTTCCTTGTAAGTGTTCCCACAAATATAAGTGTAAGTATTATTACAAGTAAACCAATATTAATATAAGTATTTTACTTTGAATCTTATCAAATTACCAAAATGTTTAGATTTAATTCTTTAAACTTTCATGCTTTAAAATAAGAAATAGTCTCATCTATTTTTATGAATCTGCAGGCTGGAAACTTCCTCTTTTTCCAGGAAACCTGCTTTTCCTGTTTAATGACTCTCTCTGACTGACTATGATTTCTTATGATTAGATAGAAAAAAGTAGAATTAAAGCAAAGTTTGCTTTAGACAAAAACAACACACACAACCAGATTTATTTTATTGACACTTAAGTCTACTGCTGGGCCTAGATGTCACTTGAGTGATTCATTTTAAAGATAACTTTATTTTTTATTACTGTTAAACTAAAATCTCCAGCATGGGGAAGTGGGATGAGCTCGGATTTTCTTGACACCCCCTCCACGAGGTCAGACCTTTCACATGCTGGGAGTCCATCACCCTCCTGCAGTTCGCCGTCCTCATCCCCTGGAAAGAGAAGATGTTCGTCTGGGATGTGAAGATGCAGATTCTTCATCCTCAGTTGTCACAGAGGGCTCAGTGTAGTCATCAAAACTCCACTTCTCTTGACACCCCCTCCTTGGAGTTTTGATTTCCCCCATGAGGTGATGAATGTCGAAGAAAACTTGGATCGCTCTGATTCTTCTACAAGAACCTTCGCTGGATGAACTGTCGGTTCTTCAGGATGTGGAATGGTTCTTTAGGGAAGATGGGCTGAGACAGAAGGCCTCAAAAAAAAAAAAAAAATCTGGCTGTTCAGCAGAGCAAAGCAAAAAGCATAAGCATCGTGATGCTTTATACGTAATCATGATCCTTTTCCGTTTTAATCCATCAGGTTGTGACAGGAGTTCTTCTTTAGCATAGTCCAATTTCTTCACGGCCCTCCCAGTCCAAAGCCTTGAAGTTGTTCTTTGAACGGCAACCTTCCTGTAATAGTGGCCAGTCTACTGTAGGATGGCATGGTGCTTGATTCTCTGGCCATCTTCTCGTAATGTTCTGGTTCGCTGTAGCTAAGAACTGGCTTGAGCACTGCTTCCTCATGGACCCCTTTCTTCATCAGTAGTACTGTGTTGAAGTTTAGTACTTGCTTTACAAAATCTCGGGCGTTGAATCTCAGCTTGATCACCGTAGTTGCAGGCCGATCTTGAGCTTTAATCCAAACTCTCTGCCCTGTTTTCAGTGACACTTTGAGCTGCAACTTCCCTTTTCCTCCTCTGAGCAAAAAGGAGAAGTGTCTTCGCCTCCCTGCTTTCTGTGACGTGAACGGAGTTCCTCTGCAGGGGAAGACCTGCTCTTCTAGCAGTTGTCACTGTGTCCATCAGCACCAAGAGGTACTTCTCACCTCTCTTTCCTGTTGTCCCCATTGGCTCTGCTACATCCATGCAGACTGAACCCCATGGGACTGTGCTCTTGATGAACAAACCTTCCATCCGCTGCCCTGGGTGCCCTGCGTATCGACCACATACCTCAAAGTCACACAGCTGCATCGGATGGGCTGAAGGGACATCCAGCAGTCCTGCTTGCTCAGTTCTTCACGGGGGTGTAGCACGCCTGCATATTCGAGGGCCTTATGCACGCACCGTACTACCTGGTCCCCGTGCTACTCTAGGACCACCTGTCCATAGGTGTTCTGTCCCACCTCGACACCGGCAGAGACAACCTTTCTTAGTGGCACGAAAAGTCGTCATCTTTGCCCCTCCATAGGGCTTCTTCTCAGGTGTGCGCCTTGTCGCTGCACCTCAAGTTTCGGGCGGAGCCTCAGTTCTGCTTTCTTCTTCCACAAATCTTTGTGTGCCACGGGCTTGCCCTTTGCAGTCTCGAAACCATTTTCTTCCCAAATGGCCAAGTCCTCTCTAAGGGCCTGAGCACAGTAGTAACTGTCAGTTACTAACCTGGCACTCTTGATTTTCCTTTTCACCAGCTCCAGCAATCCTTCCAGTACTGCCGTTACTTCTCCGGCTTGAGCACTACCGAGAGCTTTTCCTTTCTGACGGCATCTCTCTTTGCCGTCTTGCTTCAGAATAAATCCCCAGTATGCCGACTGGTCGGACCCCTTTCTGGATCCATCGGTGTAGCTTGTCCCTTCCAGTTGTCCTGGCTTCTCAGATGTCGCTTGCAGTTGTTTCTTACTGGTGGGTTGTGCTGGCCCAATTTCAAGCTCCGGGTCCAGCAGGATGTCTTTAACCATGTCAGCGTCTGTGTGATGATGTCAGCTGCTGGTGTTTGTTCCTCTGTTGCCGGATGTCTTCTCGATGGCTGCAGTGGAGGACGCGGTGTGCTTCCTCATCCATCGTCAGCTGATGATACTTTTCTGTGTTTCTTGTGCATGCTTGCAGGCTGGTCTTTTCTTTTCTTGTCAGCATTACATCACGATCCACTCCAGCAAGAGTGAGCCAACTTTTCTTTGTCAGGGGTTGATGTTTCAGTTCCTCATTCTTGGAACCAACTTCCCCACTTGCTTCAGGTCTGAGTCACAGTAGCTGTGCAGAAACTGATGCAGTTCTGTTGAGGTCTCCTCTTTCTCCAAACAATCTGGGCGGCCGGCTTCCTCCGGTTTCTTCCCCAGATTTTCCTCCTCGAAGTGATCATCCATCACTTCGTCTCTCTGTCGGTTCGAGTTGTCTATCCCCCAAAGCCTCTCTTTGCGCTCTCGAGCAGGGATGGGTCTAGACTATGTTGGCTACTAGCTTCACTGTCTGGATCCGGTCATTTATCCTCAGTAGAAGCTTTCCCTCACCTGTATGACATACAGTTACTGCAAGGGTTGTAACTGACGGCCATATCAGTCACCATTAACTCTATTCCCTAAGAGTTAACAAACCAAGTGAGCTATTCAGATCCTCACATCTGTTTTCACTGACTTGGCAGGGCCCTCCTACTCCGTTAGTCTGGGCCCCACGTTGGGCGCCACTTGTTGTTGCGCAACACCCCCCCCCTCCTTTCTGTCTCTACTGTCTCACTCTCTGCTTCCTCTTCTGAGAGGGGAGATGTGCTACCAGCTCTCCTTCTAACGGGTTAATTGAGTTTCCTAAATCTGCCGGGATTTACCCTGTCCAGAACTGAAGTAAACTCTGTTTAAGCTGGTTTCGAGAAACGATTCGCCTGGTTTTCTGACGGCCTACATCCAGGTGTCCCACCCTTCTTCCCCCTGTGAATTAGCCAGACTGAGCAGCCTACAGCCAACTAGTTTCACAGAGCACACCTGTTAACGGTCGCTCGTTCTCTATTTTACAACTTGCATTTCTTATTGAACCAGGTAGGTTTTAGTGACTCGGGTGAGTCCCAAGGATGACGTTTTAAATTTGGGCTACCAGCAACCTAAAAACATTTTAAACTTTTTCCTCTCCAGAATCAAACATCACAGCTATTTTACAACCATCAAAGAACTTTAAGGTGACTCATTAACTGAATGTCCACAACATCTTTTAGATTTTCTTTATGCTAAATATTTTATTAGTAAGGCAGTTTTGCAAGGGTCAGTACAGCTTAATTCAGTAGCAGAAATAATCAAATCAGTAAAATCAATCATCTAGTCTATCTTTCCCTACTGCTGACACTGAGAACTAAAAAAAAAGGGAACCTTTGAGAGAGACGGACGGAGTTTGACGTTTCGAACCCCAGACCTGGCCTGATGATGAAGAAGGTGTTGCAGCAGGAGGAAGATGTTGATCGGCGAAGGCAGGAATCGCTGTAGATCTGATGAGCTTCTTCTCCGCATGGATGGTGAGGTCACACAGGACTTGGTGCTGGCAGGAAAAAAGGCACCAGTTCTTCTTCTTTGTCTTTGTCTTTGCCTTTGTCTTCATCTTTGTCTTTGGGGTCTGAACCCAGCCGATGAGAGAAGTGCGATGTGAAGCCACAGGTTGTGGGCCTGACCGGTTGGTCTCCATGAGCGGGACAGTCTTCGGCTCTGTGGCTCCGGCTCTTCTTCAGCTGCAGAGTTCTTTGTCCATCTCTTGGCTCGAAGCTGCCCGGAGGATCCAACGAAAGGTTCCTCTTTTGCACCCACCTTATATAGGGTTTATCCACCTTTTGGTGCGTTTTCATTGGCTAGTACTGTTGCTGTGCTTGTTTGTCTCAGGGTTGCTCAACCTCCTGTCCATTGCCTGCACAACCTTTTACCTAAATAAGGCGTTGATCATCTCTGCTCTCCTGTTAGTTCCCCTTTTTCCCTTAACCGTTCACCTTTCACCTACTATCTACCTACAACATATTAGTGATGTTTAATTGCAGTTACACCATTTCAAGTTCAATGTCAAAATCACATTTATATCACATTTATTTTCTTTAGCTTCTCTGATTTTAGCATTCATTTATAATTTTATAACCATAACTTATATCACATTTATTTTCTTCAGCTTCTCTGATTTATCATTCATTTATGATTTTATAACCATAACTTATTAATTATCCTTATTATAATCCTAATGTGAGTTATTACAGATGTTTTTCTGAAAAGAAACCAAAAGAATAATACATGATTCTAATTATTTACTACTAAAGTTACAGTTACTTGTTTTCCTTGTAAGTGTTCCCACAAATATAAGTGTAAGTATTATTACAAGTAAACCAATATTAATATAAGTATTTTACTTTGAATCTTATCAAATTACCAAAATGTTTAGATTTAATTCTTTAAACTTTCATGCTTTAAAATAAGAAATAGTCTCATCTATTTTTATGAATCTGCAGGCTGGAAACTTCCTCTTTTTCCAGGAAACCTGCTTTTCCTGTTTAATGACTCTCTCTGACTGACTATGATTTCTTATGATTAGATAGAAAAAAGTAGAATTAAAGCAAAGTTTGCTTTAGACAAAAACAACACACACAACCAGATTTATTTTATTGACACTTAAGTCTACTGCTGGGCCTAGATGTCACTTGAGTGATTCATTTTAAAGATAACTTTATTTTTTATTACTGTTAAACTAAAATCTCCAGCATGGGGAAGTGGGATGAGCTCGGATTTTCTTGACAGTGTAATAATGTTTTTCTGTGACTCTAGAAAAATGGCCTGGGCTTAATCAGGCAGAGGACAGTGAAAGTGCCTGTGGAACTAGGGAGGGGGTAGTGAATAGGCTAATGCTTGTGTAACTTGGATGATTTCATGCATTTTTATTAAGAAACAACAATTTCTCCACAGTTTTTGGTTTCAAACGATTTCTCTTTTTTGACATTACATAGATGAGGTGTTATTATTGTACCCCAACTCCTTGGAGCACAATAAACACCTCACCTTTACAGAAAATAAGAAACAGTGAAAAATACAGTTCCTCATAAGCAAACATAATGCATCTGCAAATGTTCAGTTCACCTTACCTTGTTAGGGCTTATCAAATCAAAATGTTCCCACATAGGGGAAATCCTCCTCTTTCTCGCCGGCTCCATCCTACTCCTATCCTGTCCTCGCGCTTCTAAATCTCCTATCTCTCTCTCTCTCTCTCCTAAACTCTCCAAACACCAAACTAACTGTCTGAAACTAAATAACCACTATCCAAACTCTGCTATCCAAACTATCAAAACTCTATCCACTCTCTCAACTGACAGCAACTCGCCTACAACAACCCACATTTTGAATGGAGCCTGTGGGGTTTCTAAAGCTGTCAAACCCCGCGCCAAACTCTGAGCCACTTCCCGAAGCAGTCACGTGGTACAGCCGGGCAGCGAGGCTTCGGACGTCATCGTTTTCGGCTCCTCCCCTAAATGAAGCAAGCTTCGATACGCGCTTTACGGAAACGCCCCCTCCATTACTCGACACACGCCTCGAAGCCTCGGCACATCACGTAACATCACTACTTCCCTGTTTTCTCCTTGTGTCTCTAGGTTTGATGTTCTCTTGGATTTATTTTTGTTGCAACTTTGTAATTTGTATTTTTGTAAGTGCACATCATTATTTCAACCATTCATCATTAAATCAACAAAGAACTCAGCTGCTGCCTTCGTTTCTCTGCATTTGGGTCCATCTTCAACAACCAACATCATGACACTTCATGTACTTCCTGAAACATTCTGCTGTGAGATCTCTTCCCAGTAAAACCACAAAGACAACTGGTACTGTGAACTAAATACAATTCTACTTTATTTTAATATAGAACATGACTGAACTGATGCACAATCAGACAAGTTCTACTTATATTTTGTCTTTCAATAGATGGCTCTTAAGCCATCTCATCATTAAACCACCCTCGTAGATTTTAGTAATGAGTCATTCCAATTTTTAAATCTTGGGTCTTTTATTCAATGAATTTTTAAAAAATAAACAAAAATACTTTCTAAGATTGGGGAACACAGACATTGATACAACAATTCAACAAGTTAAGACACACAAATGTTCAAGTGATCAGGATGCAAACAGTAAATGCTGTTTTTTTTTAAGAGAGCTGATTTTTTAAATTTTTTTTTAGATCAGTCCTGATGACGATATGTTGAGTGGGAGGCCTTATAGATGGCATCTATGATAGCAAAAAAATAGTTATGGCAGGTTCTTATAAATATTGTCTGAACATGGGACTTTTAATGTACAATTTAATCTGTGAAGTGTGTTGTTCTGCTTACTGTTTACATAAGTAAACTAAAAGTCAAATTGCACCTGTAGAATGTAAATACTTTAGGTGTGAGGTTGAATAGAATAGAATATCTCAAACCAAATCAAAAGGGATGTGTTCTTCTTAAGTCTATTGTAGGACTCGAGCACAACAATGAATGGCTCCTTAAAATATTGTGATGCCCATGCTCTTAGGTGCTTCCTCCTTAATACCAGTCAAGTTTGACTGGTATTAAGGCAAATCTGACTTAATACCAGTCATTCATGATTTACATTTTTTACTTTGTAATAGGAAAATAAAAGCTAAAGGGAAAAAAAAAAATCAAGCATCTGTATTATTTTCACGACTTCCAAAAACTGCATTTCTGAAAAGAGTTGTTGATGTTCCCTACATGACAGATTTCCCCCGTTTTTTTGTTGTTTGTTTTTAAGTAAACTAAAGAGCCTCTAGGCTAAAAGATTTTCACATTAACCCAGGTAGTCTTAGCCTTATAAGAAAATTTGCTTAGTAATGTGCCACATGGAACTGTGACTAAAGAAATCTCAGAGGGTCAATAGAAGTTTGTGTTTAAATTGCTTACCCAAATTTATTTATTACACATGAAAACCTTAACAGGGAACTACACCAATTTCTCTACTCCCAAATAGAATTTTAAGTAATCCAACACTTAATAAATATGTTTCAAATATTGACTATTCCAAAACATTGATCAGTTTTCAAGATTTGCTTTCTGGAGCGCATGGAATGCACATATGAGATTACCCATATTGCCCTTTTCCACTGGCACCTACTCAGTATGGCTCAATTTAACTTTACTCGATTATAAAGGTATTCCCAGTAGTAACAGTTAAGTAATACCTGTCCCATTTTTATGATTCACTTTGCAGGAGTTCCAAATGTACCAACTCAGGCTAAGAAGGCAGCATCAGAAGATTATCTGTTACTGATTGTAATGTAATATAATGTTTCTTTTCTTTTGTATATTTATTGTGTTATGTTTGTATTATGTAAATCACTTTTCACTGTCTTGTTGATTTGCAGTGATATGTGTGACTCTGTTGATGGCTGCCTACAGGTACCAGTGCACAGCAAGATGATTAGAACCCTGTGAAGTGATTACTGGACCAACAAGGACCACAACGACCGGAGTGGTTCAACGGAACAGACGCCATTTACAGACACCAACCAGTAACAGGTAGAGTTGATTGAACTTAAGCACATCATTACTGTATTCCATAATGGATGATGGTTTTGTGACTTAAAGACTCTTCTATGCAACTTGTCCCTCAGTGGTGAGCTTACTTTGAATGAACAAGGATATTCTGAAACTTATGGTGTTGTGTCTTGAATCAAGGCAATACTAACTTGCTATCAATGCTAACAGTGTGCTCTGCTTGGATTATTCACTGTCTCTTTCATATATTGCAGTTACACATTATGTATGTTTTGTGTTTCCAGAAGCTCTTTCTATGAGAGGTACATACTGTATGTCTCCACTTCCATTAATTTGGACTCTCCAAATTAAGGGAGAGTTCCTTAACTCTCCAAATTAAGAGAGAGTCAAAATTAAGGACTCCAAGCTCCACTGCTTCTACCCCAATACCATGCATGGCTTCAACACCTGCAGCAGTTTGTACAAGATCATGCCACACTACATTTCAAACTCTGGTACCACCCAACCATGATAGTTTCACTGTTAGAACTGTTGTAATGGAAAACCACTTAAACCATGTAGAGTTGAGCCAAGTCGAGCCACACTGTAGAGATGCCAGTGGAAAAAAGGCCTTACTGACAATACAACATATCGTATAAAACCAGTGGCTGCATTTAACAAGCACTCATCAGTCTTATTGTTTAAACCACTGACCACAGACAAATCTGTGTAATTCATTGATGGTGACTAAGGTGAGTAAAGATTTTACTGATGCATGACATTGATCTCCTGGGTCTAGAATATGTCAGCTGGATAAATTTGTGCTTTCTTGTGACATGGAACACAATAGAGAGAGGAAGTTGTGGACAGTTGTCCAGGAAATCAACACCAAAGCATGAGTTAAAAAAACCTACATGCTTTTTCACTCCTTCTGAGGGCAGCAACATATTAATGTGAATATGCTCCCTTTTAAATTGATTCATCAGTAACTCAGACTAAAAGAAATAGATTTTTTACATACTCAATCTATGTATCTACTTTATTAAATAAAATAATTTTTTTGTATAGACTGTAAAATCACCTTCTTTCTAACATGTTCATACTCATACATACTCATGAAAAAAAACCACAGAAGACATTTGCTCTGACAGTAAACTGCTGTTTGTTCACAATTTGAGGGAATCAATAAAAAATTAAGTAAAAATTGTGTGTTCAAAATGCTTAATGGCATGTAAGATCATTGTAGGCAAAGGAATGCACCTGTACAGAATAAAAGCAATCCAATATGAAAATTCCTGTTACTTTTTTGGAATATTCCAGACAATAATTAACAACAGCAGAGTTTGTATCTTAATCCTGCTCATTTGTTACATGTAACTTTGCATGGTGCACAGAAAAGTTTACTCAGCTGATAACCCTGAACTGGTTCAATCCGGTTCCTGTGAGAATTCTAAAGAAACCAACTGCATTACACCAGGCAAGTACAGAGAACACATCTTTGTCAAATTGTTACTGTCCATTTTTACAGTTACAGCCCAAATTCAGGTGACAGGCTCCACACATCAGTCTGTTACTTTCTCCTTGAATCCTTTTTAAATCCTTGGAATATTTTCCTATCCAAGGTCAATTTCCACATCTGTCCCACAATAACAAAAGACAGAATTATTTTTTTAAATATTTCTTCTAAGATCTTGAGTTTCTCATTGTATGATCAGGATAGCAGATTATCAAGATACCCATTTCAAACACACACTCAATTTAAAAACTCTGAACCCAGAACTGATCAATGATAAGTAGGCAGATGACATGATATGACAGTTTGTCTATTTTTTTAATCAACTGACGTAGCTGGTCTGTTCACTTTTTCCAGCTTTAGCAGACGGTGCCGTTCTCTTGCCGGGCTTTGGGACAAGTGGATCTGGGCATTGGCTGAACAGAGGGAGCCAGGGTGCAGAAGAAACCAGCGATGAGGGTAAGGCCAAGACCTCCCCAGGCGCAAAACATAGACCATCCATAGCCATGGCCAATGTCGTCAGGAAGGCCGTACAGGTACCGCGGGTAACGGGAAAGCTCAAAGTTAATGCCAGCAACACAGGTACAGAGGGAGATAATGCAGAAAGTTCCTGTAACAACAGAAGTAGAACAAAAGTTTATATTTAGCACAGTTATTGATTAACAATCAATGTCTCCTCACAATTTGAATTTTTAAAGGACAAGTTTGATCATCTTAAGGTGCTTTTGTATTGCAGGGCCTGGCCCTGGGCTGACCTGAATTTAAACCCGTGTTTGGCGTCTTTGCATTAGTCCCTATGGTGCAGTTCTATTCTATTCTATTCAATTGGGATATAACTGATAATTTCAGTTCTACACCAGCCAGGCCAGTCTGATTTGAAGTCGGCATAGATTGGCATTTAGTTCAGTAGGGGGCGGTAATTGCACTGATTGATCTGATTGGCCAGATTTTCAGCCCATTCCCAAATGGGATTTGGACTACTAGAAAAAAGGATTCAAAGTATAGAAGAAGGAGTGAAGGGAGAGGAGGGTAAAAAAGAATAAAAAGGCCAGGAAAGGGAAAGCTTGATGATTTTTTGTTTCCTTTTTCTGATCTTATTATTTTTCACAACCCTCTTCTTCATCTTCTCCTATCTGCAAATGTCCATAGTTTCACACAATAAAAAGTAAAGAAAAGTAAACAATCAAACCAAAATGATATGTTTGGAAAAAACTCACACATTTACAGCTCATTGACCTGGAATGACAGTTTATAGATCATTTATAGCAGATAAACCAGCTGTACAGGAAGAATTGCTTAACTCTTTGTCGGCTAAGTTTCTATCCATAGATTTTTGTGGCATAAATGTTAAGTAGATTTAATGATGCACAAAAGTTGAGACAAGATAACATTACATGCTATGGAATTTAACATGCTACATTAAAATGTTGTTGACATATATTTGTTGATACATCATTTTAATTATCAGCTCTTATTTGGACTCTTAGCTAAAGCAGATGAAGAAACAGATATTAAATTTGGGCTGGCTGTGGTCCCGTGTGTTGCTTAGCTGTGATTTGGCTCTTGCAGAGTGACTAAGCATATTTTCTATGTTTTTATTGCCAAGAAACATAATTGGCTTTTAATTGTTTATTCATTATAAAACTCTAGGGGCACAGCCTTAATCCAAGATTGATCATAGCTGAGTGTGCAGCTGCCTCTTGCCATGCTGAGCTGTTATGCTGTGTGTGAAGCTTCCACTGGCTGCCCATGCTATAAATGGGACACACTGCTACACAACACTTGGGGCGTTGGCACTCTCACTATGTTTATACTTCACTTCTGCTCAGAAGTGAAGTATAAACTCAGACAGCCTTTGTGAACCCTTCTAGGAAACAGAATATAAACTAGAACTTGAAATTTTCCAGTAAAAAATGAAAACTGGATGCCGTTTCAGCAGAATTTTCAAGTTAGTAAAGTTCTATTGAAAATACACATTTGCCCTGGTAACATATCTTGTTGCACACAAAACTTTGAGGTGTGGCAGTGTTTTGTAATATAATAATGAAACAAGGCATTTTTTTTAAATTAATCACTAAAATTTAGCGACTAATATAGTAAGTAATCACTAAAAAAATCTGCCACTTGACAATAAAATTTAACAGCGTTGATTTGCTCACTTGAGGTTGGTTGTCTCATTAATCTTGGGGTATGCTGTTAAAACACATTTAAAAACAGTTATAGGATGTTGCTAATTGTTTTTAAAGTTATTCATGTGTGTGCATGTTATGTTGACATGGCTCACACATGCTCAGTCATGTCAGTTTTCCACAGTCAGAAAGATATGATCTGATCATAGTTCAGATTATCAATTGGCATAAAACAACCCTCTTGTTTGGATTACAACTTCATTCTGATGGAACTGAATCAGACCATAATATTCCAATTGGGCTATTTGCATTTTTAATCTGATCAGCTACTAATTCCTATTATTTATGTCCATGTAAACAAGCTTAAGTTTAATCTTTAGTAGTTGCTTCGGTCAGGCTAATGCTAACCACAACTATCAACTTACCATGAATTGAAATAGTCAAATAAAAAATGACAATATGTTTTAGTCTAGTTAAAACAATGGCCTGGTACCACTTTTGCTAGAGACTGAAACAGTTAACTTGAACTAGCACTTTGTTCTACACTCACCTCCCATGAGGAAGAGCAGGCCAGCCACATATTGCATGAGACCTCTATCCCAACAACAGCCGAGCAAGCCAATGATCCAGCCAAACAGAATGATGGCCACTGCCATGCCCATGAAACCAGCTGTCATTCGTCGCAGGTCTGAGGTGGGACACAAGCAGAGAGGAATTCCTATAGTTAATACGTGTTTACACCAATTACTGAAGATGAAGAGCGAGAACCTTACACACTTTCAGATGATGGCCAGTTGAAGCTGAGTTTAAATGAGGCAGCACTTGACTACAGATGTGCTGTTAAGATTCTGCAGATCATGTGAACCCTTGTGAAAAATATATGCTATGTATATTAAAACTCAGCATACTTGAGCATACTTGAAGCCAGACTAATCATCAATATACTTCAAGTTTGTTAAGGGTTATTTTACTTGAAGCATGTTATTTTGGAACAACTAGTTTGTGCTTAATGTATTTTTATTGTAATTACATTGTAGAAAATCACAATTTAAAGTGTACTAAGTGTACTATCACATGCTTTTTTTTGGAGCTACCAAAAGTATACTTAGTATACTTTAAGTATAACACTTTTCATATAATATAAACATGCTTGATTAGTATATCTTAAATGTACAATTTTTGTAAGCAACATACATTTAAAATATATTTAAAATGTCTTTTAAATATAAGCATTATATATACTAAATATTAGTACTGTGATCACAGTATGCTCCAATTAAACTTTTGGTTTACTATAATTGCTAATGAAGTACACCTTTTACTTATTTATCAGTGTCTTTTATTATTCTGCATTGCTACTTTGTACATTACATGCTTCACTACACACTACAGTACTGCAAACCAGTACTGTAGTGTACTGGTTTGCAAAATATACTACACTACCAGTACTGTAGTGTACTGGTTTGCAAAATATACTACACTACCGGTACTGTAGTGTACTGGTTTGCAGTACTGTACTGCACTTGGCACAATGTCCGTACTGTAGTGTGTTTACAGAAGATCCTTCTGTAAACTGCTACCAGTTTACAGAAGGATCGAATACAGCACACTGCGACTGAAAAAAAATTACTTTGTGTTCAATATATTTACATTTTTCAAGAGTACATTGCCAATGTACAGTACAATCAGGCGAAATATCAATAGACATGGCATTCATGGGAGAGTTGCTAGTAGGAAGCTTCTACTCTCAAGAAAGAACAAAGCCGCCCGTTTAAACTTTGCCAGAGCACTTGGACAAACCAGAGGCTTTCTGGAAGTCCATTCTCTGGACGGATGAGTCCAAAATTGAAATATTTGGCCATAATCACAGGCGTCATGTTTGGAGAAAAGCAAACACTGCATTTAAAGAAAAGAACGTCCTCCCAACAGTGAAGCATGGTGGTGGAAATGTGAAAGTCTGGGCCTGCTTTTCTGCCTCCGGACCTGGACGACTCCATATAATACAGGGAACCATCAATTCCCAGGACTATCAACAAATTCTTGACCAGAATCTCCTGCCATCAGTCAGGGAGTTGAAGCTGGGACGGAAATGGATTATGCAACAAGACAACGACCCAAAGCATTCCAGCAACAGTACCAAAGAATGGCTTAAGAGAAAGAAGATTCGCTCTCTGGATTGGCCCAGTCAAAGTCCAGATCTCAATCCTACCTATAGAAATGCTGTAGCAAGATCTGAAACGGGCAGTACATGCCAGATGTCCCGCCAACCTCACTCAAGTGGCAGAGTTCTGCAAGGAGGAGTGGACAAAAATCCCAAAAAGCAGATGTGAGACACTCGTTTGTGGTTACAGAAGACGTCTAGTTGAAGTAATGGCTGCAAAAGGATGTGCCACAAGGTACTAACTGAAAGAGTTCACATACTTTTGCACTTGGCAGATTTGCTGTTTTTTGACAGATAAAATACTTTTGTTGAATAAATAATGAAAACATGTATATTTTTTCTTTGTTTCCTTTATTTGGAAGGTCTGCTTTACAATTTGAGATTTGGATGTTCATGTCACACGATTATAATAATTCTTCTTTAGAAAACACAATGACCATGTTCAGGTGGTTCACAAACTTTCAAGCAGCACTGTATGTGCGCTTGGCACCAGGACACCCTAGGCCGCAGTTTGATGATCGACTTTGTCATTGTTTCATCGGATCTGCGACCGTATGTCTTGGACACTCGGGTTAAGAGAGGTGCAGAGCTGTCCACTGACCACTACCTGGTGGTGAGTTGGCTCCGGTGGTGGGGGAGGAAGCCGGTCAGACCTGGCAGGCCCAAACGTGTTGTGAGGGTCTGCTGGGAACGTCTGGCGGAATCCCCTGTGAGACGGAGCTTTGACTCCCATCTCCGGCAAAACTTTGAACACGTCCCGGGGGAGGTGGGGGACATGGAGTCTGAGTGGACCGTGTTCCGTGCCTCCATTGTCGAGGCGGCCGATCGGAGCTGTGGCCGCAAGGTTGTCGGTGCTTGTCGCGGCAGCAACCCTCGAACCCGTTGATGGACACCTTTGGTGAAGGATGCCGTCAGGCTGAAGAAGGAGTCCTATCAGGCCTTTTTTTCCTGTGGGACTCCGGAAGCAGCTGATGGGTACCGGCGGGCGAAGCGGCATGCGGCTCGGGTGGTTGCTGAGGCAAAAACTCGGGCGTGGGAGGAGTTTGGAGAGGCCATGGAGAAAGACTTCCGTACGGCTTCGGGGCGATTCTGGTCCACCATCCGGCGTCTCGGGGTGGGGTAGCAGTACGGCACCAACACTGTTTATAGTGGGGATGGTGTCCTGCTGACCTCTACTCGGGGCGTTGTGGGCCGGTGGGCAGAGTACTTCGAAGACCTCCTCAATCCCACCAACATGCCTTCCACTGAGGAAGCGGAGCCTGGGGACTCTGGGTTGGGCTCTCCAATCTCTGGGGACGAGGTCGCCGAGGTGGTTAAAAAGCTCCTTGGTGGCAGGGCTCTGGGGGTGGATGAGATCCGCCCGGAGTTCCTTAAGGCTCTGGATGTTGTAGGGTTGTGTTGGCTGACGCGACTCTGCAATATCGCATGGACATCGGGGGCAGTTCCCCTGGATTGGCAGACTGGGGTGGTGGTCCCCCTGTTCAAAAAGGGGGACCGGAGGGTGTGCTCCAATTATAGAGGGGTCACACTCTTAAGCCTCCCTGGCAAGGTCTATTCAGGGGTCCTGGAGAGGAGGGTCCGTCAGATAGTCGAACCTCGGATTCAGGAAGTGCAGTGTGGTTTTTGTTCTGGTCGTGGAACACTGGACCAGCTCTACACCCTCGGCAGGGTCCTGGAGGGTGCATGGAAGTTTGCCCAACCGGTCTACATGCGTTTTGTGGACTTGGAGAAGGCGTTCGACCGTGTCCCTCGGGGAGCACTGTGGGGGGTTCTCCAGGAGTATGGGGTACCGGGCCCTTTGATACGGGCTGTCAGGTCCCTGTATGACCGGTGTCAGAGTCTGGTCCGCATTGCCGGCAGTAAGTCGGGCTCGTTTCCGGTGAGAGTTGGACTCCGCCAGGGCTGCCCTTTGTCACCGATTCTGTTCATCACTTTCATGGACAGAATTTCTAGGCGCAGCCAAGGTGTTGAGGGGATCCGATTTGGTGGACTTGGGATCTCATCTCTGCTTTTTGCAGACGATCTGGTCCTTTTGGCTTCATCAGGTCGTGATCTGCAGCTCTCGCTGGAGCGGTTCGCAGCCGAGTGTGAAGCGGCCGGGATGAGGATCAGTGCCTCCAAATCTGAGGCCATGGTCTTGAGCCGGAAAAGGGTAGAGTGCCTTCTCCGGGTCCTGCCCCAAGTGGAGGAGTTCAAGTATCTCGGGATCTTGTTCACGAATGGGGGAAGAA
The DNA here is from genome assembly GCF_003331165.1 of Xiphophorus hellerii. Taxonomy (NCBI): domain Eukaryota; kingdom Metazoa; phylum Chordata; class Actinopteri; order Cyprinodontiformes; family Poeciliidae; genus Xiphophorus; species Xiphophorus hellerii. Next base: position 20,324,648 of record NC_045688.1, on the reverse strand, counting down.
AGGAGCGGGAGATCGACAGGCGGATTGGCGCAGCATCTGCCGTCAAGCGGGCGCTGTACCGGTCCGTCGTGGTGAAGAGAGAGCTGAGCCAAAAAGCGAAGCTCTCGATTTACCGGTCGATCTACGTTCCCACCCTCATCTATGGTCATGAGCTTTGGGTCATGACCGAAAGAACGAGATCGCGGATATAAGCGGCACTCAGAACAGATAGGTCACCAAAGGAGGGAAACAGCAATGCATCACAAAAAGGTAAAACTAAACAGACAGATTTTTGACAAACAGGTTACAATGTATCGGGATACAATTGTTCATGAAGTTCCACGAAGATTCAAACTGGTGGGAATTTCTTTCCAGATTTACCAAGTCCTGTCATTCCGTCCAGCACCAAACCAGATTTACCACCCTGAATAAAGCATTGATACAGACTCAACTTACTTTCGAATTCTTATGTATTAACCATTTTAACCAATATTTTTGGATTTTGTTTTTATGGAGGTAAGCATTTCCATTTCACATATTTCTTCTACAGTGGCTGACCAATTTCTCAATGTTGGTGAGCTCCCACTAAGCCATTTTCTTATTAATTTCTTCCCTTCTATCAGTAGTATGTTCAAAAGGTATTTATCCTGAAAGTTGAATTAATTACATAAATATATAGTTTGAAATTTGTGCTCAATTTCAAAATCAAGAATTACCATTATCTCTTTGACTACCTTTAACCAATAGGAATAAATCAATGGGCAGCGCCAGAAAATATGAAAGTGGTCAGCCATCACATTGTTACATCATCTCCAACAATGCCCAGTTTCAACTTTGCCAATCTGAGAGTATGTTCTGTTGGGGGTTATAAAAAAAACTGACAATATTCTTCCACAAAAATTCCCTCCAATGTCCTGAGCTACTGGTGGTGGTGGAGTTAATTTGACAAATGTTTAGCCACTCATCCTCTGTCAGCATTATTTTTGTCTCCCTTTCCAATATATTTTTAATACTGTATATAATGATGATTTTTTTTATTGGCTTCTAAGCACACATATATTTTTGTCTCCCTTTCCAATATATTTTTAATACTGTATATAATGATGATTTTTTTTATTGGCTTCTAAGTACACATATATTCTGGACAACCTCTTCTTCTAAGATTTACCTTTATTGGTGTCAATACAGATATTAATGAGGTCCTGATAATTTTTTCCAATATTTTAATGTCTTTATTAAAGTGATGTCTGAGCTGCAAATATCTGACAAAGTCTCGTTTGTCAAGGTTAAATTTTTCCTGCAGTTATTGGAAACTTTCCAGGTCAGTTCCAGAAGAGATCACGTAGTGTCATGTAATGCCTTTTCTGGTCAATTCTTTGAATCTTAAGTCAAGTTGTGCTGGCACAAAATCTCTATCGTGCTCAATCCATCTTAATAATCGTGTTTTCCTCTCTAAAAGAGGGTTACAGAACTCTCTGAGCCAGATGCAAGAGGAACTTTTGTAGAAACACACAACTCATCTGAATATGTAGTCTTGAGGTGATCCAGCAGAGCTTGTAGGGAGATGTCAATTTGACTGAATCCTAGTTCTTTCCTTTCTGCTTCATCCCCTCTTCACACCAGTAAACCGTATACTGCAGTTGTACTGCTCTATAATAATTTTCCCAACATGGAAGTGACATTCCTCCTTTATCTCTTGGTAATTGTAATGTTTTATATCGTACCTTTGGTTTCTTATTCTGCCATGTAAACCTGGAGTTGGTCTGGTTCCACTCATTAAACTGCTTGGTAGGAATTTCTACTGAAATATTGAAAAAGGAATAACAGTTGAGGTAAAAAAACCCCAAAAAAATCATTTTTAGGATTTCTATTTGGTTGTATAAATCGAGCGTCAAGACAGCCCATCTGTCAAAGTCATTTTTTACTTTAATAGTCATAGTGCCATAATTTGCTTTGCATTTTTTGTTTAGATTTTTAGTAATATTAACAGCTAAATATTTAATTGTTTTTGTTTTCCATTTAAATTTGAACCGATTACTTGTATCCTCCCGGGGTGACTAGTTAAAGCACAGGGTCTGAGTTTTTTTCAATATTTAATTTATAACCTGAGTGAAGTCTAAATTGGTGGAGGCAGGACATGAGGTTAGGAGACTGGCATCTGGGTCAGATAGGATCACCAGAACATCTTCAGAGTATAGACATGATTTGTATTCACTTCCTTTAAATAGGATTCACTTAATTTCTGTATCTTCCCTAATTTTTTGAGCAAGTGGCTCTATAAAAAGTGCAAAGAGAATTGGGCTAAGTGGGCATCCTTGTTCCAGAGGGATTGTGCCTAAAAGGCCGCAATTTATTTTGATCCGGGCTACTGGCAGATTGTATATTGATTTCAAACAACTTATGATTGTATTAGTAAAGCCAAAACATTATAGAACCAGATATAAGTATTTCCATTGTACAGAATCAAAGACTTTTTCAGCATCAAAACTGATTGCTAAAGATTTCAAATTATTTCTGCTCATAATGTCGAATAGGTGTAACGCTCGCCTCACATTATCCTGTGTACGTCTATTTTTAATAAGTCCTGTCTTGTCTGTATCTATCAGTTCAGGGATAATATTTTATAGTGTACTGACAATTATTGAAGTGAATATTTTATAATCAATGTTCAAGACTGAAATGGGCTAGTATGAGCTGCACTCACTTTTATCTTTTCCCGGTTTTGGTATAATGGAGCTTATTGCTTACTTCCAGGATGGTGGAGTCTCACCTCCTTTAAGTACATGGTTAAAACATTTTAACAGCAAAGGTGTCATAAACTTCCCAAAACTTTTATACCTTTCAGCTGGTAATCCGTCTCCTCCTGGTGCCTTACCTATTGACCTCTGCTGGTGTTTTATCTGCAGATATTTATTTTGCTCCATGACAATTGAAGGGAGAGCCAAAGAGTCTAGAAACTGCTTTACTGAGGGAAGCTCAGTTAATTAGGGTTGACTATATAATTTCCTATAATATATTTCAAATGACTTATGTGTTTTGTCTGGTGTGAAACACATCTGGTTGGAAATGGTTTTTCTAATTTTAAAGATGGATCTGTCTAGTAGTTGTTTTAGTTGTCGGGCCAATATTTTTTTTGCTCAAGGTCCATTTTCATAATAAGTTTGTTTAATATATTTGAGATTAAGTATAACCTTGTCGTTGAGCTTCTTATTTAGTTCCACTTTTATTGCAGCAATCTGCTGTAGTACAGTAGGGTCTTTGATTTCAATATGCTTCTGCTCTAATTTGTTTAGCTGTTTACTCAGGTCATTGAATTGCTCAGATTTTTCTTTCTTCTTCCTTAATGCCCACGTTATAATTTTCCCATGCAGTACTGCTATTGCTGCATCTCATAATGTACTTGGAGACATTTCTGTGCCGTTATTAAATTCTACATATTTCATAAATTGTTTGTTAATGAATTCCTCAAATTTATTATTGTGTAACAGAGCTGTGTTAAATCTCCATGTTGTTGTCTTAGGATGAGCATCTAAATACAGTATAATTTCAAGTATACCCCAGAGTAACACATCCCTTGTTCCAATAATACAGTCCAGGACCCTGTATCTGTCTACTCTACTGTAAATAGGAAAAGAATAGTCAATTCTTGAGTAAACGGCATCAGAGAGAGAAAAAGGTGAACTCCTTAGCCAATGAATGACATTCCCTCCAGACATCAATTAAGCCAATCATTTTAGACATTTTTCTTATATACAGTGATGCAGAGTTGATTTTTTAAAAGGGTTTGAGGAATCCAGGGAAGGATGCAGTTGTGCATTCCAGTCCCCTTCACATATCAAAACACCAGAGGTTTCTGGTGAGATCAAATATTTGATCAATAAATGTTTTATCATGTCCTGGAGGTCTATATAAATTGAGTAAAGTTACTTCATTTGAGTTTAGTGTTCCCCTCACCAAAACAAAATGGCCTTCTTTGTCTGTAATCTGTTTGGATACCCGGAAGTCCACATTATTTGCAATTAGTATTGCCACACCCCTAGTTTGTCCATTTGGATGGGAAGAATAAAATGTCTTTTTAAACCCCATTTTTAAAAATTATTTTTCATGGTTCTCTTTTGTTAAATGGGTTTCTTGCCAGATGATGATGAGTTGCTGTTCTCTCTTCATCTTAGCTATGAGCTTTCCTCTTTTGATTGGATTTTGTAACCCGTGAACATTAATAGTTCTACATTTATATTGCTGTTGGGACATAAATCTTTAAATGAATAGATCCCTCTAACTCCAAGGAGTATCCAAGGAGACCTTATTATTAAAACATACAGTAAGTAAAAATAAAAAACTAAGAACTTGTAACTTGAAAATGTACCAAAGGAACGACTTCCAAAACAAAATGACTCGTTAGGGAGTCCTGGGTGAAGAGAAAAGATCCAGTGAGATTTTTTTCATGGGGGTATCTACAATGCAAACTGACATACTGTGGTTGGGTACGAGTATAAGCTCAGTGGACAATCGGACCCTTTAAACCGGCTCCCAAAACATCGGTCAGGTATTGTCTTTTTTTTTTTTTACAATCAGTAACGTATTTCTTGTTAACATTAGCTAAGAGGAAATGAGACATTATTATAATAATGTCTGACAGTGTCTCTTTATGAAAATATTTGGTTCTTTGGATCAGATCACTGTGATTGCAAATCTTACTGCATGAGTTTTAATGAGTGGCGCTTATCTTGGAGAGGAGGCTGCGTCCCCAACCTCATGACGAAATCCGCTGAGTTTTCTCCGTACTCTCTCTCCATGTGCGTGCCCAGAGTTGTGGAGGTGCGTTGTTTGGCCTCCACCATCTCCCAGGATAGTCTATCCAGTTTCTCCATCGTTGCTGCTGCAATCAGGAGCGAGACCCCTCTTCTTCAGATCCTTCATGGTGTCCGCCGCGCTGTTATATGTGACCGTTTCACCGTCAAAAAACAAATAGAGCTTGGCTGGCAGCGGGGTTTGGAAGCGGAGATCCTTTTCTTTCAGGAGTTTTCTGAAAGGGCAGTAGGCTTTCCTCTTCTTTTGGGTCTCTGCCAGATACCTGTGCTCGATACCTGGTCGAGCACAGGTATGCTCGGATGGAGAGCGGGGAGACTCACTGGGAAGAGCACTAGGAGAAGCACTGGGGGGCTCGGGCGGAGCAAATGGGCCGCTAACTGGGGCTGGAGCTGTAGGTACTGGAACAGCGGGAAACGATGAGACCAATAGCTCTAGTTTAGATGGAAGCGGCTTTCCAGCCATTATGGTCAGAGCTCCCTCTCACTTCCACATTGCCTCCTCCAACAGCTCAAGTCCAATGAAGGGAGGTGCGGAGCCCAGTCTTCTAAGACCATTCTAATGGCAATCCCAAGAAGTCTGCAGACGAAGTAAGGTTTGGCCATGGCTTCAACATAATCCTTTATAGTGGCCTTTAAGTCATTGAAGTCCCTTTCAAAAATCAGGTCTGCTGGATCTATGTTAATTTTGTGCTCTGACCGCGAATCCTCACCATAGTACTTGTAGGTCCTTCTGTCAAAATAGGAGTTTGTTGAGGTGAGGATTCATGCGGAGGACCCAGGTTGTGGTGTGAAAAAGGATGATTTAATCAAAGCTCTCACAGATTAACAGGAATCCAGGCAGCACAGGTGAACTAAGAGGCAAGGAACTCAACACTAGTAGCACTGTCGCATACAGTAGAATCTCCAAACATAAAAATAACTTTGCCAAATATTCAAGTTAATATACTAATTTGACTCAGAAAACTCAGAAACAGGCTTCAGTAACTTCCACACCATGCCACGTTGATTAGCCCCAATGTTAAGAATTAAGTCATAGACTGTATGTCATTACTTATTTACAGTGGCAGCTTCTGATATGGGTCTCATGGGCAACTGCCCGGGGCGGCATCTTGTGGGGGGCATCATGAACTCCCCCCCTTCCCTACACCCCTTCAAGTTGTCCAATTACCCCATCCCCTGCTCTTACAACCGGAGGATGTGAATGTCAAAAATGTCAAAAATGCCTGACAATAAAATGATCAAATGAAACAATCACTGGTTGTTAAAGCACTTAATATCTTGAATTTAAAAAAGATTTAGAACAATTAGTCCTATTTCTTAAATCATTAGCAAAGTGATTTACCTTTGGCATAGAAAGGTCCATTTTTAAACATTTTTAAGAAAAGAAAAGTAGAGCTTTCTGCAGACTTACGTAGGGAGTGCCATTCATCCTGTCGTATTGTCTTGGTGATGTTGTAGGACAGATTTTTGGGTATTGCAGCTGACGAGTAATGGTACTTGATGTAGGAGCATCTTGCAATTGAACCTGTGAATAAATTAAATGACAAAATATGGAAAATTATCCAGAATCACATGTATGTGAAATCCACTATGAAAGACTGCTATTCAACTTCAATAGACAGTAGACTTGAAACACTTAGTTATTTCTGCTGAGCAGAATCCTTTGGAAATGGTCATATCCCATTTTAATTTACAATTTCAACATACTCAAGCAATTATATTGAATAAACAAATTATAATTATAACCAGGGCTGTTTTTAGCCACTGACCAAAACAAGATAAAACAAAACCACACAAAAAATAACAGTTGTTTTCTTGAGGCATGACCACACTTCAAAACTCCCCAAATTTGGCACTAAAAGTCTGTTGAAAAGTTATGTGTAGCAGGAGTTGCTGGAAAAACAAGGCTTCCATGGTGGCCCCATAAAGATGTGCCCCTCAGAGTAGTTTGACCTATGGCTAGAAAAACCTGTACACATGTGGAAGTTTATAGGTTAGACAAACAACTCTCCGAACCAAACAGGATGTCCAGGATATTGGTTCAAACGAGGCAATTCAAAGAGCTTTAAATGAAGAAAACATTAAACAAAAACATTACATCGCAATGACATAATAAAGGAAAGCAATGAAAAGTTGGAATACAGACTTAAATCAATTATTTTTCAGTTTTTAGAGGCAACCCTAAATGGATGGGTTTTTAACCTTGATTTAAGGCAGTGCTTCTCAATTCCGGTCCTCAGGCCCCCCCTGCCCTGCATGTTTTAGGTGTTTCACTGCTGCCACACAGGCTTCTGCAGTACTTGATACCTGCAGAACAGGTAATGCAATCATTTGGATCAGCTGTTCTGAAATAGGGGTACAGCTAAAACATGCAGAGCAGGGGGGGCTGAGAACTGGAATTGAGAAGCACTGATTTAAGGGAACTCATTGTTTCAGCAGTTTTGAATCTAATCTAAGTCTAAGATTAGTGGAGCATACTCTTTTAAAAGTGACATGTCTATATAAGGGTGACATGTTCTGTTCAATTTGACATATTTCTTGTGCTAGTGATTCAACACATTATTGTTGAAAACATTTACACAATAATTGTTTCTCTACACAGTTGTAGCAAACAAAACTGAACAGTTTACACAGTTTAACAAACCCACTTATCTGGACAGAGCAGGCAGAACTATGAGGATCATATTCTTCGATTTCTTCAGAACTTTTAGCTTACTTCAAGTGAGTGATATGGGTTTACCGTAACAGGATAAGTAATTAAGTAATTACTACTACTTCAAACAACAAAGGCTAATAAAAAACAACTCAACAGTGTTTAACGTACTGTATAAAATCCACATGATGCTCATGTATTCATTTAGATTAAACTCTCCATTACATCATGGAGGGTCATCCAACTTAAATTAATTTGAAGTAATTACTAACAGCAAACTTTAACTACACAATCCTGACATTCTTGCAATCATTTCCTATGTTGAACGCTTCTACATTTTGGCTACAACTCCCCCAATATTTATTGAAGATGTGTCTAGTCATTTTTAAAACATTTTTAGATATATATTAATGGCTGTTTTTTAACTTTTCTATTTGTTTCCCCTTACTTTTTATGTTTTATATTGAAATTCATAATTCTTCTAATTATTACTAAAAACATCTCAAAACGTGTTCTTCATTAATACCACGTGGCATCATCATTCCTGTGTTATCCCAGTATTTTTCTGACTGCCTGCTAGCTTAATGTTGGATTCCCCTACTCGGACTCACACTTACACACTCCTGCCCTCTTGCCTGCATGAAACGTTCCTTCTTCGTGAACATTTCCTTTCCTTCTTACCGGGGTAATCTGACCGACAGGGGGCTCCCCATAAAATTGTTTTGTTTTTTGTTTTAAATAGAAATTTAGAAAAATTGGGGCCCTGTCAATTACAAAATTAATCATATTGTGTTTTCAAAAATTGTTTTTAGCAGTAAAAATAAATGTTACCACTCCCAGACCAAAAAGCACAGGTTCATATTTGCCCTGAACACCTCCTGGATCTGCATGAATTGGTTCGTTCCTGCTTGGCACACTTGACGGTGTTCAGCAGAAGTCAGTGGAAGACAAGAACAGCTGTGGAAGTTACTACGCTTCCAAAAAAAATTATAGTCAGGTTTTCAAAAAAATAGAGAGAGAAAAAGACAAGTGTCAATTTGTAACAGTTTTTTCCTCCGAGAGAGGAAAGTAGACTGTGTGAGATTATTAACCACAGGTTTTCCCCCAGTCTATTGTAAGCCTGGGAGCCCGCCATGCTTTGCTAGCCGCAAAGTGTCTCTGTTGCTCTGAGCATTTCACTAGCGGAGCAGATTTATTCCTAAAGGATAGGTTTCTAATAAATAGGTTTATACACTGCCTGGCCAAAAAAAAAGCCGCCACCTGGATTTAACTAAGCAAATAGGTACAAGCCTCCTATTGGATAAGTACTGCATAGGCGATTATCTTTCAGCTGGCAACAAGTTATTTAACCCCAGCTGATGCAATGAGTAACTCCTCATTTCTTAAACAACCATGGCAAAAGACACATCCTGTGGTCGTGGAAAAGACGTTAGTCTGTTTAAGAAGGGTCAAATCATTGGCATGCATCAAGCAGAGAAAACATCTAAGAAGATTGCAGAAACTACTAGAATTGGGTTAAGAACTGTCCAACGCATCATTAAAAACTGGAAGGATGGTGGGGAACCATCGTCTTCCAGGAAGAAATGTGGTCGGAAAAAAATCCTGAATGATCGTGATCGGCGATTACTTAAACATTTGGTCAAATCAAATCGAAGAAAAACAACAGCAGAACTCAGGAGTATGTTTAATTGTGAACGCAAAAGCATTTCCACACGCACAATGCGAAGGGAACTCAAAGGGTTGGGATTGAACAGCTGTGTAGCCGTAAGAAAACCTCTAATCAGTAAGGCTAACCAGAAAAAAAGGCATCAGTTTGCTAGGGAGCATAAAGATTGGACTCTGGAGGAATGGAAGAGGGTCATGTGGTCTGATGAGTCCAGATTTACCCTGTTCCAGAGTGATGGGCGCATCAGGGTAAGAAGAGAGGCAGGTGAAGTGATGCACCCATCATGCCTAGTGCCTACTGTACAAGCCTGTGGGGGCAGTGCTATGATCTGGGGTTGCTGCAGTTGGTCAGGTCTAGGTTCAGCAACATTGTGTGCCCAAAGAATGAGGTCAGCTGACTACCTGAATATACTGAATGACCAGGTTATTCCATCAATGGATTTTGTCTTCCCAAATGGAATGGGCATATTCCAAGATGACAATGCCAGGATTCATCGGGCTCACATTGTGAAAGAGTGGTTCAGGGAGCATGAGACATCTTTTTCACACATGGATTGGCCACCACAGAGTCCAGACCTTAACCCCATTGAGAATCTTTGGGATGTGCTGGAGAAGGCTTTGCGCAGTGGTCAGACTCTCCCATCATCAATACAAGATCTTGGTGAAAGATTAATGCAACACTGGATGGAAATCAATCTTGTGACACTGCAGAAGCTTATTGAAACAATGCAACAGCGAATGCGGGCTGTAATCAAAGCTAAAGGCGGTCCAACAAAATATTAGAGAGTGTGACCATCTTTTGGTGGCGACTTTTTTTTTGGCCAGGCAGTGTAGTTTATAGTTAATTGCCTCGCGCGCTACTGCTGCTTTACCTCACTTTACCTCACCGCGGATTGCAAGCACCTCCTTTCACTCAAACTGGACATAGGCTGACCTGTGTGGATATTTACATCAACTTCCTGTGAGGAATTATGTTTCTTTTATAGAAATCAAGGTTGAAGTTTAAAACCCACCGTGTATGCTCTGGTTACGCAGCTCTATGTGAACCGCAGTAATAACTTGTAGCGGCTCTTTCAGAGATTAAGCAAATGGTGAGAATGATTTATCTTTGTGATCGAACAATTATGTGCAACGTTTACATTTCAACAACACCCAGCGTGTGGCTCTGTATCTGTCTGCACTAATAAAGTTTATGTATGTGGTCCCGGTTGGTCGGAGAGTTAGTGGTTAACAAACCAGTGCTAACCTCATCATTCAGGTTAGCCCGGTGAGGAGGTTTTGGGCTCGCCTCGTAGTCACGTATCACGCTGGTTCTATATTATTTTATTATCATTTTTAGTATTATTTTTCTGGTTACACGATGCATCAAACCATATCAAATGCTTTGTAAACTTAGTCAGCCAGTGTTAATGCACGTGGATCCCATAAACTCGAGCAACATTTTCTGGGACTCTTATTATTAAAAACTCAACAGACACGAAATGGAAGAGCTACTAAAGCCACATTAGCAGCATAAAATTAAATCTCCCGTTTATTGCGCATCTCTGTGCAGTGCAGCGGATTTAACTCATCATGCAGGGCCGGTCCAAGGCTGTATGAGGCCTTGAGCAGAATTTGACTTAAGGGCCCCTCTTGCTGCTAAAAACATCCACATCTCTAACACTTCTGTGTTAGATTTAGTGAAATCTGGGAGTAGTTTAATTGGCAAACCTAAAAAGCTATAAATTATAATTGCAGTTTATGAATTTGTATTTGTGAACAAACAAAGCTCAAACTCTAAGATTAAACTCATAGCATCAGATTGTTGCTATGGTAACAAAACAATCTAACTATGAAGATTGTTCTTTGAAGTTTTACAAAGTAAACTTGCCAGCTCCTTTAAATCTTACATCTAAATGTTAAACAATTTAAAATCTTTTATGTATGCTGAAACAATTAAATCAAATTTAATTGCAGCATTGATATTCTCAATAAATAAATGTTACATTTATATATCTGTATATCTCATCTATATATATTAGCATTTATGGGGCCCTGAAGCCCTGAGGGGCCTGATGGAGCTACTGACTTAATTTGGATTAAACAGAAGTGCAAATAATTGATCCATCCATCCATCCATCTTCTTCCGCTTATCCGAGGTCGGGTCGCGGGGGTAGCAGCTTCAGAAGGGAGGCCCAGACTTCCCTCTCCCCAGCCACTTCTTCTAGCTCCTCCGGGGGAATCCCGAGGCGTTCCCAGGCCAGCCGAGAGACATAGTCCCTCCAGCGTGTCCTGGGTCTTCCCCGGGGCCTCCTCCCGGTGGGACGTGCCCGGAACACCTCACCAGGGAGGCGTCCAGGAGGCATCCTGACCAGATGCCCGAGCCACCTCAACTGGCTCCTCTCGATGTGAAGGAGCAGCGGCTCTACTCTGAGTCCCTCCCGGATGACTGAGCTTCTCACCCTATCTCTAAGGGAGAGCCCAGCCACCCTACGGAGAAAACCCATTTCGGCCGCTTGTATCCGCGATCTCGTTCTTTCGGTCATGACCCAAAGCTCATGACCATAGATGAGGGTGGGAACGTAGATCGACCGGTAAATCGAGAGCTTCGCTTTTTGGCTCAGCTCTCTCTTCACCACGACGGACCGGTACAGCGCCCGCTTGACAGCAGACGCTGCGCCAATCCGCCTGTCGATCTCCCGCTCCCTTCTTCCCCCATTCGTGAACAAGATCCCGAGATACTTAAACTCCTCCACTTGGGGCAGGACACCCCCCCTGACCCGGAGAAGGCACTCTACCCTTTTCCGGCTCAAGACCATGGCCTCGGATTTGGAGGCACTGATCCCCATCCCGGCCGCTTCACACTCGGCTGCGAACCGCTCCAGCGAGAGTTGTAGATCACGATCTGATGAAGCCAAAAGGACCACATCGTCTGCGAAAAGCAGAGATGAGATCCTAAGGCCACCAAATCGGATCCCCTCAACACCTTGGCTGCGCCTAGAAATTCTGTCCATGAAAGTGATGAACAGAATCGGTGACAAAGGGCAGCCCTGGCGGAGTCCAACTCTCACCGGAAACGAGCCCGACTTACTGCCGGCAATGCGGACCAGACTCTGACACCGGTCATACAGGGACCTGACAGCCCGTATCAAAGGGCCCGGTACCCCATACTCCCGGAGAACCCCCCACAGGGCTCCCCGAGGGACACGGTCGAACGCCTTCTCCAAGTCCACAAAACACATGTAGACTGGTTGGGCGAACTCCCATGCACCCTCCAGGACCCTGCCGAGGGTGTAGAGCTGGTCCAGCGTTCCACGACCAGGACGAAAACCACACTGCTCTTCCTGAATCCGAGGTTCGACTATCCGACGGACCCTCCTCTCCAGGACCCCTGAATAGACCTTGCCAGGGAGGCTAAAGAGTGTGACCCCTCTATAATTGGAGCACACCCTCCGGTCCCCCTTTTTGAACAGGGGGACCACCACCCCAGTCTGCCAATCCAGGGGAACTGCCCCCGATGTCCATGCGACATTGCAGAGTCGCGTCAACCAACACAACCCTACAACATCCAGAGCCTTAAGGAACTCCGGGCGGATCTCATCCACCCCCGGGGCCTTGCCACCGAGGAGCTTTTTAACCACCTCGGCGACCTCGCCCCCAGAGATTGGAGAGCCCAACCCAGAGTCCCCAGGCTCCGCTTCCTCAGTGGAAGGCATGTTGGTGGGATTGAGGAGGTCTTCGAAGTACTCTGCCCACCGGCCCACAACGTCCCGAGTAGAGGTCAGCAGCACACCATCCCCACTATAAACAGTGTTGGTGCTGCACCGCTTCCCCCCCCTGAGACGCCGGATGGTGGACCAGAATCGCCTCGAAGCCGTACGGAAGTCTTTCTCCATGGCCTCTCCAAACTCCTCCCACGCCCGAGTTTTTGCCTCAGCAACCGCCCGAGCCGCATGCCGCTTCGCCCGCCGGTACCCATCAGCTGCTTCCGGAGTCCCACAGGCCAAAAAGGCCCGATAGGACTCCTTCTTCAGCCTGACGGCATCCCTCACCGAAGGTGTCCACCAGCGGGTTCGAGGGTTGCCGCCGCGACAGGCACCGACAACCTTGCGGCCACAGCTCCGATCGGCCGCCTTGACAATGGAGGCACAGAACACGGTCCACTCAGACTCCATGTCCCCCACCTCCCCCGGGACGTGTTCGAAGTTTTGCCGGAGATGGGAGTTAAAGCTCCGTCTCACAGGGGATTCCGCCAGACGTTCCCAGCAGACCCTCACAACACGTTTGGGCCTGCCAGGTCTGACCGGCTTTCGCCCCCACCACCGGAGCCAACTCACCACCAGGTAGTGGTCAGTGGACAGCTCCGCACCTCTCTTCACCCGAGTGTCCAAGACATACGGCCGCAGATCCGATGAAACGATGACAAAGTCGATCATCGAACTGCGGCCTAGGGTGTCCTGGTGCCAAGTGCACATATGGACACCCTTATGCTTGAACATGGTGTTCGTTATGGACAATCCATGGCGAGCACAGAAGTCCAGCAACAGAACACCGCTCGAGTTCAGGTCGGGCGGGCCGTTCCTCCCAACCACGCCCCTCCAGGTCTCACTGTCATTGCCCACGTGAGCGTTGAAGTCCCCCAGCAGAACAAGGGAGTCCCCAGGAGGAGCACTCTCCAGTACCCCCTCTAAGGACTCCAAAAAGGGTGGGTAATCTGAACTGTCGTTCGGCCCGTAAGCACAAACGACAGTCAGAACCCGTCCCCCCACCCGTAGGCGGAGGGATGCTACCCTCTCGTTCACCGGGGTAAACCCCAACGTACAGGCGCCGAGATGGGGAGCAACAAGTATGCCCACTCCTGCCCGACGCCTCTCACCTTGGGCAACTCCAGAGTGGAAGTATGTCCAGCCCCTCTCAAGGAGACTGGTTCCAGAACCAGAGCCGTGCGTCGAGGTGAGACCGACTATTTCTAGCCGGAACCTCTCGACCCCACGCACTAGCTCCGGCTCCTTCCCCACCAGAGAGGTGACATTCCACGTCCCAAGAGCCAGTTTCTGCAACCGAGGATCGGACCGCCAGGGTCCCCTCCCTCTGCTGCCACCCATCCCACACTGCACCCGACCCCTTTGGCCCCTCCCACGGGTGGTGGGCCCATGGGAGGGGGGGCCCATGTTTCCTCTTCGGGCTGAGCCCGGCCGGGCTCCATGGGTAAAAGCCCGGCCACCAGACGCTCGCCATCGTGCCCCCCCTCCAGGCCTGGCTCCAGAGTGGGGCCCCGGTGACCCGCGTCCGGGCGAGGGAACACCAAGTCCAAAGTTTTCCTTCATCATTGGGGTCAAATAATTGATATTCATTTTAATTGTATTGTTTGATTTGTTGTTTTTAAGACTAGTTGTGTCAGGGTGCATTGCTGCACAAATTAGTGTGATAAATTTATGACATCACTGAATCCCCGCCCACTCTGAGAAAATGTGCCTCCTAGTGGTCGGGTGAGGGAACGGCACAAGAGCGTTGATGATGGCGACGGGTGGCAATACATCAGGTTCCACATTTGTCATGAGGCCGGAGCGGCGCTGAGCTGCGAGTGCCATTCGAGGCTGCTTGCAGCTTTAAATATGTTTTGATATTCTTCTCATAAAATTTTGATTAAAATTTCTAATTCCATTGTTATAGTCCATGTCATTTTTATTATGGTATTTTCCGCACTATAAGACGCACCAAAAAACTTCAATTTTCACAAAAGCCGACAGTCGCCTTATAATCCGGTGCGCCTTATATATGGACCAATATTGAGCAACAACAGGTCTCGCAACTACAGTAAGCAGCCGCCGACTTCATTTTCCCCCCTAGAAGAAGAAGCGCGCGGTGCACGCTGGGTTTTGTGTAAAGACCCCAAAATGGCTCCTATCAAGAGACACGTTTATGACACAGATTTTAAGCTCAAGGCGATCAGTCACACAGTAGAACACGGGAATAGAGCAGCAGCCAGAGAATTTAACATGAACGAATCAATGGTGCGGAAGTGGATATATATTGTGATTGCACTAACGTTTGATTTACTGTAACAGTATCAGACTGTTTTTTACGTGTTTATTGAATCGAGGAAAAGTTCCCCTCCATTATATGTTATACCTTGCTGTTGTTAAAAGATAAACTGTGTCACGAAAATACCACGTCACTTACTTTACCTCGGGGAAAATAATAAAACAGCTGTTTATTCATTTTGGGAATGAACGGAGTTTTCAGAACGCTGGTTTGTAATCTATTAAAGTTTGACTGACCTATCTGACTGTTTTGTTGACATTCCCTTTAGCGCAGTTCCATCTAATGGATGCATAGCATAACCCCAGCCTCTACTGTAGCGTCTATTCTATGCGCCTTATAATGCGGTGCGCCTTATATATGAAAAAAGTTGTAAAATAGGCCATTCATTAAAGGTGCGCCTTATAATGTGGTGCGCCTTATAGTGCGGAAAATACGGGTACATGGTTTCTGTAATGACAAAAAAGATTATAGACTGACTGACTGGCGAGAAATGAAGCTTCTTTTTTCTCTTGTTGCCATGGTGAAACATGTTATCTGATGAAGTCTTCTTCTATACTTGCACTCATGCTTAACTCAGGGGTAACTTGACTCAGAATTGAGCTACCTATTAGATATCTTCTGTTCTGAAACTGAAAACCCAGATTATCACAGAGCTGGGTAGGTTTATTAAGAGATATCCCAGTAGTTGACAGTAAAACAAACAAACAAACAAAAAAAACAACACTGAATGCTTTGACAACTGTTAGCAACATCAGCAACACAGCTATTGTCAGTTCAATCAGCTTCCACCTGTACAGCAGATTCAACAGTATCTAATGCCATTGTACCAAAGCTACTGAATTCAACTCTTCCATTAGAAATGAATAGTGAGATGGATCTCATCTTCTATATCTTTATAAATTACTTGGAAAATTAAATTAACTCATTTTTACTAGTTACAGATATCAATTTGCAGTGATGGCATAGTTACTTTGAAAAAGTAACTTTAATCGGATTACTGATTACTCCTTGAAAAAGTAACTTTGATTACTGACTACTTGATTTGGAAAGTAACTAAGTTACATTAAAAGTAACTTTTTTAGTTACTTTCAGCAGCTGCTAACAACAACGCTGTGAAAATTACATTGATCTTTGCCAATACTTAATTGTAAGCTATTTTATAATGGTAACATCAACAATGTGTCTCCACTTATAATGTTGAACTGAAGGGGAGATTTTTTAATGGTTACAGTACAAAAAAACCCAACGTTAGTAATTTGTGCATGTTTTTGTGTGGTCCACTATTGTCTGGAAAACTCTAAGAAGGATTTTAACCCAGCCTCCAGGTTGTGCGTTACGGCCCTGCATTTGGTGTCAGAGCGCAGCGCACAGAGCTCCTCCTGCGGCTCCACAATTCAGATGGCTGCTACACAGATTTGTGACACTTATCTTAATATTAATAATTATAATGGCGTTTAGTTGCACAACTTTACGGACTCGTTCATTCGTGGCTGTTTTCACGTTTATTGAGCTGTTCATATTAGTCTCGATGTTTCCAATGTTCTGTATAGCTCGACGTAATTCACAGGTAATATATTAACTTGACATTAACAAAGACACAGCGGGACGGATCATCCGGGAAATGATGGGCAGGGAGAGCCTGACTAAAACTAATTGGAGGTCAGACACATTCTGGGGTTTCTGTCTGCTTATTTCCAAGCCCAAATGAGCAACTTCACGTTCAAAAACGAGCCCAAAAAGCGCAACCCACGACTCATTAAATTTGCTAGCGACTTAAAAAAAACAAAAAACAGCTCACAGCCACTTATAATAATCGGACTTGGAGACAGAAACTCAAAATAGTTCCTGTTTTTCTACCAACAAAATCTCCCTCTTCCCTCCATTATTTACGTTTCCGTCGCTGCTGATACTGTCGCATAAAAACGGCGATCACTCAACAAGATGCGTAGAGGACATAAAATTAAATTCCAAAAGAAAATAGTAATGCAAAATGATTTTGATAAGTAACTACTGGATATGAAATAGCAACGCGTTAGATTACTCGTTACTGAAAAAAGTGGTCCGATGTCAATTTGTAATTTATCATAAAATAAACTTCCAACATGTTTCACAGATTGGTCCTCCAAATCTCCACACAGTTAGACAGCAGGAGCCAACCTAAGACAGCCCTGAGCAAAATGCTAACCCAAGTGTTCATCACAGAGTTGACCCACATGAAGAACGCCTGCAGTTTCTTTTGCAATCTGCTCTCTGATCTTTGGAAGAAGCTTTGATGCTACCACAGAAACTCCTCAGCTGTCACTTTGTCTCTGTAGACAGTAATTTGTGACAGCTGTGGGGTAGTGGCCTTTTCAGTTTTATCTGCTTTCAAGAACCACAAGTCTTAGTTCTACATTGTTTTGTTTTGTTTTCACCTGCACGCTTGGTTGTCTGCTGTAGAATGTATTGTTTGAAGTGAGTGTACTGAAAAATGAAAAACCCTGCTTTGTTTGAATCTTGGTCATGGTATATTCAGGCAGTTAGCCTATTTTGTTTGAAACAAAAAATGAAAAAACAAAAACACACTACCTTTTTTTAAAAATTTTTTTTGTTTATTAAGCCAAAACGAAAACTTGGATAACAAAATGTTACCTACTTAACCTGCTGGGTTGATGAGGCTGTTGAGTCCATTCTGTAATAGGAATCTACAGCATAAACACAGGAAGGCTAACTTTATCTGAGTAACATACAGTATATATCCATACATGATAAACAACAGTTTATCATGTTGTGTTTGACTGGTGTAATTTTACATAATGTCATACTGCGTTACTGTTGGGTGTGATTTTTTTTTTAAAAGAGTAAGGTTAGTCTGGTTTGCTTCCCATCTGGAAAAAGAAAAGAGCACAGTGGGAGAGAGTCAAACATAACTTCCAAAGGACCTGTTTGTACCCTCAACATTTCTATCCAGAAGACTTTGAGTCATCCGTACTAGCAAAACTGACAAGGGCTCCAACAGATGATCATTACCTTCAAAATCTAAAAGCAAGTGAAGTGCTGACAGTTTTTATCCGCAAAGAATCCTGCTGCTGCCGTCTAGAGAGTGAAAACTGCTGGAAGAAATATCAGAGACAGGCAGCACTGTAAGATCTTTTAAATGCTAACGGGGCTCTGCAACAGTAGTACTGGTGGCACTACTGCCATACCATTTACAGTTCAGACGAAGAACGGACCCTGTTAACAAGCCGGAAACAGAGCTATAGAAATACTTACGGGATCACACAGTCCAATCAGCGGTATGTGTCATTCATTGTTTCATTTCAGAAGTTGAAGGTGGCAACAGCAGCAAAACATCAGCTCCTATGGTCAACTCTGTCGTCTTCCTGAATTTGATCGCCCTCATCTTCACTACGTCTTGTGATTTCTACATTGCCATTGATTTCAACACGCTCCGGTTCAATTTGAAAAGGCTTAAAGACATTACTCATAGCTGTTTACCCAGAATCCATTGCAGTGTGAACAACATGGCAGCATTTGTGTGACAATATTTTATTAAAAAATATAAAAACTAAACAACCTACAGTATTATTACTGTATTGTTTTACATCTGAAATAAATATTTCTCAAATAAAGTCTATTGTTACAACTAGTCATGGATCCCTTTAAGTTACAAGACTAAATCCTAAATCATTACAATAGATTCAAAAAGGGGACTACAAAATAGAGATCCACTAATCACATTGTCCATTTAGAAAAAAACAAATCCATTCTAATTGAAAACAATTATGTTCAACAAGAATTACATCAACAACCTCTTGTTCATATATTATTTGGACGGTAGGGCCAGCACTCCCAGCCTGTGGAGTTTATGGAGAACACAGTCTCTGTTTGTTTGGCCAGAACAGGAAGCTGTGCTGTCTGACCTCCTAACATTTAGAAAAACACTTCATCTCCTCCCTCTTTCACTTAGCTCAGCCAATGGCTTTGTCTGCCTGAATCACATCTGTCAATCTTGGACTGTTGTCAAGCATGGACTGAGTGTTATCAGTCCATGCCTGGGGAATGGGCTGGAAGGGGAAATATTCAGGCCCCGGAGAAAGGAGCTTCATATTTCTTCATTGTTATGAAAAAACACGAGAATGATGATGCCCTCATTCAGTCCCTTATGTGTATTAGCATTTGTGATAGAGTGGCAGTGATGTCAACAAAGAGAGAGTACAAATTTAAGGCAATTACCACCTTTATTTAATATGCAGTCAGGACCTTGATGCCCATCTTGCACTATAATAGACCTTTTATACAACATAGTTCTTGCATTATCCAGCAGTCTTGAGCCACAAAAAGACCTTACTTGTGAGGGAGGCAGCTGTGACCACAAAGCTCCCTTCATCTACACTCCAACCTCACAGACGAGCACTCTGTGGGCAGGCAGAATAAGGGTCTGATTGATGTAGCCTCTTTTAACAGACCTGTAGAACTTTCTTTACTTGATTAAACAAACCAGATTCTGGAGGTGGGCTGGAAGAACTGCATTCTAACATGCAAAAATGTCCAATGAAAGCTGGTTTTCATCCTGACAGCATCAGAAAGTCTCAGCCACAGTATGAAAATATTTGAGTTTGACTCCATTAATGCCAGTTGTGAACTGTTTGTCTTGGTCTGGTTGTGTTGGGACAGATAAAAACAGGCTCCAACTATCATGGCAGAACCAGCAAGTTTGAGAGACTGCTGGAGAGTCAAAGACTCAAAGCAGATGGTGTTAGTATCCCGGCTTGTTGAGTTGTTTTTCAGTTTGATTTGACTTTAGTTTCATTATTATTTTGTGTTAGTTTCTTTTGATTAGTCTTGTTAATGCCTTTCCTTTTTTCAGTCCTTTATTTATTTATTTTGAACATGATAGTAGTATAAAATCATGCACAAGAATAAGGAATGCAAAAGACAGATTTTTGTTGTAACACAGTAATCTTAACATGCTCGAAAAGGAATATTTATTTATAATTTATAATATTTTCAGATGGACCCTCATTAATATATCAAATCAAAAATAAAATTAAACAAGTTAATTACAATTCAATTTTATGTGGGTTTACATATGTCTAAGTATATGCATCCACACATACTTGCGCACCCCTTCATACCTACACACTCATATGCGTTAGCCTCAATTTACACATACACATTAGTGCTATCTCACCCATATTTTTATATCTTGTGAAAATGACCTCCTTATTTCCATCCATCCATTTTCTAACACCCTTGTCCCTAGTGGGGTCAGGAGGGGTGCTGGTGCCCATCTCCAGCAAACGTTTTGGGCGAGAGGCGGGGTTCACCCTGGACAGGTCACCAGTCTGTTGCAGGGCAACACAGAGACAGACAGGACAAACAACCATGCACACACACACTCACACCTAGGGAGAGTTTAGAGAGAACAATTAACCTGACAGTCATGTTTTTGGACTGAGTACCTGGAGAGAACCCAGCATGCACAAGGAGAACATGCAAACTCCAAGCAGAAAGACCCCTGGCCGGGAATCAAACCCAGGACCTTCTTACTGCAAGGCAACAGTGCTACTAACTGCACCACTGTACAGCCGACCTCCTTATATTTCCTTTTAAATTGTATTAAATTTTGACTCCTTATTTAACTTGTTCCATAACTTTACCCCATAAATCAGGGGTCAGGAACATTTTTGACTCAGAGAGCCATGAAAGCAAAATATTTGGAAATTTATTTCAGTGAGAGCCATATAATATATTTTAAGACTGAATTCAACTAAATGTGAGTATAATAAGCCTCTGAATTTATTTTTTTAAATAATGTTGTTATAATACTCACCATTAATGTGACTTCTGGTGCTGCATGAATTTGCTGATGGCTTTGTAGTCTGGTTGGTACTTGGTAAGGTTAAGCTTCATGCAAGCGTTGAGGCTTTCATCTGTTAAACGTGATCGTAGGTTGGACTTGATGTTGTTAAGATGTGAGAATGACTACTCACATGCATACGTAGATCCAAACATGGTGCTGCTCAGTAGCTCTTGGCACGCTTTCTTTCTGCTGTCTCCCGCCGGGTATTTTGACGCAAAGGTAGCATGGCGTGTGTCGAAGTGCCGCTTTACTTCGACACACGCCGATGACCGTTTCATCGACGCAATTTTGTCATTGCAAATTAGACACATCGCAGAACCTGCTCTCTCCACAAAGGCAAATTCTTTGGTCCATTCGTCCTGAAATGTATGATACTCCTCGTCTTTTTTTCTTTTCGCCATCTTCTTCGTCGAAGGGTTAGCTTTGAGCTAATGCCCGAGCAGACTGATTCAAAAGGGGGCATTTACTTGTTTACCCAGCAACAGCCAACGTAGGCTATTATCATCCAATTAAAATAATGGACTGCTCCTGCAGCCAATAGCAAGCCTGAACAGGACATGAGCGGTGGAAAATCAATGGATGGATAAAAACTTGTTTTACTCCATCCAAATTAAATTTTTTATGTTTTATCTGCGAGCCAGATGCAATCATCAAAAGAGCCACACCTGGCTCGCGAGCCATACGTTCCCGACCCCTGCCATAAATTGAAATACAAAAGCTCTTTCTTGTTGTTCGTAAACTACGAATCCTTAAGTTTGAGTAACCCCTTAAGTTATATCCCCCTTCTCTTTCATAAAACATGTTCTGTATGAGCTCAGGTAGCAGTTTATTAGATGCCTTAAACATAATTTCAGCAATTTTAAATTCCACCAGCTCTTGAAATTTAAGAATTCTTGTTTTTAAGAATAACAGGTTTGTATGCTCATAATAACCAACATTATGAATTATTCTAATGGCTCGTTTATGTAGGATACTTAGAGGATGTAAAGAGCATTTGTAATTAATTCCCCACACTTCTGAACAATATGTTAAATATGGCATAATCAGAGAGTTAAATAGAATATGAAGTGATATATTATTCAAAATATGTCTAGCCTAAGCCAGGATATGCTTCTACTTAATTTGTTCTGTAAATGTTTAATATGAGGTTTCCAACTGATTTTGTCATCTATTATTACACCAAGAAACTTATTAACATATAACCTTTCTAGAGTTAGTTGGTGGACACAAATGCAGCAGATGAAGGCACAGAGTAGATTTTGTAATAGTTAATTAACAAATGAAGAACAAAAAGACTTACAGTCAAAAACCATGGAGAACACAGGAAACATAGGAAGCCAGAAATGAGCAAAACAGGAACCCAAAATGACAATGGTGAATGGATGGGAAAATAATATGAGTAGACGAGAGAAACCGGCGAGGAGTGACTGATGATAAGGTGCACTGGGGAGACTGAATGCTGAACAAAAGACTTAGGCTGATGAGCTAACAGGTTGCAGGTGTAAGGAAAGAGCAGCATGCAGACTGAGTAGAGGGAGAGAGAAAGTGGGACAGGGGGTGAGGGAGAGTGCACTGGGGACTAGGAAATAAATCTAACACTAAAGAATAACTAGACTAAAGAAACATAATTATTTGCCGCATGTCTTCCCCTCTCTCATTACCCTCCTTCCTGTCGAACTACTTTCAAATAAAGGCCACGAGAGCCAACTAAACCTTAAAAAACAAACAAACAAATAAAAAATTAATAAACATGAACTAGAATCACTGAAAAAGATTCTAGTTCATTCATGACAAATTTTGTTTGTTTGTCTATGGAAAAATTCATAGACAAACATACACTACTTAGCAGTAGTCAGTATGGATTCAGAGCAAATCAGTCAACATCACTAGCCCTAACTGACTTAATAGAAGAAATTAGCAATGCAACGGATGGTCAGAAATTAGCTGTAGGGGTATTCATAGATCTAAAGAAAGCTTTTGACACAATAAATTATGATATCTTAATTAAAAAATGAGAAAGTTATGGAATTCGGGAGTAGTTTTGAACTGGATGAGGAGTTATTGAAAGAGCAGAAAACAATCTGTGAAAATTGGAGATATTGAATCTGATTGTCTGGAGATTGTATGTGGGATACCTCAAGGATCAGTACTGGGGCCAATTTTATTTAATTTGTATATAAACGACATAAGCAAAGTGTGTAATGTATTAAAATTTGTGTTATTTGCTGACGACACAAATATTCTAGTCTCTGGTGAAAACTTACAACGACTTCTTTCCATAATTGCCTCAGAAATCAGTAAATGAAAGAAATGGTTTGACAATAGCGCTGTTGCCTTGCAGCAAGAAGGTCCTGGGTTCGATTCCCGGCCCGGGGTCTTTCTGCACGGAGTTCTCATGTTCTCCCTGTGCATGCGTGGGTTCTCTCCAGGTACTCCGGAGTTCAAATTCAAGTTCAGACAGAGGGTTTAACTACACATAGTGACAGTTGGCTGAACTTCCTTAGACAGACAACCTTTACCAATTAGCAAAATATGGGCGACGGTGGCTCAGGAAGTAGGATTTGTCCTGTAACTGGTGGGCTGCCCTTTCAAACACCTCACTCTGTTCATCTTAATTGCTATGTCTTTCAAGTGCATTTCAGCTTACTTTCCCTGGTTTGTTTGCCGATGGTGGTCAGAGGGCCCAGTGGTACCAGTTGTATGACAAGCTGTCCCAGGACAACTGTGGCTACAATGTAATAGCTCACCACCATCAGTGTATGAATGTATGTGAGAATGGATGAATGACTGAGTGTAGTGTGAAACACTTTGGAGTTCTCTGGACTAGATGAATGCCTATACCAGTACAGGTCATGTTAGTCAGGCAGTTAGTCTTTTAATCAACTGATTGGTCACAATCAGTTGATCACAATCAATTGATTGTGATCAGTAGGTAATCACAATCACTTACCGACCACTTTATTAAGTACACTCGTCCAAGTGTTCATTAATGCAAATGTTGAATCAGCCAGTCACATGGCAGCAAGTCAATGGACCTTACCACAGGGGCCGCTTTTCATTGGCTGATGCCCATTCTCCATGGTAGTCTCACAAACACGCACGTGGTAAGTACATCATAATGGCAGAACTGATACAACTTCTACACCTTGAAGCCTGTCTGCTACACAGTCTTACGTTAGCTAAACAGATCAATATGCAATGTGTACTGTATCTGACATACACTAAACATTGTATTTTAGCAGAAAAGGCTTTGGACTAAACTGTTACTCATGTTAGCCACTCTAGCACCAAGTACAGCGTATCAGACCTAGGCACACTCAAACATTTGCCAACAAACCACAGGAATCACCCACTGTTTTCAAAAGTAACCTACAAAACGATGAATGCCCGACTTACCCAGCCTTGCAAGAACAATAGGCATCAGTGATCTTGTCCACAGCTATATTGATGTAGAGGGTGTGTGGATCTGCCGTTTTCCCCATCGAGCGAAAGCATTTTGCTGTAACGTGCACAATGTTGGAGGCATCGTGTGGCTCAAACACCTGGATCTCATCCAGAAAAGATGACATGAACTTCTTAGTTCCTCTGTCCATTGTAGTAGCTGATATATTGTGAAAATCCGGTAGAAATGATGCACTAATCGAGTCAGAAATACACTGCAGAGAATCAGTCGAAGTGGAAGACGCCATGTTTACATAGAAACAACCCGCCGCGAGGCTTTCTTTGTAAGACTTGCAGCCACGTGGGATTTCTAGGTTGGTTGTGGGCAGAGCTTGGTAAGGTCCATGCATTTAGGCATGTAGACATGGCTAAGATGACCTTCTATAATTCAAACCAAGCATCAGAATGGGGAAGATAGGTGATTTAACCCCTTAACCTGAGTGTGGGATGATTGTTAGTGCCAGACTGGCTGGTCTGAGTATTTCAGAAACTGCTGATCTATTGGGATTTTCACGAATAACTACCTCTAGGGTTGATAGAGAAAGGTCTGAAAAAGATAAAATACCCAGTGAGCGACAGTTCTGTGGGTGCAAATGCCTTGCTGATGCCAGAGGTCAGAAGAGAATGGCCAGACTGGTTTGAGCTGATAGAATGGCAACAATAACTCAAATAACCACTCATTGCAACTGAGGTATGCAGAATAGCATCTCTGAAATTATGGCATTGTGTCAATGCCATAGCCTGATGCTGACTATGTCCATCCCTTTATGAACATACAGTAGATGGCTACTTCCAGCAGGATAACACACCTTGTCATAAAGCGCGAATCATCTCAGACTGGTTTCTTGAACATGACAATGAGTTCACTGTACTCAAATGGCCTCCACCTTAACTAGATCCCAATCCAATAGAGAACCTTTGCGATGTGGTGGAACGGAAGATTTGCATCGTGGATATGCAGCCGACAAAACTGGAGCAACTGTGTGATGCCATCATGTCAATATGGACATGATAGCATCCATACTTTCTGAGAAATGTTTCCAGTACCTTGTTGAATCTATGCCACAAAGGATTAAGGCAGTTCTGAAGGCAAAAGGAGGTCCAACCTGGTACTAGCAAGGTGTACCTAATAAAGTGGCTGGTGAGTGTATTTAGAATTCCGTTGCGCTGTGTGTAAGAGGAACTGTGTGTGTATGCTCTAAATTGGTCCTGCTTTTTAACTGCTTTGAGATCACATATGTTGACAATTTGATGCAGTTGAAACCCAAAGTTTACATACACCAAACAAAAAAAGACACATTCACCTTCTGTTCCCTCTGTAAGAAGTTAAATCAGATCAAACTTCTCTGGTCAGTCAGAAGTAACAAAATTAGTCATATTTGCTCAATGCCACAGTAATAAGACAAAATGTCAGACATTTATTTATTAATCAGAAGTTTACATAGAGAATAATTACTATGTCTTTAAACAATAAGGAAAAGCCCAGATGATAATGTCATGGCCTTGGAAACGTCTGGTTAACAAATGTAATTGGAGGGATTGTTTTTGGGAAAAAGCTTTACCAGATCTAAATAACAAGTCTTTAGTAAGTGGGAGCAGAGATAACTGATCAACAGAGCCCTTTAACTACTGGGCTCTGTTCAAATTCAAGTTCAAATCTTTTGAACTTGAATTTAAAACAGACAATCATGGGAATGTGGATTCATGTCAATCATGTGAATGTGGGTTCATACACATGATTGTCTGTCAATGAAGACAATCATGTATCTTCATCCACATGATGAAGACACTTCATGTGGATGTGTCACAGTTCATATCAAACTGTGACAACTTTAATGTTATCACAGTTGGATATGAACCATTGGTCTTATGCTCCAAGCCCAGCATCTCTCATGACTGCTGTGTCAAGTAAAGTGGAATTTGGCCTCCATTCCATGGGAAATCCAGATTTAAAGAGTACGGTACTTAAAAAATGATCTGTTGAAATAATAACGTGCTATGTAAAACTCTGAAATGTAATTACAACCGGCTTTAAGTAAAAGAAGATTGTGAAGCAGCATTATGTACTGGTAATTTTAACTGCAGTACAGTTATGATCACATGTTTGATGTATTTGTAATCAGAAAATAAGCAACTGCAATCAAAGGGTAATATAGGTTGTTGATGTGCTAGAAACAGAGGAGAGTGCGCTCATTGACGGGGACAGGATGTGTGTGAGCCGAGACAAAACAGGAACTAAGAAGGAACTGGTGCTGATCGCAGGGCCCCCAGGAAGCAGATGGCAGAGGAATAAAATAAAAAAAAATTAAAAAAAGAATTCAAACTGCTGGGAGTGTGCAGACTATGAGATGGAAGGTGACCTTTGAGCAGCCTCGGGTCATGAGTAGTGCCTAGAATTCCATTAAAGACAGGTCTGGCTGGTCAAAGGTAAAATTCACCTCAGTCTCCTTCTACAGGCTGCCATTGGCTAGACTTTGGGCGTCAGCAGTAGCAGAACCTATATAGGCTGGCAGAAAGCAAAGGAACAATGAGCTTTCCTTCCAGATAGTCATCTTGCACAAACTAAAACTGTCCAGGAGCCAGGAGGATCCAAGAACTACAGAACAGAGGAGGGCTGTCCTGCTTATGAGGAAACTCATAGCATGACAGCCCAAGAGTTCCCAAAGACTGCAGTTCTAAATCATCCTCTAACATCATCTTCTCCTTAATTATTTGGGCTCAAGCCTTAGCCGAAGATTCCCTAGTCTGGCAAGGATAACAGTCATCACTTGGGAACAGGGGGAATGAGAGAACCCATTTGGGAACTGCTGCCTGCCTCCAGCTGCCTGCTCAATCCCACACACTTTCTGCTGTATCTCACTCATCGTCATATCATGACATGACGATGAGTGAGATACAGCAGAAAGTGTATGTATTGGGGTTGAATTGCCAATTTCTGTTGGGTTCTGCAGGGGAGTGGTTTCCTTCTCCTTCACAGGGTGGCAGGCTGATGGGATCCAGCTGTTACTCATCCCCACCAATCTGCAAGGTCCTTAAAGAGGAGTGGCTTCCCGCAGTCAGATGCCAGATTGTTCCGCTTCTACAGTGGTACTCTCTAGCTGTCAGTGCTGTATTCCCAGTGTCCTCCTGGTTCTGACTCCTTTTCATCTGCTCCTTCCTCTACAGTGAACCCGAGCTGAATACTCTCTGAAACGAACTCACCTGAAGTATCTGATCCTAGCTGCTCCGTTGGGCCTTGCACCTGGGTGCGTCACGCCCGCCACTCAGCTGCTGCCTGTCCGCCCTCAATCGCCTGCTGGAACTTCCCCATCCGGAAACCACCACATCTACTGTTGGACCCCCATGTACTCTCCTCTGCTTACCTACAGACCGCAGACCGTAAGTCACCATCAGGTTACTCCGTCATTCCCTTCATTACTTCCCACTTTAACCGCTCACCCTTTGCAGTTCCTCCACTAGCCCGGTTCCTCCCTGCTGTCGCAGATCGACGCCCATCCACACACTCTCCAGCACATTCAGTTACTAAATAAATCTGTTAAAACTGTTTGGGTGTCCATAGATGTTGCTTGCCTTAGAGTCCTAGAAACCTCGCATTATGACAGAACCATCTGGCGAATCGGACTCTGCAGCACAACTACAGACCGCTCTGTCTGAACAGGGCGTCCTCCTGGACCGACACGACGCCGCAATTAATGGCGTGCTGCATCAGCAGAACTCCATACTCCAGTACTTACACCAAATGGCTAATCAGATCCAGATTTTGCAGGACAGGGTTCCCCCCGCTAACCCCGTTCCGGCTCCGGCTCCTGCTCCAGACCCCGTGCCAGCTCCCACTTTGGCTGCCGCCGCTCCTACTTCGGCTGCCTCCGCTCCTTCACTGTCCCATGATGCCATCATGCCCGTTCCCGAACAGTACTCAGGTGAGCTGGGGAAAAGCAAGGGTTTTCTGCTGCAATGTTCACTAGCCTTTCGCCGCTCTCCCCACTCATTTCCGGATGACGCCAGCAAGATTTCTTTTATAGTAGGATTGTTAAGAGATCGAGCGCTTAGATGGGCGGAGACCGTAGTGGACGAGGAGAACATCAACTATTTACTCTTTGATGAGTACAGAGTACTTCGAAGACCTCCTCAATCCCACCAACATGCCTTCCATTGAGGAAGCTGAGCCTGGGGACTCTGGGTTGGGCTCTCCAATCTCTGGGGACGAGGTCACCGAGGTGGTTAAAAAGCTCCTCGGTGGCAAGGCTCCGGGGGTGGATGAGATCCGCCCGGAGTTCCTTAAGGCTCTGGATGTTGTAGGGTTGTGTTGGCTGACACGACTCTGCAATATCGCATGGACATCGGGGGCGGTTCCCCTGGATTGGCAGACTGGGGTGGTGGTCCCCCTGTTCAAATAGCGGGACCGGAGGGTGTGCTCCAATTATAGAGGGGTCACACTCTTAAGCCTCCCTGGCAAGGTCTATTTAGGGGTCCTGGAGAGGAGGGTCCGTCAGATAGTCGAACCTCGGATTCAGGAAGAGCAGTGTGGTTTTCGTCCTGGTCGTGGAACACTGGACCAGCTTTACTGCGGCTCCCCTCAACATTTAATCTCAGCCTGCCCGATTCGCCCAAACACCTTGGCCCGCCAGTAAGGCTGGGAATTCTGGAGGGGGAATCTGAAGAGAATAGTTACCTCCGGCTAAATCTTCCTGCTTTTCTCACCGTTCAGCAGGATTCTTATCCCTTACAAGCTTTGGTAGACTCCGGTTCAGAGCAGAATCTCATACACCCTGCTTTGGTTGCGCAATTTCAGGTCCCGGTCCAGGCTTTACCTTCTCCCCTGCGGGTGGCTGTCTTAGACGATAGTCCCATGGCCAACATCACCCATCAAACTGATCCGTTTTCCCTCCACATCTCAGGCAACCACCAGGAGCTCATTCAGTGCTTCGTGTTTCCTACGAAAGATGCCCCTCTGGTTCTTGGGTTCCCCTGGCTCTGCAAACACAACCCCCACATTAACTGGGCCGATGCTCGAATCAACTCACGGAGTCCTTACTGTCTAAACCAATGCCTGCAATCTGCTAAACCGGCTCTGCCCTCCGAGCAACCCCAGCTGATTGGTGAACCCGATCTCACAAATATTCCTACTGACTACCATGACCTCCATCGGGTTTTCAGTAAGGATCTCGCCCAGTCTCTCCCTCCTCATCGTCCCTATGACTACTGTATCGACCTCCTTCCAGGAGCCCCACTTCCTTCCAGCCTGTTGTTTAACATCTCGAAGCAAGGGAGGGAGACACTGGAGCAGTACATTAATGACTCACTTAAGGCTGGTCTCATTCGTCATTCGTCTTCCCCCCTGGGCGCGGGATTCTTCTTTGTTTCGAAGAAGGATAACACTCTCCGGCCCTGTATTGATTATGGAGGTCTTAATCAAATCACCGTAAAGAATAAATATTCTCTCCCTTTGTTGTCCTCAGTTTTTGAACCTGTTCACCAAGCCTCCATCTTCTCCAAGTTCGACCTGAGCAATGCATATCATCTCATTCGCATTCGAGAGGGTGACGAATGGAAAACTGCATTCAAAACCCACTTTGGTCATTTTGAGTATCTGGTTATGCCCTTTGGATTCTGCAATGCCCCCGCCACCTTTCTGAATCTTGTTAATGATGTCCTTCGGGACTATCTCAATGTGTTTGTTTTTGTCTACATTGACGACATTCTTATCTTCTCCAACAGCATGCATGCATGAACACCGCCGGCATGTCAGATTGGTCCTCCAAAGGTTGCTGGAAAACCGGCTCTTTCTCAAGGTGGAGAAGTGTCAGTTCCATGTTACATCCATTACCTTTCTTGGTTTTGTGTTTGAGGGCGGGCAGGTGAAGATGGACCCGGCTAAGATCAAGGCTGTTGAGGAGTGGCCGGTTCCGAACTCTAGAAAGCAACTCCAGCGCTTTCTGGGGTTTGCTAACTTTTACCGGCGGTTCATTCGAAACTTCAGTGTCATCACAACCCCTCTCACCACTCTGACCTCCACCAAACACCCCTTCAGCTGGACCCCGGAGGCCGGACTCACTTTTGTTGAGCTAAAGAGAAGGTTTGTGGATGCTCCTATTCTCATTCACCCTGACCCTTTTGCTCAATTTACAGTGGAGGTGGATGCATCTGAAACCGGTGTGGGGGCTATCCTGTCACAGCGCTCTCCCAAAGATGGCAAGCTCCACCCGTGTGCCTTCTTCTCTAAGACGTTTACCCCCACTGAAAGCAGGTACGACATTGGTGATCGGGAGCTCCTGGCCATTAAACTGGCCGTTGAGGAGTGGAGACACTGGCTCGAGGGTACTGAGCTCCCAGTCATCGTTTGGACAGACCATAAGAATCTGGCTTACCTGCAGTCTGCCAAACGCCTGAACCCACTCCAGTTCCGTTGGTCTCTTTTTTTCTCCCATTTCAACCTCAACATCACCTATTGCCCTGGTTCCAAGAACACCAAGCCAGATGCCCTCTCCAGACTCCACTCTCCAGATGACCCTTCCGAGACTCCCGGATCCATACTCCCAGCCTCCTGCACCATTGGGTCCCTCACCTGGGATGCGGAGAGAGCCATCCAGGAGGCTCTAACCACCGACCCAGACCCAGGAGGTGGTCCCCTCAACCGGCAGTATGTTCCCGCCTCAGTCCAGGGTCGTGCCATCCATTGGGCACACTTCTCCGACTTCTCCGGCCATCCTGGTATAAGCCGTACCATGGGCTTCCTGCATCGTTACTTTGGGTGGCCCACACTCAATAAGGATGCCATTGAATTTGTCTCTGCCTGTTCCACTTGTGCTAGGAACAAGAACTCACATCGCCCACCTTCAGGTCTGTTACAACCACTGTCCATTCCTAGTCGTCCCAGGTCCCACATCTCCCTAGATTTTGTTACTGGTCTCCCCACATCCAAACAGAAGAATGTCATCCTTACCATTACAGACTGTTTTTCCAAGGCTTGCCATTTGGTCGCCCTCACTAAACTCCCCTCGGCCGCCGAGACAGCAAAACTTCTCTTTAGCCACATTTTTCGCCTTCATGGTATCCCCACAGAGATTGTCTCTGACAGGGGACCTCAGTTCAGTTCCCAGGTCTGGCGGAACTTCTGTTCTGTGCTCGGGGCCCGGCCGTGTTTGTCTTCGGGGTTCCATCCTCAAACCAATGGGGAATGTGAACGGCTTAACCAGGAACTGAAGAACACCCTGCGCTGCCTGTGCCTCCAATCCCACCTCTTGGAGTATTCACTTACTGTGGGTGGAGTATGCCCATAACACGCACATATCGTCTGCGTCAGGGTTATCTCCATTCGAGGCGTCTCAAGGGTTCCAACCTTGAGACTGCCTACATCCTTCCCATATGCGGTCATTCCATCTGTCAGACATTACATGCAAAACTGCCAACGTATTTGGAACCAGACTAAGGCCGCCCTTCAACAAATGTCTGCTCAGAATAAGGGTCTGGCAGATAGAAAGAGAATTCCAGTCCCCACCTTCTCCCCCGGCCAACGCGTTTGGTTAGCGTCAAAGAATTTTCCTCTAAAATCCTGTTCCCGCAAATTGCCCCCAAGGTTTCTGGGTCTGTTCGTTATTGACTCCGTCCTTAGTCCTTCTGCTGTGCGCCTTAGGTTGCCGTCTCATTTCCGTGTCCACCCTGTGTTTCACGTTTCTCAGATCAGACCCTACGTCTCTAGTCCTTTGTGCCCTCCGTCCGAGCCCCCTCCACCCGCCCGGGTTATTGATGGTCACCCTGTCTACACCGTTCGACGCATTGTGGATGTGCGTCCTCGTGGATGGGGTAGGCAGTACCTGGTGGACTGGGAGGGTTATGGCCCTGAGGACCGGTCCTGGGTTCCTCGGTCCTTTATCCTGGACCCGACCCTCATATCCTCTAACTATTCAGTTACTAAATAAATCTGTTAAAACTGTTTGGGTGTCCGTAGTTGTTGCTTGCCTTAGAGTCCTAGAAACCTCGCATTATGACAATTTCTCTCCCTCAGAACCTACTAATTAGCTGTATCAGTTTCAGAGTTAGGGAGAGGTATTTAGATAAAATTGATTTCGTATTATAATCATTTGATTCAATATTATCATCTGATTGCTGCTGTTGCATCAATCTGTGTTTTGCAAGATGGCGGCGCGCGTAGACGCAGCGGCTCTGTGCTCACCGACTCGAAGTTCGTCTTTTCCACTTTGCTCGGTTAAAAACACCTACAACCGACAAAATTTACTGGCCATTGGTCAAGCAATCGGGGGAAGTCTGTCACAGGAGCTTTTCCGTGTCCACAACAACATTCCGGTCGCTATTGCACAGACACCGGGCTCTCCCTGGACTACAATCCCAGTAACTACAACAGGGCGACGGCGCAGAGATCGTAAACAAAAGAGGGGGTGTCGCAGCGGCGTGTTAGCGAGGCTCAGGAAACAGCCACACAAACCACCGCTACCAAGCATTTTTCTCTCCAAGGTGAGGTCTCTCGCTAACAAACTGGACGAATGGAAGCTGTGGATTGCAACTGACAACCTCATCCGGGAATGCTGCATTCTGTTGATCACGAAGATGTGGTTAAATCCAACCATACCGGACCCGGAGATCGAGCTAGCAGGCTACACAGCACACCGACAGGACTGATCAGCGAGCTCCGGTAAGAAAAGAGGAGGTGGACTATGCGTTTATGTAAATAACAGCTGGTGTACGAACTCCACAGTAGTTGTTAGCCACTGTTCTCCAGGCGTGGAGTTCTTCACAATTAAATGCAGACCCCTATACCTCCCACGTGAGTTCAACGCCATTATACTCACTACACCACTGCGGTTTACATAGCACCGGATGCTAACGCTAGCTCGGCCGTGGGACTCCTGCATGATACTATCAGCAACGACCAGAACAAGTACCCCGAGGCTGTTCACATCGTCTCTGGGGACTTTAATCATGCTGATCTGAAATCAGTCCTCCCCAAATTCCATCAACACGTAAAGTGCACAACCAGGGGTGATAAAACTCTGGACAAGCTGTACACAAACATCAGACAAGCATACAGGGCTAAACCCTTAGCACACCTTGGCCAGTCTGATCACGTGTCCCTGCTACTGATCCCTGCTTACACTCCCCTGCGGAAACGTGACCCCATTACAACCCGGACTGTTACCATCTGGCCTGAGGATGCCTCTCACCAACTACAGGACTGCTTCCAGAGAACGGACTGGGAGGTTTTTGCACATCAGGACCTGGAGAACTACACCTCAGCAGTCTTGGACTACATCAGGTTCTGCACGGACAATGTCACCAGGAACAGACTCATCAGGATCTATCCGAATAGGAAACCCTGGATGACTAAGGAGGTCCAGGGCCTCTTGAAAGCCAGGAACGCTGCTTTCAGGTCTGGGGACAAAGCACTCTACAGTTCTGCCAGAGCCAACCTGAGAAGAGGCATCTGCCAAGCTAAGGCATCATACAGAGGGAGAATAGAGAAGCAGCTCAGGAGCAACAACACCAGGCAGGTGTGGCAGGGTGTTCAGCACATTACAAGCTACAGATCCAGCAACCAGCCATACACGGAGGGAACCACTTCCCTGGCAGAGGAGATGAATATCTTCTTTGCCTGCTTTGAGGCGACACCTACCACAGCTCCATCACAGCTGCCTGTCCACAGCAGCTCTGCTCTCACAGTAGAGGAGAGTGAGGTGAGGCAGGTGATGAGGAAGGTGAACCCAAGGAAGGCTGCGGGACCTGACGGTGTGTCGGGACGGGTGCTTAAAGACTGTGCAGACCAACTGGCTGGAATCTTCACAAAGATTTTTAACCAGTCCCTGTCTCAAGCCACTGTCCCTCTCTGCCTAAAGTCCTCTACCATTGTCCCCCTGCCGAAAAGAACCAACATCAACACCCTGAACGACTACTGCCCAGTGGCACTCACACCGATCATCATGAAGTGCTTCGAGAGACTGGTGCGTAGTCACATCCTCGCTGGCCTGCCTGCTGAGCTGGACCCTCTCCAATTTGCCTACAAAGCAAAGAGGTCCACAGAGGACACTGAATCCACAGCACTTCATGCTGCCCTGACCCTCTTAGAGAAGCAGGGGAGCTACGTCAGAATGCTCTTCGTGGACTTCAGCTCAGCATACCTCAGATACCATACTTCCCCAACGTCTGGTGTCCAAGCTAGCAAACCTTGGGCTCCCATCAGCCACCTGCAGTTGGATCCTGGACTTCCTAACAGGTCGCTCTCAGAGGGTCAGACTGGGCCCCCACACCTCCACTGCTCTGAGCCTGAACACCGGATCGCCACAGGGTTGCGTGCTCAGCCCACTTCTCTACACCCTCTACACTCATGACTGTGTCTCCAACCACCTCAGCAACAAGATCATAAAGTTTGCAGATGACACGACTGTTGTTGGTCTCATCTCAGGCGGAAAGGGGGAGCTGGAGTACAGGGATGAGGTGAAGCGGCTGTCAGAGTGGTGCAAAGTCAATAACCTGCTCCTCAACACCTCCAAAACAAAGGAGCTGGTGATCGACTTCAGGAAGAACAAAACGGACATCCAGCCTCTCACCATCAGTGGGACCTGTGTGGAGAGGGTCCCAGTGTTCAGGTTTCTGGGCATGGAGTTGGAGGACAAGCTAACCTGGAGCACCAACACCAAGGAGCTGCTGAAGAAGGCACAGCAGAGACTGTACTTTCTGAGAATACTCAAGAAGAACCGTCTCCCCTCAGACCTGCTGCAGGCCTTCTATCACTGCTCCATAGAGAGTGTGCTCACGTACAGTCTGTGTGTCTGGTACGGCAGCAGCACATCTGCGGACAAGAAGGCGCTCCAGAGGGTTGTTAGGGCAGCAGAGAGAACCATAGGCTGCCCCCTCCCCACTATGGAACAGATTTACACTTCCAGGCTCCACAAGAAAGTTTTGGACATTTTAAATGACTCTTCACACCCTGGCCATGGCCTCTTCCAGCTGCTGCCATCCGGCAAGAGATACAGAGCAATAAAAACCAGGACAAATCGCCTAAAAAACAGTTTTTACCCGATGGCAATCATGGCACTAAATTCAAAGGCATAAGAACTTCTGCTCTTGACAGCACTTTGTTATAAATGTAAATTCTGTTGCGACACCTCCAGGCGCTGCAACCATCTTCTGATGTCTAAGTTTATTTCTCATTTTGTACTATTCATTTCCTTATCTTGGTATATTACGTATATACACATAACCTGCATCTTAACTCGAGTCGAGCAAATCTCAATCTCGTTGTAATCTGTTGATGACAATGACAAATAAATCTTATCTTATTTTATCTTATCTTATCTTAATCTGTAACTAACCCCGGCAAAAAATGCTTACTAATAAATATCAAGCATGAAGAAAAATCTAAAAGATGGTCTGGACATTGGACTTACTGAGTCATGATAATTTATGTATTCTTCGATGGTGGCTTCTAGAAAATTAAAGGTTTTAATCGATTGCATTGGTCTAGATTATATGAAAAACAACGCCCTTTGGAGTCGCACGAGTCACTAAAAATAACCTGGTTTGGAAACAAATGCACATTGCAATAAAAGGGGGAGGGTGGCCATCAACGGGTGTGTTCTGTGAAATTTAGTTGACTGTAAACTGCTGAGCCTTGCAGTCACAGGGGTGGGACACCTAGCTGAAGGAGGTAAGGAACTAGGCGAATTTTCCTCGATAGGCCAGATTAAAGAGAGTTTGCCTCAATTCTGGATGGAGTAATACTCGACAGGCTCAGAAAGAGAAGTAGAGAAAGGACAGGTGAGGAGGGGGAGCGTGCATGGTGACAGCTAGCCTACCTGTTTCTGTTTTACGTAAAGAAAGGCAATGCCTCAAAAGCCAATTAAAGAAGGCCAAAGGTACAGCATATGTGATACAGCACATATGCTGTACCAGTCATTAGATAGCTGGAAACCACAGAATAGGAAGTGTCCGAGACAGCAACCATAATGAATAGCAGGTACCTAGAGAACACTGGGAAAATGATCTCCAATAATAAGCTGCTAAAGGAGTATCTCAAGTAGGGGAAAAGAAAAGAGTACTGAAAAGGAGGAAAGTAACAACCATGTACTCCAGCAGAATGAGAAAGTGGCTGACACAGAGAAATATAAGCAATGGCAGTAGATGTCTTGACTGAGTGACAGTATGGAAGTACTTAGCAACAGCAATAAAGGCTGAGGTTTACCTCATCAGAGAGGATAGAGCATATTCAACTGTCATATTCAACTGTTTTGTCTTGAATTTGAAAGAATCATCCATATTAATAATCATATTAATTTTGATATTGATAATATTAATATTGATATTAGTAATCAATGACCTCACTAACTGAACTAATTTAACACACCCTTTTCAGTAAGTGATTCAGTTTCACAGAATCAGGATCATACACATCATGCCTGTTGGGTATATACCTTTACTAAATTTTCTAGAAACTTGCTTCTAGTGAAGAAGAAGAAATTCTAACAAAAAATTTTGAATTTAGAAAAAGCCTATTTCAAATGGGAATGTTTTCAAGAACAGTATTTGTGGAGCAATGAAGGTCAACAACAGAAGTGTCCAAAGTGATACTAATGGCACTAAATACAGAGGTGGCCATTGTTTTGGTCTGAAAAATAGGGTAAGAGATTTGCAAATCAGTAAAAGTCTTTCAAATAATCTCTCTTCAGTGTAGAATAATCCACTAATTTCTACCAGTCCAAATGTGATCGATTTTGTGTAAACTGATCAATAGAAGCAAAACAATGTCAGAAAGAAATTAACATTTTTAAAGTTTGACATTTCAGTATTTTGATTTATTGTACAAATTGACTGAAACTGTAGGCATCAGCGTAAAATCATAGGGGTGCAGACTGCGACGATTCCGTAAAATTAGCTGATATTGAGATCAAAAGGTGCACTATCAGATGATGGATTTAAACACTTTTAAATAACTAGTCAGTAAAAATGTTGATGGATAAGTTAGCTGACAATTTTTGATTAGCTGCAGCACCATTCGACGTCCAATTCCACGGAGCAGGTGGCATGCTGCTTGTTCTCCATCACTTTCTAATAGTCAATTGGCTTATTGACTGGAACCCCAAGGCTCCCAGGGACCCTAATCTAGCCCTTCCTATGATACAGGGCCTCTGGGAGGTAAACCAATCCCAGGCCTCTCACTGATTTTTCTGCTTGGGATGGATTGGAAATATCTTGATGAGAACTCAGGACTACTTCTCACACAACGACAGATGGTACAAGAGGAGGCTCCATTCCCCTACCCCCATCCCGCTCTATATAATCCTCTGCTCGTTCACATCCTGCTCTGTACATCCATCCCTATCATTTTTCCCCCGTTTTCTTTTTTTGTTTTACTAGTGTCTCAGAGCATTTTGTCTCCTGCTGGGGTTTTTTAATCAGTCTATTTGTGTGGCCTCGTGATAAACAGTAGGAGAATAGCCTGCCCCTTCCTACAGCGAGAGATCACACATTACCCAGTTACACCATTACTAACTGAGCTGACATATGCCAGCAGTCTGGATTATCAACATGGGCTGAAAATATGTAGAAAAAGAGGCACCCCATTGTGTTGTGTATTTTGTTGCAGAGAATTGGTTTTTACGATGGATGGATGGATGGATGGATGGATGGATGGATGGATGGATGGATGGATGGATTTGTCACGGTTGCTCCCACTCCTGGGAAGTAGACCTTTAAACTGATCTGCTGATAAGACATAATTTATTAATATTTCATATCAATGATATAGTTAGCATGAGTCTGTTCCTTAAATTCCTTACCAAATTCCTAACCAGTCAGTCAGTCTACAGTACAGTAGACCCTGATTTTCACAGGGGTTATGGACCACAGTTGTGTCTAATTATTTAATTTCTCTGGATTAATAAAGTATTTTTGAATTTTAATTTGAATTAAATTGAAAAATGCTTAGAAGTGCCTATTTCAATAGGTCAAAGACCAAATGTACCTCAATATGATACCCTGATATGAAATGGCTTAAGCAGGGGAACTGCAGTGCCTTTATCAGTACTGCACTGATAAAGTTTATATTAGTCCCAGCAGGTCTTTCACTAGATCCCCCCGTGTAGTTCCCCTTGATTAAGGAAGATTATCAGTGGTCTTGTGTGTCTTCCATTTTCTAATTTTTGCTCCCACAGTTGATTTGGTAAAAGTTCACCTACTCGCTATGAAAAAATAAACTGTTATATCTCCTACACAGAAACACACAGAGGCACCAAACTTTCAGTAATTGATCAACATTAGGTGTCCTACAATACCCAATGGTCAAATAATGACGTCACTTAGGCCACGCCCCCTGAGAACAGGAAGTGTCATGTTTTACTGTGAACGGTCGCTATCTTACCCCTTTGACCTAATCAACATGAAACTGTGTCCAGAGACAGAACACATGTTGGTGTGTTGTGGATTCCAACCCCGACCAGCTTCGATGGAGCAGGTGGGCGTGGTGGCGTGGCGAAGTGACCTGTAACGCCGTTGTCATACGTTTGGCTCTGAATTCCACAGTTTCGGGCCGAGCTGCTCCAAACTCACTAGGATGGATCCTTATCCACCCCCCGACAGAAATCCATAATAAAATTTGGTGGGCGTGTCCTAATTTCTCTATAGCGTCCCCTAGAATATTTTATATGATCAGCCCCAAGCCATGCTTTAACCTAGAATTACAAAACTTGGTACACCTGTGTATCTTGTCAGGACGTACAAAAAAGTCTCTTGGAGCCATGGTCTAAACCAGGGGTGTCAAACTCCAGTCCTCGAGGGCCGCTGTCCTGCAACTTTTAGATGTGCCTCTGCTGCACCACACCTGAATGGAATAATTAGGTCGTTAGCAAGGCTGGGAGAACTGATCTACACAAGGAGGAGGTAATTAAGCCATTTCATTCCAGTGTTTTGTACCTGTGGCACATTTAAAAACTGTAGGACAGCGGCCCTCGAGGACTGGAGTTTGACACCCGTGGTCTAAACCCAACAGGAAGTCGGCCATTTTGGATTGAAGTTCAGATTTTGACCCCATTTTTGACGTTTACAGCCTTCGTATTTGATTGAACTTCTAGGGATTTCGATTGATCGGCTTCAAATTTGGTCAGTCTGTTCATAAGGCATGGCCGATTTTTAGTTATCCAAACGGTGAGTGTTTGAGCATGCTAAAGGGGGGTTACAAGGGGTCAAAGTTCATCTACTAGCCAAGAAAAAATAAACTTGTATCTCCTACACAAAAACTCACAGAGGCACCAAACTGTCAGTGATTGATCATTATCATCGGGTGTCCTACAATATCCAATGATCAAATGACGACAGCACTTAGGCCATGCCCCCTGAGAACAGGAAGTGTCATGTTTTACTGTGAACGGTCACTATCTTACCCCTTTGACCTAATCAACATGAAACTGTGTCCAGAGGCAGAAGACAAGTTGGTGTGTTGTGGATTCCAACCCTGACCGGCTTCGATGGAGCAGGTAGGTGTGGCGGAGTGCCTTGTACGCCATTGCCTTACATTTGCTTCCAGATTCCACATGTTTTGATCGAACTGCACCAAACTTGGGATGAGTGATCCAGGTGGGATGCTTGACAATCTTATATTGTCATATTCTGACGTCATCTAAGCCCCGCCCCCTCAGAACAGGAAGTGCTATTTTTTTCCTTGGAAAGTTTCATCTATGGCTCTCTTGACCTAATCAAGATGATTCTGTGTAGGATGACAGATAAGAAGTTGGTCTCACTTGCTTTAAAGTGCCAAGAGAATTCAATGGAGGGCGTGGCCATGGCGATGTGGCGAAATGACCTGTAAAGCCATTGCCATACATTTGGCTCTGATATATACTGTATATATATGAAGTATACTAACAGTATGCTTGTACCAATTTTGACATTATAACCTTAAACACACTTAAATATCATTGTACCACAATGCAATTTTAAGAAATATATTAAATGAAAGTATACATTAAGCGAACAAAATATGTAGTTGCTCAAGTGAACCAATGAAACAATATGCTTTTAAAGATATTTTGTGCATATTTTAAAATATATGGTCAAAATAGAATTTTTTAAAAATTCACTTAAAGCTTACTTTAAAAGTAAACTATTAAATATACTGAAATTTCATTATGTTTTAAATTACATCTTTAAGCTATTGAAGTATGCCTTTTTAGGTGCCTTAACAGTCTTTTGCTATTTTATTAAAATGGCAAATAAAAAAAAGAAATTAACAAACTTTATAGTGGAATTTGATGTAATGTTGTTTAACAAAGTAGTAAATAGTGAGTTCATACCTCAAAATATCAAACATTGACAGTTTAGTGACAGAGGTTCTACAACAAAGAGAAAACTTGTCCTGAACACTAAATGTAGCAGGTATCTTCAGTTCTACATCTCTCCAAATATGATCTGTTGTTTTCAGTTTTTTAACTAAAACACAGAAGCTGTCTTTACTCAGTCCATTTTCAGATGTATGATGTAGGATCTGTTAGTGAACGGCATTAGCTTCAGAACACACTTCAGACCAGATGGTGACTGTAATGCACACTTTCAGTTTTTTCTTTTAAAACGTCACAAAAAGAACAGCAACACCGTGAAGCCAGGGAGGATAAGAGATGTTCTCCAAATTAACCATTTTTACTCGCGAAATGTTGGCTTAAAAGTAGAGAGGGCCTTGATAATAGACCTCCTAGTCCGACCTAGACGATAACACAACTGAACAAGAAATGGAAATGAAATGTGGGTCACTAAAGGAGCCCAAAAGGAGCAGTACATACAGTGCAGTACATATATTGTGCTAATTTTCTTAAGCATGTTGTCTTCTTAAACTTTTAATATATTGACAATTTGTACAATTCTGTGATAGTATATTGGCAATGTACTCTTGAAAAATGTGAAGATATTGGATACACAATGTAATTAGTTTCACCTGAAAAGTGTGTTGTAATTGATCCTTCTGTTGTCTGGTAGCATGATGTGTTTGCAGTACTGTAGTGTGTATGAAGCATGCAATGAAGAAAGTGGCAAAGCAGAATAATAAGACATTAAGTAACTTTCCAGAATACTTACTTACACTTATTTAGCAACCCAGAACAGGGATTAGAACAAACTTAGAATCCAGAAAAACTACCTTAGCAACTACTTTCTAGACTCCCATTCTTCCAACCCAGAAAAGCAATTAGACCAGAGGATACTTACTTATCCTTATCTACCAACCCTGAATAGGAGTATCTAGTTTATATACTTTAGACCAGTGGTCCCCAACCCCCGGGCCGCGGACCGGTACCGGTCCGTGAACCAATTGGTACCGGGCTGCGCAAGAAATAATTAAATATTTCCGTTTTATGTATTATATGAGTCTGGAGGATCTTTTATTTTGAAAATCCTTTAACCGGATTCTCTCTATACACAGTAAAAAATGCTGGGTTATTTTCATAACCCAACTTCTGGGTAAGAGATGCTGGGTCATATGTTGGGTTACTTTGACCCAATATTGGTTCAAAAGTAGTGACCCAGCGGTTGGGTTGACTTTTTTTTTTTGTTTTAATGAACTCCACTTAACTGATTCTGTTAGGTTTCAGGTTCAGTTGACTCAACACTTTACCCAATTGGTTGGGTCAAATACAGTTTGACCCAACCAATTGGGTAAAAATCCATTGCCCTCTTCACAAACCTCCATTTTCAACTGGACTGTGACCTGATCAGACAACACTGGATTTCTCAATTCAAAGAAAACATGGTAAGTTACAATATCATGGCATAATATTTTTAAAGTTTATAGGGTTATTGTATTCTTCATATACTACAGATTTTTTAAATTAAATTTATGTAACTTTAATTTAATTATTTGATTTAACCTATCATCTTCGTTGATAGGGTAATGTTTTTGAAATAATTCATTTAATTCAAAGATAATTTATCCAATTTGGTTTAAAAAAAAGGTGAGGGTGTGGGAGGGAGAGATAGCGCTTTGCCCCCTGGTTTTCGCGGGCCTCGTTCACTAGCGCGCGCAAAAGGTGGTAGCTTAGCCAGAATGCTAATAACGGATCTATAGCGACAAGTAGGGACTGGAGGCTTTGCAGTAGCGGTGTCCGAAGCGATCAGTACAGGCTATACAGGTATTCATAGTAATATATCAGTAATATAACTGTTAAATGCCATTTTCATTAAGCCTTTTATTTCTTACTGAACACACTATGCTATGCTGTTATACGGTTAACCTGGGTGAAACCGATTGAGGCAGTGGAGAAGAAAAAAAAAAGTATGCACCAGCAATGGCAGAGGAGGGGAAGCTAAAGTTGGATAATATGCTTTCTGTCAAATAAAAGTAACTTTTACAGATTTCTAGTGAAGATTTAACTATGTAACAATAAAATATCTGCTCGATTTATTGAAATATCTCTTAATTTAAAAGTGCTCCGACATGTTTGGAGTCGTCCCCACCGGTGTTCTGTCAGATCAGCACACTCTGCGATGGCATATGCTTAACACAAACTGACGGCTATACTGTATCTGTCATTACCATATGATTTTATGTAAGCAGCAACATCATCATGACGCAGAAATTAGATAATGCGCACGTATGTTATTCTGGCCATTATTAGCCACCAAGGTGGAATTAAAAACATACAGTTATTAGTGAAAACAGCTGGATTAACTTTTGGGTTTACACAGATCTGCTTCATGTTGTCAGGTATCAGGTTGCGCTGAGGGGAGAGCTGGTGAAAACAAGACTGAACAGTGTGATCTCTCCTGGTGTCCCAAAAAGTGATGTTTTACATTTGTTCAGGGTTATTAGCTGCTAAACATATAGTCAATGTCCTATTATTTTTTCTTATTTACTGTAAAATATTTGGTGATTGTCCTAAATAAAATATTTTTGCACACATTGTACAGGTTATTTTCCACATAGGAAAAAAATGACTCAAATTGTATCACTTTTTTCCCTGAAAGATCTGAAAGATGGATGAGTTTGTAAAACAGAAGCTGACTGAATGGAAACTTTCTGACCTAATCCCTGCTTTTGAAGGTAGGTTAAGTATATACATGTGTGTGTGTGTGCGTGCGTGCGTGGGTGTGTGCGCGCGTGTGTGTGTGTGTGTACTTAAAAGCATGCATTGGCAGGAATTCTTTGGATTGAAAATATTAATATGTAATTTCTAATATATTTCAGCTGAAAACATTGATGAAGAAAGCTTCTTTCTTTTGGATGCTAACTGCCTGACATCCCTGATTCCTCACCTTGGTCCTCGTCTGAAATTTCAACGTCATTTTGCAAAATTTCTTGAGGTATGCTTTGAGTCATAGGACAAGACAAAATGGGATATGTGTGTTTTAAATGTGGGATGTCTTTAGGACATAACATAAGGAATTTTTTTTCTCACCTAAGAGTAATTCATAACACATATTCAACTTCAAGATATGTCCAGTGTGCTCAAAGTGAGCACACTGGACATCTAGCCCTAAAACAACTGAAGATGCTGATCCTACACCACATGCTGAATTAGAGAGTGGAGTTTCTTCTGTTGGAAGAGCAGCATTTGTAAGTTAAGCTGCACAATCAACCTTTCCTACATAACATATTGACATCCATTCTTACTAATTAAAATTAAAAATGACACATCTCATCTTTTCTTAAATTTCTAAGAATATTAAACTGCAGCTAAATAACAGCTATTTTATTTTTCACTATTTATCTGTAGAACATCCGTGAGATCCTCAGTGCCTCCCCTGAAGGTAGACCTGTGGTTATCAGTCTTGATGGAAATCAGCATATATCCATTCGTGAAAGACGGTGCATGGTCAGAACACTTGTGTCACACCTGATGGATCAATATGGAGAAAAGTGAGTATTTCTTGTAAAAACTGGATCAATTAGGTTGTTTTTGTGACATTTTGCTCTTGGTGAGAACATTAACGGCATTGTGCAGTGCTCACCTAAGTAAAATTTCTCCAGTAAGAAGTCTTAAAGTATGTGTTGGGCTAATAAAAACTAGATTTTTTGGAAATTGTTTGTGTTTTAAGGTTTCTGCTCTATGTTTTCATCTTACAATAACTAATTAAAATAAAATATTTTACTTGCCTGTCTTACTGAGTGTAATTTTTTTTGTTTCCAGCCCATCTTCAGACACTAAAGCAATTCTGGCATCTTCGATTGTGGACCAGTTTCCATGTTTAAGAGACAGCCATGGCACAGGATATGTAAGTTTTCACACTTCAGAGAACTAGCACACAAGTACTTCAACAACTTGCACAATGGTTAGCATTAAATATCATTGTAACTATGGTGTTTGAGCTTTGAGTTGTAGGTTTAATAAAAAATTT
Organism: Xiphophorus hellerii; assembly: GCF_003331165.1. Lineage (NCBI taxonomy): Eukaryota > Metazoa > Chordata > Actinopteri > Cyprinodontiformes > Poeciliidae > Xiphophorus > Xiphophorus hellerii. The sequence goes on along the minus strand of NC_045688.1, from coordinate 20,279,905 downwards.
GGACATTAAAACAGAAAGGCTAACATTTAACTTTTATATTTCTTTTGTTAAAAATGTTCAGGACGCCTGGTTTACCCGCGGAAGACAACACAGGCCAGCAACTGGCTTTCTGGAGGAGCGTCTCCGTAATGTAAGGAAAAGGCATCAACCAAGGAAGAAGATGCTTTCAGCCCCAGAAGCTCCACCAAAAAGATCAAGTTTGCCTGGTACTAGCACATAGACTTTTTCCAAGCCCTATTGTTTTGAGCAGCAATCTAAGCTCTTATTGCTGTGAATTACCTCACATTTTTTTTCTTTTAATTCCTGTAATATTTTTTTCCCCACAGAACCAACCATCAGTGCTGAGCGTGCCATCCAGATGACAGAATGGCTAAAAAATAACTTCTGGCCCGCAGACCAGGTTGTCCAATACATGCGGGAAACTGCAGTATATCGCGCAGGATGGATCCGCTCAAGTGGGACAATCCCAATGCAGCAGATTTTTGCAGAGTTCCCACGTTTGTTGGACACACCAGGGATGGTGAGGTTATACCTCATATTGAGATCAGTTAAATGTTAAACAATAAACTGCAATACCATGTGAAAATGTACAATTACAATCAAACTCAAAATGTCAAACTACCCAGAACATACATTTGTAGCACCCATGAAAGGTTGAATGTAATAGTTCATTTCACTTTTACATTTGATTTGTATTTTTGTCTTTTCTGATTGTTAGATTTTGCAGGACTTTGCCGTTTTATATCCACAGTCTTGTGGAAAACTGACAGAGAACTGGAACACCTTGTTCTCATCAAAGGTCATTCGCATGGGGAAGAAGGAGGAGAGCGGTCTTCTGCCTGAGATTGAGTTGCTTCCACAAGGTATTGAAGCTCAAAAGGAACATTTTCTGAACTAATTTTTTTCTTCCTGTGGCTCTTTTTTGATTGTGTAGCATTTTAATCTGAGTTTTTCTTTGACAGACAAACAAGGTGACGTGGCACTGCAGCTGCTGCCAAAACTCCTCCCTGCTGTTCCCTACAGAGTTGGGCGAAAGGTGGTCAGACCCAGCAACCTTGAAGTCCAGCAAGCCTTCATTGATGTCCAGCCAGTAAGTTCATGTCAGAATGAGTTCTTTGCTGTTTAAATGTAGTTGAAACCAGAAGTTTAAAACAAATATGCTTTTTTTCCCTCACTGTTCTCTCTGTCATTAATCTGGAATTTACCAAGTCCTAATTGACGTAAAATAAGAATTTTAATGTCATATAACACGAGACAGCGTTGACCAAAAATATGTCTTTTTATATAGTATATGTAAACTTCAAACGCAAGGGTCTTTTGATAATGTATCAAACAAAAATCATATAAGAATTAGTCAAAAATTATTAGTGGGGAATGTTCCTCCTTACCTTTAAATGACTAATGGCTTCCTTTCTGCTTTTTCCACACACCAGATTGGGACAAATATGGTGGAATATCTTGGAAGTACAGCAACAGAGCATCCACGTGTTCTCATGCTTGGGGACAGGTATTGTTGTTCCCAAGCATTTGTCGTCATAAATGGAACTGCTTTGGAATATCCATCTCTTTTGGGGGCCGTTGATGGCTGTTTCAAATCATTCTTCGTTTTTGATGTGAGTTATCCGAAGTCGTGTATCCAGATTTGGGATTTTCTCCAAACTGTGATATATGAAATCCCAGGAAACGAGTCACCCCCGATAAAATTAATGAGGGCACAGTTGGAGGCCATGGAAGAATAAATGCAATTCTTCAATAACCCTTAAATAAGTTTTAAATGTTCTGATTGAAAAACCTTCTTTGTTACTATGTTACTATTTTTTTTTTACATTTCCTTCAAACTCTTTTGATGAAAATATTTCGTTGTGTACACCAATAAAGTTAAAAAAGGGTGCAGATTTAATCAATTGTTTATATGTAACTTTTACATGTCTGTATTAAAAATTTCATGTATGTTGGAATGTATAACATTTGCAAATAAAAGTTCTTTTGAGCTAATCTGAATGTTTTTAGTTAAATTTTTATAGTGAATTTTAAAGTAGAAAAGGAAAAAAAAATTAAAAATAAAAATATGGTGGTAAAATGACCCTTTTAATGGGTAATAAATTTCAACCCAATATTGAGTCATTTTAACTTTGGGCAGTGGTCAATTTAACCCAAGCTTTAGGTTGCAGCTATGACCCAATGTGCTGGGTCAAACCCTCAACCCAACCCAGTTGAGTTAAAACAACCCAGCGTTGGGTCGGTCCATATATGACCCAGCGCTGGGTTACGTATTGGGTTATTTTCAACCCAGCAGTTTTTACTGTGTACTAACATTATGCTTGTACCAATTTTGACATTATAACCTTAAACACAATTAAATATCATTGTACTACAATGATATTTGTGGTACAAAAATTAACCTCAAATATGCAATGCGGGCTTTGATGTTTGTAACTAAACTTAAGCTTGACGTCTTTAAAAGTCTTCCAGACTCGTAACCTGCTGAAGTGAGGTAACGTCTTGCGCGGCAACATTGAGCCCACAAGCAGCAAAATGAGTAAGAAACAGATCAGATGTCTTTGGAAAGTTTCTTTGTGAAGGGGAAAAGGCCCAGAGAAGAGACAGGAGATTGGATTTATCCCGGTAGGTGATTCCCACATTACAAGCTCTGCATGATATGGTGACCGGCTCGTTAATGAGGCATTGAAGCCTTCAAACTGTTTCACTACATAGAGACCAAGCACCCTGTGCATAAGCAACACTTCGGGTGTCATTGTCTCTCATCACTCCCAGATGGGACCGTCTGGCTGCAGAGAAACAAGCTCAGGGCTTCCATTAGTCATTATCAGTTAAAATTTTCACGAAAGTAAAATGTTGGTTTTTGTGACGTATCTGTATTTTGTATCTTATTTTGAAGGGATATGTAAACGTTACCATGGCGACCAGAGTCTGAGCGTTAGGACAGTGGTCCAGACGAGATGAGAGGAGTAGAGCTTGTGAGTTTTAGGTCTGGTTCACACGGCACAATTTAAGGATTGTCGCCGATTTTCCAAACCTCTGTGACCACACACGACACGAGCCGGTAAAAGTCCAACAGGTTCGATCGGTTCGTGAGTCCAGCCACACGGCAGGAGCAACACACCACAGAACCGATTCCAGAAGAAAATCCAGTAAAACCCCCAACATACTATATGTGAATTTAGAATAATCAAACACGCATGATGATGTAGAAGCAGTAGTGACAGTTTGTGGACTCATTTTAAGCGATAAAAAAGAAAAGGCGTTTGACAAAAGATGGCGGGAGCAGCCGCTCTATTTGCTGCTCTATGATTTGGAGGCGAGTTATGTTTGTTTGTAGTTAACATTTTTAACTGAATAAACATAACCACATATAATAAACATGTATAAAAATGACCTTTACATATAGTAATAAACATTTCCACATATCACCTCCGATGTCCACCGGACTCTCAGTTGCGCCATGTCAATTGTTTGGGATTCCCCTCCGTTCTTACGTCACCGCGCTTTCTGATTGGCTACCTGTCACATTCAACAGGCTGCGTTCTCGCTCCCAATCAGGGAAAACCCCACAGGCTGCGACAATCGCTCCAAGACAATGTTGAATATGTCCGATTTTAGATTGGGTGTATTCAACACACCACCACGTAACACACCACACACTGCAGGACGTTGTAAGATTTTTGTAAAGGTAAAATCAGAGCCCCCCCCCCTATAAAAAAGAGGCTTTAGTGGGAACACCAACATGCAGAAGCATTATCTGACGGTTCCCCCCCAATGTAATTTGATCACAAAAATAGTACACTTAAGATATATTAATCAAGCATGTTCATATTACATAAAAAGCTGTGTGCAAAGTAGAACTTTAATTGTTACAAAAACGCACGTGAAAGTACACTTAGTCCACTTCAAATTGTGATTTTCTGCAATTTAATTACAATAAAACTACACTAAGCACAAACTAACATACTTCAAGTTAATAAATCCCTAACAAAGTATACTGATGATTAGTCTGGCTTCAAGTAGTATTTATTTTTCACAAGGAATCGTACAGAAATCATAATTTTGAATGCACATGATATTGGATATAATTTTTTGTCATGAAGCCTAGGCGCAAATTCAAACTGGAAGACTCTTTTATCCCCACCGGGACCCGTTAATTGAAGCGACCTGCCCACAATCGTCGACCTATCAACGCCGGACCAAGCCACGTCACGTCCAATCACCGACCAAGTCCCAGCTGATAAGGACCTTCATCCATGGTGTCCTTCGCTCTCCAGCCGAGCTCAACCTGTTCAGCTGCACGCCTCAGCTCTCAGTCAGCCATCTCACCAGATCCTTTTCGTCGTCATTGCTCGTCCTTCCACCTCTAATGTCAGTCACAAAAGCCGCTTAGCCGCGGGCTCGGCGCCTTCTTTTCCTTCAGACGCTCCTCAGATGGAAGAAGAGTTCCTTACGGTCCAGGCCTCATTCATTCCAGACAGCTTCTCCCGCCGCTCTCTCGCCGATCTGGGATCTACCGGCCCTCGCTCCTATGCCACCCGCTTCACGATCTGTCTCTGGCAAGTGGACACATAATCCCACCGTCTACGTTGCATACATCCCCTGGCAGCCTTTCTCCGCCCCGGCCGGGCCGCAACGTCTCGCTGCTTCGATCTACGCTGCCGTTTCCTCCCAGCTCATCGTCCACCATCTTCCTTTCCACCGCCAGCGTTCATCGCACCGCCTTCCCACTGGTTCCCCGCTTTGGCTCAAATCCGCATGGCCGCTGTCAGCCCGCCCGTCAGCACCTCCCATCGGACTTCCCACGCCACGCCGGCCTCGGGCTTCGGGGGTAAGATGTAGCCTTCACGTGCCTCATTCACTCTTTACAACGCGACAAAACGTAGGAACTTTATTAGTTTATCCCCTTCCTGAACTCGCAGGCCCTACTCGCATGCGCCTTTCAGGCTGCGTTCCAAACTTCATCATTCTTACATCAATTAGTTACATTGGGGGCTTCCGTACTTCCCATGCATGTGTTCTCGCTCTTTTTCGCAGTTAAAACTGCTTATCTGATGTTTTCATGTCGTGGCCTTTTTCTCCAAGCCGCCTTTAAACGCATCATGAGTGCTGAGACGCTCGCGCTGGGTTACCCAGAGGGCAGCGAAGGAGAGCGCAGGCGCGTTAGAACCTCGGCAACAATCAGCAAACGCAAAGAACCGTGCAAATGTTTCCCCAAACCAACCGACTGAGGCGAATAGGGCCGTTTGATACAGGCAATCATAGCTAAAAGTTCACTCTCATAAATACAGATAGCTAAAAGGCGACTCTAGCACTTCAGTTAGCTAAAAGGCGACTCTAGTACTACAGATGGCCAAAACGTGACTAGCAATTCAGTTAGCTAAAAGGTGACTCTAGTAATTCAGTTAGCTAAAAGGTGACTCTAGTAATTCAGTTAGCTAAAAGGTGACTCTAGTAATTCAGTTAGCTAAAAGGTGACTCTAGTAATTCAGTTAGCTAAAAGGTGATTCTAGTAATTCAGTTAGCTAAAAGGTGATTCTAGTAATTCAGTTAGCTAAAAGGTGACTCTAGTAATTCAGTTAGCTAAAAGTCGACTCTAGTAATACAGATAGCTGAAAGTCGACTCTAGTAATTCAGATAGCTGAAAGTCGACTCTAGTAATACAGATAGCTAAAAGTCGACTCTAGTAATACAGATAGCTGAAAGTCGACTCTAGTAATACAGATAGCTGAAAGTCGACTCTAGTAATACAGATAGCTGAAAGTCGACTCTAGTAATACAGATAGCTGAAAGTCGACTCTAGTAATACAGATAGCTGAAAGTCGACTCTAGTAATACAGATAGCTGAAAGTCGACTCTAGTAATACAGATAGCTGAAAGTCGACTCTAGTAATACAGATAGCTGAAAGTCGACTCTAGTAATACATATAGCTGAAAGTCGACTCTAGTAATACCTTAAGCTCGTTGACAAGTAGCCTGCAGGCTACCGATGTTGTGGTACATGTTCAGCCTCGTAGATTCATTTCGCCCTACCCGTTAAATTTTATCCTGAGCCAGGGCGGTTCTCCGCTAATAAGCAAGCTGTTCCATTTTCTCATATTTCAAGCTCATGTCCCGTCCAGTGCTTTTACGCTTCATCTCTCATCTGAAATCTGCATACCATTTTTCTCAGATTATCCTGCCACTTCCTGGTTCACTCAGCTTGTTCTCTAGCTCACTCAGGTTCCAGGCCCAGATGCGTTCGTTCCATCTCGCTTCTGAACTAATCATCATAAAGCACCCTCCGGTTTCCCTTACGGATTCGTTAACACGGCCATCAGCACTTACAAGCCGCCCTGAAGCCACGGCTTTTTATAAAGGAACCAAACCCCCTCATCATCGCCTGGGTCCAAGTCAAGTAGTCGCACGGCACTTTTCAACTAGCCAGCCAAATCAATCAATCAAATTCCTATCGTATAGCATGTCGTAAATGGATTAACATAAATGCGCTTTAAGAGCTCAGGAAACCGTCCGATTCACATTTACCTTGATTGGTTCCTTGTACTCTCAAACTGCATCAGCCGTTGTCGTAAGAGCTCACGTTCAGCGTTATGAAGTAATCGTTAGAGGCCGTTCAGAGCTGTTTGTTCAAGAGACCGGGAGCGGGTCAACGAATAAAAGTAAGTTTTCTCCGCGTTCAAGCAGGATTCGTATATCCGAGCAACTTAAATTCAGGTATGACAATCTAAAGAGTTATCATCACGATAACGTTTTTGCGGTTTATTTGTCGTCTCGCTGCCATCTGCTGGTACAAAAAAAAAAAAAAAAAATTAACTCCATAGCAAGTGAAAATAATAGCTTCATTCGTCTCATCTTCTGTATTTCTCGTAGACCACTCTCAGCTCTATTTAATAAATTTCGAACCAGAAATCTCTCCTCTCATCCCTTACCGGATGCTTGTGGCTGCTGTAGTATTTAAAGATCTCACTCAACAAAGCTTTTTAGCAGCAAGGTGTCTTCAGCGCAAGTGCTTTTATATCATAACAGCTCAAGAACCAAAGTCATGCATAGGGAAGCAACAAACAAAATATGATATCAAGTCAAGTTCCATCATTAACTTTGTAATTGAGCATGTTTCCAATACATTCTAAACAGGCGGGTTTTAGTCGAGATTAATCAAAGTCGTGTTTCAGCTGTTTTAAGGTCTCCCGGGAGTTGCTCCAATCCGCGGGGTTTAGATGCTGAATGCTCCTTCTCTTTCTGGCCTGGTCCCAGGGTCGTAGAGCGGCTCAAACCGAAAGACCTCATGAGCCTGGGAGGTTGATGCTTTACGGCAGATCCTCATTGTTTTGTGGTGCCAAGTCGTTCAGTGATTTGCAAACTAACAACGGTATTTCAAAGTCAATTCTTTGGGCAACAGGGAGCCAGTGTCGGGATCTTAAAACTGGCGTTTCATGCTCCATCTTCCTGGTTTTTAGCGAGAACGCGATCAGTAGCATTTCTGATCAGCTGCAGCGTTCGATTGATTTGTCGGAAAGACCCGCGAAGTCGCGTGGCAGTAACCAATGTAACTGAAGATAAACACATGGATGATGATCTAGATCTGGCGAGTCGTTGTTCTTTATTCCAATAAGTGCAAAAAATTTTACATAATTTATATATGGGCATATATATATAAAAATCCCCAGTTCATCTTCAGTATTCTTTTCACGTAATGAGTATCTCTCCACCGTGTTCGCAGCTTCCCTCAGTGCCAGACGAGCACTGCACGATCCACTGGTGGTGGTTGGTCAACCTCAGGCAAAAGTGCACACTCTTATGCAGCAAACGTGATGCATGTCCTTCCCCCCATCGTCCTTCACACTTTTATTTTCAGGTTCATTCTAGAATGATCTTGTCTTTCGCCCGTTTCCTCTAACGTCACCCTCTGAGTCTGATCCTAGCATCAGCATCCCACCTTCAGTAGCAGGCAGTTATTTTCTCACTCTAGTCTATTCATTCTCCCATCCTCTTTTGCTATCTCACAGCTAGCTTCCTTCCACCAGCTAACATATCTTTTCATAGCATCCACTTTACCTTTGTTCACCTTCATCTACCATCTTCTCGTCTCTTACCTCTATCTCTGCAATCATCTTCTAATTACTCCTCGAGACATAGCCCGTAAGCCCCTAGTTAGCCTAGCTCCTCCTGCCTCTAATTCTGAGCTTCGGCCCCGGCCTCAGCTCTTTTTGGGGGGATCTCATTCTCTATCAGTAATATCACTCCATAGTATCATTATTTCACCTCTACTGGCCTTCACCCATCAGCATTCCACCTTCCCTTGCCCCGCTGTGTCCCCGCTCACCCATAGTGATCACTCTTCTCCCAGCGGCACTTCTCCCTATGCCTCGAACCATTCCCAGCTGTCCTTCAGCCATCTGCCTCTCTCCTCTAATGCCTCGCTGCGCTTCCAGCATGCTTCTTTTTCTAACCAGCTGCCCCTCATCCCTTGTCCTGTTCCTTCCTCTGCTGGTCCCTTCCATGTCTTCGTTACCTCCTAAGCCCTGCCGCTACCAGCTGGCTTCTTTTTCTAGCCAGCTGCCCCGTATCCTTTTCCCCGCTCCATCTCCTCTATTCAATGCGTCCCTTTATCTTAAGCCCTGCTCCCTCTATCCTATACCCTGCTTTAGTTAATGCTGGCGTTTTTTAACCAGCATCCCCCATCATATGCCCTGCTCCCCTCATCCTACACCCTCCTTTAGTTAATGCTGGCGTTTTTCAACCAGCATCCCCTGTCTTATGCCCTGCTCCCCTCATCCTACACCCTCCTTTAGTTAATGCTGGCGTTTTTCAACCAGCATCCCCTGTCTTATGCCCTGCTCCCCTCATCCTACACCCTCCTTTAGTTAATGCTGGCGTTTTTCAACCAGCATCCCCTGTCTTATGCCCTGCTCCCCTCATCCTACAACCCTCTTTAGTTAATGCTGGCGTTTTTTAAACCAGCATCCCCTCTTCTAAGCCCTGCTTCTATCCCTTCATTCTCACCCCACGCATTCCCCGCCGGCTTTCCTATCATCATGCCCTGCCGTGTCCTCTGCCAACTATCGCCAGCCCACGTCCATCCCACTAGTCCCGCAGCATTTCCAGCCGGCTCATCCTCCAGCATCCCTATGCCCTGCGTTCTGCTACCCCATGCCCCGTTGTGTCCTCAGCCGGCCGTCACCTCCCAACATCCCTTCCTCCCTTGTCCTGCCGTATCCCCAGCCGGCTCTCACACCACGTCCCTATGCCCTGTGTTTTGTGTATTCTACCGCCTCTTGCCCTGCAGCATTCCCAGCTGGTCTTCACTTCCCGTCCTACTCTCCCTCTCCTTTAACTGTCATGTCACGTCCTTTACGTTATTAACTCGGTAGCCAAAGTCAGCGCAACTTCTTTCCCCCTTTTACTTTCTGCCTTATATTCACGGCCTCGGCCCCGGCCTCGGCCTCTTTTTGGGGGATGACGTTCCTAACAGCATCGGGGATGCTCATCTGAAGCCTATCGCTAACGCTGCGATAACCGTTATCCCCAGCCGGGGCCCGAGCGCCAAAGACTTTAAATTCTGTTTGTCAATAAACTCTTCTAATTGTCTTCTCATCTCCGTCTGAGTCTCTCCAGATTGAAATGAAGCCTAGGCGCAAATTCAAACTGGAAGACTCTTTTATCCCCACCGGGACCCGTTAATTGAAGCGACCTGCCCACAATCGTCGACCTATCAACGCCGGACCAAGCCACGTCACGTCCAATCACCGACCAAGTCCCAGCTGATAAGGACCTTCATCCATGGTGTCCTTCGCTCTCCAGCCGAGCTCAACCCACCACCACCCCTTCTCCTCCATTCGCCCGGTCCCGAGGCCCGCACCCTTCTTCAACCTCCACCACCAGTGCCGGGCCCCGGGGGATGACGTTCCTAACAGCATCGGGGATGCTCATCTGAAGCCTATCGCTAACGCTGCGATAACCGTTATCCCCAGCCGGGGCCCGAGCGCCAAAGACTTTAAATTCTGTTTGTCAATAAACTCTTCTAATTGTCTTCTCATCTCCGTCTGAGTCTCTCCAGATTGAATTATTTTTATGTTTAAAAAAAGCAGCATGACTTTGACTTCAGTGGGAACAATCACTCCATCGACTGAGACAACCCTAGTAGGAAAAGAAAGCCATCACTCAGTGCTTATATGGCTTCAAAACTGCCATATTATCCAGACAACAGGATTTAAGTTTTTCTATTATTTTATTGCTTTGTGTAAGCTAGATGTAGCATTTTCTGAAGAAAATCAGGAAAGAAAGAAATGTTGTTTTCTTATTTGAAAGTACTTGGTGTACATAATTGTACTCAGAATGAAACCTAAGCTATGGAGCCCATAAGGGGATCTGGAGGGAAAAAGAAGAAGCAATCCTGACTTAGTTTCTCAAGATCCCGACTTATTTTCTCGAGGTCCTGAGAAATTTTTTGAAAAATTGTGCCCGCCTTTCTTGGATGAAAAAGCTGTTTTTACAGTTTCTGCAGTGCCGAGAGTGGTAGTGGACTCTAGACGAGAGACATAGAGTACGATTTACAACGTTTATGGTCTAGAGATGTTTCAGATGAGGATATTATCCTAAGAGACACAAAGCTGCAATCGGAAACCAACTTCAGATTCGGGAAATGACTAAAGGGCGATTCCTAAGAAACTGAAGGGGTAAAACCTAAAAAAAGGCAGTAAAAAGAAAAGAGGGTAACACTTTATTTGACAGGGTGTGCATAAGACTGACATGACACTGTCATAAACATGACATAACACTTGTCATGAACATGAAGGAGTCTTTATGAATGTCTATGACTGTTGTCATGAAGTGTCATTCGGTAAATAACGACACTTTTAATGCAAAGTTGCTCTAAAGGTTGCATTGAAAGTCCATTAAAACGGTCAACTTTCCACTAAAGTGACATTGTTTGCAAAATCATGCAAAGTTGGTACTTTTAATGCAACTTTTAAAGCAACTTTGCATTAAAAGTGTCATTATTTACCGACTGACACTTCATGACAACAGTCATAGACATTCATAAAGACTCCTTCATGTTCATGACAAGTGATATGTCATGTTTATGACAGTGTCATGTCAGTGTTATGCACACCTCGTCAAATAGTGTTACCGAAAAGAGTGGAAGAGAAGGTGATTCTGCTGGGGATAGAGCGTTTTCTGATTCCTCTATTCCTGATGGTCAGATTACTAATGGTTGCAGTCTAGAACAGATTAGAGGTTTTTTGGAAGTAACAAAAGGAAAACAGGATGTAGATATAGATTATTTTTTCCCTAATAGAAAATTGTTTGTGGACTCTGTGAAATGAATAATGAGACAAAGGACTTCTGATGGCTTAAGGACCACTGTGGTATATAGACGTTCAAAACTGATGCAAAAAAATAAAATAAAAATCAGAGCTCGAATTAAATGAATTACAGGAAAGTTAACAAAACAACTGATAAGATGCTGTATTTTCTTGTTTTATGGATCTTTTTTGTGTGATTATGAGTAGTTTTATATTATCTTTGAACCTTAATGATGCAAGGGATGTGAAAATACCTCAAATCTACTCTACTGGCCTCAACAAAGATGCTGACCTACAACCAATTTATCATGACGTTGAAACTTAGCAACTTTATTAGAAAATAATGCTATAACTCCTGACCATTTTTATGTGGGCGCTCAGACAGAATATGTTTAAGTTAACAGCTCTCATGGACACTGAGGTCCACCATCAGGCTTTTCATAGTGTTGGAGCTATTTATTCTTTATTTCTTTATCCATTTGAATTTTGTTAGTTTATGCTTAAATTTCTAGTTTTTGTATTATTTGCAGAGTTTATTTGCAGGTTAATAATTGTTGATTCTATTTATCTTTTGTTTTATTATTTGTTCTTATTTATTTGCTTTCTAAGACAGGAAGTAAGGTGGATCAATCCACTTTCTATAAGTGTAGGGGCCTGGTAAAGGACCAGCAGGCATTTGGGTTTGGGGCCCTTGGTTTTTACCAGAGCAACAGAAGTAGACAGGAGAACAAGGAAAGTTTGAACGTTGTAAATTTTTGCTGAAAATGAAAATAAAAGCAACCAAAATAATCAACAAGTTTGGACATTAAACTTCTTTTGCCTGCGTGAAGAATCTTGACCCCAGTGCCTTATAGTGGCTGATGGAACTTTTATTGGATGTTTGGTTTGACAAACAATCGCCACTACACATAGTTTGGATGAAGCGACCGCTGAAGTAGGTTTCCGATTGCATTTTTGGGACACCTCTGAAGCTATCAGCTATGGTGCAGCGATGAGGTGCAGACTTTTCTGTACATAATAAGGAAACTGTAATATTCAGACGCTTTGGATGGATCAACTAAGAATGAGCTGTTTTTGTTGAGGTAGCTGAGAGAAAGAGAATCTAAAGCCTTGGACAGCTGTGTCACAGGCCATCTTTCCAGCACTCCAACATCCACAGACTGTTGTTACGCAATAGCCAGCCCCGCCCTAAACCTCACAACACCCATGGGCTGAATACTGATCAGCTCTCCTTCTAACTGGTCCGGAAAACCTCTCAACCTTCGATTATTACCCTGATAATAATCAGTGCAATTGCTTTACCTGCTTTACATCCTATATGATGTAAAGCAGGTCTAGGAGAGATGATCTGTCTAAGCTGGTGTCAAAGGAGACTCAACTAGTCTTTAACTACCTACGATCCAGAAGTTATGACCTTTTTCAGTTAAGAAGCAGTCGGCTGAGTAGCCCTCACAACTGCATAACTTCAATAACTACTCCTGTCGTCCAATCAGCAACGGCGTTAAGGTGAGCAGTGTACATGTATATCCCACACTCTGCTTTGTATTATAATTTATGGTTGCGTATATACAATCACAATGACATGGAAAATATAGTATCAGACATTAAAATGAAGAAACTTGACAAAAACTAGGGTAATATCATCATTTTTTCAATGACTTTACGTCTGCGTACAGGGCCGGCCCAAGATTCCATGGGGCCCTAAGCGAAATCTGGTTTTGGGGCCTGCGCTCTATAGTCCGGAAAATATGGCAAGTTATTTTTTCAAGGAGTAATCACTAATTCAAATAAAGTTTTCAAAATTTTTTCAAAGTAACTATGTCCTCACTGCCTACTACAGACAGTGCTGATACTATACTGTTCCCCCCTCCTGAGACGCTGGATGATGGACCAGAATTGCCTCGAAGCCATGTGGAAGTCTTCTCTATAACCTCTCCGAACTCCTCCTATGCCTGAGTTTTTGCCTTAGCAGCCACGAGAGCTGCATGCCGCTTGTACTGCCGGTACCCATTAGCCAGGGCCAGGACAAGCCTCCATAAGGCCCTCAGCAAAATCTGGTTTTGGGGCCCTCTATCTCTGCTAACAATGTGGATTGCTGCAATCAAACGATTAGATCATTCCCACACCTACTATAAACTTATTGCATCTCTGACAGTATTGTTTACATTATATCTTATATGCATGTATAATATACATTTATAGGCCAGCCGATTTGTTGGCCAGTCAATTTATGGGCATTGATTTCCTTAATTTTGGGAGATCAGTTATCGGTCGATACTTACATGTGAAGCCCATCTTATCCCCTGATCCTATCTTCCTCAGCAAGATAAGATAAGGTTTAAATAACAGCTTCTGTCCTTTTCTGCTCTGCAGTGAGAGGTTTGACTAACAGACCGGCCCACCAGGTCATGTCTGCACGTTTAACAATATTCACCCCACTGTGGCAAACTCAGTGACTTTCTTGCTATATTTATATATTTCAGACAAAAAAAACTTGGTACAAACAACATATCGCCAACTACAGCTTAGAGTAGCTCTGTGGAATCTTATTATTGATGTTCTTGTTCACTTCAACAAGCTCATTGATTTATTAATATAGTAATCATGTAGCCTGATGTAGAAACGTTTTGCTGGACAATGTCAAACATTGAGAAGTTTTAATTATTGTTATCTAACTTTATCAAATGTGCTGTTTTGAAGTAAAAAAAAAAAACCCTCAGAAATATACAGAGCCAACTATCAATCAACTCATTGAAAGTCAAAACTCACTTTCACACAAACTCAAAGACACTAGCATAAATGTTCGGATGTTGAACTGGACCGTTCAAGGTTGCTATCAAGCACAATTTTTTTGACAAACATTACATTACCAAGATGCATGAAAATATACCTTTATCTTGGCTTTTTTCTATTCCTCCTCTTTCTTTTCTCTCTCCTTGAAGAATAAGTCATTTTCTGCGACATTGTTTTGCTAACTTAAAATAATGATTTCTACATACATTATCAAATATATATAATTGTAAAACAAATCACTTCATAATGAAATTGTGTGCTTTTGTTATTATAATGACAGAGAAATTGTTACAAAAAACAATTCAGCTCCACTGAGGGGGCCCCTTAGTGGCCCTTGGGCCCTAAGTGGATGCTTAGTTTGCTCGGCCCTGTCTGTGTAAGTCTAATTCTTACAAAGCAAGTAATTATTTAGATTTGTGTCTTTAAATGTATGCAATTTACAATTTACACAAGTTATTATTGTGTATGTCTATCAATGATAAACATTTTTGTGTACATATAAAGTAAATATGACTGTGTTAATTCAAATAATTATTTGGGAGTGTATAACTTCTCCACAACAGTATGCTTGTGTTTTTGGTGTACATATTTGTGCTTTAACATTTGATTACTCATCTCTGTTGACATGGACATCTCAGGGAACAGATGTCTGACATGGTGAACGATTCTGTCTGCATTGTGAGTGGCACCAGAACTCCTCCCAAACAATCCGTTTTAGTGACTCGTATGTGGAAACATGGGAAATTTGATTAAAACTAGAACTACACAGATTAGAAGGAACACAACTTTATCCAACTTCATTAGAACCTAATTAGGTGAATCATAATCAAACATATTTAGTAACTTCAAACCAGTAATATACACCATGTTCCAAATTATTATGCAAGTGATATTTTCTCTGATTTTCTTAAATGGTCAATGTAAATGATGGTCAGTATAATTTTCAAGTCATGAACTATTACAGTATAAATCAAATTTTACTCAACAAAGCTCCCCATGAGAACAGTATTTTTTTCAAAAATAAAAAGCTCAAAATGCACTTTTCCAAATTAATTTCCAAATTTTCCGAATTTCCAAATTATTATGCACAGCAGATTTTCTAAACATTTTATGGATTATAAAGAACTGCAAACAGTCATTCTTTGAACGTGCAGCATTAAGTGGTCATATGTACTAAAATCAAAAGCTATTTCAATCAAAACATCTTAACAGACCGAGTTACATGTTAACATTGGATTCTTGCATCCATTGAACTTGTGAGTTTATGGAAAGTTTCTGCTTGAATTTCTTTGCAGGATGTCAGAAAACCTTCTCAGAGCTGCTGGTTTGATATGAACTGCATTCCACCCTCAGATCTTCTGCTTGAGGAAACTCCAAAGGTTCTCAATAGGGTTGAGGTCAGAGGTCAGAGGAGGATGGTGACCACACCATGAGTTTCTCCCCTTTTATGCCCATAGCAGCCAATGACACAGTGGTATTCCTTGCAGCATGAGATGGTGCATTGTCATGCATGAAGATGATTTTGCTACTGAAGGTCTGGCTCTTCTTTTTGAACATGAAAGAAAGTGATCAGTCAGAAAGTCCATTTACTTTGCTGAGGTCATTTTCACACCTTCAGGGACTCTGAAGGGGCCGACCAGCTCTCTCTCTCTCTCTCCCCATGATTTCGGCCCAAAGCATGACTCCACCACCTCCTTGCTGACGTCACAGTCGTGTTGGGACGTGGTGACCATCCACCACCAATCCACTACTGCATCCATCTGGACCATCCAGGGTTGTACAGCAGTCATCAGTGAACAAGTCTGTTTGAAAATGAATCTTCATGTACGTCTGGGCCCACTGCCACCGTTTCTGCTTGTGAGCTCTGGTTAGGGGGCCCAATAGTAGGTTCAAGCACCGCAAGCCTCTGGAGGATCCTCCACCTTGAGGTTCCAGAGGCACCAGCAGCTTCAAATAACTGTTTGCTGCTTTGTAAGGGCATTTTAACAGCTGCTCTCTTAATCCCATGAATTTGTCTAACAGAAACCTTCCTCATTCTGCCTTTATCTGTACAAACCCATCTTTGTTCTGAATCAGCCACAAATCTCTTCACAGTACGATAACGCTTCAGTTTTCGTTAAATATCTAATGTTTTCATACCTTGTCATACGGCACTACACTATCTGATGATTTTCCTCAGCAGAGAGATCTTTTCTCTTTCCCATATTGCTTGAAACCTGTGGCCTGCTTAATAATGTGGAACATCCTTCTTAAGTAGATTTCCTTTAATTGAGCTCATCAGACAAACTAATCAACCAGCTCTCTGAAATTAATTATATTAAAATTAGATTCAAAGAGCCCTGACACACAATACCATCTATAAATTTAATAGCACAACAAAAAATGTAATCTTTATGACACTTAAATCCAATTTGCATAATAATAATTTGGAACACAGTGTTTCTGCACTTCAACATCAGATAATTTTTTTTCATTCAGCACGTGTTCTGTGCTCCAGAAAGGAAAAGGCCTCCGGATATTCTGAAGTTGTGAATCCCCTGTGAAGACAGACATTGAGACAGCTCTGGGACCTGAAGGAATGCACACAAGATGGTCTGCTGTTACAGTTTACCAACATCTGAAAAAATACATGATTGGAATATTAATTCATGTGCAGGCCAAAATGCCTTACCTCTAACAAAAAAGGGAAAAAAAGCACCCAGCTGAAATGGGTGCCTCTATTTGGTGTAACAAGTTTCATAGTACAACTTGCAATATGAACATCAAGAAAGAACAAAATTAATGGACTTAAACAGATCATGCTTGTGTTTTATTTCAGACGGGTAGTTGCTGACTTTTGTGTGGAATTTGACTTTTTCAAGTTGACAAAGAACATGGATGTCTACGTAAACAAATGGGGTATTAATGATGTGTCAGTTTTGCTTTTGAGTTTTTATAATTAAAAGTTTGTTGTAAAGGCAATTTCAACTCAAAATCTGATTTTCTTTCTTTTATCTATAGTGTGTGCTATGTGCTACAGACCTCCATATGCACCACACATCCTAGGAGGCACCTCGCTGCTTTATGTAGAGAGCTTCAGCTAGCACTCCCATGCATCCCATGATTATGTCACTGTGTGGTTGAGGCAAGCGTCACATCGCATCCGTTGAAAGTTCACACGCAATGCTCCCCGTCATGTCAAACTAAATGATAACCACTGTCCGCTCAGAGAGCCAGAGCCTCCTGCTATCTATTCGCATGCTGATGCCCTTGCTCGCCCTTTGGTCAAGTGGCCAGTCACCAGACGGTGGCCTAATTTATTTTTACATGTTAAATGTCGCAACACACGTATGCTGCGCAGCTACCGGAAATAACATGTTTCTTCATAACTTTCTCCCAATTTATACACTTACCTTTGCGAATGTGATCTTCGATTACCTGGTCGAAGCCAAGCCGGTGGCATTTCCTCCACAGCCCCATGTTGGTGGAGTTATACTGCCTACTGCATTCGTCTGCGGCGCTCATGGCGAACAGCTGCCTTCGGTTTCGGGCCAATAGCACCTTGTCCTCCCAGCGAGGCATGCTGACTCGGCTGGCCCGCAGCGGCAGGCTGTTGTTGGGGATATAGATAAAGCCCGGGTCCTTACGGCGGCTGGAGAAACTTCGGCATCGCTCCTTGTACCTTCTGGCGTCTGTCTCGTACCAATGATCCGAGCACATTGCCACGGCGAGCATGCCCAAGGCACAAAGAGACAAGGAGAGCCCGGTGTAGAGCAACAACTTCCCGGCGGCCATACTCGCTCCTGTCACAGCCGCATCAGCACCTCGAGAGACGGACAGCTCCTCTGCAGCTTCCCAGCCGATTCAACTCACATCATCTTTGAAGAGCAGCGGAATCATCATCCAAAAATGGTGTTAGATGGAAGAACAGGGAGAATACTGCGTTTAGCAAGGCTCCAAAAACAATAGGCTATGAAATTCCAGTAGTAAGGTGCCCACGTCTTTCCTGCGTGCGCCTTTCTGCAGCAGCTCGACGGAGACAGAGAGGACGCTATCTCATCTCAGGAGCGACCCAAAGCACCCATCTGTCTGAGGGCGACACCAACAAGCACGCAACACATCAGGATGGCAGCCAAGACTTAAGTTATTCACCAGAAGACTAGCATCGCAGGGATGGATGAATGAGATAAAACCGAGAAGTACACAATCAGATGGGAATTATATCAATTTAACCCAAATTAAAAGAATCTAACAGTAGAAATAAATCAGGAGAACTATTCGATAGAATTTAGCTGCATGGTCCTCGTAGGTTAATATACATTCAGGTTACCTGATGAGTAATCACAAATCAAAGCTCAGGTCATCACCAGACTGCAACCACGACACGTCTGATGTGATGACGACAGCTGCCACAGAGAAGCCCTGAGCATGGACGAATCAGGAGCATGCGTGAAGAAGCGCTACAGCTTTATCTCTGTTATTTGATGCAGTTATCCAATTCATTAGTTAAACATTATGGCTACAAGTTAATAACACTGAAATGAAGAACAAACACAATGCACAAAGTTGATTGTTGTTTGTTCATGGCTTAAAAGCCGTAAACAAAAAACGAAACAAGTAGGACTTTGACTTCAACGCCGTTTCAAGAAACATTTGGTCCCAAATGGTCTAGGTGAACTTTTCCTGAGTAAATTTGACTAATCTTAGCTGAAAAATGAACAGTTACATTTATTCACTCACTTTGGTATGTCGGATGGTTGAAACAGAGAAAATATCTGCCTGATTAATTAGGATAATGCAGGGCCGTGCAAAGACCTTTTAATGGGCAGGGGCTCAAAGTTAAAAAGGGTATAATGATAAACTTGCTGTTTCTACTGCT
The DNA here is from genome assembly GCF_003331165.1 of Xiphophorus hellerii. Classification (NCBI taxonomy): domain Eukaryota; kingdom Metazoa; phylum Chordata; class Actinopteri; order Cyprinodontiformes; family Poeciliidae; genus Xiphophorus; species Xiphophorus hellerii. Next base: position 20,260,945 of record NC_045688.1, on the reverse strand, counting down.
GAGAGTGCTGATCTGAGACTGGAGTGTCGCTGGTTATGAAATAAGCTAATTTTATGCTATTTTACTAAATAAAACAATATTTTATTTAGTAAAATTTTATTTAAAATAAAATGCTAAATAAAATGTCTAACCACCATAGCAGACTGCTTTAAAGATAAAAAAAAAAAAGCTCAGTGTAATTTTGTGTAGGTGGTTGGAGTTGGATCCAAATGCAGGAAACTGAGGCGGACAGTGAATTATGAGATTTAATGAAGGGTAAAGAAAGGAAACTTACAAAGATCAATTGGAGAACTGCAAAACAAAACCAAGGAAAGAAAACCAGCAAGAAGAAAACACAAGGACAACACAAGGCAGCATGAGGAAGTGACAGGACTACTCCTGTCACTTCCTCATGTGACAGGAATAGTCCTGTCACATGAGGACAGGACGAGTAGTGGGAGAGGATGGGTACTGGGAGGTTAAGCGCCAGACAAAGACCTGAGCTGATTAGCTAATTGACTGCAGGTGAGAGTGGTTGGATCAGGAGCCGGGCTGAGGGGTGAAGGTGGCACAGGGTAGCTGGGAAGATGCAAAGGAGAACAGAAAAGAGTGAGGGAGGAAACACAAGGAAGCTGGAAATAATTCTAACATAAAGAAACACTACGAGTAAAAAAAAACACGATGAACTAGAAAGAGACAAATACATGAGGGGGAAACTATAACAGAAACCAAGCTGACCTAATAGTAATAAGGAGAACTCAGAAACACAGAAACTAGAATAAGCAAAAGGACTAAACAAAGAAATAAACCTAATTAGAAAACACTACGAGGAACACACGTAGACTCAGATATAAAAGAATAACTAAACCTAGAGTAACAAAATAAGATAACTAGAAAACACTACAAGGGTAGGGTAAAACCAAACCCAAAAACCCAGAGTCTTGACACAGACGGGTTAACTCTACATAATTTTTTAATGTTAGCGCCTCTGAGAGATGTAAAATTATAAGACTGAGATATATCAAGGCAAAGAAAACTAGCTGCTGGTAGGCCCATCCAGACATTCAGAGGCTGCTATAAATGGTTGAATTGTTACACAGACCATGGATCTAAAACTTTAGACATAGACAGATTTTATTGTCATTTAGTATTCATTTATTGACTATGACAATGCTATTAAATCTTATTTAATGATTTCAGCAGAGATAAAATAAAAAAATTAATTGTATAGGATTTATTTAGGAAGTTTACCTTGTAAAAGTACAAACAATAATCTTGATGGTTTGATTATTGTGTTACCATGGCTACATTAAGGCACTATCTGTAATCTTTGTTTTTGAGCTGGGTTTATTCACAAATATAACACTGTTAAGGCTACTCTTGTAACATAATAAGTTCCCAAAAATCAAAAAATGCCAGAGTAGTTTTTAGGAGGAGTTTTTTGACTCACTCAAAAATAAAAAGCACTCGCGGAGAGTTTTCTGGTTTCAAAAGGTGTGTTTTCGTTAAGTAACTTATTTTTATAAGTATAAAAATAACAGAAATGTTCTCCGAATTGACTTACAAAATTTTTTAATATATACGTTAATTGGTGGTAGAAAAACTGTTTCACTCCTCGCTCCATCACCAAACAATCAGATCAACCTCAGCAGCTACTTCTGCTTGTTAATCACAGCAGGAGGCTGACTGACAAGGAGGGTCTAAGTAAAACAAATAAATGAATAAACAACAATAGATCTATCATTCACATAACCTTAGATCTGTAACAATAATAATTTAGCAAAAAATAAATTAATGTAATTCTTAATAAGCTCCAATAAACAGTAATTAATGTTATGCTCGGTCAATTAACCTCAGCCCCCTCTCTCAGACTTAAATCTAATTTTAAACAGTTAGTGATGCTGATGTTCTTAGTGAGAATGGGGAGGCAGCTAAATCACATTCTGAATCTGCAGAATCTTTCTTTAGCAGTTGAAGTTTTGCAGTAACTTATTCAGAGCAGCTCATTTCCAGCCCAGATCCCGTCAGCAGCAGTGCGAACCCGCCTGGTAGTAACGTTAGGTTAAGGTGAAGCAGAGAGCAAACAGTGAGCAGGCCATACCGGGGCGTTGAGGTGCGTCACGGTGAAGCGATGCCGTTTCTTTGTCAGCATGTCTGATTCTGACCAACAACAGCATTTCCTAAATATCTTGTGAAAAAGCCTTTCTTATAAGTACTTCAAAATATTCTGTATTTAGAATTAGTCACTTAGATTGCTCAGGCATGAGTTTGAACAATTCTATCTTAAAATCTGTCTTCAATTTTTGAAGGCTCTGGGGCTTCATACATTCTGATTTTTGTTTTTTTCATAGACTTACAATTCAAGCCGGGTGACCAAGTGGGCAATTTTTGCACTTTACTTTCTTACCAGTTAGGAATTCCTTAGCCTTTGTTTTCAGCATATTGTCCTGCTTGGAAATCCACACTTATTTCAACTTCTGATTCTTGCCAAGAATGTCCTGCTAGATTTCTACACTCATCCTTTTAACAAGTACATCTCAGAAAATTGAAATATTTGGAAAAAGTTCTGTTTTTCACTCATGTCAGAAAGTCAAACTCAAATACTTTCACACACAGAGTGAAATACTTCAAGCTTATATTGTTGTAATTTTGAATATTATTATTAAAAATGAGACTTCAGAATTTAATGTCTGACACCCTGTGCTTTACAGGCAGTTGATTCAATTTTAAAAATTTTGAATTAGGACAAAAATCTATTAGCAAGAAATTCCTATCGATTTGGGTGGCGTGTTAATAACCACACCATCCAAATCTGCCTTAATTAATGTCTTAAACAGCATGCATTTTCAAAGGAAGTGTGACATAACTCCTGTTCTGATTGCTGAGTATACTAGTAGACTAAGTTTGTTTCTATTTTTCAATTGAGCCTAAAAAAGTTTGAAAAATCTTCCTTTTGATCAGACAAACACCTTTTTAAGTTTTGGAAATATGATACATCCATTTTCTACAAATCATCTGACTACTTTCATAGGCCAAGTAGTTTTTTTTAATTGGTCCCAGAACAAGTACGAATAAAACATAGCTATTACAGCAAAAAAAAAAGCTTCAAAAAGGTGATATGAAGATACCTCCATAGATCATTCAGTTTCTCAAAAAAAAATTAACAGTCGTGAGTGGACAAATATAGAAGATGCATAATGAGAAGCTCCGTTATCACATCTTTCTAAATGATGGGGAAACACCAGACAGTGATGTGTGTTGGAGGAGTCAGACATATGACAGAGTAGATCAAGATGAGACGGTTTTCTATTATTTCTATTGAGCCTACAGCAATTAAATAGAAAATTGCGATATAGGACGAGGGAAACCTCCTGTCCACTAGATGGCTGTAATTGCATTCAAAATTTGATGTACTAAGCAACATCAGAGGAGATCTTGAAGAGATTGTCAAAAACAATAAATGGAGGAAAAGTAGGAAGTTTGTCAATCCTCATTGAATTTGAAGAAAAAGAGTTGCCACAAATCAAAATACACTGCTCAAAAAAATAAAGGGAACACTTAAACAACACAATATAATTCCAAGTAAATCAAACTTCTGTGAAATCAAACTGTCCACTTAGGAAGCAACACTGATTGATAATCAATTTCACCTGCTGTTGTGCAAATGGAATAGACAACAGGTGGAAATTATTGGCAATTAGCAAGACACACTCAATAAAGGAGTGGTTCTGCAGTTGGGACCACAGACCACTTCTCAGTACCTATGCTGTCTGGCTGATGTTTTGGTCAGTTTTGAATGTTGGTGGTGCTTTCACACTCGTGGTAGCATGAGACGGACTCCACAACCCACACAAGTGGCTCAGGTAGTGCAGCTCATCCAGGATGGCACATCAATGCGAGCTGTGGCAAGAAGGTTTGCTGTGTCTGTCAGCGTAGTGTCCAGAGGCTGGAGGCGCTACCAGGAGACAGGCCAGTACACCAGGAGACGTGGAGGAGGCCGTAAGAGGGCAACAACCCAGCAGCAGGACCGCTACCTCCGCCTTTGTGCAAGAAGGAACAGGAGGAGCACTGCCAGAGCCCTGCAAAATGACCTCCAGCAGGCCACAAATGTGCATGTGTCTGCACAAACGGTTAGAAACCGACTCCATGAGGATGGTATGAGGGCCCGACGTCCACAGATGGGGGTTGTGCTCACAGCCCAACACCGTGCAGGACGCTTGGCATTTGCCAGAGAACACCAGGATTGGCAAATTCGCCACTGGCGCCTTGTGCTTTTCACAGATGAAAGCAGGTTCACACTGAGCACATGTGACAGACGTGACAGAGTCTGGAGACGCCGTGGAGAGCGGTCTGCTACCTGCAACATCCTTCAGCATGACCGGTTTGGCAGTGGGTCAGTAATGGTGTGGGGTGGCATTTCTTTGGAGGGCCGCACAGCCCTCCATGTGCTCACCAGAGGTAGCCTGACTGCCATTAGGTACCGAGATGAGATCCTCAGACCCCTTGTGAGACCATATGCTAGTGCGGTTGGCCCTGGGTTCCTCCTAATGCAGGACAATGCTAGACCTCATGTGGCTGGAGTGTGTCAGCAGTTCCTGCAAGATGAAGGCATTGAAGCTATGGACTGGCCAGCCCGTTCCCCAGACCTGAATCCGATTGAGCACATCTGGGACATCATGTCTCGCTCCATCCACCAAGGTCACGTTGCACCACAGACTGTCCAGGAGTTGGCGGATGCTTTAGTCCAGGTCTGGGAGGAGATCCCTCAGGAGACCATCCGCCACCTCATCAGGAGCATGCCCAGGCGTTGTAGGGAGGTCATAGAGGCACGTGGAGGCCACACACAATACTGAGCCTCATTTTGACTTGTTTTAAGGACATTACATTAAAGTTGGATCAGCGTGTAGTGTTATTTCACTTTAATTTTGTGTGTGGCTCCAAATCCAGGCCTCCATTGGTTAATAAATTTGATTTCCATTGATGATTTTTGTGTGATTTTGTTGTCAGCACATTCAACTTTGTACAGAACAAAGTATTCAATGAGAATGTTTCTTTCATTCAGATCTAGGATGTGTTATTTGAGTGTTCCCTTTATTTTTTTGAGCAGTGTAGGTTTTCTCAGTTTCAGGTCAGACCTTATATTTACGGAGCCCCCTAGGGGACATGGGGATTTTTTTTTTTCTTTTGCGTTACCTCGCAAAACTTTTGCGTTCCCTCACAAAACTTTTGCGTTCCCTCGCAATACTGTACTGGTCAGTTATGCAGCATAATTGAATACTGCAAGCCTTTCTTATGGTGGGCGCCATACTTTATGCTTTAATATAAGGTTATGTGAGGTTTTTCCATGAATGTTAATATCTTTTTGTGAAATATCTGAAGTTTTATATATTTCTTTAGGATAGAAAGGCACCACAAACCTACGATATAAACAGAAACTTTCCGTTAGTAGGAAAGAAATAAAAATACATCCTAATTTGGACTATTTCTGAGTTATTATAGCGGGTAATAAGTCATCTGACAGTTTTGATTGTGTCTCTGTTGTGTTTGTAGTCTGAATGGTTTAAAGAGCTGCTTTCAGTGCCGCTCCATCTTAGCCTTAACAGACATAAACATACAGTAAAAAATCGATTTTCAATCAGTGTTTGCACCAAACAGTTAATAATAATAAACAAGTTTTCACTGAGGCTCTGTAGGAACTATATGAATAAAATAAGTAATTATTGATATGACAGGAGCAGGAGGCTTTGACACTTAGGTGCGTCGACGTGAGAGTGACGTCACCAGGTATGAATGGGAAGGATACTGGCTTTGTGTGTATTAAGAAGCGGTGAGCGGGGCGGTCAGTCCTTGCAAAGTTTGGAGCATAATCATCAAAATGGAATAAATCGATAATTGTGACAGAATAAAGAAGAGGTTTGGAGTTGATTGATACACGGACAGATGAGATTCCCCGAGTTAACCCAGTGCGGCCCTTTACCATCATTAGTTTGTCGTGTTTTTAATCATAAAAACTTGTTAATAGTAAAAACTGTTTGGTGCAAAACACTGATTGAAAATCGATTTTTTACTGTATGTTTATGTCTGTTAAGGCTAAGATGGAGCGGCACTGAAAGCAGCTTTTTATACCATTCAGACTACGAACACAACAGAGACACAATCAAAACTGTCAGATGACTTATTACCCGCTATAATAACTCAGAAATAGTCCAAATTAGGATGTATTTTTATTTCTTTCCTACTAACGGAAAGTTTCTGTTTATATCGTAGGTTTGTGGCGCCTTTCTATCCTAAAGAAAGATATAAAACTTCAGATATTTCACAAAAAGATATTAACATTCATGGAAAAACCTCACATAACCTTATATTAAAGCATAAAGTACGGCGCCCACCGTAAGAAAGGCTTGCAGTGTTCAATTATGCTGCATAACTGACCAGTACAGTATTGCGAGGGAACGCAAAAGTTTTGCGAGGGAACGCAAAAGTTTTGCGAGGGAACGCAAAAGAAAAAAAAATTCCTATGTCCCCTAGGGGGCTCCGTATATATCTGACCTGGGAAGCAGCAGAGAAATACTAGCTAGCATGGATTTGGTGAGGTTCAGTGTTCGACTGTTTTTTTTTCACCCTCAAAAAGAAGAGACCAACTTGAGCGGGTGGAGATTGCTATTCTATTAAATCCCCACGGTCAGGTTTTCAGGTTTTACTAGCGAACAACTTTCTTTATCTTCACTTTATTGGTGAAGATAAACAACTTCACCACTTAGTTGTTTCAAATGTCAAAGGTATGGACACATAGTTTGTAAAGGGAAGCAGAGATATCCAAAATGTGGTGAAGATCACAAGTTAGAAGAATGTAAAGAATAAGTACAAGAAAAATGTTGTAGCTTGCAACAGAGCAAAATTAGCCAGAACCCAAAACGCAGCCAAAAACAAGTGTACGGTTCACCAAACGTTTTATTACAAAAATGGTGTTGTAGAAGGGGCTTTACAGGGTGTGGTCACACTGGTAGGTCAGGAATGAGGGATCCACAGGAGTCGGGAATCCAGCCTGGGGAGGGTAGGGTGAATGGACAGTGGGAGGCCTTGGGGGACAAACAGACGGCAGGGACAAAATCCACCAACCAGAGGCCGAGTCGTTGAATCGAGCCAGGGTCATGCACGGGAGGGTCTCAGGCAATAAAAATCCAGTAATCAGAAGACTGGAGGCAGGGTCAGAGACAGGCAGGGTTCAGCAACAGGAGGTCAGAACTCTTCCTACAGCAGAAGGACTAGGCAAAAATCTGTGGTCAAAAAACAGGAAGGATCAGAAAACTCTTAAGAACATGAAACAAGGGTTGAAAGCTGTGACAGTGGCAACAGACAATATCGCACTGAGCTGGTGACAAGCAGCTGTTTAAATAGGGAGCAGCAGGTGAGGGTAATGAGTAATTAGCACAGTCAAGGTAGAGCTGAAGGGCTGAACTCATGACATAGCTGTGGAGGCAACATAGAGTTACTTATGGAGGATGTGAAGTAAGGAAGAAGGCAAAAGAAATCATACAGATTAAAATGACTAAAAACATAAGCTATGCAGAAACAGTTAAAAATGTGAAGGAACAGAAAACAAGAAAGAGTGAACAAACAGCGAGTCAAATTCCACAGCAAGGCAAAGTACAGTCAGGAGAAAATATCACAATATCAGTAGAAAAACTAATATTATTCGTAGCATGTTATCAAGTGCACTGACCAAGCCAAGCATAAAACTGAGAAGATCAAAATAATAGTGAGAGGAGCTGAAAAGGTTTTGGGGTTTAAAGAGGGATCATGGGAGAACATAAACAAAAAGTTGGAGGTAGATGAGAGACCAGGACCATCAGGTGAAAGTAGTTCATGTTAATATTACAATGGAATGCAAGAAGTTTAATTGCTAACAGACAGGAACTTAAAGGTTATATTGATAGTCTTGAAGAACAACCAGAAATTATTTGTGTTCAGGAAACATGGTTAAAAACAACATTAGATTCTGTGATCAAAGGATATGATGGTGTAAGAAGAGATGGACAGGAAGGAGGCGGAGGAGGATGTGGAATATTTATAAAACAAGGGATACAATATCAGGTATTAGGGAAAGAGGAAGAACTTGAATATATAGTAATTGAGATATGGGAACAAGAAGATACATTTAAAATAATTTTTATAATCAATGTAAAACATTATCAATTGAAATAATGGAAGAGTTAACTGAATATTTTAAAGGGAAAGTAATTTGGTGTGGGGATTTTAATGCAAATAGTACAAGTAGTGATAAAAATGGACAAGTTATAGAAGAATTAATGGAAATGAAAAATCTTGTATTTATTAATGATGGGAGGGGAACAAGAATCAATGTAAGAACAAGGATGGAATCAGTTATTGATTTAACAATTGTCTCAAATGTTTTATCTGGTATTTGTGAGTGGTTCATTGATAAAAATTCAACAATAGGTAGTGATCATTATCCCATAATAATAAGAGTAGGATTATATTTAAATAATAAGAATATAAAGGTCAATAAAAAACTGAATTTTAATAAGGCAGACTGTATTAAATTTAGATATTTGAGTCAAATACACTTTGACTCGGAAAAGTAGATATGAGAATGGATATAACTGATGTAAATTTAAAGATTTGTAAGGTAATCATGGAAGCAGCAGATAATTCTATAAAGAAAGCAGGGTGTAAAAATGATTTTTTAAAAATGGTTCCATGGTGGACAAATGAATGTAAAGAAGCAATAAAGTTAAGAAATAAAGCATTTAAAGTACTAAAACGTAATCCAATTTCTAAGAATTTAATTGATTATAAAAGAAAGCAAGCAGTAAAGAGAACTATTAAGAATGCAAAAAGAGAATATTGGAGAAATTTTTGTAGCACAATAGGGAAAGAAACAAAAATAGAAAATAATTTTGAAAATAATTAAAAGAATGAATGGTATAAAGAGAGAGTTTGAATATCCTATATTAAAAATAGATAATATAAATAGAATAAAAGATGTAGATAAAGTTGAAATATTGGCAAGAACATTTAGTAAATTTCACAGTTCAAATAATATTAGTGAAGAGGGAAGACAAGGAAGAGAAAATACAAAATATAAAAATTTATTAGAGAGTGCTGAAGAAACAAATAATTTGTTGAATGTTGAGTTTACAAAAGCTGAATTAAATTATGCACTTAGGAAGACAAAAAATACAGCACCAGATAAAGATCAAATTTGGTATAGAATGATAAGACAACTCAGTGAAAAATCGAAAGATATAATATTGCAATTATATAATCAAATTTGGGAGGAGGGAAAATTACCATTGAACTGGAAGGAATCAATTATAGTACCAACAGCTAAACCAGGAAAAGACAGCTCAAACCCAGAAAACTACAGACCAATAGCTTTAACATCAAATCTATGTAAAATAATGGAAAAATGATTAATAATAGACTAGTATATTATTTAAATAATAAAGGATATATGTCAAAATATCAAAGTGGTTTTTGAAAAGGGAGTAGTACTAATGATCCAACGCTATGTCTAGAGCATGAAATTAGAAGACCACAAGTAAATAAAGGAAGTGTAGTGGCATTTTTTTTGATATAGAAAAAGCGTATGATATGATGTTGGTTGAGGGATTATTAATTAAATTATACACGTTGGGCAGTATAGGGAAAATATTTAAATGGATTAAAGACTTTTTAACAAATAGGAAAATACAAGTTAGAATTGGTGAGGTGATCTCAGGAAAATATATAGTAGAAAATGGAACTCCGCAAGGGAGTATTATAAGTCCTTTACTGTTCTCAATTATAATAAATGATGTATTTAAAGATACTGGAAAAGAAATGGGTTGTTCACTTTTTGCAGATGATGGAGCTGTTTGGAAAAGAGGAAAAAAATGTAGATTTCATTGTAAAGAAATTACAAGAGGTTATTATTGAAATAGAGAAATGGGTGTTGCAATATATCTATATCTATATCTATATATATATATATATCTATATATATATACATATATATATATAGATATATATATAGATAGATAGATAGATCTATCTATATAGATCTATCTATCTATATAGATCTATCTATCTATCTATCTATCTATATATATATAGATATATAGATATATCTATATATATATAGATAGATCTATCTATCTATCTATCTATCTATCTATCTCTATCTAAAAGAGAGAGAGAGAGAGACCATCACGAACCACACTCCATACCAGTAAGTGGCGGTAATGCTACTAAAAGTTTGTTGCCAACCGCCAGTAAATCCAACAAGAAGACGAAGAAGAACATCAAAGGAGGAAGTATGATTCGGTGGAGCTTGTTGTGAAGGTTGGAACAGTCAAAGTAAGCTAACAGAGTTAAGATAATGAGACCGTAGGGTTTTACCAGCCTCACCCGCCACAGGTTCAGGTAGGTAAGGTTTAACAGCTGATTAAAAACTGTAGAAGTTGTAACAGTCGGTAAACAAAGAGCGTAACGGAAACATGACTGCGTATCAATAAGCTAGCACATGTGACACATGATAGACACGTAAACTGTCGTAGTGGAGCTCAGTCAGCTATAAATTATCCGAGGAGTCGGATGGTATTTATCAGGCGGTGTTTGAGATCCACTGTTGTCAGATCAGCTAACAGCGGGGACTTATCGGGACCCCTTTTCAATATCAGCAAAACAAACGAAAACTAAAACAAAATAAATTTCCATTTGCTAAATCCCAAAATAATGAGAAAAAGAATATGCCACACATGTATTTATTTATTAATACAGAGCGATTATTATCACATGAAAAAATGTTTGACCCAAGTAATATAGTTTAAAGGCGATTCTACCAAATACTTAGGAAATGTATATAAACTTATGATTCTGAAGACATTAACAAATCTTTGACATATTCTCTCATTGTTGCTTTCAGCAAATGCAAATATTGTATGTGATTCTAACTACAATCACGAACCACACTCCATACCAGTAAGTGGCGGTAATGCTACTAAAAGTTTGTTGCCAACCGCCAGTAAATCCAACAAGAAGATTTACTATAAAACAGTTTTGTTGTTTTGTCTGGCTTAACTTCAGACAGTGAGGAAAATGTGGATGTACCTTTCTGTAAATGTCTGGTTTCAACTGTATTGTACAGCTCTAATATGCTATTTATGTGTACAACAAATTCTGTCTTCCTCACAGCATAAATTCCTGTAGATTTAGCGGGATAGCTCATCACCTCAGTTTTCATTGTAAAGTCAGCCTTTTGTTATTTTCTTCTGTAATGTTGAGGTTTTTGATAAACCCTAAGCCATGGGAATCAGTATCAATGTTTTCAAGCATTAGCATCTGTTAAGTTAGTGAATAGAGATGGCAGATTCGGTTTTATTTCTCACTGCTGACTGACATGTAGTTTTTGGGGGTTCTGCTTTTATACAGACTGCTGACTTGTGAAAAGTCAGAACATTTGTTTTTATTTTCCTTTAAAGGCCAAATGCTCTGCTCCGTGTTAAATTTAATTTTAACCTAAAACCATGGATGTACAGTTTGCATATTTGGTAAATTTGTCCTACTTTTTTCTCCTAGTTATGGCCGGTTTCTCCAGCTACGCGGTGCGCATGGCAAGACTGAGCTCCAGAATCTTTGGAGAGGTTGTCCGCCCCACAGACTCTAAATCAATGAAGGTGATCCAGCTGTTCCAAGAACCTCCACTGGCCAAGAGGAAGGAGGTGTATGAATGGTATCCTCATCACAAGGTTTACTACGCCATGACCCAGAAGCTCCGGTTCATGGGACTGTTCAGGTAGTCAATTCAATTCAAAAATACTTTATTGATCCCAAAGGAAAAATGATGTTGTTTTAACTCATGTTAATTCTAATTTTTCAAAGAGTTATTGTAGATGGTGATGGCTGTTGGCAGGAAAGATCTGAAATACGGTAGATCTAGAATGTGAACAATTTGGTGCTCAATATCATCTGTGTTTTTTGTTGGGTTTGAATCATCTGTTGCTCTTGGTAGTTGATAAAGAATAAAATGATAATACCAAAAAATCTCTAACAGTAGTGATGAATTAAATCACAGATCAGACCTGCCTTTGAGTGTGACAGCATACCATACTTAATAACAGGAAATGTGAAAAAAGTGGTTTGTTCCAAAAATGTGGATAAAAACATTGGTGTGTTCTAACAATATAGGCACTGAATCCTTGCAGTGAGACTCGGGCTTCGTTCACACAGCAGGTCTTGATGCTCAATTCTGATTTTTATTCATTTTCTTATTTTTTGCATTCTACTGAATGATTCAACTGCAGCAATTGTGCGAAGATAAAGATTGTAACTCTCTTAGTCAACGTTGTTGACAATAAGCTTCTAGTAAAGTGCAAAAAAGAATTAATGTTGCAAAATAATAAATCAAAAAAATTTAAAAAGGAAAAGACAAGAGGAGTTACCGCAACAGGCTGCATACACATTGGCGCATGCGCACTCTATCACTTATTAATGATCACAAAATAAACATCAAGCCTAAAAACATAATGTTGCAACTGACCAAATGTTCTGTTCTTTCTGTGGGAAATGTTTGAGTGTTTTTAGTGTTGAATCCTGAAACATATAGTGGCATTGTTTTTTTTTTTCATATAGTGGCATTGTTGTCACTTGCTATGGCAATGAGTCTGTTGCTATGACAACAGACTCATAGCCGACTCAGAAAGTGAGAATGATAATGAATTTTCTCTGTTATTTTTCTTTTTGATGTGGTGAATAGCACTAAATAATACCTACAGTACATCTCCAAGTTTCATTTAGTTAACAGAATTGTTTTACCTCAGCAGCACAGCTATCCATGGCATGTAAAAGATTAATCTTTTTCCTTCCAGCGTTGTGTGCATAGAGGGAAAATGAATAACTGCAGCCTCTCTGGTGGGGAGAGGCCACTGTTCAATGATCAACTTTGTTGTCATCTCATTGGATCTCCAGCCACATGTCTTGGACACTTGGGTGAATAAAGGTGCAGAGCTGTCAACTGACCACTACTTGGTGGTGAGTTGGCTCCGGCCCAAGGCAAAGCAAACTAAGCAGCCGCTTAGGGCCCCAGGGCCACTTTTACTTTGAAAAAGTAACTTAAAGTAACTTAGTTAGATTACTGATTACTTGATTTGGAAAGTAACTAAGTTACTTAAAAATTAAAAGTAACTTTTTAGTTACTTTCAGCAGCTGCTAACAACAACGCTCCACCACCTGTTAAATTACATTTTACCAATAGACCTTTTTCACGCTTCCGGGTTTTAAAGCGAATGTGGGGTTCGACAACGTCCGGTGGCTGTAGCGTTAGCATTAAAAGGCTAGGAAAATGGCTCAGTCTCGGCGCAGTTGTTTTTGTTCAGTCCCTGGTTGTTCATGTGGGGCAAGAAAACAGCCGTATCTGTCCTGTCATGCGTTCCCGACGGACCCAGACCAACGGAGGCAGTGGATCCACGCGATCCGAAGAGATGAAGGTCCCGACTTTTGCATAAAGACAGGGAGCACTTTCGTATGTAGCCGCCACTTCACACTGGAGGATTTTGTTAGCAGATCGACCACCAGCCGCCTTAGAAGTGGAGCTGTTCCTTCCCTTTTTGCCTGGAATAACTTCACTGCACCAACAACCAAAGAGTCTGCCTTCGAGAGGGCTAAGAAACGGCAGTTTTTCCTCTCTCAGAAAGCTAGCCAGGCTGAAGATGCTACTGCGGACCATGATTATGGGGCACATCCACCCGCAGGTAAACGTCAACTTAAGATAGTACATTGTATACATTTGCCATGTAAGATAATTTCAGTCAAATATAACTATTACTTTAATAATTTGTTTATTATTATGTTCACATAATAATGAAATCATTTTTATGAGATTATGTGGTAGTTATGTATAACAATTTTGTGGAGAGATCATGTATATACATACATGCTCCAACTCACAACATGTATTGATCTTCACAGAAGTAATGTTACATTTATATAATTAAAACTTCTTGCTAACTGTATGTTATGCTATTTTATTTTGTGGTTTTACAGGTGCACTTGATGAAGCTCTAGGTTATATCAAGGAGTTGGAGGCTAGACTTCAAAAAGTGGATTTGTCTGCCACACTTTTTAGCCGCTACTGTGCCTCTGATGACCAGATCCAATTCTTCACCAAATTTCCATCTGAGAGTGTGTTCCGGATCTTCTGGGAGTCCTTTGCACCCTCTGCATCACGCCTTGTGTACTGGACCAGAGCACAGAAATGCTTGCTCTCTCTCCACCTCTCCAAGGAGAGGAAGCATGTGCTGAAGCCAGCCCTGCCCGCTGCATGCCTCTGATTGATGAGTTCCTTATGTACTCATTCAGGGTAGCAGTGGGCATGAAGGAGCAGCTCATTGCTGACATGTTTCAAGTCAGCATAGCTACTGTCAGCCGAGTGACCAGCACTTGGGCCAACTACCTCTTCATTGTGTTCTCTTCCATCAACCTGTGGATTAGTCGTGAGAAGATAAAAGTCAGTATGCCTCAGAGATTTCTGAAGTTCTCTTCAAATGTCCGTGTCTTCTTGGACTGCACAGAAGTTGCTCTGGAAACGCCATCATCCCTCACCTTACAGTCTGAAACATTCTCTGCCTACAAGAACCACACCACTCTGAAAGGGCTGAAATAAGAAATAACAAAGGTCAGTGGAATCCTTCCTCTGCTTGAGCTGGGAGATGAAGTCATTTCAGATAATGGCTTCCTCATTCAAGACCTCCTTCATGAAGTTGGAGCCAAACTCATCATTCCTCCATTTAGGCATACTGACCAGTTCAGCAAGAAAGAGACAGAGGAGACCCAGACCATTGCTCGACTGTGGATCATTGTAGAGCGAGCAATTGCTAGAGTAAAGTGCTACCACATCTGGGATTTGCTGGTGCCTCTCACTTTAATAGGAACTATCAATCAAATCTAGCACAACTGTTGTGTTTTGGCAAATTATCAAGGCCCATTTTGTGTTGCAGACTAAATTATTTCTGTATGTTAATTGTTGTAGTGCTATGTAAAAAGTTATTTAAATGTCTAGACTTTAAAAAAAAATTCAATTAAAACACACTTGAGCAGCATACTGTACTATTCATTTTGTATTTTCTTGTTTGAGTTGAATTGCAAGGAAAACAAATCAAGTACAATTTACAATATCTAATAAAAACAAAAAACCCTTAACTATTTCATATCTTATAATTGTACACTATACACTGATTTAAATCATGCTGCAAATTAATATATATCAAATCTAAACAACAATAGTTGCAAATACTTAAGAAGAAGCATTTTTTAAACACAGGTTACAAGACAACTGCAGTGAAGAAAACAAATTTTTGTAAATTATGCAACTTCCTTTTAAAGAAATTTGCACATCTGTATAAGTTTCATGAGTAACAACTATTTACACAGCTTGAGATTAGATATTTGAAATACAAAGCAACAAAAGGGTAAGTTATAATTAGGTTTATAATTCTTATTGCATTGACATGAACACATCAATGAAGGTGTTGAAATAAAATAAGTCCAGTTTAGATTTCATTTGATCAATGAAAGACTCATCATGCCACACCCGCTCAACCGTTATTGTTGTTAGCGTGTCCGTGACAAAGTCGCACCATTCCAATCCGCTGATTGCCAGCTGACCCTGCCTCAAAACAGCATGGCCATCCTGAACCTTGAGGTAAGCAACCTGAGACACATCATTCTTCATTCTGCTTTTTACCTCAAATGGGGGGGATTCTGATGGGTCATTCACCTTGCCATCTGGAGTTGCACCAAGATATGATGTGTCAGGACGAACAATGAATCCCACAGGGAGCACGTTGACCCTCAACATCTCAGCATAGTTTTCGAGCACCTCAGACTCCATCTGCAGACCACACTTTATGGCGGCAGTTTGACCCCCTGATCATCCGAGATGCCAGTGCCGTGGCAGCAGACTTCTTCTGCAAGCATCACGGAAACGGCTAGCAGTGAGTCTTGGTTGTCAAAGTTGTACCCATGCAGGACATCTGGACTGCTCTCTTGTTCTGGCCTCTATTTCATAAGACATTTCCAGTGACACTTGCAGAGGCTGAAGATGCATAAGTTGACCGAGTGTGGGCACAAAACACATATTCGGAAGACTATGCAGCATCAAAAGAAGAGAAGGGAAGTCTGGAGCCATGTGGTGCAAAATGATGCTGCCAGAGGACTTCTCAGGTGGGCACTGATAAGACATTGGTGAGCCGTGTGGCACAGGCCCAAATTTGGATGGAACCAGCTCCAAATTTGAAAGAACATCTAGGACAAGAGCGGTAAGTGGTTGGGACTCCAGCTGGCGTAGTTTTTCTCCTGATGCCAGAATGTCAGGATCTGGAAGTGGTATTACAAACATCAGAGACAAAATCATAATAATCATTGTTGTGGATAGGTGAGGGGCGGGATCACGTGGTGTTATTAGTGATTGTAGATCACCTGTTGCGGACCTAGTGACTTTAGTGAGTGGGTGATGGGGGAGGTTTACTTTTTGCTGACCGCCTTATGCTAATATGGTTTTCTGTCCTTGATCACTGTTTAAACCTGCGGATCCGGTTTTAATGTTCTTTTGGACACTGTTCTTGGATATTGACAATATGACAAAATAAAACCATCTTAACTGCATCCTGGAATGGCGTTTTTGATCAGCTGGCGCGTCAACAAGGATTCCCCTATTCAGCTGCTCGGCGACTTTGTTTGACAGTCGCTAATATTTGTCAGCAAAAAAAAACGACAACGCAGTTTTCTCGCACAGCTGGACGCCAACTCGAGCCCACACACCACAGCCGCTATACCTACGAAAGAGGATCGTTTGACAAAGAAGTAGAAGACGACAGTGGTATTCAACCTGAATGATTGGTGCTGCGTATTGCTCTTTTAACGCAGTTTGGTTCTGCCATGTGGAGCTGTTGTTGTGACACCCTCCCCGCTACGTTTTGCTCTGCGGCTGCGGCATTTTGGGGTGCGAGTGTGTGTTGTGGCTCTGCGTGCGTTCAATAAAGTTTAAGAAGTCGCTGTTGCCTGTAAGTTTCCTCTATTTTGGATTAAAATGAGTGGATTGTCTGCTGTATCAGCTGTTGAGAAACCTGAAAAGGATAAAAGAGCGATCGTTCTCACTGAGAAAGCTCTCGCAAATAAAATTGAAACGGTCCAAACAGAGCGGAAAAAGTGTGTAAAGAAAATGAAAGGTGTAATATCATCCCTTAAAGAGCTAATGAAAGATGATAAAAATTATTCACAAGTAAAATCACTACTGGATGAGTTAACACCTGTTTCAAGAGGTCATTATATTGCATGAATCTTTGCTGTCTTTAATTCCGCTTGATGAGAAAGATAAACAAAATACATGGTTTTCAAGTATCACTAAATACAACAAAGGATTTATTGAGGATGTTGAAATATGGCTTTCTGAAACAAATAAATGCTCAAGCAGGTCATCCTCTGACATGTTACGGTCACAGGAAACTCCATTAGGAAAAGAAGTGGAGGTTCAAGAACAAGTGGAGCCTCAGTTATCTGCTAATCTCCAGCATGACATTCAAGATGATGTGTTGCCATCAGACAGTGTTTCAAATCAAGGAAGCAAGTCAAGCTCCAAAGTATCATCAACTTCATCTGCACGTCTCAGGGCAGAAGCTGAAATGGCTGCTTTACTCACACGTCAAAATATGCTCAAAGAAAAACATGCTATTGAAGAACAAGAGGAGCAACTTAGGAAAAGGAAAGAACAGCTTCAACTTGAAGCAGAAATAGCTGCAACTGCTGCAAAAGTGAATGTGCTGAAAATTGGATCTGCAGTACAAAGCTCAGTTTCACGGAAATCTAATGGAATGGAATCCTATTTTAAAACAAAAAGAAATGCTGTTGAAACTCTTAATGCTAATACTTTTGTTCCACAGACAAAGAGAAATACAGTTAATGAAAATGCAGAGCTTCAAATAAAAACAGTACAACAAAAGGTGACAAAGAAGAAGTTTGCACCTCTTCTTGGACCTTCTCATCCTGTAAGCAGAACAATATCGAATATGCCTCTGCAGCAAGCTGCTCAATCAGCAACTAATGAAAAATCTGTTATCCATTATGGAGAAACAAAATGAATTAACTTGTATGTTGGTTCATCAACAAAGTCTCTCTTCACTACCCAAAAGAGAAATTCAACCTTTTGACCTTTCTTACGTGGGTGTTGTAATGCGATGGAGGACATTCAGGATCTTTCTGAATTAAACACACCTGCTAATATGCTTGCTGTGATTAAAAGATTGCCATATAAATTAAAAGATAAATGGCGAACAGTAGCATGTGACATCCTCGAGAAGCAGCATCGAAGAGCAACATTTATTGACATTGTTTTCTTTATTGAGCATCAAGTCAAAATTATTACAGATCCTGTCTTTGGAAACTTAATTGATGCTCCATCAATAAATTTATCAGCCAAGAGTACAGATGGAGGGAAACATTTTTCTTGCCCAAGAACTACAGGAAATAGCTTTGGCATCACTATCTCTGCTGTTGAGATAAATAATCAAGACCATCAGACTGATGTGAAGATTTGTTTGTTTTGCAGAGGTGGACACAAACTGGAGTTATGCTCTCTGCTTGAAAAGAAACCTCATAATGAGAAGATTTTATTTCTTAGAAGAAACGGCGTCTGTTTTGGTTGCCTGTGTACAGGGCACATCAGCAAAGAATGCAGAAATCGCCTTTCATGTAAAATTTGTGGTTTCAGACATGCAAGCATACTCCATATTTATAACAAGAAGAAGAATGAAGTTCAATTTGATGCTGAAGCAGTGAAATCTCTTCACACAGTTCAGACTAGTGGTCTTACTGGGGCCAGTGAACAGGACTGCAAGCTTGCCATCGTGCCAGTCAAGGTGAAATCAAAGAAAGGTCAACGGATATTGGAAACATATGCCTTTTTGGACCAAGGGAGTTCAGCATCCTTTTGTACAGTGGGTCTTTTGGATAAGCTGAATCTCATTGGAAGAAAAACAAAGATTCTCTTGCGCACCATGGGACAAGAGAAAGTTGTGGACAGCTTCATTGTACCTGAACTTGAAATTGCTGGATTGGACAGCGACATGTATTATGACATGCCCGACCTCTTTACTCAGCACAAAATGCCTGTAGACCTGAGTAACATCCCAAAGCAACAAGATCTGGATATCTGGCCACACTTGAAGCGCGTTCATTTGCCAGAGATCAAAGCACAGGTGGAGCTTTTGATTGGCATGAGCATGCCCAGAGCTCTAGAACCTTTAGAGGTCATTAGGAGCGAAGGTGAAGGACCTTTCGCCATTAAAACTGTGCTCGGCTGGACAGTGAATGGGCCGATTGACCGAGAATGTTGGGAAAGAACGAGTGGTCTGTCAACTGTCACCATGAACAGAATTTCTGCTGTTACACTGGATTACCTATGGAAGCAACAATTCAAGATAGATTTTCCTGAAAGCAGAGTAACCCCTGAAACCCCCCCCTTTAGTTTTGTTGGAGTGGACTATTTTGGTCCATTTGAAGTGAAGCGTGGGAGAAGTCTTGTGAAAAAATATGGAGTTATCGTCACATGTTTGGCGATCAGAGCAGTACACATTGAGGTTGCCTCATCTCTTGACACAGACTCTTTCATTAACGCCTTACAACGTTTCATTGCAAGGAGAGGCCAAGTACAAGAGCTGCGGTCCGATAATGGTACCAACTTTGTGGGCGCAGAGCGCGAACTGAGACGAGCTATCAAAGATTGGAATCAGGAAAAGATCTCCGACGTGCTGTCACTGAAAGGGATGAAGTGGATCTTCAATCCTCCAGCTGGATCGCACCATGGGAGCATGGGAGAGATTGATTCGTTCCATCAGAAAAGCTCTTACTTCCACCTTGCAGACACAGCATTTGGACGAGGAAGGACTTCAAACTGCTCTCTGTGAAGTGGAGTCAATCCTCAACAGTAGACCTATCACATTGGAATCCGCTGATCCAAATGATCTGGAAGCTCTAACACCGAACCATCTTCTCTTACTCAAGGCTAACCCAAGCTTACCACCAGGTTTATTCCAGAAAGATGATGTTTATGCACGGAAACGACGGAGACAGGTCCAATACATATCTAATCTGTTCTGGAAGAGATGGATTAAAGAATATCTGCCTCAACTTCAACAGCGCCAAAAGTGGATGAAGATTAGACGCAACTTTGTTCCTGGAGATGTGGTCCTTATAATAGAGGACTCGGCACCTCGTGGTTCCTGGATCATAGGCAGAATCACAGAAACTATGCCAGACAAAAATGGACTTGTACGTCAGGTCTGGATTAAGACCCCAACCAGCCACTTATGCAGACCCATCACTAAGATATGCCTTCTTCAGGAGACTTCCGACCAATGAAGACAACACATTTGACTTAACTCAACTCTTGACATGACCCTTTGACTTGACTTTACCACAACTGTACATCGCAGACTGACTATATTTAGGCTAAGTGCTGGGAGCCTCTGGCCTATGACTGACTGACTATGGATGGACTATTTTGAAGAAAAAGGAGAAAATGACTGTTTGACTATTTGAAAATGACTTTTATGGACTTTTGAATGTGTTGTCTCAATGTGTGTTTCTATGTAGTGTATATCTTAGGTTATGGTGTTGTATGAGTAATTATTACTGTGTAATGATGTAATAATTAGGGGCCGGAATGTTGTGGATAGGTGAGGGGCGGGATCACGTGGTGTTATTAGTGATTGTAGATCACCTGTTGCGGACCTAGTGACTTTAGTGAGTGGGTGATGGGGAGGTTTATTTTTTTGCTGACTGCCTTATGCTAATATGGTTTTCTGTCCTTGATCACTGTTTAAACCTGTGGATCCGGTTTTAATGTTCTTTTGGACACTGTTCTTGGATATTGACAATATGACAAAATAAAACCATCTTAACTGCATCCTGGAATGCCGTTTTTGATCAGCTGGCGCGTCAACAAGGATTCCCCTATTCAGCTGCTCGGCGACTTTGTTTGACAGTCGCTAATAATCATAATAAGTTTTGACAAAGGAAACATAGGTACAAAAAATAAACCAGAATTTATACCTGTTTAAGCTCTGTAAAGTGTGGAGTGCAGATATCTTTTCCCCATAGCTTTGGGCTTCCGCACCACCAGGTTCAGGATGTATCCCCTTACAAGAAATACACAGAAAGATGTCAAACTAAAGAACAAATAAAGGGATGCGTGAGCAATTTGTTAGGACATAATGGGACTGATTTGGCACAGTTTAGATTTTTACCCAACTTGCAAATAAAACTAATTGACAGCAGTTGAGCCTGTATTTTTTTCACTGCCTAGAAAAAAGACATTTTCCAAACAAATTATGAGAAAAATTATATTTGACACAAGTAATATTGAGATCGCAACATATTTTATACGGCAATTATAAAATACAAGCGGGAAAGGAACCTAAATGGCTGCGCGACACAATCAAAGGAGGAATAAATTGTGTACATAACTATAGTACTGTTATTTTAAGATCATATATATGACAGTATATGTAATTTAGTATATGTAGTATATTTAGTATATGGTAGGATATCACATACCCTAGGACAAAGATAGATAGATAGATAGATAGATAGATAGATAGATAGATAGATAGATAGATAGATAGATAGATAGATAGCATTTATTGTCATTGAACAGAATTCAACGAAATTTCCATTGCAGCTCCCGTGCAAAAGGTCAAATATATACAGTAAAAATAAACAAACACACAATAATGTTCCACTCTTTTTTCTTACCTGTGTTCTTGGTCTGTGCCATCTTTATAAATCACTTGTGCAGGAGGAACAGTTGGCAGCTGGAGTTGGGAGTAGTGTGCAGTCTGGTAAAGAAGTGCAACTACATGATTGCAAAAACCTTTACCAGCTGCACAGCTACAGGAATAATCAATAATTCAGCCTTTTCTTTTCCAACACCCAGTGATATTTAAAATAGACAAGTGTTTTAGCAACACATATATACATCAATACGTATAGCATGTTTAGCTTTAAACAAGTAGTAGATTCTAGTTTGAAGGTAAGTTTCAACAACAGTAGAAAAAAAATACAGACAGTTTCAACCGAAACAGAAAACAAATAGTAACCACTGAACAGGAAGATGTTAGAATAAGCTCTGAGTAATCCAGAAGTCGTACGTGAAAGTTCTTCAGCTGTCAAATACGAACAGGAACTCGAACTAACGAACAAGAGCCAACCGGCTTTCTGACTGTTTCAAACCTGCAGCCTGTGTGGTTCCTCATTTTTCTTCATGGATCTGAAGCATCGAGCTCTGACAACTACCTGTCCCTCGACAATATTTGACACTACGGGCATGCAGAAGTAAAGCATAGTTTCAACATCAAACTTCATCTAGTATCTCATAACTAAGTTCTAGCATGCTGTTATTCACAAACTGTACTGGCAAATACATTTCAGAATGTCAAAATACACTTGAAAAGTTTAAACTATGTCTGTCTCCAATATTCCACGTAATTTAGCAAACTAAGTTAGGCTTCATTACGATGTTTGTGTAGTTCATATCTTGTAGCTAGCGGTTAGCTCGCTAAGCTATGTCTTTTCTTACCTTGATAGCTGTGGATATATTCTTCGTGGAAGAACTTGTTTCCTTTCACACGTTTGTTGGTGGGCAAATTCGCCGCTGCGATTTCCTCCTCATCAATGAAAGAAAGTGCTGGCAAATTAAGTAATGATGATGAAAAGGACCAGAGGAGGAGAGACATTTTTCAGGGTACTCGAATTACAGTTACCAAAATGGAAGTGCCGCAGCCCTTTAAGATGCGCCTTCCGGTTGCCGTGAAAAAGGTCTATACTTAATTACAAGTTATTTTACAATGGTAACATCAACTGTGTCTCCACTTATACGGGGTATGGAATGCCAGAAGTGCCTCAAATCACTACTTTTATACATATTCTAATTTACCAAATATGATTTATCTGTTTTGAACACAGATTTACATACTTAGCAGTTATAAATGGCATATTTATTTGATGATTCTTATAATCATCAAATATTATATAATATTATTATAAATGAAAACAACAACAATAATAATAATAATAATAATACAGACCTTTGGGCACTTAAATAACTTAAAAACAACATTATATGTAGGAGAAAACATAAGATACAGAAACCCTTCAGCTGTGAGTTTGACAATGAGGAACAGCAAAAACAAAAACAAGTCTATGATTTTAACTAAAATGTGCAGATTCATCATACTGTGATAACCTCCCCTTATACGGTTGAACTCAAGGGGAGGTTGTTTAATGGTTACAACAGTACGAAAAATACTTGAGTTATTTTTGCATGTTTTTGTGTGGTCCACTATTGTCTGGAATACTTTAAGTACTATATTAGACCCCCACCCCACCCCAGCCTCCAGGTTCTGCGTTACGGCCCTGCATTTGGCATCAGTGCAGCACACAGCGCTCCTCCTGTGGCTCCACAACTCAGACGTCTCGCTGCACAGATTTGACACTTAACTTAATATTAATGATTATAATGCTGTTTAGTTGCACAACTTTACGGATTCGTACATTCGTGGCTGTTTTATTGCACTGTTCATATTAGTCTCGATGTTTGCAGTTTTTCAGGAGCCCAACGCGAAGCTCGACATAATTCACAGCAAGTATATTACCTTGACATTAACAAAGACACAGCGGGACGGATCATCCGGGAAAAGATGGACCTGGAAGGCCTGACTAAAACTAACTGGATATCAGACACATTCTCAGGCTTGTGTCTGCTTATTTCCAAGCCCAAATAAGTAACTTCATGTTCAAAAACAAGCCCAAAAGCGCAACTCGTTAAATTTGCTAGCGACTTTAGAAAAAAAAACAAGCCCAAAGCCGCTTATAATAATCTGACTTGGTGACCGAAACTCAAAATAGTTTCTGTTTTTCCAGCAACAAAATGCGCATCTCCTTCCATTGTTTACATTTCTGTCGCTGCTGATACCGTCACATAGAAACGGTGGTCACTCCCCAAGACGCGTAGAGAAAATAAAATTCAAAAGAAAATAGTAACACACAGCAACGCAAAGTGGTTTCGATAAATAACTGTAATCTGACTACTGGATTTGAAATGGCAACGCATTAGATTACTCGTTACTGAAAAAAGTGGCCCGACGTCAGAAACGTGTTACTGCAAAACAATGTCGCAGAAAAGGACTTATTCTTCAAGGAGAGAGAAAAGAAATAGGAGGAATAGAAAAAAGCCAAGATAAAGGTATATTTTCATGCATCTTGGTAATGTAATGTTTGTCAAAAAAATTGCGCTTGATAGCAACCTTGAACGGTCCGAACATTTATGCTAGTGTCTTTGAGTTTGTGTGAAACTGAGTTTTGACTTTCAATGAGTTGATTGATGGTTGGCTCTGTATATTTGAGTTTTGTTTGTTTTTTTACTTCAAAAAGCATATTTGATAAAGTTAGATAACAATAATTAAAACTTCTCAATGTTTGACATTGTCCAGCAAAACGTTTCTACATCAGGCTACATGATTACTATATTAATAAATCAATGAGCTTGTTGAAGTGAACAAGAACATCAATAATAAGATTCCACAGAGCTACTCTAAGCTGTAGTTGGCGATATGTTGTTTGTACCAAGTTTTTTTTGTCTGAAATATATAAATATAGCAAGAAAGTCACTGAGTTTGCCACAGTGGGGTGAATATTGTTAAACGTGCAGACATGACCTGGTGGGCCGGTCTGTTAGTCAAACCTCTCACTGCAGAGCAGAAGAGGACAGAAGCTGTTATTTAAACCTTATCTTATCTTGCTGAGGAACATAGGATCAGGGGATAAGATGGGCTTCACATGTAAGTATCGACCGATAACTGATCTCCCAAAATTAAGGAAATCAATGCCCATAAATTGACTGGCCAACAAATCGGCTGGCCTATAAATGTATATTATACATGCATATAAGATATAATGTAAACAATACTGTCAGAGATGCAATAAGTTTATAGTAGGTGTGAGAATGATCTAATCGTTTGATTGCAGCAATCCACATTGTTAGCAGAGATAGAGGGCCCCAAAACCAGATTTTGCTGAGGGCCTTATGGAGGCTTGTCCTGGCCCTGGCTAATGGGTACCGGCAGTACAAGCGGCATGCAGCTCTCGTGGCTGCTAAGGCAAAAACTCAGGCATAGGAGGAGTTCGGAGAGGTTATAGAGAAGACTTCCACATGGCTTCGAGGCAATTCTGGTCCATCATCCAGCGTCTCAGGAGGGGGGAACAGTATAGTATCAGCACTGTCTGTAGTAGGCAGTGAGGACATAGTTACTTTGAAAAAATTTTGAAAACTTTATTTGAATTAGTGATTACTCCTTGAAAAAATAACTTGCCATATTTTCCGGACTATAGAGCGCACCCTCAAAGTTTGTAAAAAAACTGGAAACGTACATATATAGAGGTCATTAAACATCTCCCAGACTTTGCACAGGATGTTTTATGACTCTGTGGTTGCCAGTCCCATCCTGTATGCTGTGGTGTGCTGGGGCAGCAAGCTGAAGGTGGAGGACACCAACATACTGAACAAACTGATCCAGAAGGCCAGTAACGGCGTTGGAGTGGAGCTGGATTTTCTGACAGTGGTGTCAGAAAGAAGGATCCTGTCCAAGATGCAGGCCATCTTGGACAACGAGTCTCATCCACTCCATGACGTGCTGGCTGGATACAGGAGCACCTTCAGCCAGAGACTCATTTTGCCAAAGTGAACCACAGAGCGCCACAGAAAGTAATTTCTGCCTGTTGCCATCAGGCTTTACAATGCCCAAGTCTGTGCTAATTGATTAAAAAATTTTCTGCGCTCATTTAAAGGTTATTTATTGATTAATATATTGCATGTGATTGCTTGTTATTTATTTATTTGTTTATATCTAATCATTTTGAACTTATTACACTTAGGTATATATATATTTTACAAACTTTATTACCTAAGCTGGAGTAGCTTTCAACAAATAAGCAATTTCCCCTTGGGGATCAATAAGGTATATTCTATTCTATATAAGCCGCACCGGGCTATAAGGCGCTGGCACATTTAAAGTAACTTTCTTAGTTACTTTGTCAGCAGCTGTTGACAATAATGTTCCGCCACCTCTGAAAATTACATTGAGCTTTGCCAATACTTTATTGCAAGTTATTATATAATGGTAACATCAACTGTGTCTCCACTTACAAGGTTGAACTGAAGGGGAGATTGTTTAATGGTTACAACAGTGCAAAAAAAAAAAAACATTAGTAATTTTTGCATGTTTTTTTGTGTTCCACTATTATCTGGAAAACTCTTAGAAGGATTTTAGAGTCCCCCCTCCCTGCCCCAGCCTCCAGGTTCTGCGTTACAGCCCTGCGTTTGCTGTCACAGCACAGCTCATAGCAGCCCTCCTGCGGCTCCACAACTCAGATGTCTCGCTACACAGATTAGTGACACTTATCTTAATATGAATGATTACGGACTCGTTCATTTGTGGTTGTTTTCACGTTTATTGCACTGTTCATATTAGTCTCGATGTTTGCAGTTTTCTGGAGTGCAACATGAAGCTAAATGTCGTTCACAGCAAATTTATTAACTTGACATTAACAAAGACACAGCAGAACGGATCATCCGGGAAATGATGGACGGGGAGAGTCTGACTAAAACTAACTGGCTGTCAGACAAATTCTGGGGCTTGTTATGTGATGTGTCTCTGCCTATTTCAAAACCCAAATTAGCAACTTCACGTTCAAAAACGCGCATGCCGCGACTCATAAAATTTGCAAGCACCTTTAGAAAAAACAAACCCAAAACTGCTTATAATAATCGGACTTGGTGACAGAAACTTAAAATAGCTCCCATTTTTCCAGAAACAAAATGTGCATCTCTTTCCTCCCACCATTGTTTACATTTCTGTCACGGCAATCAGCTGCTGCTGTCACATAGAAACAGCAGTCACTTGACGTGTAGAGGAAATAAAATTAAGTTCCTTAAGGCTCCGGATGTTGTAGGGTTGTGTTGGTTGATGCAACTGCAATATTGCTTGGACATCCGGGGCAGTTTTCCTAAATTGGCAGACTGGGGTGGTGGTCCTCTTATTCAAAAAGGGGCACTGCAGAGTGTGCTCCAACTACAGAGGGGTCACACTCATAAGCTGCAAGGTCTAGTCTGGGGTCTATTTGGGGAGGACTTGTCGGACAGTTGAACTGTTGATTCAGGAAGAGCAATGTGGTTTTCATCCTGTTAGTGGAACAATGGACAGGATGTCTCCAGCAGGGTGCGTGGGAGTTTGCCCAACCAGTCTACATGTGCTTTGTGGACTTGGAGGAGGAGTTTGACATTTCAAACTCCTCCTCGGGGGGCTTTGTGAGGGGTGCTCCAGGAGTATGGGGTATTAGGCACTTTGATATGGCCTGTTGGGCCATATCAGATGTCAGAGTCTGGTCTGTATTGCCGGCAGTAAGTCTGACTCATTTCCAGTGAGAGTTGGACCCTGCCAAGGCTGCCCTTTGTCACTGAATCTGCTCGTTACTTTTATGTACAGAATTTCTAGGTGCAGCCAACGTGTTGAGAGTATCTGTTTTGGTGGCCTTAGGATCACATCTCTGCTTTTTGGGGATGATGTGGTTCTACTGACTTTATCATGTCGTGATCTAGAGCTTTGACTGGACCGGTTCACAGTCAAGTTTGAAATGCCTGGAATAAGGATCAGTGCCTCAAAATCCGAGGCCATGGTCTTGATATGGAAGTTGGCTAGTGCTTTTGGAATTTTTCAAATCATTGGGGTAGCAAATGATTGTCTGGAGTGGAGGCCCAAAAAGGAGAACATTTTGGAGAACAGTGGACTTCTGTGCCTAAATAAAAAAAATAGATTGATACTTTTGATTAGGTTTACAATGACCTCAAGAGTACTGTAGTAAACCTTCGAAGATTTCGTTTTTGTGGTGACACAGGAACACCACAAAAACTCTTCTTTCACCACATAGGAGGTTTTAAAAGTACTTTTTATGTACTTTTAATATATGTTAGAAGTACATTAAAATTACTTGTAATGTACTGAAATTAGTTAAATTAGAGGGAATAAACTGATTTTTTAACAGAACAATATTTTAACATTTTGATCTCATACTGTTGGGATGTGACTGAGCATTAAGATATTCTGACAGTAGTAAAGTGAGCTGTGGATGCAATAACTTCATTTAGAAGGCTTGTTTTCTTTTCAGAGATGAGCATGAGGACTTCAAAGAGGAGATGCGCCGCCTGAGGAAACTTCGAGGAAAAGGAACCCCTAAGAAAGGAGAAGGAAAGAGGGCGAGCAAAAAAAAATAAAGTGAAATAAAGTAAAATCTTTTTTACTCCTGCAGGAAGGAGACTTTTGTTCTTCATGTAACGTTGATCAACATTGATCATTTTTTCAAAATAAACATTTTTAATTGCTCACTCATTTTATTACAGACTTTGTTCTGTTAAACAGCTTCTATGATAAATCCAATGACATATTACATGAAAATTGCAAAGCCATGTTTTATGCAGACTGTTTTGACGAGATGTAAAGATTTCCACTTTTTGGGGGAAAAAAATATGCTTTTCTTCCATGTGAATTAAATCAGAATTATTGTGCAAATAATTAAGCCTTTTTACTTTTTTTATTATGGCTTGTAACAAAACCCCATAATTCAGTGTTTCAGAAAATTATTTAATAAAATTACTAAAAAAAGATTCATAAATTCTGTGCCCTTGCTTACTGGATTGTCAAGAGTGCTGACTTGTCAGATGTCTAAGAGACAGTAATTGGCACACTCCACAGGAAGAGTGAACCACAAAAGGTCATTTTATAGCAAACCTACCCTAGTCAAAAAGAAAAAATACTTTAGTATACATGTATTTCAAATATACTTACGTTTGTATAAGTATATTTTAAGTATACTAAGTATTAAGTGTTCTACCTATAAATATACAAGTATAATGCTTGTAAATATACAAGTATAATGCTTGTACCAATTGACATTATAACTTTAAACATACTTAAATATAATTGTACCAAAATACACTTTTTAAGAAATCTATTAGATAAAAGTATACTTTAAGTGAACAAAATATGTATTTGCCCAAGTGTAAATATACACTTGCGCAAGTGTATATTTAAAAGATTTTAAATATATTTAAAATATCTTAGATATTTTAATATATATGCTCAAAATAGAATTTTTTAAAATTCACTTAATGCTTACTTTAAAATATTATTTTCAGTATGTTTTAAATGACATATCAGTGTATATTTTGGGCTAATAAAGTATGCCTTTTTAGGTGCCCTAATAATCTTTTACTGTTTTTGTTAAAATGGCAAAGAATAAAAAATAATAAAATTTATACTTGATGTAATGTTGTTTAACAAAGTAAATACTGTGTTCATACCTCAAAATATCAAACACTTACACTTTAGTGACAGAGGTTCAACAACAAAACTTGTCCTTAACACTAAATGTAGCAGGTATCTTTAGTTCTACATCTTTCCGAATATGATCTGTTGTTTTCAGCTTTTTAACTAAAACACGGAAGCTGTTTTTACCCAATCCATTTTCAGATGTATAATGTAAGATCTATTAGTGAATAGTATGAGCTCCAGTTCACACTCCAGACCAGATGGTGGTAGTATGGCACACTTTCAGTTTTTTTGAAACGCACCATAAAACGAAGAACAACCAAGAAGGTGAAGATAGCAGACGCTGTTCAAATTAGCCATTTTTACTCGCATAATGTTGAATTAAAAGTAGAGAGAGCCTTGATAATAGTGAGGATCAACAACAGAACATTCCCATTCACTGGACCACTGCACTTTACAGAAACCTACAAAAAAAGAATAAAACAATAGAGCAATTAAACAGAGAAAGTTTTTGTATTTTAAAGAGTACAGAAAAACAGCAAAGAAAAAAGTACGACTTACAATTTTAAGAGGTTGTGGACTCTCTATGTATGTGGCATCATTAGAACTGATGATGATTGGGACCGGATGCCTGGAGTGAAAAAACATTTCTGGGTGACTTCTTTGAAGTGGAAAAAATAGTCAGCAATATCATAAAGTCAGATGATGTTGGCATTGACTATGAAGCTGTTTTAAGTGTGGACTTAAAGGGAGACAATCTACCTTAAAATCTTTCCATCCATGATCTGAACATGCTGATCCTTGCAGGGTGGTGATTGGGGCTGGTGGTGCCCATCTCCAGCAGTCATCAGATGAGAGGCGGGGTTCACCCTGGACAGGTCACCTGTCCATCACAGAGCCCTGAAAGATAACAATGAATATAATGTATGAAAGAGAAATGGTAGATTAACAAGAGGAATAAATACTGTCCAATTATTTTTTTAATCAAATCATGTTTATTAAGCGCTTAGTGTTGGAAACACACCAGGTTTTGCTGTTAAAAATGTGGCCAGCTGCTCAGTTTAAAAAAAAAGAAAGAAAAAAAAAAAGCCTTTCTCTATGAAGACGATGTGGAGGTCACAAGTCGGCATGCATAAAAATTTACTTTGTGCCAAAGTTTGAGTAAACACTTCTTCGCTGGCATGAAAATCTGCAGCAGCCAAGAAAACTTTTTCTGTGGACAATATCAAATTTCAAAGCGTCAAAACTCACTTAAATACACTGAAATCTAACTACATTCGATGTTATTTAAACCAAGAAGTTTCAAACCTGATGTTTTTTCATGATTTTAATATTTTATTGTTTTAACGTAAATGATTAAACTGAACCGCATTTATCCTCAGACAATAAGCTAACATGCACGCAAAATAAAGAAAATAAAAGTAAAAGGATGTGAAAACCTCACTCGAACGTAAATAGTACTTTTCCTCAGTTTTTGTCTCATAAAGATGTAATGCATCGGTCTGTGCACCGGAGCCATGGAATGCATATGCGGTCATTTCATTCTGACTGAAAAAGAAAACGGGGTTGGATCAGCAGATTAACTCCAAACAAGTTTGATTGTTTTAAGGTGATCAAGATGTGTATACAATCACATATACATAAGTAGCTGCGCAAAGGGGCACACGTTTGTGCAGTGCCACAATTACGTGGCACAACGTAATCAAGTCCTACTACCATGCAGATAGGATATTTTTAGACTGCGATCCACAATATTCTATTTTATGTAATAAAGTATATTATTTAAAAAATATATTCATTTCTTTAACATATATAGAATATTATTTAAACATATATTTTCTAAGTAATCTATTTCAGTGTAAAACACAGATAGTTCCATGCAGACTGATGTTTCCAAACCTTTATTTCTGACAATTATGATTTTATTTCGACAGTTAATGCAATTATGACATTTAGGACTATAATATTAAATCAATAATAAAACATATAATACAGAAGTGTGGGCTGATTATAGATTTTTAATCTGTTGAACTTGAAAAGTTTGAAAAGATTTGGTGATTTTTAATCATTTGAGCTGTCGCCATTAATGCAACTTTTTAGATTACTTTATTTTGAATGTATCATATCATTTGAATAAGTTGTCATGAAATGAACCGTATGAGATCAGTTGAACTGACGGTCTGGTGGTCAGGTGGACCGGAGAGAACCCCGTCGTCTCGTCCTGAGTCTCTGTCTCCCCCTCCTGTCCTCAGCACCAGCCTGCCTTTTCCTCTATTATTTTCCACTCAGCTTCTCGCAGTTTAAAATGGCGGCGTTGAGCAGCGCCGAGTCTCCACCGCCCGTCTTCAACGGAGACGCCACGGAGCGGGAGCCGGGAAGGGAGAGCGGCCTGGAGGAGCTGGGCCCAGGTTTGGACTCTTCGTGCTCCTCGGGGATTCCCGGAGGTCCGCAGGAGGAAGAGGTAAGCGCTGCATCGGCGGCGGGGGCAGCGAGACTTAGCTTGCTCCGAACGGAGCTAATTGGATGGAAGCGTTCAGGAAACACCGGCTGGAACGCACACCGGGGGAGGGTGTGGGAGACGGCGGAAGGGGATGCAACGCTGGTTGCGGGACCATGAACCCAACTTCGACGGTCCATTTTAGTCCCTTTCAGGCTTTTTTTTGAGCAGGAAGATGCAGCAGGAGAGGAGGTTTTATTTGAAGGAGCCTGTGTTTATTTGGGGCCTGTTTTCTTCCAATCGCTGCTTGCTTGCTTTCCCAAGCTCACTGCAGCACCTCCAGTCTGGTGCCAAGAAAACGAGCACCTACCACCGTTGTTGCAACATATATACGCAATTAGTGCGCTTTGTACATTGTGCGAGTAAAGTTTGATTTTATACATATGAACTCTGGCTTTGCACCCCGGAGGACCGATGATGGGGATGATGATGTTCATAATGATGAGGGAGATGAAGCTGAAATCGTGCTTCTGGTATTTGTGGTTGGCAGCATTTGCTGCGTTCCAAAAACAATTGTTTTCCCCTACTCTAGCCTTCCTATCCCAGCTGACACAGAAATACACTGTTTACCAGGCCTGCGCTCATCACTTGCACTGCAAATACCGTGATACATGGAAGTACACCATGGATGCACCCTATTTCATAATAAAATCTATGAAGTATAGCATTCTATTTCATTATCCTAATTTCCCTGTCCCAACTCTGTCCTAGTTATTTTTTTTTTAGAAACTCTCAAAAGTTGTCTGAGTGCTCTGAAGCTCAATCCATTCCAAAATCACTGGTCCTGCATGAACAAAAAAAATTTTAAGCAACAAAATCACTGGAACTCAAAATTCTCACAACCATAAAATCAGCTACTTATTAAAAAAATGAGAACTCTCCAGCTGTCCCTCACCATATTATGTTTGCAAACTAGAGGTGAGGAGACCTCATGTAGGGGTTGGTGACTACTACTGCCCACTTAAAGCTGAATACCTGAAACCCTGATAAGTGCCTATTTAATAGTTCAAACAGCAAATATATCTTGAAATGCATTAATACATTTCAATACATTTAATGCATTATGCACTGTCGAAACTGTCTTGGCACAATTTCAGAAGCTAATGTCTCCAGTCTTCCTCATTTCCACACTTTGGGGTGTGGAAATGTCAGTGCCAAGGGACATGAATGATGCTTCTGAATTGACTGCTTTATAAAACCCTAGCCAATAACATATCAAATAGTGTTGTTTCTTGGTATTTCAGCTTTCTAAGTCACATTTTCTTTGGAGTATCTTTGGAATACCTTCTATGTGTATAGCTGGGTCTTCATAAAACTTATTATCTCTGTCCGTCCTCCAGGAAGTTAATTTATGTGAACATATAGGTTGAATTACTTTTAAGTAGCATATGAATATGAAGTTTGTGCAAGACAATGTCAGCTGGAAATCATGTCAAAGCAAGTATGTGGATATATTGTTGAATTATTTGTTGCAGAGTACAGGTGTAATGTTGACTGTAACATGTGGGACCCTAAACCTGCATTTTCCCATTCACACACACAAACACTTTAAAACCAAAGTGGGGTTTTCTCAAATCTTCACTTTGGTCTGAGTTTCTACAATTATTTTTTGCTGATATAAAATAGAATATTTATATAAATAAAAGGCAAAAACCCCCAAAAAACATGAAAATGTGTTAATTTTTCCAGATATCCGTCTACGTGTGGACTAGGGCTTAGATATGATGTACAAAAGAATTTGGGTGAATTTTTTTTCACAAATTATTTGGAGATTCAATCCACAGAAAAGTCAGTGAATTAGGACTGTAACGATTCTTCAAATGATTCGAGTACCTCCATTATTAAAATTCCCCAAGGCAAATGATCTGCCGCGAAACTTTGTTAAATGCTTTTTTACTATTTGGTGCCATGTATTCCGGTAAGATAATTATTTGTGTTGCGCAATGCCCTGACTTCCACCAAGGAATTGTTGATTAACATTGACTGGCATTGTGCATGGTGTACTATAGCCTTTCTCCCTTTGCTGCTGCCTGGTGGTCGCTGTGTGTGGTGGATACAGGTGGAGTGGAGATAGACTGATCACAGCAGGCTGCGCTCCAGCTCTGTAGCTGATGTTTAGCCTAAGTGTTTGTTTACAGGTGAACCAGAAACTAGATTTCCTACCATCCTGGTCACAACAAATGTGTGGCAGAGCGCACCGTGGTGCGCAGATAGCTGGCAAATGTTTTTCTGTGTGTGATAAAGACATCAAAGATCGGTTGCTCACACGGACACAAAAAATATAAAAGTTTGTGCAAAGTGAGAGTTTATCTGTTAAATTGACTGAAAATTAATGTTATTAGGGATGTACAGATAAATGTGGGCTGCTATTATATGAGGGGATTTTCCTGCCATAATCCAAGAGCACACATTTTCAGTCTGAAAACAGGATTTCATGTCTTTTGTTCTCAAAACTTTTAATACTTTTGCTTACATTTTCATTTTGAAAGCAGAACTTGATGTCTTTCTTCCCAAAACTTCTAAGAATTATACTCAAAACTTTTCGCACTCACACTTAGTCTCTCCTTGGACTCTGATTGCTTACAAAACATGGAACTGTCTCTTGGCACAATCGCCTGGCAACCTCTCAGCCAATCGAATTAAAGTATTGTACTGGGTGCATTTGTTTCCTTCTAGCGGGTGTGCCTGTGTGTCTACTATCGATTGTAGCAACCTGCACCACCCACTGGATGTAGGGGGAAACAACGACGTCAGCTTTCTGCTCTGTAGTACACTAAACAGCCACCAGCAGTGTGCTATTGATTACTAACAGCCTTTTGATCTTAGGCACGATTTTGTTCACCCAACAAAAGGCAGGATCTTGGGCCTGATTGTAGGGTAAGAACATGGTATATTTATGACAAAAATACCATGAGGCACAAAAACTATTAGCTTACAACTTAAAAGAAAAAACAACAATTAAAATATGCAATTTATAAAATAAAAGACCCTAAAACCAAATAAATTCTGTTTATTTAGAGCAGTGTTTCCCAAAATTTTTCAGGCTGAAAACCCATTTAGTCACGGATCACCTAACCTGAAGTTGCCCCAGCGATAGCACATCTTTAATATATGATGCAAGCTGAAATGAAAATATTAGTCTCTTTAGTCACTTATTGTTGTTGTCTTTGTTTATGAGAAGAGTGGTGCTGTTTGGTAAATGTGAATGGCCACGAAAAAACCATTAACAGCTCTGCTTTGGCATTTTGAGTTATTTACATATTGTGAAAGTGTCTGAGCTTTCTGATTATATCAAACACATGGAAATAAAAAAGAAGTTGTTCCTTACTACCAAGTGTTGTGTGCATTAATAACATTTAGGGTTATTTGTGATTTAGAAGCACAATTAAAGAAAAATAGGCTTGAGTTGCTTTAACAGAAACAAAAAAAAAATCATTTTCTGCACCATTAAGTATAAAAATAATTATTAATAAAATAAATAATTCGAAGGAGAGCGGGGGGGGGGGTCGGACTGGAGATGCTAGGGGGGTCTAGCGTATCGCTGGAAGGGGGCAAAAAGGAGTCCATACATATTTCCCAGTCCATACATTCAACATTCAATGTGTATTTACAAGAAATAAAAATGAAAAATCTGGGTGAGGCAAAATTTTTCAATTTCTTTTGTGTTACAAACGTAATAGCTACAAACTACTTATAGTTAGTATTTTTGACTGCAAAAATAGAACATTTTGCTTGTCATCTTCATAAAGAGACCAACCTTTTGCATGTACTCCAAATTGTTCAAGAATAGCAGCTGATTTAATTTGGGTATACCTTTTCAGGCGTTTTTGGTGATTTAGGGGGCGAGGGTTAAGGGGTTAAATAAAAATAACAATAGCTGTTGACCTTGTAAGCAGAGCATCATTCATTTCCAAACAAAGTCACAAAAAACAAAGAACAGTTCTGACTAACTGGAGCAATTCCTACCGCTAACCATTCAAAGCAATCCAATCCCTAGTGAACGACACATCAACACTCTCAGCAGCTATGATTTAGCATCCTCTGATCATAAAAGTAGTCCTGGAGTTGTTTTCTTTCCTATGGTATCTGCAGCTTTTCTTTTGAGTAATCTGGATTTAAGCCAGTTTTCCATCATTATTTTTTAACACAATCCTTTGGTAAGCTTGCTGTAGCGTTGCACTTTGAGCTCACATCACGGCAAATAAACGGTTGTTTATATGCAGTACCTTGCGGATCAATAGGGGGCGTCTGCGGACCACCAGTGGTCCGGGAACCACAGTTTGAGATTTAGAGGAAATTCAACATGCTTTTTTAAAGTTTTATGAAGACCCATATTGGAATCAGAATTCCTTTTAATGTCATTGTGCATGAATAAAGCACAATGAAATTAGTAGATTAAAGATTAAAAACAGTAGAAACTGTTTTTAATCTGTTTGTCCTTGACTTTATTGCCTGAAACGCCTCCCTGAGGGCAGGAGTTTGTAGAGGTGGTGGCTAGGGTGTGAGGGGTCCTTGATGATGCTGCGGGCTCTCTGGAGGCAGCGGGTCCTGTGCATCTCCTCCAGAGATGAAAGAGGGCAGCCAATCAGTCTCTGGGCAGTGTGTATGACCCTCTGGAGCTGCTGGAAAACCAAAGTGAGATACCATGACTCAACACCAACTCCACAGAGCAGGGATAGAAGGACACCAAGAGCTCAGTTCTCCGAGAATCCTCAGGAAGTACGGTTTTCTTTAGGACTGAAGTGGAGTTAACTTTTCACGTCAGGTCTTCACTGATCTAGGTGCCAAGGAACCTGAAATTTGGCACCATCTCCACCCTCTCCCTATTTATAATGATGTGCTGAATGTCTGGTTTACACATCCTATGGTCGACAATTGTTCCATGTCCATTCTGTATGTGGTCTCATCTCCTCCAGAGATGTGCCCTACCACCATGGTATCATCAGCAAACTTTATGATGGTATTATTTATGTGCTACAGTCATGGGTGTAGAGAGTGTAGAGTTGGGGGCTTAGCATACAGCCTTGTGGGGCTTACCACACACTCAGTGCTGAGGACAGGTGGGATCCTACTCTCACCCTCTGTCAGGAAGTCCATGATCCAGCAGCAGATGTTGTGGGGGAGACCCAGGTCCCCCAGTTTCCTCACTAGTCTCCTCAGAACGATGGTGTTAAAAGCCAAGCTGAAGTCCAGGAAGAACAGCCTCACATAGCTCCTTTGCTGTTCCACATGTCTCAATGTGGTGTGCTGCGCTGTAGGATGGTATCCTCTGTAGACCGGTTGGTTCTGTGTGCAAACTGGTGGGGGTCAAGTTTGGCTGACAGATGAGAAGTGATGTGACTCCGAAAAAGTTTCTCGAAGCGCTTCCAGTGAAGCGTCGCCAGAGATTTCGGTGGTGTTGCTGGATCTGAAGTTGGTGATGTGCTGGACCCCTTGCAACATCTGCCTGCTGTTGTTGCTGCTGAATTCCTCCTCAATCCTCTGTTTGTATTTCACCTTGGCCTTTCTGATGCCTCTCTTCTGAGAGGCTCGGGTTCAGCTGTCCAGGTCCCTGTATCCAGGTCTGAAAGCGCTATTTCTCTCTCTTAGCAGTTCCTTGGCCTCCTTGTTCATCCAGGGCTTCTGGTTGGGAAACATCCGGATATGCCTGTCCACTGTGACGGTGTTAACACAGTGATGGATGTAGCCAAGTACTGCTGAGATGAATACCTCTAGGTGCTGATGCCAGTAAAAGTCCCAGTCTGTGGTTGCTAGACAGTCCTTGCAGTTGCTGAGAGGTACTGTCAAGCCAAGATTTCACAGTTCTTCACAGTGCTCTCTTTTTCACTGGTTGGTATGCTGGAATAAGAAGCAGTGATATGTGATAAATGGGGGAGTTGAGTGGTCCCGTATACATTCTTGATGTTGGAGTAGACTTTGTCCTGCTGGAGTAGGCTTTGTTCAGCGTCTTAACTCCCTAACTGGCACATTTAATATGCCACACATATAGTGTCAATTTACCAAATGTGACTGACAATCAAACTTGAGCCTGTCAACTGAATATCTAAGTTTGCAATTTAAATAGCTATTTCTAATTCATAACCGAATAAAACACCAGGCCAAACAAATTCCCCTCAGAATGGCATGGACCCCTTGCAGTGTGATGCCCCATTTCCCTGCTGGAGGGCAAAAAGCTGTTGGCTGACGATAACTACTATTGGTTTTAGCTGTCAAGTTATCAATATAATGCGCAAAGTCCTAAATGTAAGCCTGATTTTATATTAAAGAAAAATGAATGCGGTGCTTTGCTACCAATTGTCAACACTATAATTAGATAACAAGCTCAGAAAAAAGTTTTGATTCAGAAAAAAATAGGGAGGGAGGAAAGTAGTTCAGTTATTAATGTTTGACTTTGACAACCATAACAAGTAGATGTCATGTTTCATTTGTGATTTGGTTCAATTAAAAAATTAAAAAGTACAGTAAAGTAGGTGGTTAAATTAGCTAATCAACCACCACAGTGTTAGATTAGATAATAGCAGTGGCAGCAAAATAAACATTAAGCCTAAAAACAAAAAAACTGCAATGGACTGAATGTTCTGTTCTTAGTTGAGTGTTTTTTGATGTTGAATCCTGAAAGACATAGTGACTTCGTTGTCAGTTGCTATAGCAATGAGTCTGTGTGTGGCATGGCTGACAGAGCGTGAGAAAAAGGTGGCTGTGAGTTGTTCTTCAATGGTTTTTATGCATTGTTTTTCCCTTTGCTGTGGGGCATAGCACTAAATTAATATCTACATCTCTAGGTTTCATTTAGTTAGTGGAATTTTAAAGTCTGGTATAATTCTCCCATCATATGGCATGACTCTATTTTCCTAATGACCAAAGAGAGAAAGGATAGGTTCGATTGTGGGAACTCTCGTCCTATCAGTGTCCTCATCCAAAATTAGAAAACATTTACACACATCCTTTTCAAAAGAATTTAAAATATTCTCACAGATATAATTGATTTAGATCAGACTAGATTCATCAAACAGAGACAAACGCAAGATAACATTTGTAGAACTTTACATAAAAGATCATATAAATAAAAGTAAAATTTAGATCGTGCTTATGAATCTTGATGCCGGAACTACTTTTGACCGCGTTAACTGGGAATTTTTAGATAAAGTTCTGGGTCAATTTGGGTTTCATCAATCATTTATCACAGTCATTCAAGAATTCTTTAAAAGCCCAAGAGCGATAATCAAATTTAATGGAGCCCTTTCTACATCTTTTGACCTAAGGAAAGGAGCATGTTGGGGATGTCAAATGAGCCTGCATTTTTGAAATATTTTAACTCAGTCAACATTGCTTAAAAATACTAATTCATCAAAGCTATATTGAGTATCCCATTGCTAAATATTGTTGTTAAAGTATACCAATCAGATTCGGGATTTGCAAACATCTCAAGATTGCATAAGGGTATCCAAGAGGTTAAAAGTCTAAACACAACTTATATTAAACAAAATTGGGGAGAGAAGTAAATCTTGTAACCGCTAATGGTATATAGCAGGGGTGTCAAACTCCAGTCCTCAAAGGCTGCTGTGCTGCAGTTTTTAGATGTGCCACAGTTACAAAACACTGGAATGAAATGGCTTAATTACCTCCTTCTTGTGCAGATAAGTTCTCCAGAGCCTCGCTAATGACCTAATTATTCTATTCAGGTGTAGTGCAGCAGAGGCACATCTAAAAGTTGCAGGACAGTGGTCCTCCAGGACTGGAGTTTGACACCTGTGGTATATAGTTTCAGCAATGTGCAAACCAGTGGAAAATCAGTTGTTCAAATACATGGAGACGTTTTGACTGGAAAACCTTTAATTTATAATTTATAACTACTGCTCAAACTTAACATTATTCAGTCTAGTCCTGTTGTTGGAGGAACTCTAGAGTCTAGGGAGTAAAGCATTTTCATTTCTTTTGGTCATTGATTGATTCAACATTTTTGGACAAACATTCACATAGAGATGAAAGTAATGTTAGGCATGCAAATTTATTTTAAGTGGAATGAGGTTTTGCTGGGATTTTTGCATTCAGTGGACTTGGACTCATGGTCTCAATGCTTGTGCTTATTTCATATCTTAAGTTTAGCAGCCTGAAAAGCTATCACAAGTAAATGGTTAAGCACAAAAGTTCCATCCCTGGATCAGATTTCAAAATACTTCATAAATCTGGGTATCAGTTATTCAAGGTATCAGTAATATCATTCTGACTTGTCAGAATGTTAAATGAAGATATGTGAAATAGAAAAGCCATCTAGTTTGAAAAAATGTTCAAGACATCTCTAATTCTTTTCTTAAAATAATTTTTTTAACTTATCAAAGATCCAGTTATAGCTATCTCTAAGTTAGTTTTACTTAGACATTTCATTTTCTCTAGTTGAAGTGTGTATGTCTTATATCTAAAAGTACATTTAAGATATTTTTAATGTGGTGAAGCCGATTTTGTGTGTATTTTATGCTATACAACCCGGGCGTGGTGTCAAGAAGGGAATTAGTACTTAGTAGAACAAGATGACGCAATTTTCGTGTTGCAACTATCCCACTGAGAGCCAATTTCACTTTGGATCAAGTATGGTAAAATGGGGCCTAAAATTGAACCTTGAGGTACTCTATAATTTAGGGGTGCTGTCACAGAGGAACACAGATCAAGAGGAATAAAAAAAACTTTTTCTGTCTTTCAAATATGATGAGAACCAATCTAAAACTGTACCCTTAAGACCAACACAGTGCTTTAATCGAAATAAAAGGATGTTGTGGTCAATGGTAACGTACGCTGCACTTAAGTCTAATAACAATAAAACCGCAATGTCCCCTGAATCAACCGATAGATCATTAAATACTCAAAGCAAGGCAGTTTCTATACTGTGTCCACATTTAAAACCGGATTGGAATTTCTCAGATATATCATGATCTGTTAGAAAAGACTGGAGCTGAGTAAAGCTCTCTAAAACTTTTGATAAAAACTGTAGTTTAGAAATAGGTGTAAAATTAGCAAGAATACTGTGGTCTAAGTTCGGTTTTTTAATGAGTGGATGTTCCACAGCATGTTTAGAAGCAGTTGGGACACGTCCAGTCGAAAGAGAGATATTTATCAAGGTGAGGATATATGGCCCAATGACAGGAAAAATATCTTTAAATAAGCAAGCAGGGAGACAGTCCAATTTGTTGGCCGCAGATGTTTAACTACAGTGGACAAATGGGACAAAGAAACTGGCTCAAACTGTTCAAAGCTAGCATCACCTAGAGGTGTTTCCTGGGGATTCAACACAGGCAGAATAGTAAAGCCCCTAAGCCAGGGGTGTCGAACTCCAGTCCTCAAGGGCCCGTGTCCTGCAACTTTTAGATGTGCCTCTGCTGCACCACACCTAAATAGAATAATTAGGTCATTAAGGCTCTAGAGAATTGATCTACACAAGAAGGAGGTAATTAAGCTATTTCATTCCAGTGTTTTGTACCTGTGGCACATCTAAAAACTGCAGGACAGCGGCCCTTGAGGACTGGAATTTGACACCTGGGCCCTAAGTGCTGAAATTTTGTCAGTGAAAAATGTTAAGAATTTATTACAAAGATCAACAGAAGCTGTAAAAGCAGTTTGAGGGTTAATAACTTTATCTAAGACTTTAAAAAGAACTTGAGGTCTATGTTTGTTTGAGGAAACCAGAACAACCAAGTATTTTGATTTTTCATATTTTACAGTATTCTTATAATTAAGTAAACAATTTTTCAGAATGTCAAAAGAAACCTGCAATGTATCCTTTTTCCACCACCTCTCAGCTCGCCTGCAGTCTCGCTTGAGAGCGCGGGTAGTTCAATTGAACCACAGCTCAGAAAATCTATTTTTCTTCATGGTTGTAAGAGGAGCTATAGAGTTCAAAGTGTTTGTGCACAAGTTATTAAATTGGGTAATGAGGTCATCGACATCAAAATTGCTGCTGATGTGTGACACAGGTGGTAACATATCACCAGTTCC
The DNA here is from genome assembly GCF_003331165.1 of Xiphophorus hellerii. Taxonomy (NCBI): domain Eukaryota; kingdom Metazoa; phylum Chordata; class Actinopteri; order Cyprinodontiformes; family Poeciliidae; genus Xiphophorus; species Xiphophorus hellerii. The sequence goes on along the minus strand of NC_045688.1, from coordinate 20,219,047 downwards.
TGCTGAGAGCTGAGAGGTGGTTGACGAGGTAATCCTACGAGAAGTAATAGATCTTGTACATTTTTTACCACAGTGGTTGAAATGGCGATAGAGAACAGAACAGGTAAATGATCTGAAATACAAGTTTGACAGATTTCATTGATATTTAAACAAAAGCCATGAGATAACACATGGAATAGAGTTGGGCACTAGCCGCTTGTCCATCACAGGACAAACAGATGGAAGATAAAAAACATTCTCAGACATTAGAGCCTAAGTAACCATATATTTGGTTTGGAAGCAGGAGAAATCAAGCATGCATAGAAAATAAATGCTTAATGCACTCCCCTCCCATCCCCCTTCCAAAAAACATATAAAAATTAATTCTCTGTGACAAAACTTAGGTTTGGCCACAAACAGAACCATAACATTATATCGTGTAGCAGCTCCCCAGCAGTTGAATTAATCAGCCAGTCTCGACGGGTGAATTTGGCGTTTTTATTTTTCTTTTACGGGTGATTCAGAATCACCACAGTCACCTCAATCACCACAGTCACTGTGAAAACTAAAACATATACAAATATTAGAATACAAACATAAACTTACAATACAAACAACAAAACAAAACGTACCTCGCTGTTTTCACTGGGGAACACTAAGTGTTGATTTCTTCATGTCAAACAGCTTGACAGTTAAAGTCATTGATTGACACAACGATTCTACCAGCCTTTATAGGGCTTGCCCTCATTAGTTACAGCAGCCCGTGAGGTACATACACAACCCCAAAACATTACAAAGTGTAAATACCATTAAACAAAACAAACTAAAAAAAACCAACAAAAATGCCAATCAAAACAGACAAACATCCATAAACAATCTGTGACATTCTTAATTAAAAAAATTCACTTTGAATAATTTACAATAAATAGTCTACAAATATAAATTATTTGGGCAATTTATTTTAAATAGTTCACTATCCATTACACATAGATCAACAGGTAATATACTCCGTTAGAATACAGCATCCTTGTCTGAACTAATCCACAGATATTTTACAGCATTTGAAGGTCTTTCTAAATAGGATGCCTTTCTGCATTTTCAAAACTGTGGTTGAAACATCAACATTTGCCAGAAAATAAAAGACTGAGAACCCAGGTTTTAATGTAATAAGTTCCATAGAGTTTGTTTGTTGTGCTATTGTTTTTATTTTGTGCACCATAACTGTCTTCTCTATTTTCACCACCTAACCCTGATGCTCCCCTTAGAACTGGTTCACCTTCCAATATTCTGCCATAAAATGACGTAGGAAGATGGGAGTAGAGTGGTTGGACGGCTTTAGCACTTGCTAATCTTAGGCCTATATGGTTTACAGTGCTTGGTTGTGACCAGTGAACATCTGTGATGGCTGTGAATAAGTGAATAAATTAGCATGATATGCATGATCCAAAAGCCAGTAACATTTGTTATTTAGAAATGGTTTTTTTATTATTATGTTGATAAAATTATTTTTCACTTAATTCTGCAGCTCTTGTATTTTCTCCTCAGATCTGGAACATCAAGCAGATGATAAAGCTGACACAGGAACACTTAGAGGCTCTGCTGGAGAAATTTGGAGGCGAACACAATCCTCCCTCCATATATTTGGAGGTAAGAATGCCGTGCTATGGAAGATGTCTGAGCCTTCTTACACATGTCTGGAGGCTCAGAAGTTGTTCAGTCAGTAGTTTGTGTGTATCATTTAATTTATTTGGTAGGGACAATGTACATTAATTGAAGTTTCTGTAAATGTGCCAGAATTAGCCACAAGGCTATTTTTTAATCTGTTGTCCCTGGACAGGCATATGAAGAGTACACCAGTAAACTGGACGCCCTGCAGCAGAGGGAGCAGCAGCTACTGGAAGCCATGGGGAATGCCACAGACCTCTCCTGCACCACTTCCCCTATGTCAAGTCTGTTGGAGGTCAAGATGGGAGGTGATGGAGTTGGAGGTGGAGCTCAGGCCCTTCCCTCAGCCCCCAACTCATTAGCAGTCCTGCAGACCCCCACCGATACTGGACGGTCCAATCCACGCTCCCCCCAGAAGCCTATTGTCCGTGTGTTCTTGCCAAACAAACAGAGAACAGTGGTATGTCTGATGACCTGCTTGTGGAAGTTGAGATGGAGATGATGCTTTTAAATCCTTACTTTTTGCATGTAAATCATTTACTTATGGTCTATATAGGGTAGAACTTCAATACTTTGGTCTGAATTCCTTGTTACTGCAGCTCCACAGATGCCTCGTTCACCTCTGTTCTGAGGCACGTTTTAGAGCAACTCATTTTGCTGCAGACTTTTTAAATGTGAATGAGACATTTCATCCACCACCCTCTCCAGGGTGTAGAGCATTCCACTCTATCCCGTTCTGCTATTTTTGTAGTTTAATAGCAGCAATATAACTATCTACTGGCAGATACACTTTTATTCCAAAGTTGATTAAAGATGTGAACAACAGAAGACTTGTTCATCCAACCTTCCATGTTGGAGTCAGAGTATAATTCAGAGTAGGAGAATGAAGACGGCCAACCTGCAGGACCATATATTCAAATGAATGTATCACAATGGAGTTATTACTGTATTTACACCCTCTCCATCCATACAAACTACCTAGTGTAGTTTAACTATAGTGTCCATACATATCAGATGCCTATTAAAATATTAATTCTACCACAATATGAATGAAGTAAACAAGGCCTCAACATAATTAAGGAGTTAGATAATGTGAGCGTCAAGAACGTCACAGAATGCATTTGCATATGTTTCCCCAAGACAAAAATAGCAAACACAAAGCCAAATAGTTATATCTAAAACATGCAGTACAGCTTTATCCTCAAGGAGGCAGCTAAAAGCTAGCACATAGCACTAACAGAAGCAGAGAGCTATCAACTCACCCAACTCTGATGCCAGGTGATGATTTAAGGAATTTTGTGTGTTAATACATGCTAGAACTGAATATTTTGACTTGCCTACATGCAACGAAACTTGCTTAGCAGTTCCACAGCAAATGTCATAAACAAGAAAAACGTTATAGCAAATGAACTGACTGGAAAATCTAACCCAGAAAGAACATAAAGATACAGTATCTACATAGCACTGGGACAAAATAAAGTTTTATTTTTTGCACTCCTACAAACTCAAAGTACACAAAAAATGGATTTAAGGGCTAAAAAATAGGGATTTTGCATAATACATTGCCTTCACAAAGCTGAATTTACCAAGATTGTGAAATACCAAAAACTTTTTTTCACTTTTGCAACAAAACCAATACTTGATTGGAGGAATAAATTAGGATTGGAGGACTTTTAGTAGTTCCATTTTAGTTTCTTGAAGGCCAAGTATTGTAAAAGTAATTGTTAATCTGGTTGTTCTTGTCATTTTTCAGAATGATTATTTTATCAATAATAATACACAATTGCCACAAATACACTGGGTTTAGAGAAATGCTAATTTCCATTTGATTAATATTGAAATATTAGGACCAGCACTTTAACTTCTGTTAATTACGTAGATTTTAACAGTTTAAAATTTTTAACACTATTATTCGCTTATTTTTTTTTACATGCACCTTTGTATTGTGGTTCTCGTACACTAGTAAATCTGACACAACAGTGAAGTTATGGATAAAATGATTCTTCGTTTTTCCTCCATTTCTTGTATCTGCTCATATGCACATTGCTGCATTTTTACATAGCCATATCACATAAGACTGACGACAGTCACACATAAACAAATTGAAACTGATTAACGCTACCTTTCAGGGAGGGTACAGAATGAGGAGAAGATAAAAGCAGAATCTTAGCTTCACTTGGTGTTGCCCCTAAGGTGAGCTAAGTGGAGCCCAGCACTGGACGGTGAATGTCGGTGAATTATCTGTTCCATTTGTGTGACTTGCATGGCTTGTAACATTTGATCTTTTTTGGCATTAAAGCCTGTTTTATACTTAACCAAATCTCATTATTTCTCTAGGTAATGATATTTGGGGTTTTTGGTCAGGTCCTGAAACTGGTAAATGGACCTAGGTGGCACACAGAAGGGAAAATGGGTGAACTACAACAGTGATGCACGACAGTATTAAAAAAAATCTGTTATGTACTATTTTAACCTGTCAAATTATAATCATATTAACATAGGCTATTCAGACGCATTTTTTATGCGGTTTAGTTACTATTCATCTTGTTACACCGTTAGTCCAGATCCCATCACACATAAAGCAGATGAAAAAATATAACCTTTTCTTCATAGTGACAAAAACCACTAACTGTGCCCCCAATAACTTATAATAAAGTAAATTAAACGACTCCACTTAAATTACAAGCACTTCACCTGCTGGGATCTGAAAGCACAGTGCCTCACAAATTCCTGCACCTGCAGAGAAATCTCAGCTAGTTCATCATGGGCTTATCTGATAAAAACCGATCAATTGAACTCTGCAGGCCTTCTACCCTGTTCGCGGTCCGGGAATGCACTTTTACGAGGATATTTTTGTGTGGTTTTGCTTCTTCAAAACGGACAGATCTTGTATCTGCCGCGCTCCTGAGCGCAGCTCTCCTTCTGGGCGCGGGAGGGTAATGTCTTCCAGCTCCATTTGTTAAAACTGCAGGGTGAGATAACTAATTCTTCGCAGCAGCAGAGCCACATCCGCATTAGTTGTGCAGCACAGTGTGCATGTTACAGTCTAAGTAACTTCTGCACCTTTATTTATTTCCTCAAGATAAACTGCTTGCTCCTCTGTTTAGACTATAAATAGATTAGCAAAACACTTAATTCTCTTTAGTTTTCTCTGTTCTGTATGTCCTGGAGACTGGAATTAAATATGCCATTTCAACCAAAGGTTTGGAATGCACTTCTGAACCAGATGCTCCAGAGCATCCTGTCCATAACTCTTCAACATGCTGTCAGTTCCCAGTCAGCAAGACACATCTAGTTCAGAGTTCATGAGATGATATTCAGAAAGGATTTTTTTTATTAATTAATTTTAGTTGTCTCTGCGATGTACTCTTTGCGTAAAGTCTATAATGTATGCCCTTGTGCACCAGTAATTAACCTGTCATTTGACAGGTTAATTATAACCGTCAAATGATGGATGGGCTTAAAAACCTTTTGTCATTAAAAACAAACAATAAAAAACGGTCAAATACGGAAAATACTCCTTTAACTCGACCCCTGAACGACATGGTTTTCATTGCCCACAAGGTTCATTTTTGCTTCAAAAAACAATCTAACGAGTTGCTGGAAAGACTATTGTTGTGTTCGAGTTGTGCTAAAAGGAGTTGGCTTATTAACAAAGCTATTGAAGCCTAAAACGGTATCTCAATTCTAAACATGTTGCAGCAGCACAGGTGTCCCCAACGCTAATGTCAACGTCCGCAATCCACATTTCTAAAGAGGTTCCATCAATGATCAGGGGTTCCTGAAACACCGGAAAGCTGAATGGTTAGAATAGCACTTTTCTGATGGTTAAATAACTTAAGATTAAAAACGACAAATATTTTATTTTGCCGGAATGTGTTTTTTGATTAAAATGCAATTAAATTAACTTCAGACTCTGCAATTATCGCAAATAAAGTCAAGTCCGATCAATATTTAAAGGTCCACTATTGTGCAACATTCATTTTTTGCATGTTTCTGTACTTCCATATGAGTATTTACTGATTCTAGAAACAGTGCAAGAGCAAAAAAAAACCCACCCAGCCATGTTTTTGGGAAATTTATTCAAATTTGTGTCAGATCTGAAGTGTTTTAATCCTTGAGTGGTTGTGGCTGATGGTTGTTCAGTAGACTCTGAACAACTGCTAGGTCTTCTTCAGGGACAAAGAAGACCAGTGGTACTGCAGTTGTACCACTGTGCATCTGGTTGTAGCCATTTTCACATATCTGAGGAGCCAATGTAAACACTGAGTTTTGGGGGTGTGACCAGCAGCAGCTTATTTGCATAATCGTGAAGTAGCACTAAAACAGCGCTTACCTAAATGAACTCAAAACAGGCAGAACTGATCGCGTGATACCTAAATATCTGAGAATAATTTTGTGTATTAAATGTAATGAACATGTTTTGTTTAACTCAGACATTTCCTAGCTTGTTCAAGTAATAGTACTAGTGGACCTTTAATACATGTGCAAATAACGGCTCTGTATTATATTTCGTATTGACCAAATGTGCAGTGCATTTTCCTGAGATGAGTCAAAGTTTTAGACATGAAAGCAGCTGATAAAGTCAAACCTGAAAATGTCAACAATAAATTATTTCTAATTTGTTTAGCTCATCTCTCATGATGATTACCTAGAGTCAGTTCAGTGAGTGCTGCTGTTTTGTGTTCAGGTCCCAGCCCGCTGTGGGATGACTGTGAGGGACTCACTGAAGAAAGCTCTGATGATGCGGGGACTCATCCCAGAGTGCTGTGCAGTCTATAGAATACAGGATGGGTAAGTTTTCTTTTAAAATGCTTAGCTGAATTACAGCAGTGGATAGAAAAAAAATGTCATTGTATGATCTTTAAGACCATATCTAAGAATAAATTTCAAGTGATCTTGATTTATCACATGTATGTTTCTAGAAGGAAAATAAGCCTAGATTCATTGATTAAAACCTGAAAAAACCTGAACCTTCCACAGGTTTAAAAAAACCTTTTGAAAATATAGTTTTTTACAATTTTACTGAATATTCAGTCTGCAATCTTAATACTAACAAAAGCAAGCTAGTGTACATACTGGGCTCCAAACTAAGCACTGTTAAGTTGTAAGTAACTTACTGTGCATACTATGCATGTGTTGGATGTGAAGTAATGGGAGGCGAGGCTAGAACTATAGTTTTTCATTCTGTAGTGAGAGGAGGGCTGGAGCGCATTCTAACTACGTTAATGGCGACCATTAAAGTGTGAATGCTAACATCAGTAATGTGATTATTGAGTCAACAATGGTAGCAGAGGATGGCCACTGCTGGAAATTACAAAGTTCCCCCACTGTTCGATGAGAAGATGTCTTACGAAAGTTGGAAAAATGAGATTGAAATCTGTTGACTTGTTACTGACTTAGACAAAAAGAAGAAAGCCCTATCGGTTACCCTGTCGCTATCAGGAAGATCAAGAGAAAGCTCGCTGGAAATCGCTGTGGAACATCTCAACGACGATACAGGAATGACCGTTCTTTCAAACAAGCTGGATTCAGTATTTTTAAAAGAAGAAAAGGATCGACAGTACGAAGCTTTCACGGAGTTTGATCGGATCAACAGACAGGGCGACACGTCCATGTTGGATTACATTATCGAATTTGATGGTACAACAAGCTACTCAAGTTCAAAATGGAACTACCATACAGTGTTAGCATTCAAGCTCTTAGACACCGCGGGGCTAAACGTTAGAGAAAACAGCTAGCTAGCTCTTACCGCCTGTCCCACCGTGTCTTTTGACAACAGAAATCGGCTTTGAAAAGAATCTTTGGCGATTATGACTATCCTCCACAAGAGGGCGACTCAGCCTTTTTCACCAAATACACAGGCAAGTGTGAACGGAGTTCAAACTCAGAGCAAAGCCCAAGAACACCTGCAGGGACTATTCCACTCGACAAATACGGGAGAACAATGAAATGTGCAATATGCCAGAGCTGAGCAAAAGACTGCCCCAATAAAAGAGAATATGTGAAGCTATCAAATGTTAAAGGCTCAAAAGAGGATGTTGAATATTATAATAATATATGTAGTTGAAAATAAATAATATTATATTATATTATTATAATGTAATATTACTTTGTTTTCAAACGAATCCCCATCTGACACGCAGATCTTCATGGTGGAAGCTTTGGGATCTGTTGTGACTGACACTGCTTGTACAGTACAAGATTAAAAAACCTGTGGTTAGGCCTGTCACGATAACAAATTTTGCTGAGCGATTAATTGTCTCAAAAAATTATTGCGATAAATGATAATATTGTTTGAAGACCTTTTAACACTGATGTAATGGAAATAACGTAATAATGCATGCGATTTCCTGCCAAAGATAGATACACTTTATTTTCAAAAGAACACTTAACACTGCAACTGATAAACAAAATAAACAAAACAACCAAAAACAAAACTAAAATGGATTCTTAGTCTCCATTAACAAAAAACGCACTTGAAAAAAAAATAAACAACATAAAGCCAAAGTGGAAATAAATACTGCATTCAACCAAAAGAGTAAAGATTATGAAGTCTGTATATTATGTTGCCCTTCAGTAATAATTAGATTTAAATAGAGAAGATGGGCACATCCAACTACCTGATGCAATAGTTCACACTACACGATTTTTTGCTCCTATTTTTCCCCTTACAACAATCTTAGAACGTTGGTCTTTCTAAGATTGTGTGGTGTGTTACGGTAGATCTCGTTGCCGCTCCGATCTAAATCAGGGGTTTTTCCCTGACTGGGATCGTTAACGCAGCCTGTTGAATGTGACAGGTAGCCAATCAGAAAGCGCGGATTCTTCTCCTGGCTTTCTGCGGGGAAATTACGGAGGGGAATCCCAAACAGCTGACACGGCGCAACCCGAAGTCCAGGGACATTGGAGATGACATGTGGAAACAATATTAATGTTTATTCAACATGCAAAGAATATAGAAATGACAAGGGGAGGAGTTGGAGCGAAATTGCTACCGCAGTTGATAAACCCGGTAACTTTTCAGCTGTTCTTCGTTAACGTGACGTAAATAGGTTATAATGATTTTCATTCAGTCAGGACTTTACGCTGACACTAGCAACATGCATTGCAGGTAGATTGTAGTAAAGCATTGATTAATGCCTGGTTTTAAAATTAGTTCACTGGACTTGTAGCCATTATTTTGTGCCCATTGTTGGACACCACACGGCAGGACCGAACCCGATGGAACCGTTATAGCTAGGATTTCTGTTGGCTAATGTGTGATCTCTCAGGTTTTGAAAATGGGCCGACAATCGGCCGACAGCGCTAAGATCCTGTCGTGTGCGCTGGGCTTTACACTAAGGAAATGAGGAAGGGAGGAGGCAGTGGAGATCACCGGAGTTTAGTCTTTTTTCGTTCAGTGTCATCAACAGAAAGAGAAAAAGGTCAGAAGAGACGATAATGCCGATAATTAAAATGACGTCGGTAGTTTTAATTTATCATACGATTAATTGATTTATCGTTTATTGCGACAGGCCTACCTGTGGTAAAAAAAAATGGCTTGCAAATTATGTAAGTGGGCTGCCTCAAAGAGAATTAATAAAGAGTAAAGATGAAAAGAGTGCAAGACCTTTCCAGTTTGGGGATGGAAAACTTATGCAATCCACAAGAAAGGTGACTATTCCTGCAACAATAGGAGAAACTAGATGCAAAATTGAGACAGAAGTAGTTCCAGCAGATATACCAATGTTTTTGAGCAAAACATCACTGAAGAGAGCTGTTTTGGACATTGCTCAAGACAAAGCAATAATGTTTGACCAACCTATAAAACTGGAACTGACATCTTCTGGACATTATTGTGTAAACTTAAGAAAGGAAAGGATCAATATTGAAAGCCAGTTTGAAAAAAGTGAGACCCCAAATGATGAAGATGAAATTCTCATTGTGACAGAAAACATGACAGCAAAAGAAAAAAAAAAACTGTACTGCTAAAGCTGCATAAACAATTTGGGCATGACTCGGTTAGACAGGCTACAAAATATCTTGTCTTGCTCAGGCAACACTGATGTTGAAAGCATTACAATCCGGAAGAAAATTGTAAAAAACTGAAATATGCATCCCGTACAGTAGAGCGAAACCTAAATCTGCAGTGGGTTTACCCATGGCTTCAACGTATAATGAGATTGTAGCTGTGGACCTACATGAGCTTGAGCCAGGTCTGTGGTGTCTACATGCTATTGACCATTTTACAAGATTCAGTGGAGAGAGCATTATCACCACAAAAACACTCAAAGAGATAGTGAAGCATTTTATTTGCTGCTGGATAAGCTTTCATGGCCCACCTCACAGATTATTCACTGACAATGGAGGTGAATTTAACAATGAGGAAATGAGACACGGCTGAATATTTTAACATTGAGGTTAAAACCACTGCTGGATACAGTCCATGGAGCAACGGCCTGCTGGAAAGACACAATCAAATTCTCACTGAAATGCTTCTCAAGGTAAAGAGAGACAACAAATGTGACTGGAAAATGGCCCTGGACTGGGCTTTAATGACAAAAAAACAACATGCACATGGCTACAGCGCCTATCAACTTGTTTTTGGTCAAAACCCAAACCTGCCTTTAGTTCTGATTGATAGACCTCCAGCATTGTAAACTGATGTCAATATATGGATGGGTCATCACACTGCAACACTGCATGACATGAGAAAAGCCTTTGCTGAGGCTGAATGTTCAAAGAGGATCCAAAGAGCCCTATGAAAACACCTGCGACCCACATATGACAAATATGAAACAGGAGACAAAGTCTATTATAAACGTACAGACTGTCAGGAGTAGAAAGGGCCAGCTGTGGTTATTGGCCAAAATGGTGTAGTAATATTCATCAGGCATGGTGGAACGTATGTCAGAGTACATCACAGGAGGATTCGCTGTTTTCAAGTTGTTGGCAGAAAACAGCAAATCTTCCTGTGATCCGGTACAACCTGAAGAGGATGGTCTCCCACTGGCACACACAACAACTGTAAGTGAAGGAATAAAACTGGAAGCTGGAAAAGGAGTTAAATACACAGACAAAGAAACAGGTCAAAAATATGCTGGAAAAATAACAAGCCGGGCAGGAAAAGCCAGTGGGAAACACAAAAACTGGTACAACTTAGAATACACTGAGAGGAAATTGCTGGATCCACAGAGTCAGTTGATGTGGGGCAAGTAAGCAACCTTGAAGTGGTTGAAAATGTCAAGACCAATACTGACAACAGAGATGAAATATTAGTGGTGAACGAGGACATTTTCTCACACGCTAAACAAACTGAACTTGAAAACTGGAAAAGTAACAATGTATTTGTGGAGGGAAAAGATGAAGGTCAGAAATGCATATCAATGAGGTGGGTGTGTACACTCAAGAAAACACAAGCAGTCATGGTACCCAAAGCTAGACTGGTTGCAAGAGGCTTTGAAGAAATTAACATTCAAGAACTTCCTAAGGATTCACCCACTTGTTCCTCTGAATCTCTAAAGATGGTCATAGCCGTTATATGTCAAAATAAATGGAAGCTGAACTCTATGGACATCAAAGCAGCTTTTTTGCAAGGTAAAGATTTAACACGGGATGTGTTTCCGTCCACCTCAAGAGGCAGAGAGCGAAGGAATTGTATGGAAGTTAAATAAATGTGTTTATGGCTTGGCAGATGCTTCCTTGTTCTGGTACAACAAGGTGAAAGAAACCATGCAGAAGCTGGGAGGAACTGTGTCAAAAGTTGATCCAGCTGTCTTCCACTGGCAAGATTATTTTTGTAAGGTGACAGGAGTTCTTGCATGCCATGTAGATGACTTTGTATGGGGTGGCTCAGACATGTTTTCTTCAGCTATTATCCCCAAACTGAAAGCTGCTTTTCAAGTTGGACGAGAAGAACATCATTGGAATGGAGGTTCATTCTCTGCAGAATGAAATCAGAGTACAACAGCGTGCATACATTAAAAACCTACAGTCCATTCCTATGGATCCCATCAGAGCACCACAGCGAGAATCTCTATCAACAGACACAGAAATGGACATGTTAAAATCCAAGATTGGACAGATTCTGTGGGTAGCAAGACAGAGCAGACCAAATCATGTGTGACATATCTATTTTGGCGTCAAACACAAAACATGCTACAATTCAAACATTACACTGTGCAAACAAACTGATCAGAAAACTTAAATCTGAGGAAGTTACCATCAGGTTCCAATGCTTAGGAACCAATGCCAAATACCACAAGCTGGTGGTGTTCAGTGATTCTTCAATAGGAAACCTCTCAGATGGAGGGACACAAGGAGGACATTTTGTCATGCTGATGAGAGAAGATGGAAAATTTTCACCCATATGCAGGCAATCAAGATGGATTAGGAGAGTGGTACGAAGCACATTAGCCGGAGAGACTTTGGCACTAGCAGATGGGATTGATAGTGCTGTCTTTCTTACTACACTCTATTCAGAGCTCATAGTTGGTGATGGCCACCGCAACATCCTACCCATTATCTGTGTAACGGACAACTATTCCCTCCTTGATGCTGTCAAATCTACAAAATGTGTAACTGAAAAGAGACTTCGGCTTGATATCAGCAGCATCAAAAAACTTATGGGTTCTGGGACAATTCAGGAAATCATATGGACATCTAAAAAAGACCAACTTGCTAACTGCTTAACAAAAGTGGGGGCATCTGCCCTTGGACTGCTGAGAGCCCTAAGTGAAGAGAAATGGCAATTTAAAGATTAAAATAACAATTAAAAACACTACTGTTCCTTACATAAGTTAAGTTCAAGTAAATGGAGCTAAAATAAATAAAGTTAAAATGCTACTACTGAATGTTGTTTTAACCCGTAATGTGTTCTTTAAATAAAGAGGGGAGATTGTTATGTTGTAAGTAGCTTACTGCGCATGTGTTGGATGTGAGGTAATGGGAGGCGGGGCTAGAACTGTAGTTTTTCATTCTGTTGTGAGAGGAGCGCATGTTGTTAACTGTGTAAATGGCAACCATTAAAGTGTGGATGCTAACATCAGTAGTGTGATTATTGAGTCAAAAATTACAAAATTACAGCATGATCTCATTCACTGTAGTTTTTAAGAGGCATTTTTCAAACAGATTATCCTTGAAAATTTTCAATTTTAGATAAAAAATGTAAAAAAAAAAAAACAGACAACCATGAGGCCCTGACCTGTTTTCAGGGTTTCTCCAAGAAAACTAGCTAAGCCACCAGCTGCCCTCATTTACACATAATTAACTGGTGAGTTTCTATTTATTAATTTTTTTCCACATTTTCTGTTCAATAGGAAGACATTATTTACAGTATTTAAGCACCAACTATAGTCTCACAATTAAAATAAACACTTTTTTTTTCACACTTAAGTAGAGATCTAATGACTCAGCCAGTGGATCTTGAATGAATATACTTTATCAATTGAGGGAGGACTTTCACACATTTGTTTCTGCTCTTTATTAGAAGTAAACCTGTGCAGTCGAAAAAGAATGTTACAATATTAAACATGATCTCAAGTATAATTTCTTCCAATCTTTGGTGATGAGTTTAAAATTTTAGCATTGTAACAACCACACTGCAGAGGGTCTAAAGCCAGCGTGAAGTGAACTCTGATCTCAACTGTAGCGAAGCTACGCCTTTCTAGAGACCTGAAGGCAGAAGGTTGCAGTTGTCAGTTCTGTCGGTGTTGCATGCAGGCATTCTAATGAAAAATGTGTACATTTGTGATAGGTTTATTTTAATTCCTAACTTGCAAAGAATCAACCAGAGACAAAGGTTACTTTTCTTTTCTGCAGAAGAGGAGAATTTGAGCCCAGACGCGGAAAGCCGCCGTCAAACACTGTCTGGGATCAACTCTGCCCGATCTTTCTCCGCATTTGGCTTTATTAGAAAATACAAGGAAGGAGGTTGGGCTTTTTGAAATCAGATACAGATTTGTGTATGGAGCTAGTGTTACAGGTTAGAGTAAATTACAACTCTAACCTGATTCCACTAATGCAAGCAACATTTGGTTTGCTTGCATCAGTTGTGTTTTACAGTACATGATTGCTTGAGGTGAAAGTAACCAGTAATACTGAAGCAGTAGGATGCTTAGTTTCTTCCTGTTAATCTGTCATTGTTTTTCAGCAGCTGTTGTACTCTCAACTTCTGTTTTAGAGAAAAGAAGCCTATTGGCTGGGACACAGACATCTCCTGGCTGACTGGAGAGGAGCTCCACGTGGAAGTGTTGGAGAATGTGCCACTTACCACACATAACTTCGTAAGTGTCCAATTGCATGTATTATAATGTAAATGCTAAACATTAGGGGTGTCATGGTACAAGTATTCCTGTCTAAATAATACTAAATACAGCCTTGTTCTATATCTGAACACATCAGAATCTTTATGTCAAGAACTAACTGCACAATACAATGTTTTGTTGTGCAGCTTTAAAAACAGAGAGAACTCTCATCTATTACTAAACTCTGCTACTTGGGAACATTAAGGTTTCTCATTCAGCTATAGTGGAGAAAGAATGGTGGACCAAGCTAGAACTTTGTGTTTCTCGACAGCCGGCAATTCGGCTTATGGATACAAGCAGAATGCGGCTCGGGTGGCTTCAAGACAATTCTGGTCCACCATTATAGGGGAATTTTTCTGCCATAATTCGAGAGCACTCATTTTCAGTCTAAAAGCAGGATTACATGACTTTTGTTCTCAAAACTTTTGCTTACATTTTCATTTTGAAAGCAGGACTTAATGTCTTTCTTCTCAAAACTTGTAAGGTTTGTACTCAAACCTTTTTTCTCACGCTCTTGCAAAACTCTGCTCACTTATGAAACATTTTCTGCTTGCTTTAGGAACAAAAATGCACCGTTGCCTGGCAACCTCTCGGCCAATAGAATGAAAGTGTTGTACTGGGTACGTTTTTTTTCCTTCTAGCAAATTATGGCAGAAAAATTCCCCCATACACCATCCGGCATCTCAAGAAGGGGAAGCAGGCTGTGAATCACTTTCAGAATCACTTTCAGTGATTCACTAAAAGGGAATCACTGTGAATCGGGGCCACTTCAAACCAGGCTGTTTTAAGTGGCCGCGGTGGTCAAAAAGCTCCTCAGTGGCAAGGCTCCGGGGGTGGATGAGATTCCCCAGAGTGCCTCTGGATGTTGTAAGGTTGTGTTGGTTGATGCGACTCTGCAATATTGCGTGGACAACGGGGGCAGTTCCCCTGGATTGGCAGTCCGGAGTGGTGGTCCCCATATTCAAAAAGGGGAGACTATAGAGTGTTCTCCAACTACAGAGGTCTCCAACCTCTGTAGTTGGGTAACAACTACAGAGGGGGGCTTAAGAGGGGTAACACTCTTAAGCCTTCCTGGCAGGTTTTATTCAGGGGTCCTGGAGAGAAGGGTCTGTTGGATAGTCGAACCTCTGATTCAAGAAGAGCAGTGTGGTTTTCATCTTGGTCGTGGAACACTGGACCAGCTCTACACCCTCAGCAGGGTCCTGGAGGTCCATGGGAGTTCGCCCAACCAGTCTACATGTTCTTTGTGGACTTGGAGAAGGAGTTTGACCATGTCCCTCAGGGAGCTCTGTGAGGGATACTCCAGGAGTATGGTGTACTGGGACCTGTGATATTTGTGTTAGGTGATAGGTACCTGTATGACCGGTGTCAGACTGTCATACAGGGACTGTCATACTGTCATTGCTGGCAGTAAGTTGGGCTTGTTTCTGGTAAGAGTTAGATCCTGCCGAGGCTGCCGTTGGTCACCAATTCTTATCATTACTTTTATGGGCAGAAGCTAGGCGCAGCCAAGGTGTTGAGGTGGCCGTTTTGGTGGCCTTAGAATCGCAACTCTGCTTTTTGCGGATGATGAGGTTCTACTGGCTTCATCAGGTCATGATCTACAGCTTTCACTGAGTGGTTCACAGCTGAGTTTGAAGTGGCCGCGATGAGGATCAGTGCGTCCAAATCCACTGCCATGGTCATGAACAGAAAAAGGGTTGTGTTCCTTTTCCGGGTTCGGGGAAGATGTCCTGCCCCAAGTGGAGGAGTTTAAGTATCTCGGGATCTTGTTCATGAATGAGGGAAAAATGGAATGGGAGATCTACAGACAGTTTTGCACAGCATCTGCAGTGAAGGGGAGCTGTACCGGTGAAGAGAGAGGTGAGTCAAAAAGCAAAGCTCTCAATTTACTGGTCGTTCTACGTTCCTACCCTCATTTATTATGGTCATGAGTTTTGGGTCATGACCGAAAGAACAAGGTCACGGATACAAGTAGCTGAAATTAGCTTTCTATGTAGGGTGTCCGAGCTGATCCTTAAAGAGCTCAGTTATCCTGGAGGGTCTCAGAGTAGAGATGCTGCTCCTTCACGTCAAGAGGAGTCAGTTGAGATGGCTCAGGCATCTAGTTAGGATTCCTCCCTGGTGAGGTATTCCGGACATGTCCCTCCAGGCCGAGAGCCAGGGGAAGACCAAGGACATGCTGAAGGGACTGTATTTCTCAGCTGGCACAAGTAGCTGAAGAGAGAAGTCTGGGCTTCCCTACTTAGGCTGCTGCCCCCTTGACACGACCACAGATAAGCAGCAGAAGAAGATGGAAGGAACATTATTGACCCTTTATAAGTAGTTTTATCGTCCATATGTACCAAACTGTGACTTTAAGGGAAGTGTGTACTGAACTCTGAATTTTGTGTTACATTAAAACTTGACTATTAAAGCCATTAAACATAGAATAACAAATGTTAAACAAGTTTCAGTTTACTACAACTAGCGATTATTTTAGTAATCGATTATTGGATTGATTACTCTGATGATTGATCAGATAAAAAACATTGTACTTTCTGCATATTTTTTCATTTAACCTCTTATGCCTATATATACAATGTTAGAAATACATTAATAGAAGCAAATAAACAATTTCTTTTTTGAATTAGACAATGGACATTGTATTGCCTAAAATGCATTAACAGCATTCCTTTCGTGAATTCTTAATCATTTGCAGCAAAGGATGCATCTGCAGGTAAAACATTCTTTATATGAATATGTGAAAAGCTCAGTTCTTTCTGGTAGGCTTAACATCAATGCAGTGTACTAACCGGATAGCAAAAAGATGCTTAATAGAAGGATTTGAAGCAGGTGAAGCTAAAACTGCAACGAGAAGAGTTGTAGGTAAAAGAAATTAACAAACAAAGGTGTGTTTTTTATCTTGAATGCCAAATGTATATATTTTTAAACAGTTTGGGATAATTACTGTTCTGATTGCTGTGTTATTTCAGCACATAACATGTTTGAGTCTGTATACTCCAGTTAACGATTAAATGATTACTGAATTTGTTGATTATTTAAATAAACGAGTAATCACGTTTATCCAAGTTATTGTTTCAGCCCTATTTTCACACGAAAACTTTCTTTTTTTGTTTTTTGCTATTTTTTTTATTTGGTTTGCACACTCACACACACATTGAAGC
The DNA here is from genome assembly GCF_003331165.1 of Xiphophorus hellerii. Taxonomy (NCBI): domain Eukaryota; kingdom Metazoa; phylum Chordata; class Actinopteri; order Cyprinodontiformes; family Poeciliidae; genus Xiphophorus; species Xiphophorus hellerii. Next base: position 20,201,949 of record NC_045688.1, on the reverse strand, counting down.
TGGTTAAGCTTTTAACTGATCCAACAAAAGTTGTAATGACTAACCCTCAGAGATGGGGTCATAACCAGTCCATCAAGTGTCCCTAACGGAGTCTGTGTACTGCTATTTGAAAACTGGTACTGTCGCTGCTGAGCTGCAACCTGGTTGAAAAGACACACTGCAGTGCTAGCCCCTGTGGAGACAAGAACCTATCTTCTTTGTTGCTCAGGCCCACATGCTCCTGATTGTGTATTTATGTGTGTTTGGCAGGTGAGGAAGACCTTCTTCACATTGGCCTTCTGTGATTTCTGTAGAAAACTGCTGTTCCAGGGTTTTCGCTGTCAGACCTGTGGCTACAAGTTCCATCAGCGCTGCAGCACAGAGGTTCCTCTCATGTGTGTCAACTATGACCAGCTAGAGTAAGTTCTGGACATGAGGGCTTCATCCAGCTGTCCAGCTTGGAACTTTTTCTCTCTACTTAATCAGATCATGACACTTGTGTTTTAATAATTCCCGACACACTTCACACTATGAATGTGCAATATATACACTATATGGTACAAATGATAGAAATTTGGCCTATGAAAGAGATCTGCACTCTACCGGCTAACCACGGTAATGCTCGTTGATGACCTAATCGACTGGCATCAAAACTGGGCAAATGGGAAGCAGTGTGGCAGAGAGCACGAGGGAAAAGCTTGTTAAAAAGGCTGGTGCCAAAACGCCAGTAGTCTTTCTTAGCGCAACGCTCAAGAAGAGCTCGGCAGATGTCATGGTTAGACAGTGGGGAAAGGAGAGGTTAAAGGGCATGTGGGGTCAGTATGACCCCCGCTGGAACTCACAGCGGGTGTAAAGCTCGCAGAGTCCAATGGACTAATTGTCTTAACCCTCCCGTGGTCTTGGCACGATGCTCAGGAGGAGCATGGCAAACGCCACGCTCAGAAAGTGGGGAGTATCGGTCTGACTTTCCGAAACCACAGCTCCTGCAAAGGGAGGAAATACAAGCAATTTGTTTTACCACCTTAAACGAAGCATGTACTTGAATTCAATTGACTAGAAGTTCCAGTCACAACATTCGGAAGAAAAAGTAAGATTCGACACAGACATCCAATACATTAAAGTTAGTGATTCTATATAGATATATTTTTCATTCATGAATGAAAAATGTTAATGTTAAGTCTCCCTTAACATTAGATTTTTTAAGGAAGACCTGGCAATGACAGGCAACACCATAAAAACAATAAAACTATTACAAACATTAAATGCAAATAACATCCATGAAAACTAGCACTGACACATTCATATACACATTTCACTCAATTAGTATGTGATTTTTTAAAAAATTTCTAATGTTAAGTTTTATACTAGAAACATATAATATATATCGTTACCGCCACCCATCAAAATAGATATCATGATATAAATTTCATGCCATTTCGCACATTCCTACTTCTCACTAATAATAGTTGGCTCTGGTAGACTTATTGTTCTCGCTCAGTGCAAAAACATTTTCTAACCAATAGAGGAACGCCACGTTGCGTCAGCAGCCACTGTAATGCGCATGTTGATTTCAGAACACAGGCAAGAATACATTATTCTAACTATTTAAACTATTTATAATTAGGCTAATATAATAATTTACAACTCGCAGACAGCACAGATCACCTCTTTCCGCCCGGTGCAACTCCCACACAAAGATTTGCAGCGTCTACAGTTGTCAGAGGTTTTATTTTTAGCACAGCATCTCTGTATCTCACACTGCCTCCTGTTCCACCCGCATTTTTAATTTTTGAAGGTTTAGTTTATCACCTGCCTTGATAAATGCAGCTACATCTCCATTTTTCCCTTTAATTGTGATCAAAGTAGGAAGAAATTATTTTATTTGTTCTTCACATGAATTCTTTTTTTTTTTTTCAATAAAAGCTTGCATTTAAGGAAAACCCTATTCCGCTGCCTTTATTCCATCCGTCTCGACATATCTCATGAAGAGCTGATGATGATCATCAGCTCTTCATGATGATGAAGAGCTGATATTAAAGTAAATAAATTACTTTAATATTGCTAGTGTCCGGTGTCTGGGTTTTGAATCTTTTTTTTCAAAACGTTCATTTAAAATTGCAATATGTGTTTATTTGTGTTGTCTGACTAATATGTGAATTAGTTTGATGTTCTGAAACACTGAAGTGTGATAAACATGTAGAAGTTTAGGAAATCAGAAAGGGGCAAAACCTTTTTCATGCCACTGTACATGTAATTTTAGAACATGGTAAAAACCGTATTAATTTTATGTCTTAATGCACAAAACCTAAAGAAAGTGTACTTTCTTTTTACAATGTCTGTAAATGGATTTAATAATAAATATATTTTTCTCATGGTTATCTTTTTACACATAAACATCTGTGTTTCATGACACAATATTAACCCCAGTGTTTGAATTAATATTGTAAAACTTCCATCATGTTGACCACACCGTGGTGCTGTGGTCTTATCTTTATAAACCGCATGATTCTCCCCGTTTCCTGCTAGTTCTCCTAAGTAAATGGTAAATGTCAATCTGAACGACATTATGGCTCCGCTTTTGAGCTCACTAACCTTGAGATCTTCTAAATAAACTTTAGAAATGATTTTGTCTCTTTTTTGTGTTGTGCAGCTTGCTGCTTGTATCAAAGTTCTTCGAGCATCATCCGTTCAGCCAGGAAGAGGTCTCCTCAGAGGGAACCACACCTGTGTCTGAGCTCTGTCCATCTCTCCCCCCATCGGACTCCACCGGGTATGCACTTCTTCAGCTCACATTGCTATTTAGAAGTGCTCCCAAAATCAATCCAATCATAACTGAAACACTGAATGTTTGTTCCAGCCAGCTGCCTGTAGATCCCATACAGTCCGTAACTTACAGTGTAAATATGGGAATTTTACAGTTTCATGACATTCTATTGCAATCTGCTAAATATAATTGTGAAATTTCCTCCAAACAGCTTTGTTGGGTATAGGAAGGCAGCAACGACCTGTATTTAATCCACATGTGCTGTTTCAGTGATCATATCCTGCCTGATGAGAGCGCCCTCTACTTTTGAGCAATGTCAGAATTTCAGATGTAGTCCTAATGTCAGTCTGCTGACCTTTTACTTCATCATCATTTCTTCAGCTCTATATACCACACTACAGTGTCCCCATCCAAGTCCATTCCCATTCCAAATAGTTTTCGGACCAGTGAGGAAGACCACCGCAACCAGTTTGGCCAGCGAGATCGTTCGTCCTCCGCCCCCAATGTCCATATTAACACCATTGAGCCTGTCAACATTGATGTGAGTGTGCTGGACAAGCTGAATATGATAAACTATGTTCAACTTTCACAAGGTAATGAGTACTGTTTAGCAGGCACGTGCAGGGGACAGGGGAGCAGAGGAAGCTTGAGCCTCTGCCCCTATTATCCTTGATGTCCCAAGTGCCCTTTTTTGAGTTATTTTTCATTTTTAAATTATTTATTTGTTATTGTATGTATTTATCTGGAGGGGCACAAACAGGCCTCAACAATAGTATTTAGCAAACAAAAGCAATTTAGTAATAATAAATTAGCCTGGCTGCCCTTGGTCTAATAATGACTGAACAGATTCTCAGTGCCTCTGCCTCCATGTTGTTAAGACACCAAGTCCAGGAAGGCTTCATTAATAAAATCTCCCTGTTGGTCTCTCACACCCAGCAGAGACGTGCACTCTGGCTGTTCATGCAGGGCCGGTCCAAGGCAATATGTGACCTTATTTAGAATCTGATTTAGCCACCCCTTCTCACGAAAAACATCAGTACAACTAGCAGCGTACTGCTAGTTGTACTGATGTTTCACTTAATATAGATTAAGTGAAGCCTGTGAGAGGGGGCCCAGATCAATTGACCAAGTTTAAAATCCATCTCTGATTATCGGCTATTACTTACTGTGATGTATTTGTGAACAAACCTAGCTCAAACACAAAAGATGACGGCATCAGATTGTAGCCATGCTAATGCAACAATCAAACTATCAAGATAATTTTTTTGCACTTTTACAAAGTAAACATCCAAATTAAATCCTAAATGTACAATTTAATCTCTTAATTTATCTTTGCTGAAACCATTAAATGAAATTTTATAGCATTGCCATTCTCACTAAACAAATGGTAAAGATTTACATCTATTATCTGTGTTACAATTCAAGCATATTTAGAGCCCTAGACTTTCAGTAGACCTCTGCCAGAATTTCTTTATGGAGATATATACAGTAATTGACTAAACTTATATGCATGGATGTTTCTCAAGATCCTGTTGAATATCAAAATCTAATGACGAATAATTTATTTCTCAACCTTACAAATCTAGATCTTTCTGAATGATAACATAAAAAAATTAAGCTTAGAGGGGTTAACTGAACTTTTTTCATTTTTAAAGTAGTCTGCAGCCAGGTTGCTATGGAAGTTAAATAGTCAGATATTATTAAGGTTTATAACATACTTCATAACCTGTGACCTTCTCTCCTATGATCTCTTTAACAACTATAGTCTCAGATCAACACAGCCCTCCAGCTCTGTCAGCTGCAGAAACAGCAACTTTATACATGCTGGTGAAAACATATACAAAATTTGCTTTGCATTGTCCCCACATGATGACAACGATACAGTATGATCTGATTAAATATTAGATTCTTAATTAATGTGTTGTTGCTATGTTGCTGTATGGTGTTTTAAGATTTTGTTCAGTGTGCCCCTTTTTAACTTTGAGCCCCTTACCCTTTAGTAAATATTTGTAAAGCCTCCAAGAAATATCACTAACAGATTACAAAATAAACCATATTTTAGTTACTGGCAGATTGGAGCTTTGGATTTTTTTGTTGTTGTTTTCGGACAATATTCGCTTTCATTTTTGGACGTTTTTGACCTCACATTTTTCCCTTTTTTTTGTTTTTTTGCCAATGATAAATATGTACTGCAATATTGAGCAACACATGATTTAAACATAAACAACAAGCCTTTAGACTAGAGCATTGCATGTTCTTTAGGACAGCAAAGGACTTTGAATAAATTCAGAAAACTTCCTACTATAAAGTGCAGAAGAGTTTAACTGCCAGAGCTTGGAAATAAAATCAGAAGCAGTATATTTTGTTATAATATCTCATTATAACAAGGTGTTATAATGAAAAACTTTTATGTTTCAACAAGATGCAAAACTAATGAAAACAAGAAAGTTTATCGTTGTAACAATAACAATAGAACACTCACGTTTTAACAACATAAAAACACGTTAAAACAAGAACGTTTATTGTTACGAGAGACAAAACATGTTAAACACGTTATAATGATAAACTTCCATATTTTAATGAAAAAAAACTGGTTAAAAAGAGAAACTTTATTGTTATAACAAGATATAACTCGTGAAAACAAGTTTCTTATTTTAACATGAGAGTTTTTTTTTATTTAACGAGATAAAACTATGCTCCTTTGAAAGATTGTAACTTGTTAAAGATGCATAAAGTCATAAAGATATGACTCTCCTCATCCTGCTTCTTCTAGACGTCAAAAAAAAAGTTTTACTGTTATGGCCTTTCTTATTTAAAAGATATTAAGATATGTTGGTTTTAGAGAAACAGTTTCTATTATATATATGTATGTATAATTATTATGCATATTATATGTATATACACACTATATATTTTACATCTCGTTAAACTAGAAATGTTCTTGTTTAAAGAAGATACCGCTCCCGAATTTATTTTCAAGCACTGGCACTTAAACGCTTCTGTAATATAAAATCAGATTTGGTAAAAGTATTTTTCATTTTGGGTTAAAGACTGGATTCTGATTTTTTGCAGTTTGTACAGATGAAGCGTAACATATGGAATCTATGTTGTATTTTGAGTCTATAGGCCTCTAATAAGTTACCTGATTGGCTCTTAGGGAAATGGAATGTCTCATGGGTGAGTCATTTCATTGGTTTCCTCTGACTCACTGCTGGTTGGATACAAATAAGTTACTCTTATATTAACATTGTGTTTTTAGTCTTCAACACATCCAACACTTGCACCCTGTGCTTCATGTAATTCTCACATCTCTACTGTATTATACTCAACAAACCTGTGACCCTAAAAGATATTTCATCAAATTTTGCTATCATTTTTTGTGCAAATGGAAGGCTGTTTAGGTGGGCAAACTGGTTTGTTCTTGACACTAACCCAACAAACCTGTTATGCATACACTTAGTGGGATGTGACATAAAAAAAGTGCTCCGATAATTGACCATTGTTTGATGGTCACTTTGTCCCCTGTCAGTAGCAGATATTCTGCTCCTTTTCACATTTTTACAGTTCTCATTCTTTTCTCAGGATCTTATTCGTGATCAGGGCTTGCAGAGGTCAGATGCAGGTAAGAATCACAAATCTGTGAGGGTGTGTAATCAGAAGCAATTTCTTCATGTCATGTACACTATTAGCTGTGATTAAATTATTCACTGTACTCTGTTATTATCCACATTTACAGTGGTGGATAAAATTTTTTCTTTAGTGCTTCTACTAACTTTGAAAATGTTTAGCGCAGTTAGCTTCCAGTAAATAAATTTTTCTGGATAAATTCTAAAGCACTTATTTACTTGGTTGCTGTGTATTCAATTGGAACTTTATTCAATTGAATAAAGTTCTACATCTGTGTTGGTTTTGGTTATCGACAAATAAAAGGATTATAACAATGAATTAAGAAAAAGCTTTTAAGCATAATTTAAAAAGTCTGACTGAAAATCTCAAGCTGTGAACGCAGAGCTCTGCCCAGTCCTTCATCCATAATGAGGAAGATTTGATTCTTTTTTCCAACCCTTTTTCCATTTTCCTTGTTCTCCTCCAGGTTCTACCACTGGGCTGTCTGCCACACCTCCAGCATCTCTTCCTGGCTCACTGACCAATGTCAAAGCACCACAGAAGTCACCATGCCAACAAAGGGAACGCAAGTCTTCGTCATCGTCTGAAGATCGCAATAAAATGGTGAGAGTCCATCAGAGATCTAAGAGTTGCACAACAGGGTACTGTGTGCTGCTTGTCAACCTTATGTCCTGTGGAACAGAAAACACTGGGCAGAAGAGACTCCAGTGATGACTGGGAGATTCCAGAAGGTCAGATCACCCTGGGTCAGAGGATAGGCTCTGGATCCTTTGGAACTGTCTTTAAAGGAAAATGGCATGGTAAGATTCTGACTGTAGTTTGCTTCTTAAACCTCACTTAACAAGCTAGAACAAACCTGTAACCATTAGTTAATATCAGAGTAGACAACATTTTGCTCTGCCAAATAGAAAGGTTGGGTTATGGTCTGTATGGTACTGTTCTCTACTCTAGCATAGACACTTTAGTTTTTGTAGCAAGGAAACGTCAAACAAAACACCACCCAGTCCCACCAGCAGGAGAAAAGTTCTGAACATCTGTCTAATCTTTGTATTCATGAAAATAATTAAAAACCATCTTGTTTACTTATTCTGCTAGAGCAGGGGTGGCCAACCAGACAAAGACCAAGAGCCACATTTTTTACCAAGTTACCGCAAAGAGCCACATCATATGCATGGGCACACATGAACATCAACCCATCCCTTCCTCATACTCATAGTTTTGCTCAGCCAGATTTATTGTAAATTTCACACACTATTTTAACACTACAAAGACCACAGGCCAGACATTTTCAACAATGAACACTGTGCACTTTCTCATGCAAACAAACTCTGTTTAACCAAATAAACAAACAATAATAGAACAATTTACAATACATTTTTCCTTTTATTATGTGCATTACATGTGTTATTTAATGGGACTTCTGGCATTCCTTGTCTTGAACAATCCTGTTCAGATCTGGCTTGTACTCCGTTGTTGTCACTCGAAGCAATTCTTTGACATGGATGTCGGTCAGAACAGACCGATGCTTCGATTTCACATGTTTCAGGGTAGAAAACACAGACTCGCAGACATATGTTGACCCAAACATTGACAGTATCTTAAGTGCAGCTCGTTTGACATTGGGATATTTTTCGATTGGCACATGTTTCCAGAACTCAATGGTCCCTTCCTTTAAAGCAGGTTTCAGTTGGTCCTCCTCACAAAGATCAATCATCTCCAACTCAGCCGCACACTCATCTATGACTATCGGGGCTTTCAAACAGTCTGTCTCAGCATTAAATGGGTCGACAAGGAATGTAATCTGTGGCCTTTTCAGTTGTAGACCACGGAACCGGGCCACAAAGCTTTCGTGCAGGTTTTCAACCAGTGTTGCATATCTGGCTCTTTGCTTGTTCAGGGTGGCGCTGGTGACCTGCCCGCTGGCTTTTAGTAGAGTGGAAAAATGTGTTAAATTTCCCTTTTGAATGTGCGCCTTGAACAAATTCAGTTTGTTGACAAATGCAAACACACTTTGCACCAGGTCAGGCAGCATTTTTAATTTACCCTGCAAGGTCAGGTTCAGTTTGTCCAAGTGACACAGCATGTCAACCAAAAAGGCCAGATCCATAACTAACATAATTGAGGTCTGAGAGCTCAGGATAGACCTTGTTCTTCTCTTCCATGAACACTTTCACAGCATCCAAAAGCTGGAAGAAGCGAGAGAATACCTGGCCTTTTGACAGCCACCTTACAGTGCAGTGCAGTGTAGCGGCAGGTCACCTGGAAGCCCTTGTTCCAGCTCAGCGATGAGATTCTTGAATTGTCGGTAGTAAAGCGCATGTGTGCGGATGTACAGTAGTTGACGATTTCCATCACAGGCTTCATGACACTGTCTAAATTCAATGATTTAGACACAAGTTGCTCCCTGTGTATGATGCAGTGGAAATTTCAAAACTCTGGAAATGTTTGGTCAGCTTTGCACAGCCCCACAAGCCCATTCACAGATCCAATCATGGCTGGCGCCCCATCTGTGGCTATTGCAGTTAGTTTCGCTATGGGCAGATTTGCTTTCACAAATGCATCCATCATTGAATCTTTCACATCTATGCCACGGGTTCTGTCTTTTAATGGCATGATATCAAGGAGTTCCTCTTTGATCAAACAATCGTTTGACACAGACCGTACAAATATTGCCAACTGAGCCTTGTCTTGTATGTCACAACTCTCATCCAATGCAACACTAAAATACTCACAAGCTTGAAGATCAGAGTGCAACTGTGACTGAATAGCCATGCTAATGTCTGATATTCTGTGCTCAACAGTGTAGCGGGACAGTTGGACGTCTGATACCATTCATTTTAGTTTATCGTTTTCAGGAGACAAGATTTCAACAACGTCACAGAGGCATTTTTTAATGAACTCCCCTTCATTGTATGGCTTTTTGGCCCGTGCAATGTTCCAAGCCAGTTGATATGATGCAAGCGTTACAGTCTCTGTGTGCTTTGTAAATTTTTGGAAAAACTTTGCCTGCTTTTCTGTCTGACTTTTCAAGGTAACCAACTTGTGCTTGCGAAGTTCAGTCCCTTTTGGAAATTCCTGGTCGATGTTAGCATGGAGTGAGCTGAAGTGGCGCTGAAGGTTTGAAGCCTTAAAATGCGACAAGGACACCTGACATATAAGGCAGAATGGCTTTCCACTACGTTCAACAAAAAAATATAAATTCTCCCACTCTGTCAAAAACGTCCTGTGTTCATCTTCATATTTCCGTTTTCCTGTGCATTTTTTCCCTGCCATTTTGAGCGCGAAAGCTTTACTCAAATGATTTTACTCTTACTGAAAAACTACGCACATGCGCATTTGACGAAAATACCGTATTGCACTCAAGCGAAGCGAAACTTGGATATTATAGCGACCCTACAGTATGTGCTAAATGTTACTGGATGTTACGCTGTTTAGAGATTAAAATTAGAGTGTATGATTTCCCATTGTCCGCGAATGCATCAGGATGGATGAGAGAGCGGGGGAGTGAGAGTGAGGGGTGAGCGGAGGTTTGTGTGAGAGCAGATGGCGAACAACTGGAAAGAGTAAGGCTGCAAGAGAAACAAAGACTGTTTTTTGTTTGTGTTGTTTTTGCGTGGTTATGGCCAACAGTAATGGCGTGCTGCTGTTGTCAATAATTGACAGTTCATTTGACTACTTTTCGTCATTATTGCACGTCTGGCAGAATGTGACTGTATGAACGTAAGAGCCGCATGGAACCGGTCAAGGAGCCGCATGCGGCTTGAGAGCCGCGGGTTGGCCATCCCTGTGCTAGAGTGCAAGCATGAATCTGGTAGAGAATCTTTGGATGGAGCAAAAGATTAGGGTGATGGCAAGGAGTCTTTCCAAACTCAAAGACTTGGCACACATTACCAAAGATAAATCAACAAATTATCTGAGGAAACATTGAAAAAGCTGATGAGGAATTAGAAAAGGGATTTTTCCATGGATTTATAGTGTGTATAAATAATTGTCAATATGTGAAATATAAATAATAAAAACCTAGGTAAGGTTTTACATTCATTTCATATTCCTTTTACATAATTGTATTATGATCCAACTGCATTGACTTATATTTCTGATTTATTAAATAGCAACTAGTGTCTTTAGTTTTGATGAATGTCTTTTCCCTTTACTCCCAGGTGATGTGGCTGTGAAAATGCTGAATGTCACTGCTCCCACTCCACAGCAGCTTCAGGCCTTCAAGAATGAAGTGGGCGTCCTCAGGTGACTTCTGCTTCTCATCAAATAATAATCAAATATTAATCAAATTTTATTTGATTAATATTTGGTGACAGGTTGTCTTCACCTGTGATCACATTCAGATGCAAAATCAACAAAAATCAACAGTTAATCTTAAATAGAAAATGGTCTGCCCTATTTTCTGTATAACCACACCAGGTTATACAGAAAATAGGGCAGACCATTTTGGATGATATGTGATCGGCTGATGTTTACATGAGAAGCCGATCTTATCCACAGATCTTATCTACCGCTACAAAAGTCTGAAAATCCCTTTTTTGCTCCTCCATGAGAGATGGCTGACTAACAGACCCACCCACCAGGTCACGTCTTATAAAAGTTGATAAAAGTCAGCTCATTTTTGCCAGCTTTAGCGACTTTTTAGCCAATAAACAATCAGTATCAAACAAATTTGGAATTGGCAAGTCAGGCTTTTTAAAGATTGTGATCTTGATCTGCTCTTAGTAGGGATGCTCCGATCCGGTTTTTTTGCTGCCAATTCCGATACAGATCAACCATAAGGCCGATCTCTGCCAATCACCGATCTTTGCTGATCGCCTCAATTGACTGTTTATTTTTTGCGTTACTTATAAATGATACTATATGATCTGGCAAAATTAAAAACATGCAACATACTTGCAGGCACACACAGCAGCTACTCAGTCAAAAGAACAACTGAAAAACCTGCAACCAGTTAAATAACATTTAACAGTAAGGTTCTCTTGTACCCTGAATTATACGTGAGTCAAGTAAATCTCACAACACTGCCTATATCAAATAATGTCTAGTAAAAGAGGGAAACATTCATTGAAAGTCAAATGCAGGTTGCGTCAAAATAAACAATCCTAAGTTACTGAATCAAAACTTTCTAAGAGCATGGCTAGCTGATTAATGCTGGTTCTGATTGGTTGTTTCTGACTGAGTGGAGTAATTCTGCAGAACACAGGAGGAGGGAGAGGAGATCGATTATTTATTTATTTTTTCATAAATTATCTCTCATGTTTGGACATAGCCAAAGTTTTAATATGTGAAATCTTTGTTGTTGTTTACGTTACATGCTGCGGCTTTAAGCAGAGCAGAAACGGCGCTCCGTATGTCAGATATTACTACCAGTAGCGCATAGTGGCGGTTCATCAGCGAGAGAAGAACCAGTGTCTTTGACCGTCAGCTCAAAGACTTGAATTATTTTTCGGGTTATTTGTTTAGCTTTCTGACCATCATGCTAATCCGTGTGAGTGTTTGTAGTAGTGCGCTGCTTTACCTGCTATCTGGCCGCTCCAGATGTAATTTATTCCCTTTCGTTGAGCCTCGATGTAGCCAAACTCTGCAAAGTGCTTGCTTTTTAAATGTGATATTAGATTCGTTGTGTTGATGCATTTTGACATGCTTCACCCCCGAGGTAATTTTCCCCTGCAACGTGCAAACTTCCCCATTCACTCTCAGAGCATTGTAGTTCCACGCGACAGGATTTGTTGCTGCGCGCTTGCGCAGTGTGAAGGAAAGAGGAGATCAGCTGCACACGCAGACTGAGAAGTGAGATACAGGTTATCGTTTTAGTTATCAGCAATCACCGATCATACACTTTTTCACGGAAATTGGCCGATTATGATCGGTGGCCCATCGGCACACCTCTAACTCTTAGAAAAGCAGAGCCCTTGAGATGTCGAGAGGTTTTCCGATTTAAGAAGACATTTGAATAAATTAATTTTACCTGATAAAAGCAGATATCCACAAAGAAAGCTTGAGAGAGATTTGGGTGTTTAGAGTTTCTGGGATTCCTGTATGACATCCAGTCCTAGTGGTACAAGCAGTACATCTAGAAAGTATTCACAACCCTTAACTTTATTTATTTATTTATTTTTTACATTTTGTTAGCTTAGAGACTTCTTCTAAAACTACATTTAGTACAACTAAATGTACTAAATATGTAACAGGGCTCCAGACTAACTTTTGCGCTACTAAGCCTAACTTTTTTCTCTCAGGTGAACCAGCACAAGTGTGCACAATTTTCGAATGCATCAAATTGAACATTGAACATTGCTTTTAAATCACTGTCCAGTAAGGCAATATTTACTTGTAAATGATTCATTAATAATCTAGAAAGAATAAAGTTCTTTATTTGAGCACAATAATACAAGACGGGTAATTTACTGAAAGTGTTTTAAGTGCTTCCATGAGATGAAGGTTAAACTTAAAAATGCCCCTAGATAAAATCCCTAAATCCATCCATTATCTTACACGCTTATCTCTAATGTTATCATGAGGGATGCTGGTGCCTATCTCCAGCGGTTAACGGGTGAGGATTGGTGTCACGCTGTACAGGTTGCCAGTCCATCACAGGACAACACAGAGACAAACAGGACAAACAATTATGCACGCACAATAAAATAAGAGAAAATCTAAAGTTTAAGTACATATGTTTTAAAGGCTAAATAAATACTTTATTAATCCTTTGAGGAATTAGAATTTGAATTACAATTTTGAATTATTGGTTCACTTAAATATATGCGCTCACATCTGTCTCATTGCACTGGCACAAATATAATGGCTCCATTATCAACAGAGAGATACTGGAAGTACAGTTTTGGAAGAAAAGTGAGGGTGTTTAGCTTTGTGTCAGAGTAATGGTAATAATTTTCAGATGGTTAGGCCTTAACTTTTCTATATATTATTACAAAAAAAGTCAATTCTAATCTGCGGACAGATTCCACGCCATTTACATCCATTCAGATTTGATCCTTGTTGTTAGACACTCCAGTCAAACTTCTTTTTTTTACCTCAGATGGGTAAAAAAGTCTATCTAAGGAAACCAAGCAGGGTCACTTACTTCACCTGTGATAAGGTCATTTATGGCAGAGTCACTAGAGGAAAGTAGAAGTAAACAATTACTGTATTTAAAAAGCTAGCTAATTATTTTGTAATTGACAGAAGCAACATTTTTATTAAAGTCTTTAGTTGTGTATACAGCTGCAATTGATTTGTAGTCTAACTACAGTGTGTGGTTTCCATCAGAAAAACGCGTCATGTGAATATCTTGCTGTTCATGGGTTACACAACCAAACCCCAGCTGGCCATTGTGACCCAGTGGTGTGAAGGCTCCAGTCTGTACCACCATCTGCACATCATTGAAACCAAATTTGAGATGATCAAGCTGATCGACATCGCCCGTCAGACTGCTCAGGGCATGGAGTAAGTAATGTCCAAACATAGACAAAAACTGTCACATTTTTTTAGCAGTATTATTACTTTTTTTTCTATTCTCAGTTACCTACATGCCAAGTCCATTATTCACAGAGACCTGAAGAGCAACAGTATCCTTGTTTCCATCCGCTTTAACATGGCTGTGTTCAGACAGAAAGACAGTGAAAGAATGTAAGCTTTAAAGCATTGCAGTACCAGGGATTCCTTGACTTAATGTCCTCCAAGATATTTTCCTGCATGAGGATCTGACCGTGAAGATTGGTGACTTTGGTCTAGCCACAGTCAAATCTCGTTGGAGCGGCTCCCACCAGTTCGAGCAACTGTCTGGTTCAATACTTTGGATGGTCAGTGTCTTATAATTATCATTCAATTCAATCCTGGTCTCTAATAAAGTGAATGAAATGCTGTGTGCGTTTGTGGGTGTTATCAGGCTCCAGAGGTGATCAGGTTGCAGGACAAGAATCCCTACAGCTTCCAGTCAGATGTGTATGCTTTCGGCATTGTGCTCTATGAGCTCATGTCAGGAGCTCTGCCCTATTCCAACATTAACAACAGAGACCAGGTAAAGCTTCCAGAGTACATGCATCATCATCTAGGGGCGTCATGATACCAGTTTTTTGCTGACCAAGTAAGAGTACTTCAGTTTATGTACTCGCCGATACTAATACCAAGTAGTTAACAAGTTATTTATATTTGACACAATACCTTTCGGACACAAATTAATTATATTTAGAACAGGATGACTCTTCTTTTTAAGCCTACAGTCCCTCTGTTTTAGCAAATTACAAATGGAGCAAATACACATTGCTTAGTCTTCAAATGCTTTATCAAATTACTCATTAAAAGACATATTTTTTGTTAGAATTTAGATGCAAATTTTGGGTCTGTAGCCTGACCCAAAATTTGGTCTGGGTCAGGCCAAAACTATTTGATTGTTGATTGCTCAGGATTCTGTGGTCCATTTCATAAGACACAAACATACACAGAGAAAGCCTTAATGCTGCACAGAGGACTGTGGAGAGCAGCCTTCCCTCTACACATCATGATGCAGGAGGAGGGCGCTCCACATCATGAAGGACTCCATCCATCCTGTACACAGTCTATTTCAACCCCTTTCCTCAGGCAGGAGGCTGAGGAGCATCCAGAGCAAGACCATGTTATAGATTCTATCTTTTCCTCCATCTCTTTTAGCCTCGTTTAACTGTTTACACCAGTGGTCCCCAACCCCCGGGCGGACCAATTGGTACCGGGCTGCGCAAGAAATAATTAAATATTTCCGTTTTATGTATTATATGAGTCTGGAGGATCTTTTATTTTGAAAATCCTTTAACCGGATTCTCTCCGTTACATCTTGCGTGCCAACATTGAGCCCACAAGCAGCAAAATGAGTAAGAAACAGATCAGATGTCTTTGGAAAGTTTCTTTGTGAAGGGGAAAAGGCCCAGAGAAGAGACAGGAGAATGGATTTATCCCGGTAGGTGATTCCCACATTACAAGCTCTGCATGATATGGTGACCGGCTCGTTAATGAGGCATTGAAGCCTTCAAACTGTTTCACTACATAGAGACCAAGCACCCTGTGCATAAGCAACACTTCGGGTGTCATTGTCTCTCATCACTCCCAGATGGGACCGTCTGGCTGCAGAGAAACAAGCTCAGGGTTCCCATTAGTTGTTATCAGTTAAAATTTTCACGAAAGTAAAATGTTGGTTTTTGTGGCGTATCTGTATTTTGTATCTTATTTTGAAGGGATATGTAAACGTTACCATGGCGACCAGAGTCTGAGCGTTAGGACAGTGGTCCAGACGAGATGAGAGGAGTAGAGCTTGTGAGTTTTAGGTCTGGTTCACACGGCACAATTTAAGGATTGTCGCCGATTTTCCAAACCTCTGTGACCACACACGACACGAGCCGGTAAAAGTCCAACAGGTTCGATCGGTTCGTCAGTCCAGCCACACGGCAGGAGCAACACACCACAGAACCGATTCCAGAAGAAAATCCAGTAAAACCCCAACATACTATATGTGAATTTAGAATAATCAAACACACATGATGATGTAGAAGCAGTAGTGACAGTTTGTGGACTCATTTTAAGCGATAAAAAAGAAAAGGCGTTTGATAAAAGATGGCGGGAGCAGCCACTCTATTTGCTGCTCTATGATTTGGAGGCGAGTTATGTTTGTTTGTAGTTAACATTTTTAACTGAATAAACATAACCACATATAATAAACATGTATAAAAATGACCTTTACATATAGTAATAAACATTTCCACATATCACCTCCGATGTCCACCGGACTCTCAGTTGCCATGTCAATTGTTTGGGATTCCCCTCCGTTCTTACGTCACCGCGCTTTCTGATTGGCTACCTGTCATATTCAACAGGCTGCGTTCTCGCTCCCGGTCAGGGAAAACCCCACAGGCTGGGGGGATTTC
The DNA here is from genome assembly GCF_003331165.1 of Xiphophorus hellerii. Classification (NCBI taxonomy): domain Eukaryota; kingdom Metazoa; phylum Chordata; class Actinopteri; order Cyprinodontiformes; family Poeciliidae; genus Xiphophorus; species Xiphophorus hellerii. The sequence goes on along the minus strand of NC_045688.1, from coordinate 20,185,683 downwards.
AACGTATTCAACGTGGTGGTGCATATTCAACACACCACTACATAACACACCACACACTGCAGGACGTTGTAAGATTTTCGTAAAGGGAAAATCCAAGGCCCCCCCCCCCCCCTAAAAGGCTTTAGCGGGAACACCAACATGCAGAAGCATTATCTGTTCCATTTGTATGACATGTATGGCTTGTAACATTTGATAATTTTTCGGCATTAAAGCCAAATCAAATGTTATTTCTCAAGATAATTTACACTGAGGGGTTCTGGTCGGGTCCTGACACTGGTTAACGGACCTGGTGGAGCACAGAGACAAAAATGAATGAACTCCAACAACCACCAGGCTGAGAAACAGTTTCTTCCCTGCAGCTGTCAGACTGCTGAACTCAAGCCGCACTTAATTCAGCTAGATGTTACTTTTTTTACACACACATATATAGCATAGAGTACTCCATCAATTATTTATTAGACTTCCTGATCTGAGACCTGAGTTTGAAATTTATACCGCTAACAAGCAATTGAGAAATGGTATAACAGTAAAAATCCTTATCATCTAAAATTGGACTCAGCAAGTTAGGTTTTTAAACATTTGGTGATCGATTAGAATCACTGCAGTCAGTGCACCCCTACTTGTTAACATTATTCTAACCTTTCTTTCCCGGAGATTATCTTCATGGTGGGTCGAGGTTACCTTTCTCCAGACCTGAGCAAGGTCCGCAGCAACTGTCCTAAGGCCATGAAGAGACTGATGGCAGATTGCTTGAAGAAAAAGAGAGAAGAGCGACCCCTCTTCCCCCAGGTGGGTGCTACGTTCATCGATTATTAGTATCTATTCTTTAATTTTTTTTTCTTCCATGTTTTACATTTTGCACAGTATGTAGCACTGTTGCCTTGCAGAAACAAAGCTTGTGGTTGAAATCCTGGAGTTAGCATGTTTTCCCTGTGCATGTATGGGTTCTCTTCAGGTACTCCAGCTCCCTCCCACTGTCCAAAAATGTGATTATTGGGCTAATTGGTCTCTCTAAATTGCCCTTAGGTGTGTGTCTCTGTGTGTGTGTGTATGTTTGTTTGTCCTGCATGTCTCTGTGTTGCCATGCGATCGACTGAATATTAAGTATGATGAATAGTCGATGGTGATTCTGACAGCTGTTCCATCTCTCAGATTTTGGCATCCATTGAACTGCTGGCTCGTTCATTACCCAAAATCCACCGCAGCGCCTCTGAACCTTCCTTAAATCGAGCAGGCTTTCAGACGGAAGACTTCAGCCTGTACTCCTGCGCCTCACCTAAAACTCCCATTCAAGCTGGAGGTTATGGTAACTTCACACACATTTTTCTTTAAACTCTGACACTAAGCTGAAAATGTTAATGCTGTAAATCTAACTATTGAACTACTTCAAGCAAACATGGGAATCATGATGTGGTTAAAAAAAAAAAAAATTGTCCAAGTAATATTTTGATATTTTCATGTTATAATGAATACATATTTTTTCCTTTAAAAACTGAAAGGCTTTTTAAAGGCAAAATTATCTGCTCATTTCACATCATCACATTCTAATTCTAGAACTCAACTTTGTCTCACTGGAGGTGCATCTATATGTTCACCACCTTTGTAGTTTGTATTTAACATGAACAACAACATGAACCCATCTTCAGACGGCAGAACACCCAGCAGGCTTGTTGTTGACTGATCTCCTAAAAGTTATAAAGTAGCATTTTTCATGTTACTGCAATATTCAGCCAGCTGGACAGTCTTAAGGCAGCATATGATCTAACTTAGCTTGCAAATACAAAGGAAAGTAGCAGAACTTAAATAAAAACTTTACCTATTTATGAGAGTTAAGAAGTTTAACTGGTGTGAACCCTAGGAAGAATAGGATCCACTTTGATGGAGACTAATGGGGATCCTTAAATAAACAAATAAATAACACAAATTGTATTTAAACAGTATCTCACTACACAAATACATATTAAATAATATGCTTCAATCCATTGAGCATTCAAGTTTATGCAGCTTGGAGTTGGAAAATAAGTAGGAAAATTATGATACAGTGAAAATACTTAATTGTGTATAGCTACGCATGAATGAATTCAGCAAGGCAGCGCCCTTTATTATCAAAAAAGGACTGTGCTGGAGTCATTCATTCACAGTTGAAAAATATTTATCAGCTTATAAATATTTGACCACTTTTCATCACCTTCATCCCCACATTGTCTGTCGATCCTTAAAAATTGAAGAAAGCTGAAAGACATTGATATTAAAGCTAGCTGGTGCAATACAACATTGTTTATTCTACACCGTTTATCCTACCTTGTGCCTTATTTCGTCAGAGGATGTGATGGGTTATACATGTAATAACATTGCTATTGTTGTCTTTCTAGGGGAGTTTTCTGCATTCAAGTAATTACAGCCAGCACAATAGTCCTTCTCTCATCACCTCTCAAATGTCTTGTGTTCTTGCAATGGATTCATCTGTTCCTGGAAAATAATAATAATTTTAAAAAAACGGTCTTGAAGAATGTGCAATTTTCTTCCTTGGCCTGCCATGAAGGAGATGCATTCACTAAAGGTTCTTTCACAACAAAACCAAAGGACAGTTAAGGGATTGAAGAAAGTTATTGAAGAAAAACAAGATGCAAGATTTTTGGACAAAATTGGTTTTAGATGAAAAGCCGTGAACTCCATAGATCGGTTTGTATCTTTGAAGCAAAGCTGGAATTGTCGTTCTGGCAGCTTTTTGGTGGAGAGCAGAGCCGTGCCAGATGAAGAGGCCTCTTGTCTGCCATTAGTCCCCTAAATTAAGCCGGTGTTTTTCTTGAAGGATGTTAACATGAACATTGTTTTTCACTTCTCACCCTTTCATACTACCACTACCTTTTGCTTAGAGCACCGTCCATCTGAAAAGCCATTTTAGAGGAAAGGTTCCTTGGAATTGTGCCGCAGGCTGTCTTGTGTTTCTTTGACTCTTTGTGATCTTAATTCTGCAACAGAAAAAACTGTTTTGCCCTCATGTTTGGATTATTTCAGTGATAAGGAACAGAAACACAAATCTACAGTTTTTGTTATTTTGAAGGAATTTCCGTCTCCTCTGTAAACTTGCTGGTCAGATCTGTTTTTCTTACAGCAGATTCTATTGGTTAAAGTTTTTATATAGATAATTTCCTTCTACTTTTTATCCGACTTTGGGATTATCTATCCGCATTTCCCAAAGCAATCTGGAGCCCTCCAACTAACTGAACCATTCATCGGTTCTGGATGAGACATCTTTGAAGTATCTAAACTGCAGAAACTCCTCCACACTGTCCCTATATTCAAACTGTCCACTCGTTCATTCTAGATGACTCCTGCTTACTCTGAATCAGAAGGTTTGTAAGATTGATAGAGGGAAAAAATGCAGAAAAATTAAAATGTTTTGTTAAGTCTTAACACTACACCACGTAATAGTATCCCAAAATAAAAGCGGGAGGGTTGATGTAGAGAGTGAGTGAATGAACACTCTGAATGCAAGGCCAGTGTACAACGCTGATGGTCTCTTTGGGCTTCCAGATTGTTTCCCCAGGTAGTCACCATCTCTCTCTTCCTCTACTGAGCGAAAAAGTTGCACACTCTTTAAATTTCGGACCCAGCTTTTAGTTGCTTATGAATGATGGCCGAGAGTGTTACCTACATAATAATCCAGATCTCTAACTGGCTTTTTTATTTTCTCTAAACAATGCTCCATCATTCATTTCATTTTGTATTGAAGGACTGAAGGTGTTAATATTGGTTCCTTGAATTTTGTTTTTATTGTTTGCCTTCTACTATACAGGCAGGCCTGCAGATTTTGACATATTTATAATAGTTCATTTTTTGTTTTTCGATAGCTTTATGCTCAGAATAGTTCAGTCTTTCTTTTAATGCTTGTTTTAGTCATTGTGACCTGTGTACTTGCACTTTGTAGAGAGCGACTAAGCAATTGGCCTTTTTTTTTTCTCTCACCTGAAGAATGAGTTACAATCTGAAAAGCAGATGAATCTTGATTTAAGTGCCACTTAGTCATCCACAGAAGCTGGACTGTGAATATTGAGTTGCACACACTCAGAAATGGTGTTTCAAAAAGTGAAGTCCAACATAGCACAAAAAGCTTTCAACCTTGATCTTAAACCATCTTACCCTGACCCGTTATTTGCACTTCTTTTCTTTTTTGTTACTTTCCTCTGAGCTTTGGTTCTTGTTCCCTCAGCAAATGTTTATAGTTTTTCTGTCTGAATTGGAATAAACTCCATTAAGCCACCACAGGACTATAAAACATCTAGGATTAATACTATATGCTATTGTCTACGCAGTGCTGCTATCTTTCGTTGCAAACTACCCAGCAGAGTGCAGAACTGTGACTGGTGTAGATACTAAATGGAACAGCTAGCAGTCTGAGCCACAGAATTGAGGGGCAAATGAGGCAATAGAGCTAAAAAAGCAACATGTTTTATAAAAAGGATCATGTGATACTATCTGACTAGAAATCTATAACTAGAAACTAGAAAAATTTTTTTCCATATTATTCCCATTTCAAAAATCACATAGCATCAGTGTTTAAATCACCCTAACATGAACGGCATCCCCAGTTTGGACAGAGAACACTGATTGACGGGTCTAACCAATGCAAAGAGTATCCAAAGCTGCTTATATTCTTTTTAAAAAAGCTTTTCAATTTGTCAGTCATCGTCCAGCTGTGGGATATGACTGAGAGTGTTTCAGGTGTAGACGGCCTCCATGAAATAACATTATGAAAGGTTGATGGTGGAAGCTAAATATATTTTAAGCTAGGAAATCTTGAAAGAATAGAAGCAGTGGAAGTAAATTATGCATATTCAAAGCAGATATAGAACTGAAAATCGACTTCTGACACAACAAGAGCCTTTGGAACTGATATGCAGGTCTACACCTTGGTAATGTCATGTGGGCCTGCAGGGGCACTGTTGTCTGACAAAAAACACTATACGCTCTCTTACTGAATATATTGATTGGCTATGTGGCTGAAGGAAAAGGACTTACTGAGCTCTCTCACTAAGATCAAAGATCCTCTGTATCAGAAACATGAGTGATCTTCATGAAAGTGAGTGAAGTGGAAAAACTTGTCCTCTTCAAGCTTCTTTTCGTTGTTGAAGCTGCAGTATGTAACTTGTAAAATTTGGTGAAACAGTCACCATGTTGTGACAGTATAATATGTGACAGATAATCTGTGAAAAGATCAAACTCCTACCAGTACCCTTACTACCATCTGCAGAAATGCACTGCTCCAAGTCAAAAGCCATCAATCAAAGCCAGGAGGAAAGTCTTTGCACTGTCAGTCAACCTCAGGTATACACTGCTCAATGTGCTGCTGGTGGAGAAACAGTTTACCATTCAAGGAAAGTTGTTTATTCGCTGTCATTGGCAATGCTAACTATCCTGAGCATTCATGGCAGGCTCTGTGGTGGTGAACTAGCTGTAGCGTAGAACTAGCTGTAAAAAAATAATTTTTTCAGATCATCTGTCCATTCAACAAATATGTAAAGCACTGTCTCAATATTTCACTTGTTGACTCCTGATAATTAGCTGCACCAGCATCTAGTCCTACCCAAAGTATTTGATCAAAATGAACGAGGGACTGATCATCTATGGCTGTCATCTAATGTCCATCACCGTTTTAAGTTCCCTACCACCTGACATCTGTGGCATTAGCTTGAAGTGGCATCCAGGACCAAATGATGTTCTGTTGAAAGACAAAATTGTAGACAGTTAGGGCAGGGTGTCAGTATCCTTAGACTGTTTACATATTTGTTAGTGTTGCTGAGTTAAACCATCATAAGTAAAACATACTTATGATGGTCTGTTGAATCAAGAATGAATCTTGAATCAGAATGAAAGAGGGAAAGTCTTCCCTTTCAGAAACTATTGTTACTTCCTAATATGAAGCAGGATGTTTCAGGTAACTGTTATTGGATGAATGTGTTTGCGACATCCATGCACATCAGAATAACATTACTGGTCAAAACCAGTAATGTTTTTGCCATTTCTAGTGAATGTTGCCAGAATTTGATTATTTTCAATAATAGTTTTTTGTCACATAGTCATTTGATACTACAGGAAATACAGGCAGACTTGGTTTACAGTAGAGCATATTAACTTAGTGGGTAGGGGGTCAGTCTGTTAGGTCTCCAAGCTACTGAATCTCATTCAAGTTTAGATTTCTTCCTACAATATAGAGACTATGTTACTACTGTCATATTGGTTGGTTATTGTCCGCGTGCAGTTTTATTTTGTTACTCCTCAGATAATTCAGTCAGCATTTGTGCCTCATTTTTCCGACCAAGCTTTTCTACAAGTTCAAGTGTTCTAAGACTGAAGGTATGGTCTTTAAATAACTGCAACTACAACAACCAATCACCTCCACAAATTGAAATTTGTGGAGGTAAATTGAACTCAAAACATCTGCTTTTTTATCACTTTTCATTACTATCCCCCTTTTGCAGTCAAAGTGAAGTCAAATGAGTGAAAATAGCTTTGTACCACTGAGCAGCTAATCTCTGTGAAGCACAACTGCGTTGAGCTGAATCGAAATACGTAGATACAAACATCCAATCAGAACAGTCCAAACAAAAAGATGTGTCACATCTTCTACACACTTCACAAACAGAAGTGTGTATGTGTTTTGCTCTATACCTCGTAAAGTGTTGTTTGACCCAATTTAAGATCATGACTGAGGTAAAACTGTGAGCTCCTAGTTGACCTTTGTCCGAGTATAGCCTTTGTTCTTGTCCCGAGGTTTTGGATTCATCCTTCAGTGTTTGTATTTTCTACAGATGCTTGAACACTATGAGACTTGAGGAAGCAAATGGTGATGACTTTATAAGATCTGTTTTAATTTCTGTCATATTATTGCAAATATAATGAATATTGGCAAAGCTTTCAAATTACTGGTCAATCTACGTTCCTACCCTCATCTATGGCTATAAGCTTTGGGTAATGACTGAAAGAACAAGATCACAGATACAAGCACCCAAAATGAGCTTTCTCCTAATCCTGTCTCTTAAGGGAGAGCCCAGAAACCTTATCTGGGCTCTCCCTTAGAGATGGGGTGAGAAGCTCGGTCATCTGGGAGGGACTCAGAGTAGAGCCGCTGTTCCTTCACGTCAAGGCAGTTGAGGTGGCTCGGGCATCTAGTTAGGATGCCTCCTGGACGCCTCCCTGGTGAGGTGTTCCGGGCACGTCCCACCGGGACGAGGCCCAGAGGAAGACCCAGGACACAATGGAGGGACTATGTTTCTTAGCTGGTCTGAGTAGATCTTAGGATTCCCCTGGAGGAGATGGCCCAAGTGAAACCTGAGGCCTCCCTACTTAGGCTGGTACCCTTGCGACCCGACTGTGGATAAGTGGAAGAAAATGAATGTATGGATACATCATTAGTTATCTGGGAGCAAAGATTGACTCTGACCCACTCATGATTTTCAGTTCGGTCTTTTCCATATTTTGTGTTCTTTTTCTTAAAGAGCTCCCGACTGTCCACCTAGCTTGCACCTTTAATTAATTTCAAGTGTGACCTCTACAGCATTTTTTTCACCTGTAAATAGTTGTAAAAAGAATATACCGTCAGTTTGCTAGAAGGCATGGAGAATTTAAATGTAACAAATTCATTGATGCTCAAAACTAAGTCATTTTGATGAGATATTAGTGTACAAATATTTAAAGCTGTAAATATAGGGAGAAGGCTTTATGTATTGGTTGTGAATATGAAAAACTGATATATTAAAGACATGCATGAAAGTAAAGCTTGATTTGTGTCCTTTTTTGTCTTGAATGAAGTTCTATCATGTTCCACCTTATTACTGCATTTTCTATAATATTTTTGTCACTCATTTCAGAAAGTCCAACTCAAACACTACAAAGATTCATTAGAGACTGTGAAGTATTTCATGCTGTTTTTTTTTTAGCACTAATTGGAATATCAAATAACACCAAGAAAACAGAATATTTTAAACAAAAATGTCAAATTTCTTAAAAGTATGTTCTTTTTTTTACACTGAATACTTGATTGGGGCTCCTTTTGCATTATTTACTGAATCAATGCGGCATTGCACGGAGGAGATCAGACTGTGTTTCTGCTGAGGTGTAATGGAAGCCCATGTTTCCCCCATGTTCCTGTGGGATCTTGAAAAGTTTTTTAAAAAGACTACAATTTAATTTAATTTTGAGACCTCTTAAATAGGCTTTGCACTGAGCAGTGGAAAAAAAATCTAAATGAGTGACAAATCAATTGATACACATGGGGATGATGTGGCATCGCAGATGGATGGCATGGATTAAGATTAAGTACTTGAAGTGAGGACAATAGAAACCGGAGACTGACTATAACATGAGACAAACTATAGAGGACACAATAAACCAAGAAAAGCTAACATGTATCTAAGGAAACTACAAATGTACAAAGAACAAAATGAAAGAAAAAAACTTAAGTGGCAAAAGCTTTTCAAGCAATAATTAAAATGGGGGAGACTTAGCAGAATATGGCAAGAGCATAACAAAAAAGTATGAATTAATTAATTTATTGTCACCATTCTTTTGTGCAGTCAGATTAATGTTAAAAATAACTAGTTCCAAAAACAGTGCAGTGTAAGAAATGCAATGTAAATATAATACAAACATAAATATGGTAATATTTACAACATACATACACATACATAACCACCATACAATTATTGCTTATTAGAGTTGAGGGTGATTTTGCTTCTGGTTTTGAGTCTACAGATAGGAGATCATAAGGAAAAAATTAATATTGAGGAAAGGGAATACAAGAATAAACTAGAAAAATAGAGCTCAAAGAAATAACTACGGTAATATGGCAGAAACTATGAAGTCTAAATTGTCCACAAGAAACAATAAAACCAAAATGCCAAACACCCAAAATTTGTGGCACAACAGTGAAAGCTCAAACATTTTGGTGAAATCTACTCAATAGAATGTTCTTTTATCAGATCACCTGATGACAGAACAACTTAGATGGATGGATGGAATAGTATGAATTAAATTTATGGAGGTAATGGGTCAACAGTCCGGGACGTCAAAGTCAAATACACCGAGGGCCAAAAAACCAAATTTGCTACAAGCCGAGGGCCGGACTGGTTCAATGTTTATTAAAACATATAGAAATGATTGCACATAGCCTATTGAACCAAGACCTAACACAGTGTATATTTAATAATTAAATGAATAAACCAATATTTTCTTATGGATCTGTCAGTAATTTCAAGTGAAAACATTTTTCAAAAGGCAAACAGACAAAAACAAACTTCCTTCAAAGAAAAATTGCATGTTCTGTATTAAAAGAATAAAGCAATATTTTGTTATGGCTCTATCAGTAACCTCAAGTGAAAACATTTATTTATTTACTATTAATTTATGTTTATGATTTGTTCTTTTAAATTGCCATTTATATTATTTTTCGGTCTCAGGAAATGATTGAGGGATGAAGAGACTGATGTCTGGTTCTTTAGGTTCTGCGGTTCCTCTCCTGACTCATTCTGTCAGATATCACACAGATATCACTAAGATTTCACTGGGCGCCACTGAACATCACTGACACATTTTTTTAATGTCCCTGTTAAACATTACTATAATTGTTTAGCCTGGAATATGCGTCTTCCCACTACCGTCTGTATTTTTGCCAGAGGTTTTACTTCTACGGACGGAGCAGTATCGGTGGACATTTTAAAAAGACACCGGTTGATAGCAGCTCACTGCGGCTGCGCAGTGTCCGTCTATTTGCAACTCTCTTGTTGTTACACTGACATTACTTACCTACTGCCTTTCAGTAGGTAGCTTTCAGTAGCTTTGAAAAGCTTTTCTTCGTCTCTCCAACATCTTTATCCTCCCCGTCTTCCGTTTTGTGCCCCAGAGTTTTTTTTCTGCGCCTCAGCGCGTTCTCGAAGGGCCGCTGCCCAAGCTACCTGTATGGGAGGGGGGAGCGGCTGGCAGGAGGGAAGGGGCGTCTACTCAGTGCTGTTCCTCTGTTATTGATCATTTCATGCACAAGCAGCGGTTAAATACATAAAATGCTGACTAGAAAAAAAAAATCCCACATCGTTTTTGAGTTGCATACAGTGCATAGCCACCTTTTGCGCCACTGGTTCTCAGCGTCCACCTTACCTTGAGCCGTTTTTGACCTGAAAGCTGCTCTCTACTCTGATTGCTGATGAAAAATGAAGCCGTTTGTGCGCACTGCCGTGACTTTGCGGGCTATCGTTGCATTGTGGAGAATATAGTGTTGGTGTGTGCAAAGGCTGTGGCCTGCGGCCGTTCTAATAGTAATTAAATATCATCCAGGAGGCCATAGATCCTGTGACATATGTGGTCCAGAACAATGGCGAGTGTGGAAAAGAACTGAAGAAACGTGTCTAAGTAGGGTGGACCAGGTGGAGAAAAATGTCAGGTGTGATAAAAGAGTATCAGCAAGAATGCAGGGGAAGGTGTACAAGACGGTAGTGAGACCATCAATGCTGTTTGGTTTAGAGAGTGGCAATGACGAAGAGGCAGGAGGCAGAGCAGGAGGTAGCAGAGATGAAGATGTTGAGGTTCTCTTTGGGAGTGACAAGGATGGATAAAATCCGAAATGAATACATCAGAGGAACAGCTCATGTCAGAGGAGAGACACTGAATACATCGGTAGAAGGATGATGAGGATGGACCTGCCAGGAAAGAGACCTAGAGGAGGATCAAAGAGGAGATTTATGGATGGAGTGAAAGATGACATGAAGGCAGTTGGTGTCAGAGAAGAAGATGCGGAGGAAAGGGTTACATGGAGACGGATGACTCGCTGTGGCGACCCCTAAGGGAAAAAGCTGAAAGGAAAAGGAAAAGAAGAATGCTACTTAAAGATTTTTTTTGTTGTTGTTTGTTTGTTGTTGTTTTTTTTGCCAACCACCAAAAAAAGAAGGAGGAAAAAGAAGCTTCCGATGACTGGGGGGCCTAAAGACGCTTCCCTTACGTAGATTTGCGTTAGACTCGGACAAGGCCCTCTGTCTTCCGGCCCCGACCACACTCCGCTCCACAATGATCCAGTCCTTTTTATCCCTTATCCCTTCGCGGTTCCAACGCTGTGATTGGATGCTGACTGCTTGTCAGGAAGAAAGGAGTGTTGTGTTGAGACCGAAAACAGGACCACAAGCAATAATTATACAATATTGGGTGATTTGTTAATAAATGGTGGAAGGGCAGGATCCCTGCGGTCAGACCAGACAGACTGCTGTTTCTCTCACCACTCTGCGTCGCTCTCTACGGGTCACAGTGTTCCAAACCTGACGCTGCCTTAACCACACATGATCGGGGTGCCTGCGGCGACACAGACGGAAGCTTATCTTAGCCCTTTATCCTTCCTATAGCAAACAACACGATCCAGCTTTTGGTTCCGGTAACCTGGGGTTGTCGAACCTAGGAAACACTGATACATGGAGCAACACAGAGTGGAGCCACCATGTCGCCTGCTTGAAAATAGATCCGGTGCTGAAACTGCATAACGGCGTTTAGAAGCTGGTTTCCGTTTTCTCTAAAATCAACCTGTTCAACCCTCCGCATCAGGTGAGCTTGTAATTCTCAAATCGAGGAGCTCTTAAACTACAAATAGGAGTTTTAAAATGTGAGCATCGCGCAAATGTGTCACATAGAAGTGAGTTTGGTGCTGAGGCGGCCATAGATGGTGCAGATCAACACCGAGTATATGATCAACATTTTCACAGAAGTTAGTCTGTCATAATAAACTATCTGGTATAAAAGAACAATAGAATAATTTTTAAATATAAAAGGATCATGGACTTAATTGCAATTGTAGCAGAAGCAAGATGCGGTTTCAAAACAAAACTTAACAGGTTTTCTTTGTCCAATAATCTAATATATTCTATTAGAATATATTGGAACGGTTTAATTTTTCTACATTAACAGTTTGCCTTAAAATATCATTTAAATGTATCCCTTTTGCTTTCATGTTTTTTAAACCCTCAAATTTCTTTGTTACTGTTAATTTTCTTAGCTTTAATGAGATTCCAGTTTTGTAATGTTGTTGGGGTTAATGTATTACTTCTTATTCTGTTTCAGAATCCATCTTTATAACATAAATCCAGTTTTTGGAATTCAAGTCAAGTTTATTTGTAAAGCACATTTCAGCGACAAAGCAGTTCAAAGTTCTTCATATGATAAAAACACAAAACAGAGTAATCAGTTATGAAATATGCATAAATATTGCGTTTTGTCAATGCCGTCATCTAAATACTCTAGAATAGTCATAATCAAATATATACATTTTCCAGTTGTTAATCAATGGTAGCTCTAAACAGGTGGGTGTTTAGCCTTGATTTAAAGGAACTCAGTGTTTCAGCAATTTTGCAGTTTTCTGGAAGTTTGTTTCAGATTAGAGGAGCATAAAAACTGAATGCTGCTTCTCCATGTTTGGTTCTGTTCTAGGGATGCAGATTATATCAGAAAAAGAAAATCTCAGTGGTCTGGAAGGTTGATACAATGATAAGTATTATCTGAGAGCCAGTGTAAGGACTTTAGAAGTGGGATGATGTGCTCTGTCTTCCTTGTTTTAGTGAGAATGCAATCATAAGCGTTCTGGATCAGCTGGAGCTGTCTGATTGATTTTCTTAGGAGACACTGTTCCAGTAATCAATACAACTAAAAGCATGGCTAAGTTTTTCTAGAGCTTGCTGGGACATTACTCCCAGCAAGCTGGGAGTAAGCTCTAGAAATGTTCTCCAGGTGACAGAAGGCTGACTATGTAACTGTCTTTATGTGGCTCTGAAGCTTCAGGTCTGACTCTATCACTTCACCCAGATTGCAGGCTGGTATCTAGCTGTAATAACTGAAGCTGTGAACAGACTTTAGATCGTTCCTCTTTGGAGTCAAAGATAATTACTTCAGTTTTGTTTCTGTTCAGCTGGAAAAAGTTATGGCACCTCAATGCATTGACTTGTTTTTTTCAGTAAAAATGTTACAATGGGAGAAAAATTGTGAGAAATCAAGTGGACAAAAAATGCTCCACAGAGGTCAAATTACCTCTCAACACTGACTTCAATTCAGAAGATGCTGGGAATATTTCGTGGACGAAGGAAGTTCCTGGCAGCCTCTCTTGTCTTGCTTTTCATCCCCACACTCACCTGGCTTTACCTGTCAATTGGAAATTTTCAAGGTAAGAGTGAATATTTATACCCTTCCTCTTCCATACCCCTTTCAACCTTGCAAGGATAAGCAACTGTAGAGAATGGATGGATGATAAGAGTGTCGATTGAACGAAAGTTTTACAAATAAGATGTGTGGTGATGCAACTTTATTATATTTTTAAGCTATTGTACAAAGCAGCCTAAAGTTGTTACTTTGGTATTTACAAGTTAAGTTTTTATCTACTTTGCTTGTTATGTCAACTAAAGAAAAAAAAAAACAATAAACAAATCTCAGGCTAGAAAGGTTTCCTTCTTGTTTCCTCTATTTTTAGCAATAATTGCTCTTGCTATTTCAAAGCTCTCTCTAGCTTCTCTCTTCTCTGGCCTCTTTGTTCAGTTCTGCTGTCTGTATTCTTTCTTGTTTATTTGGAGTTTATTCTGAAAATGTTATGTTTATCTGAAAGCCTCTCTTTTTCAGCACTAAACAAAATTTTTGTTGTTTTTATTTAAGGAAGCATCTACAATTGACATTTTAAAATACTTTTTTTCTGAACAGCTTGGTGAGCACCTCCACATGCTACCAGTTACCCTTTTACATTAAATACACTGTTAGCCTTTGCTGTATTTTTTACAGTTAAATACCACAAAATGCCCAGTAAAACTACCATAAGACATCTTTACAAGTAGTTACTGTAATTTGCATTGCATTATGGGTATAGTACATAGTATTACAGTAACTTACTGTATGTTTTGAATTTGCAGTAATTTACTGTTTACACATTACAGTAGTGGTACTGTACTTATAATATACAGTAATAATTATATTTGATTTCCAACGGTCATCATACACTGTTAGCCTTTGCTGTATTTTTTACAGTTAAATACCACAAAATGCCCAGTAAAACTACCATAAATAGGGTGACCATATTTTCAGTTGGGAAAACCAGGACACCTTGGAGCGGGAGCGGGGTTGGGGGGGGGGGGGGGGGGGGGGGGGGGGGACTCTTTTGTAAATCGTCGGTAAACATACATTTGCGCTTTGGCATGTTGTTGGCGCACTGACAGCCACGCTATCTATCTTCTGATTAAGAACAGGGCTGCCCGCACTGAAGCGGCTCAGGTATTACGTCACACGCAGCGCCGTGCGCAGTGCCCTACACTGTTAGCCTTTGCTGTATTTTTACAGTTAAATACCACAAAATGCCCAGTAAAACTACCATAAGACATCTTTACAAGTAGTTACTGTAATTTGCATTGCATTATGGGTATAGTACATAGTATTACAGTAACTTACTGTATGTTTTGAAGTTGCAGTAATTTACTGTTTACACATTACAGTAGTGGTACTGTACTTATAATATAGGCTACAGTAAGAATTCTATTTGATTTCCAACGGTCATCATAGCTGCTTCATCGTGGTTCCCTGTTTCTGTATTTTTACTCCTTTAGTGGTTAACATATTTTTAAGGCAGAAAGAGAGAATGTACTTTTGTTTTTTTCACATCCTAGCTAACATTAACATGCAGTTTATCTAGCTACGTCATCAAGCGTGGCTTCGCTTCCAACCAGCTTTTTCTCTCCAAGTGCAAGTGCAGCTCTGTCGCCGTGCTGTGGGCTCACACTGCTTCAGCTCTTCAAGACAGGTAAAAAAAACACTTCTTAGAAAACTGTTTGAAGCCAAAACCTAGTCTGGAAATGTACATTTTAGATGGAGTTAACGTAGCTTATAGCATCATGCTATAACTTAGCATTATAGCATGAGCTCGTTTGTGCTGGTTAGCCTGGTAAAATAACGTTACCTTGTTACTAACTCTGGTGTTTTATATATCAGGCATATTGCAACGTTATAAGTTACGTGTCTGTAAATGAGGTGAAAGAAAGGAAAATATGATGGTGTTATTTTTTGAGCTGGTTCGGAATTAACATTAGCTAAGGTGCTAATTTTACCGTTGAAGGTTTTAGCTTGACTTTTGCCGCTTAATCTTCCTCGGGCGGCTTTGGGTTGAGATGAGCTCAGTGCTGAGTGTCTGTTAGCATTGTTGTTACATCCTTTGTCGAACAATATAACCTTAACTAATAATTGATCCTCCCCCACCCTTTTTTTTTTTTTTTTTTTTTTTACATCTAATGACTGTTCATTTGTTTAAACCATGATCTTGCAAATGTTAAAAGTGCAGATTAGCTACGTAGGTCAGCAAGGATGAATTTCTAACATTGTTCTTTTTTTTCCTTTTCTTCAGATGACTTTTTTTTTTTAACTCCCAAGATTTTTCCCTCCAAGTGGCTGTGCAGTTCTGTCCTGCTGACTGCTAACATAGCTTCATCTCTTCAAAAGACAAGACAACAGGTAAAAAGACAGCTCTTCAAACATATTTGAAGCCACAAAATAGTCTGGAAATGTAGAGGAGCAGCTAACCTAATCTATAACTTTGAGCTTGCTACAGCTGGTTAGCCTGCTAAAGTACCATTACATCTCCAACATAGTGTATAAGAGTCTGTAAATGAGGACAAAGGTGAAAAACATTAAAGTAGTTTCTGTTATTTTTTGAGTTTGTTCAGCCACAGTGGCAGGTGGACAAAAAAAGTTAATTTCCAACCCTGGTTACATATAAGGACTGTTCACATGTTTAAACCATGCTCCTGCAAATTTAAAGTTAAGTCAGTACTAACAGGTGCAACTATGTACAGGTGTAAATTCTGCAGCATTTGTACTTCAGAATTTACAGAATTTTGTAGTCATGTGAAGAAACATCAACACACAGCTAATTATCGGTTTGCATGTGGAATAGAGCAATGTCCTGCTTCCTTCAGAACATTTTCTGCATTCAGGTCCCACATGCACAGGAGTCACCGCCATTGCAGAAGTCAGACTGAACACTTGTGGGACTGTACTTGTGGAATGTAATGCTTTAAAAAATGCATTTAGCCCCACAAACTGTCATTCACATCCACTGTTTCAGAGTGGTAGCAGGATGTAGGGGTAAAGTCTAGTCTAGTCTCCGGGATGAGGTTCTCAAAAACCTGTTGTAATCTGGGTGAACTGGCCCTTTAAATATAAATTACTACCAGTAATTCATATTTAAGAGAGTTTTCCTTTTATGTTTTAAAGGTATCTTCCACCAAGATGTCTGTTGAAATGGAAATGACCTTACCCACTACACCGAGGGTAATCATGCTTGGTAAGAGGAATATTTTCTATCACTATAATTTTTTTGTAGCAATGTATGTAATTGTTATGGTAGTCTGTACTTTTACTCACTAGCGTTAGCCTGACAAGGGTTTGTCTATTTTAGGAAATAGCTTGATGTCTGCAACCCGGTGGATGGTCAGTATGGAGGAGAAGGTATTTTTCGAGCCTGAGCAACTACATGACTTTGCCAGCGTCCTTGCTGTCTTTTTTGGGTCATATTATGTCTTCAATCTGGAGTATCAGGAGTCAGCATCCACCACGCTGGAGATGATACAACGGCAAGTACTCTACACCAAGCCATTTATGAATTAAATTTAATGACAGTTTGACTGATGGTGAAGAACCATAGCTGATTGCTGTATTGTACGTCTTCATTAAAAATTACAATTAATATATTTTATTTCTGTTAAAAGATTCTTTGTGAGGATCAATCCAGATGTTGGTACCAAATGCACAGCCAAAGTCGGTACAAGCCGCAAGACGGGAAGTCTTGTCAAGAGGAAAGTAGTCAGTGTCAACTGACCACCTTCTTCCAGCAACTTGCTGAATTTGAATGGAGGACTTCCAACTAGGTAAGTATTTTACAAAATGTAAATGTTTATTATTTTGTTGTCTTTTCCTCCTATCTTGCATGCTCTGACTTTACTTTAGCCTTTTTAATATGATTTTAATGATTATTTATAAATGGCATGTGATTCCTACACAATAGCCCTTTAGAGTAGCCAGCATCTTTTCTGTGTCCGTGGTAAAAAGTGGATGTCTCTACATCTCTTAATAAATCACAGAAATGTATAAGTGTGTAGTCGTTTAAGTGTGGTGTATTTTTATACCATGCAGTTTTCAGTTTATTAGGCACACCTTTGCAGTAATCCGTCAGCACCAACAAAATGACTAAAAAGATTGTTGTACTTCATCGTCCCCTTGGGGGCATTTGTAGTACGCAATCTTTTGAATTACTGAAGACTGACTAACTGCTTTTGCCATAAACAATCCAAAAACCTGAAGTGAAGCCAGTCCTGCTCATTCTTTATGCAGCTTCTATTATCACTTCAGTCCAATTGATTTTTTTTTAAACAAATTATCAACTTAATGCTGCTTTATGACAAAGATTTTATGCATTTGAACATTGTCACTTCAGCTTAATTTGTCAACCTTCCTGTCGATTTGAAAATGTAGATAACTTCCTGACCATCTCATGACCTCCCACATTGTCTGTCTTATTCTTTACAGTTCAGCTTCCACAAGATGGATCCCACTGATTTTGTTTGACGAATGGAATAAAAGTTCTTCTGATGTAGGAAATGTGTTCTATGGTTTTGTTGTTTTATAGCACATTATATTGTATTGTGACATTGTTCTTTATGACATTGCGAATATGTAAATGGATTTTATTTCTACAAATCTGCTGAAAATAAATACCTGTTATTCACAGTACTTGGACTAAGATTTCTTTTATGAAATTTTTCGGTTTATGGTAAAATATTCTTATATTAAAAAAATGTAAACTTTAATTTACAGTAAAACTCTGACATTATGTTGTGAAACAAGTTTACAGTAGACCAGCTTTCCTATAAAATACAATTACAGTAAAGCAGTTATAACTGTAAAGCACACTCACAGTAAAAATTAACTGTGAAATATCATAACAGTAAAGGTACTGTAGAATGGAAATTACAGTAACTTACTGGCAACATTGTTGCCAGTAAGGGTACTGTAGAATGGTAATTACAGTAACTTGCTGGCAACACTTGCCAGTAAAGGTACTGTAGAATGGTAATTACAGTAATTTGCTGGCAACAGTGTTGCCAGTAAGTTACTGTAAAATTACAATAAAAGGTCTAACAGTGTACTAATGTTTATATTTTTTCTTTCTATATTTTCCAAATAATCCATTGAACAATCTGTATGTCATTATTATTGCTGGAGGAAAGAAAGCTTCACCAAGCACTATTGAGCAAGAAATGATTGAAACATTGCAAATACTCTTCTAAATGATCTAACAAAGAAATCTTCCATTAATGTGAGTTTTAGATCTATGCAATAACAACTGTTTTAAGTGGTCATCAAAAACAGTTTTATTGTCTGTAGTGTGTTTTGGTATATCAGTAAAACAATGGTCAAGATTTTGGTCTACAAAAGCTTTACTCTTTCCCTTACCTAAGACTCTTTTTGCTGAAGTCATTCCTGTTTAGTTTCTGGCCTCCTGTAAAATAAATTTATCCATCCTATAATCCAACAGTGAAGCCCCTACACCTATCTTCATTGGAAGCACAGTCACCTCCACCACTGGGTGATGCTAATGCACGGCTGGCCTTGGAGCTGAGGATCCGAGCGGTGGAAGAGGAAAACAGGGCCCTGCGCCAGGAGCTCAGTCGTCCTCTCAGGAACTCGTCTGCTTCCTATACAAACATCACAAGCAAAGGAAACCAAAGCCGAACTCATTTAGAAGAAGGCACCAGTAACAATGATGGACAAAAGAATGCTGCTGTGGGGAACAACTCCACCTGTTTACAACATCAGTTAGTGGATAAGTGTGAGGTGAGAAAAGTCTTTGGTTTGCCTCAGGCCCATCACTCTAAACATGCCTACATTAAATCATTAGTGGTTATTGAAGCAGGAATAAAATTACGGCATTAAGAACTATATTCAGTTTCAGATTCAAATGATCTTTATTGACATTCAACATAACATCAGAAATGCACTGCAGAATGAAATTACAATGTATGTTAAGACACAAACAGAAACTAGCTGGATAAACTGTAAAATAATATAAAAAGAAGAATAGAAGAATAATATAGAATAAAACCCAAGTAAAGAAAATGGGGAGGCTGTGCAAGTGCAAATGTTTGCAATTTGTACAAGAAATGTATCAGGAATAATATATGCAAAACAATCAAAAACAGTTAAATATTATTATGGTCCTGGATTATTTGGAGTAATTCAAAAGTCTGATGGCAGTTGGGTAGAAGGTGTTGCAGAACCTTACTGTTCTGCATGACTGGCTGCAGGATCTTCTGCCAGAGGGTAGGAGAGAGAACAGTCCATGACAGGGGTGAGAGGGATTCTTGTCCTCATCAGGTAGCGTTGCTACCCACAGTGGGTGGCAGTGTGACCCCAATCACTTTTTCACCTGGCCTCACCACTCTCCCCAGTGCCTTCCTGTGTGAGCTGCTGCTCTCATGCCTCGGAAAGATGCTGCTGGTAAGCACACTCTCAATGGTGCCTCTGTAAAAAGCGATAAAGATTTATGGGCTGAAGTGTGCTCTCTTAAGCGCCTGCAAAGGAAGTGCCAGCAATGGTGGGCCCTTTTGACACTGAAGTTGGTGTGCAGCGACCAGGTGAGAGTGTCTGCTATGTAGACCCTGCGGAACATTAGGTGTGTGACAATCTCCATAGCAGTGTTCTGGATGTTGAACAGGGTGTGGATATGGCGTTTCCTCCTGAAGTCGATCACCAGTTCTTTGGTTTTTCCCACATTCAGAAAGAGGTTGTTGTTGCTGTACTGTTCTACAAAGTTTTACCTCCTCTCTGTAGTATTTCTCACCATCCTGGATGAGACCCACCACTGTTGTATTATCCGCATACTTAATTATATAATTTATATTGTACTTGGCACAACAATCATTGGTCATCAAGGTATTAAGTGGGTGGTTAACCTTTCTATTCATACCAGTTGAACCTTTTCAGGTTTGCATAAATGTCTGTGTATTTTAACATTTTTTGTGACAGACCAGGACAAACTACAAGTGGAACAAAAATCCCACATTCATTTTATATTTTTTATAAAAATGTGAAAACTGTGTGAGGGTTATCTATTCAGGCTGTTTTCCCCTAAATAAAATCACTGCCTTCATGATTGTTTTAGTTTAAAAACACCTGTGTATATGAGGGGTTTTTTCCCTATTTTTTTTAAACGTGGCCTGTCTGGCACTTTTTGGTAAAATTATTGGCTGAGTGTTAAGGTAAGGCCCAAAAGATTTGCTTTTAGAAGCGAGCAATACGGTTTTCACCATGATGCTCCGCTTCATATATATACTGAATGGCCATAAAAAATTTTTAAAAACTTGCCGAACTCTAATATTTTGTTGGACCGCCTTTAGCTTTCATTATGGCATGCATTTGCTGTGTCATTGTTTAGATAAGCTTCTGCAGTGTCACAAGAGTTATTTCCATCCAGTGCTGCATTAATGTTTTACCAAGATCTTGGATTGACTATGGTACAGTCTGACCACTGCACAAAGCCTTCTCCAGCACATCCCAAAAATTCTTTGACCACATACTGTTGCTGAACCTAGACCTGACCAACTGCAGAAAGCCCAAATCATAGCACTGAATGCACAGACTTGTACAATGGATACTTAGCATGATGGGTTTATCACTCCACCTGCCTCTTTTCTTACCCTAATGCACCCATCACTCTGGAACAGGGTCAATCTGGATTCATCAGAGCACATGATCTTCTTCCTATGCTCCAAAGTTAAACCTTTATGTTCCCTAGCAAATTGAAGCTTTTTTTCTGGTTAGCCTCACTGATTGATGGTTTTCTTAAGGCTTACACAGCTGTTCATCCCTTGAGTTCCCTTCACATAATGTGTGTGAAAATGCCCTTACTTTCATTATTTATCATAGTCCGTAGTTCTACTGTTTTTTTGTTTTTTTTAAATTTTAAATTTGATTTTCCCAAACGTTTAAGTGACTGCCTATCACGATCATTGAGGATTTTCTTCAAGCCACGTTTCTTCCTCAAAGACGATGAGTCCCCAATAGTCTAGTTTATAATAATGTGTTGGACAGTTCTTAACCCAATTTTAATCGTTTCTGCATTCTCCTTTGATATTTTCTTCGCTTGATCCATGTCAATTATTTGGACCCTTCTCAAACAGACTGACATCTTTTCCACAACCATGGGATTTGTCTTTCAACATGTTTAAGAAATGAGAGAACTCATTGCACCAGCTGGCTTTAAATAACTTGTTGCCAGCTGAAACATAATCGCCTATGCAGCAATTATGAATAGGAGGCTGGTACCTATTTGCTTAGTTAAATTCAGGTGGTGACTTTTTTTTTTTTTCTTGGCCAGGCAGTATCCTGGCCAAAAAAAAACCCAGAAATTGCTTTGGGTTTATTTCAAATATAATAGACACAGTGTTCTGCTCCCACTGTGTTTCCAAGTAACAGTTGTGCAGATAGATAAACTCTTAGACGATTGACAGGCAAATGTTTGGGAATTTCTGCAGCTATGTCCCGGGAATTCCCGGAGGTGGGAATGGTGTTGAGAAGCTTCAGGCATTGGAATTTCATTCCGATTGTCTGGAAGCATATCACACTCATATCACACCACGTCTCTAACAACAGATGTGACTGGCAATCTACTGATTCCACAATGAAGTTGTGACCTCTTCTCCCCATTACTTTTTCCGTTCCTGCACAATTCTTTAGCATGTAAGGATAAGATCTCCTTGTAATACTGAAGGCATCGAAGACTGAAGATCTAGCAAGGGACCTGTTACTTTGGTCATCTAAGATTGCATATGTTTTCAGCTTCTTCTCAGGAGACTCCTTTGGATAGATGAACACTGGATAGAATTTGGCACAAGAATGACTTTCAATTTCACTTCCACACACTTGTGGACAGGTAGAGGTAGCAGTAGGTGATGCTTGATCTTGCTCCCCGCCGTGAACGTCCACTGGCTGCCTTACAGCTGGTGGTGGTGTTGTTGCCCAAACTGCTGGACCAGGATGAAGGGCTGAAACATGACTGTTGATGCCGCATTCTGCACAGCTTATCTCTGTACTACAATTCTTTGCCTGGTGATTGGTAGAGGCGCAACATCTGAAGCATATTGAGTTTTTTTTAAGGTAGATCTTTCGTTCCTCAAAGGGCATTTCTCTGAATGCTCTACATCTTTTCAGTGCATGGGGTTTTCTGTGGATGGGACATTTCTTTATCTACATCCACAATCTTTGTCTCAACTATAGGTTTTAGTTGTGAGTTTTCAACTTCTGTCCGACTTACTGAGATGGGTTCTTTCCTGCTGTGTCTTTCCTGATATTTAAACATCTTGATAGGTGATGGTGGTTGCTGGACTGAATGTCTAAAACTGGGATCATTGCGCATTTTTGCTTTACTGTAAAATAAGTTGGCAAATACAGAAAATGCTGGAAATGACACAGAATATTTTTCCTTGTATTTATTCCCATGGTTCATCCACTTTTCTTGTATTCCAAAAGGCAATTTATCGACTACAGGGTGGATTCCCCTTGCTGTGTCGAGGTAGAGTAGATCTGGTATGTAACCTTCACTCTTTGCTGAGTCGATCTCCAGTAGAAGGTCTGCAAGTTCTCTCAGGAGATGTGGATCTTTGTTTGAGATCTTAGGAAACTGTAGCATCCGATCTAACAGTGCCCTTTCTAAGGCTTCAGGAGAACCATAACATTCTTGTAGTTTGTCCCAAACTTTAAGCAACCCTTGTTCAGGATTATTGACATGTACTGCTCTTAGACGCTGTGCGTACTTCACGGACTCTGGGCCAAGCCATTTGATCAATAAGTTCAGTTCTTCACTGGCAGACAAATGTAAGTTACAGATTGCATTCTCGAAAGAGGATTTCCAAGACCAGTAGTCTCCTGGTTTGTCACTAAACTTCCTTAGTCCTCCAGTGAGTAGCTCACTTCTAGCCAGGAACCTTGTTAGTTCAGACATGTTAATTTGGTCTTTTGATTGGACAGCATGTTTGAAGGTTGGTGATGTCTTAAGTACAGGATTACACTGGGATAATTGAGGAACAGTTTCACGATTGGTTGAAATGTTTGATGGAAGAACATAGTCTTTCAGAGTGTCTATGGAACGGTCAGGTTCTTGTTTGGGTTGACAGAATGTCATGGCGGCAGGTACTTCATTGTACTCTAGGATATCAAATGGAGTAAGAATACCTTTTAAGACAAGTTGTTCTTTCACATAATTGCCAGTGCGTTCTAAAGAATCATCATTTTGCTGCTCTGGTCGAGACATGTTCTTCTTCATTAGCAGCTGCCTCATAAACGTTTGCCTCAGCATGAGCTGCCTCTGCATCACACTGGTGTTGAAGGACCAGTAATGTGGCTTCCAGTTCTGCTTTCTTAACTTTCATTGCAATTTCCTTTTTATCAAATTCTGATCTAGTGCGAGCTGCTTCAGCTTTCGCCCTTGCATTTACAGCAGCCATGCCTGCAGACGACTTACTTGAATTTGACAGGTGTGTCTTGCTGGAGTGAGTTGACGGAGCCTTTCCAGCTTCTTGAGACATCTTTAGTTTATATAGTAGATTTTCAACGTAAACATTCGCTGCTTGTTGTGTAGATCTGTGCCTTTTCACTGTTCTGCTCCCACTGTGTTTCCAAGTAACAGTTGTACAGATAGATAAACAATTAGACGATTGACAGGCAAATGTCACTTTAATTGATGTTGATTTCAATGCCAAAAGAGTGAAACTACAAATAAAGATGAAAAACATGATTTATAATACAACAGTAGTCAAATCATACAACTAGTAAGGGCACAAATACTTAATACTGTGTAAATAACATGTCACAATCAGCCTTACAAACATCAACCTTTTACAACATAAATGCCCACAAATATAGCTCAATGTTGTCTCAGATGTAATAAAATAACACAAAATACTTACAAGCAGTGCTTTCTCTAAACAACAAAAAAGGATGAAGAATGATTAAATGAAGATCTTATAAACTGCCTGTATCAGCCATTATACATGTGTTTCTGAACTCATTCTACTGTTCAATAACAAACTTAATGTGAAAACACCACCACCTGCTGGCTGGGAAGAATTACTGCCAGTACACACAGAGATGAAAAGACAGGGAAGAACGTGAGGCAAAAGGTTTAAAGGGAAAGAACGAGATATAGGAGTAAATAAATCCAATCAGTTTTTTTTCATGGTTTACTCTATTCTTTCCCCAGACTATCCATGTGGCCATCGTATGTGCAGGTTACAACGCAAGTCGAGATGTTGTAACATTGGTGAAATCTGTCCTTTTCCACAGGTATGTCAACATTCATTTACTTTAAGTCCTTATGAATTCCCCTTTTTTAATCTAAAAAAAGATTAAGATTTATGCTGCTCAAGATAGTTACTACAACATAAAGAGTCATTCTTTATGTAAATATGGGGGCACGTTACTGTCATAAATCAATACTCAAGACCATGAAAATATGAAAAAAGTATTACTTGTTTTCAGGACAGTCTGATAGATCTTTGATGATATCAGATCACAGTGTTAGGAGAACCTCTGTCAGAGCAGAGAGCCAGGACACCCTTCTGGGCTAGGGTGAGGGATGGAGGGGTGGCTGGGTTTACTGATTGGCCTGATTCCAAGCCTTTATAGACCAAGTTACTACTTTAAAAAGACGCAACTCAAATCCCTCTGTGATGAGGTGTGAAGATGGGGGATTCGGATATTAGTAAGACTTTAAAATCAAAGACTTTTGACTCTTTTCTGTCTGGTTTGTTTTTTAGTCTTCTGCAGAAAATGATTATTAGCATTTTG
This sequence comes from Xiphophorus hellerii, assembly GCF_003331165.1. Classification (NCBI taxonomy): domain Eukaryota; kingdom Metazoa; phylum Chordata; class Actinopteri; order Cyprinodontiformes; family Poeciliidae; genus Xiphophorus; species Xiphophorus hellerii. The sequence goes on along the minus strand of NC_045688.1, from coordinate 20,160,789 downwards.
TTGTATTTTTGTGTCTTCAGACGGAATGCTCTTCATTTCCATTTCATCACAGACTCTATTGCAAAGCAGATTCTCTCCTATTTGTTTCATTCTTGGATGGTCCCTGCTGTCAGGGTAAACTTCTATGATGCAGATGAGCTTAAGGTGAGAAAAAAATCGTCCTCTTACTTAAGCAATTACAAACTTTCTTCAGAAATTCTCAGTGGAGCACCATCACTTTTACCAGTCTGTACTGTATCTGTGTTTTTCTTCTGACAAAGTCTGCGCTCTGTATTCTTTGGTCCTTATGGAAGTGATGGTCTTTGCTCTGTTGTTTCAGTCTGAAGTGTCATGGATACCTAATAAACACTACTCTGGTATCTACGGACTAATGAAACTGGTGCTCACCAAGACGCTGCCCATGAATCTGCGCAGGGTCATTGTTCTTGACACGGATATCACTTTTGCCACTGACATTGCTGAGCTTTGGGCTGTCTTTCACAAGTTTAAAGGTAAGTTGATGGAAAAATTATTCATATAACACTTTTTCACAGATGTCACAAAGTGACCCTTCACAAGAAGGGCAGCCCAACTAAATACACAGCAATGTGCAGTACAGAAAACATCCATCCATTATCTTACACGCTTATCCCCTGTGGGGTTGTGAGGGGTGCTAGTGGTATCTATCTCCGGCGGTCAATGGGTTAGAGGCGCTGTACATTGTAGACAGGTTCCCAGTCCATCGTAGATACAGAAAACAAAACATATAAAAGCTGAAGTCTAACAAAAGGCTATGGGGACTTTTTCCGTTGTTGTAACAGGTTTAAGTCAGTTTCCCATCCATACGTTAGCGCCTGCTCCGCACCGTAGGGGGTTAAAAAAATAATAATAATAACGCACATTGAGCCTACAGGACATTATTGGAGTGTACGTGCGCACAAAACTATCACTGCACCTTCAAAAACACAACCATACCTCCAACTCGCATCATGTGTTTTGAGATTAAACATTTGATGTGGTTGACATTTGCTGGTTGTGTTCTAGAAGTGTCCCTCTGTCACCCACAAGTAAGAGAAGTCACTAGAAACAGAGTTTTTCAGCAATAAGCATGGCAACTTAGGGGGGAAAAATGAAAATGTCTTATTTTAATAGGCTATTATTTTGAAATTAAACATCAGATGTGGATGACATTTGCTGGTTGTGTTCTAGAGGTGTCCCTCTGTCACCGAGAAGTGAGAGAAGTCACTGGAACCTCAGTTTTTCAACAATCTGTATGTGGACGACCGAACCAAACTAGCAAGCTTCAAGGTGGCTAATGCTAACACGAGCCCCACGTGCTCTCCAGGTCCATCCACCACCAATGAGGACGTCCTAGCAGCCATAAGTAAGCTTAGCAGCACGGTCGACATAAGGTGTGTGGAGCTCAATGGATCAATTTCCAGTCTCAAAGCAGCGCTTTCCGATATATGTGACCGTGTGACATCAACCGAGGCCGCAGTCGTGCCACAGGATAGACGGATTTCGGAGCTGGAGAAAAGACACGACAGCCTAGCTGCTCAATGCTCTCTGCAGCAAGCAAAGCTGGATGATTTTGGAGTCGAGCTCACGCCGGCAGAATATACGTATTGTAAGCATACCGGAGAAAGCCGAGAATGATAGACCCACGGACTTTGTCTGTAAACTGCTGCCCAAATTGCTGGGAGAAGACAATTTTGATCGGCTAATTGAAGTGGATCGGGCACACCGGAGCCTAATGCAGGCCAAAGACTGGAAGGCGAAAGCCATCATTGTTGGGCTGCTTTATTTTCAAGAGAAGGAGCGGGTGCTGCGGTTAGCAAGGGAGAAGAGTCCTCTGCAATACACGGTCGCTCGGTGTTCATCTTTCCCGACCTCACCTCAGCTGTAATGAAGAAATGTCAGGCATTCCAAGCTATCAGGGAGCAATGCAAGTCCAAGAGGATTCGTTATGGATTTTGATACCCTGCGCAGTTCATGGTTACTGTGAATAATAACACTGCTACGCTCGACACTCCAATGGAAGCCAACAAATTCCTGAGCCGGGAGATCGAGGACTGGCAGTCTGGGACTAAATGAAGCAGGTGGCCAGACTATTCTTTTGTTGCTATATTTGAAATTTTGAGAAAGCGAGCTACTAAAGATCCTGTCATGGGGTGAGAAATGGAATTTATTTATTTTGAAATGTTAGTAGACCAAGATGGCTGCGCGTGAACAACGCGAGGCTCAGCGTCTCTCCAGAATCTGCTCTTTAGTGGTTTTTTATCTATTCATGACTGGACTTTTTTTTCAGAATTGCACAGCGTTGCTGCACTACAGCAGACACAAACTTCTGGACCTTTGGAGCTACAATTTTGACTCTATGATCGCCGATCTCCGACTCATCCCAGAGGATCTCCAGAACACCGGAGGCTGCTCACTTCTCCCGGCCGGGTGGAAGTGTACGCAGGCCGCGACGAGAACGTAAACAAAGGCGGGGTAAGTGTGGAGGGGTGCGAGCTAGGCTAAAGCTAACACCACACCGGCTCCCTTTACCCAGCATTTTCCTCGCCAATGTCCGTTCTCGGGCTAATAAAATGGACGAGTTACGACTATCCATCACGAGTGACAGACGGATTATGGACTCAAATGTCATGTTTTTCACCGAAACATGGCTAAACAACAGCTGCCCGGACAATGCTATCCAGCTATGTGGACGCCACACACACCGAGCCGACAGGACAGCAGATGACTCCGGCAAGACCAGAAGCGGAGGTTTGTGCATTTATATTAACAAAGCTTGGTGCACAGACTCTGCTACTACCGAGAGTCGCTGCTCACAGAATGTGGAGTTTTTAATGGTCAAATGCAGACCTTATTACCTCCCAAGGGAATTCACCTCGATCATCCTCATTGCCGTGTACACCCCCCCGGATGCTAATGCCAAGCTAGCCATGAAAGAACTCTATGCAGCTATTAGCAAACACCAAACCAAATACCCCGAGGCTGCTTTTATTGTTGCGGGTGATTTCAATCACTCCAACTTGAAGACAGTTCTTCCCAGATTCCACCAACATGTCTCCTGCCACACCAGAGGAGACAAGACCCTGGACCATGTCTACTCCAATCTGGCTGGAGCCTACAATGTGACACCCCTCCCCAACATCGGACAATCAGACCATCTCTCCCTGTTCCTCACACCTCGGTACTTACCACTCATCCAACGTGTGAAACCTACCGTGAGGACAGAAAAGGTGTGGCCAGAGGGCTCAGACGCTGTGCTCCAGGACTGGTTCAGGAATACAGATTGGACTATTTTCCACCATACAGACTTGGATCAGTACGCCTCATCTGTACTGAACCATATTTCCACCACCATAGAACGTGTCACCACCTTCAAACGCATTACCATGTACCCCAACCAGAAACCATGGATGAACCGAGACGTTCGTCTCCTGCTGAAGGCCCGCAACATCGCCTTCAGGTCAGGGGATGCACAGACTTACAGTGCAGCCAGGGCTGAGCTGAAGAAGGGAATGAAGAAGGCCAAACACTACTACAAAAGGAAGGTGGAGGATAATTTTTCTAACGCCAACTCCCGACGTATGTCGCAAGGCCTTCAGATTCTCACAGACTACAAGAACCCCAATAACACCCCCGCTTCTACTGATGTCTCCTTCCTCAACGAACTTAACAACTTCTATGCTCGTTTTGAGAGAGGGAATACCACAACTGCAACCAAAGCAGCTACCACCCCAGGCCAACAGCCACTGACTTTCCTCCCCACTGACGTAGGAGCGGCTCTGAGCAGGATTAAATCCCACAAGGCTGCGGGTCCTGATGGCATACCTGGACGTGTCCTCAGAACGTGCTCTGGGGAGCTGGCAGGAGTGCTGACGGACATCTTCAACCTGTCCCTGGCCCGCGCTGTGGTACCGTCCCATCGATTTCTCCCATGGAGAAATCGATGGGACGATTTCTCCATCCTCCCAATCCCCAAGAATCCCAACCCAACCAGACTCAATGACTACCGCCCGGTAGCCCTTACCCCCATCATTACCAAGTGCTTGGAGCGGCTGGTCCTAGCACACCTCAGATCCTGTCTCCCCCCCACACTAGACCCCCGCCAATTTGCATACAGGCAGAACAGGAGCACAGAGGATGCAGTCTCTATAGCGCTGCACTCTGTCCTTTCTCACCTGGACAGTAAGAACACTTACGCCAGACTGCTGTTCTTAGATTTTAGTTCAGCATTCAACACTGTCATCCCATCACAACTCATTACCAAACTCACAGACCTCGGCATCAGTCCACTCATGTGTAACTGGTTGCTCGACTTCCTGACCAGTCGACCTCAACATGTCCGGCTGGACAACCACTTCTCATCCACCATCATCATAAACACCGAAGTGCCACAAGGCTGTGTGATGAGTCCCTTCCTCTACTCCCTCTTCACCTTCGACTGCAGACCTGTCCATGGCTCTAACGCCATCATCACGTTTTCAGACGACACCACGGTGATCAGCCTCATCAGAGATAATGACGAGGCCACTTAAAGGGAGGAGGTAGACCGTCTGGCTAAGTGGTGCGACAAAAACAACCTGCAGCTGAACACCGAGAAGACCAAGGAGCTTATCGTGGACTTCAGGAGGAACGCTGACCCACATCCACCCATCCACATTAAGGGGACAGTGGTGGAGCGTGTGGACACCTTTAAGTTCCTGGGAGTCCACATCTCCGAGGACCTGACTTTGGACGACCAGCTGCTCCAAACTCATTAAGAAGGCACATCAGCGCCTCTTCTTCATGAGGAACCTGAGGAAGAACCACCTGTCCTCAGAGATCCTCACGAACTTCTACCGCTGCACCATTGAGAGCATCCTCACCAACTGTATTACAGCTTGGTACGGGAACTGCTCTGTCTACGACCGGCAGGCGCTGCAGAGGGTGGTGAAAACTGCCCAGTATATCGCCGGGGCACCACTCCCTGCAATCAAGGACATCTACAGGAAGCGGTGTTTGAAAAGGGCCGGGAAAATCACAAAGGACTCCACTCACCCAGCACACACACTCTTTTCCCTCCTGCCCTCTGGGAGGCGTTACAGAAGCCTACGGACCAGAACCACCAGGCACCGGAACAGCTTCTTTCCCACAGCTGTCACGCTTTTGAACGCCTCCTGACATAAAACACAAACTATAAGGACTGTACTCCCCTATCCTCTCATACAACAATAACACATGGACTATCCTCACACACACACACATCACGGACTGTTTTCTTCACACACACATACAACCTGTAAATTTTATCTGCCATTATTTATCTATAATCCATTCCCTAACATTCTTGAATATTCTGTATAATCTGTATAATCTGTGCATATAGCTCCCATATTTATATTTATACACAATATCTATATCTCTTGCTATAACCCCTTATAGTCCATACATACATAGTCTTGTACATCTGTAAATAAATATTTATATCTCGTAGAGCACTTCTGGATAGATGCAAACTACATCTCGTTGCTTGTACTTGTGACAGTGCAATGACAATAAAGTTGAATTCTAATTCTATTCTATTCTAATTGTGTAGGGTTGAGTGGCTACTCTAGCAGGAAAGATGGAGAGGTTTATTACGGTACTTGTCCTCCACTGGGTGGACGGCTAGTTCTAGCTTTAAATTGGAGGTATGGAGACACCGCTAGTGGTTCTGTTCAGTTATGTTGGGTGGTGGGGAGGGTTAGTTATGTTACTGGGAGTACTGTTTCTTGCACATCGGCGTGTTCTGAATACCTTATAATTATCTTTACAGTCATGCAACAGTTAGTTACTAAAATGTATACAAATTAATGTTAACTGATCCAGATAGTAAGGGCGGGGTTAATTTGATTAGCTGGAATGTTTGAGGGATAAACAGCCCTCTAAAAAGAGGTAAAGTTTATGCACATCTGCGTTCACTAAAGGCTGATATTTGTTTTCTCCAGGAGACCCATATTAAGAAAACAGCTGCAAAAGTTCTTAGCCCCTCATTGGCCTCCCATGTACACCAGTCAAATTTCAGCACAAAAACTAGAGGGGTTGCAATCTTGATTAAAAACATACACCTTTCATTCACAAGCAGACAATTTCAGATCAAAGGGGAAGATATGTGATCGTTAGTGGGCTGCTGAATTCTATACCAGTGACACTAATAAATATATACTGGCCTAATTTTGATGATCCCATCTTTTTTCAAGACCGTTTTAATGTAGTGCCGGATTGGGTTGGCTCTAATATAATCATTGGTGGGGATTTAAACCTAATCCTGGACCCAGTTTTAGATAGACAATGCCCTCAGTCTAATTCATTCAAGAGCAGCGAGTCCCTTAAAAGTCTATTACAATCCCACAATATGGTTGACATTTGGAGACTGCTATATCCTACTGGGAGAGATTATTCATACTTTTCAGCAGTACATAAGTCCTACTCTAGGATTGATTACTTCTTGTTTGACTCTAGATTGCTAGCAGCAGTAACAAGCTGCAAATATCACAATATTCACATATCAGATCACGCTCCTGTGTCGCTGAACCTTAAATTAGATTTTAAAAAGGGGGGGGTGGAACTGGCGCTTAAATAGCACTCTGTTGAAAGATAAGGAATTTTGCTCCTATATTTCAAACGAATTTAACGTATACCTTAGTGCTAATGACGGGGGATGTAGATGATTCGATGCTCTGGGAAGCAATGAAGGCAGTTATAAGGGGATGTATAATTTCGTTTGAGGCGGCAAAAAGTAAAGAGTCCAAGATAAGGTTAGATAAAATAGAAGGCCTGTTGACCAGCTTAGAAAACTCATATAAATTAAAGCAGTGTCCAGATACATTGAATAAAATAACAGTTCTACGATATGAATATAACTCTATTATGTCAAGAAATGTTTCTAAAATTACCTAACTCAAAGATACTTTGAGTTAGGTGATAAACCTCATAAGCTGTTAGCCCATCAGCTTAAACAAGCACAGGCCTATACAGCCATACATCGTATTAAGCTTGAAGATGGAACTTTACTCATAGATCCGGATAAAATCGACAACTGCTTTGTAGACTTCTATGCTAGTGTTTATCAGTCACAGGGAAAATTGGACGTTGAAAATCTGGAAAGATTTTTTGAAAATTTGAATTTGCCAAAACTACCATCAGATTCAGTTGAAGTTCTGGAAGCCAACATAACTTTACAGAAAATTGAATCTGTTATCTCTACACTTCCCAACAACAAAGCGCCTGGTCCTGACAGCTTCAGTGTTGACTTCTTCAAAGATTTCAGTTCCAAATTATCGCCTCTACTTTTGCGTATGTTAAACCATTCTAAGCAAGTGTCAAGACTTAAACCATTCTAAGCAAGTGTCAAGACTGCACCCCACTTTATACAGAGCCAATATTTCGCTCATTCCTAAACCTGGCCAAGATCCAGAGGTTGTTTCATCCTACCGCCCAATTTCGTTGTTACCTCTAGAAACCAAAATTCTTGGGAAAATTCTAGCCAATAGACTCAAAAAACACATAGGTTTAATCATCCACCTGGATCAGACTGGCTTTATGCCAGGTAGGCATATGTTTGTTTAACCTGTGGCGTCTTTTCAATATATTATATTCAACTCATTCAAATGAGTACATTGTTATTTCGCTAGACGCACAACGTGCATTTGATCAAGTAGAATGGCCTTATATGATGTATGTTCTCAAAAAATTTGGTTTTGGACCCCTGTTTACAGAATGGATTGAAATAATTTATTCACACCCAACTGCTTCTGTCATTACTAATCAGAATATCTCCTGTCCCTTTGCTATTCATCGTGGTACAGGTCAAGGCTACCCCCTCTCCCCATTTCTCTTCTCAGTCATTATTGAACCTCTGACCGCCAGCATTAGGCAAAACCCCTTAATATCCTCTATTGAGATGTTTAATTGTAAGCATCATATTTCGCTGTATGCTGACGATATACTTTTGTATGTCTCTAACCTACGGAAATCACTGTCTCCTGTTTTGACGATGATCAACAGGTTCGGCAGTTTCTCGGGTTTTTCTATTAATTGGGACAAAAGTGAACTAATGCCGCTTACCACAGAGGCTGATTCGGTATATTTGAAGTTCACATCATTTAAGATAGCTTATGATTCCTTTACATATTTGGGCGTGTTGGTAACAAAAAAAACCAGAACATCTTTTACGGCTGAACTGGCAGAGTAAAATTCTACAATTCAAGCAGAATATAGATTTCTGGAAAACTCTCCCACTATCTATGGCCGGTAGGATCAACGCCATTAAAATGGTGGTGTTACCACGATTTCTTCATTTAAATCAATCTGTCCCATGTTTTATTGGTGTATCCTACTTCAAACAATTAGATTCCATTATTATTCCCTTTATTTGGGGCTATAAAAGAGTCAGAATTTGCAATAAACACTTATGTAAACCAGGAATGGAGGGTTTCAAGCCCTCCATTCCAGATTTCCAGATTACCTGATTTCAAGCAATATTACTGGGCTTGCTATTTATCCATCCTAACGTGGTGGAGGAAGGGCCCACTCTCATCTGATGTGACCTGTCCTACCTGGTTATCTTTAGAGCGTATGCATTGTTGTAATTTGTCTTTAACTGCCCTCCTTAACAGCCCCATTAAATTCAGTAAAACACTCTATACCAATAGTTTTGTCATTGGCAATACTATCAGAATCTGGAAACAGATACAAAAATTTATAAAAGCTCCGGAGGTTTACTTTGACACTCTTATCTGTGAAAATCACTCCTTTGCACCAGATCTCAGTGACGCCGTCTTTGGGTCATTGGATGATGTCAAACATCAGCTGGTGCAAGAGCTACTGGACTTAAAAGGGCCAGAAGTAAGTGAAAAAGGTGTAAGTGATGAGGGTTCCAGCCAAGCTGCTGGAGGAAACAAAAATTAATCTACAGCTGACCCACCCACCAAGAAGAAGAGGCTAAGTGACCTTCTTCAAAACAGAAAAGCTGAACTCACAGTTCAGACACAGGCTACATATCCAAAAAGAGAACAGGCTGATGCAGAACTGACAAAGTTCCTTCAAGAAGATGTTATTGATGCCTCTTGTGATCCCTTGATGTGGTGGTGTATCAACCAAAGAAGATATCCTTTGATGGCAAACTTGGCTAAAAAATACATGTGTATTTGTGCAACAAGCACCAGTTCAGAGAGAATATTTAGCACAGCTGGAAACATTGCTACTCCTGAGAGATCCTGCCTTAAGCCACACAAACTCAACATGTTGGTATTTCTTGCTCGGAATCTGCCTGACTAAGGTAGCTACAGATATGCTTAAAGATTGTTGAGGCATCTGGTCTTATTTAAGAATGTGATTTTGCTTCTTTGCACTTTTTGTTTATAAAATGGCAGTTTTGCCCATCTTTATTTAAATCTAATGATATACAGACTTCATAATCTGTACTCTTTTGGTTGAATGTAGTTTTTATTTCCACTGTGGTTTTATCTTGTGCTTAGTTTTTATTCAAGTGCATTTTTTGTTAACAGAGACTGAGAGTCCATTTTATTTTTATTTCCTGTTGTTTTATTTTGTTAACCAGTTCCCGTGTTAAGTGTTCTTTTGAAAATAAAGTGTATTTATCTTTGGGAGGAAATCGCATGCATTATTACGTCATTTCCATTAAATCAATGTAAAAAGGTCTTCAAACAATACTATCGTTTATCGCAATAATTTTTGAGACAATTAATCGTTCAGCAAAATTTGCTATCATGACAGGCCTAGTTGTCGCACTGCTATTGGTAACTTGACACACTCCTTCTGGTCATGTGTTAAGCTTCACTCATTTTGGAAAAAATTAAAAAAAAAATTTTCGACAGCTTTTGGAAAAAATGGGATCCAGAACCTCTTATTGCCATCATCGGGGACATTGCTTTGCCACCAGCCACTAAAAATGAGAAAATGGCTGTTTTGTTTGGTATGGTGATGGCTAAAAGGTTGATTTTGAGATTTTGGAAAAAGGACTCTGTGCCCACATTTGATTTCTGGTTGGGGGAACTAGCAAATACTCTGCATCTGGAAAGACTGAGATATTACAATGAAGATAAAGTCAATTTGTTTGAGAAAATATGGGACCCTGTACTAAAATTCCTTCAATGAAAAAGTGTCAATGACAGACCTGTCACTGCTTAATACCCTGTATAACTGTCCTTTTTTTCATGCTTGTGGAGAGGTTTGGATCAATTTGTGGTGTTTTTATCATGTCCTGACTGTGTAAGTGTTTTATGATGTTTTGTGCGGGTAAGGGATGGGTGGGAATTTGATCTGTTATGTTAATCTATGTATGTCCATTTGGAAAAATTTTATATATATAAAAAAAAAATTATAATTTGACTCCACTGCATATCACCTAGCGGGCGGGTGCAGGAACTGCATGAGAGCGTCGATGGTGGTGAGTGGGTGGCGTTGACAGAGCTCCCTCAGTTGCTACGAGGCCAGAGCCGTGCTATGCGAGTGCACTTGGAATGCAGACGCTTCACATTTTGCTCTACACCTAGCATTTCGAGAGTCTAATTTATGTTCAAAGTCTATGTGGAGGCGTGTCAAGGGCAAGTCAGACTCGTCAGCTCTTGTTTTCCATTGGAAGCGTTGGATGCTCTTAACGCCTCAAATGCTCAAAACACTCCAAACAGTTCAAATCTCACCACGCTAGACATTCGAAACAAGCCATGACAGTCCTCGACGTTCCTCAACATAGACTTTGAATGTAAACCAGACACGCCTGACTCTCAAAACGCTTTTGGTGTGAACACACCATAAGACTACAGGAAGAGGTATTTATTTAAGTTGTATCAGAAATATAGGAAGGAGTTTACCAAGTAAAGCTCTGAAAGTTGGGAATAAAACTTTTTCATGAAATCTGGATCTAGAAACTGCATGACCATTTTCTCAAAGCATTTTATTACTACATGAATGAGAACATCTGGCCAGTTGTCAATGAGGCAACTGGCAGGGGGAAAAGTAGTGGAGGACTTCAGACAGGGTAAGACAGTGGGCTGAGCCGAAGACTCCTTGAAACTTAAACACAAAACTGGGAAAATTGGGTGGTGGTTTCAGACCATTTCAGCCAAAATTAGACATATTAATATTAAATACCAACATTAAATACCTAACAAATTAATTGACCTTGACTGTCTCTAGAGAAAAACTGCTGTTTGTGCTTTGTTCAGGTCAGCAGGTTCTGGGTCTAGTAGAGAACCAGAGTGACTGGTATCTGGGGAATCTCTGGAAGAACCATCGACCTTGGCCAGCACTAGGTAGAGGTTTCAACACTGGTGAGTACTATCAGTTAGCTGATTTATTTCAAAGCCTATGTTTCCAGGTGACTGTGGCATAAAATAGAGTAAATCCTTCATTCAAGATAACATTTAAGATTTTAACCTCTTAACTGTCCTGAGGACACTAGTGTCTTCTTGGAACCATTGTCTGATATGTAAGGGTATTGAGGGTGATGGAGGTTTTAAGCCACTCATATTCTGATGCTTCAAACAACACGTTTAACAGAACATCTGATTTTCTTCTGGACAGATTTTATGATTCTCTGGAGAGTCTTTCTATGTGCTGCTGGGCTGCTGGAGAACCACACACAGAGACAATTAAAAGATGATGTTTTCAATAGAGCATTGATGTTGGAGGAGACCTTATTCAATGTATTGAATCCTCTGGTGGTGCACTGTACATGTGGATAGAATTTGGGGAGCACTACCTTTAAGTTGACATGATTGAAATCTCCAACAATAATAAAAACTGCATCTGGATAGCGACTCTGTAAATTGTTAAACTACTGTACAGTGTTCCCAGAGCTGAATTTGCATTGACAGAGGGTGAAATGTATACTCTGTAGAGGAAGAGTCACCAACATGGTGCCTGGTCGCCCAAGGGGGAGATTGCCAATCGCTCGTAGAGCAAGTTCTAAAAGTAGTAATTGTTATCAGGGAGCACGGCCAAAAAAATTATTTAATTAAATGTTTTTACGTTGAGGTAATAACATCTGTTTACATGTAGAAAATAAATAAAGATAAATTATAGAAATGTTAATATAAATACTGTATGTATAAAACGTAGTAATCTTTTCTAGGGATAAAGTTCAGAATTATGCACAGATGCAAGGGTGCCTGCAGCATATTATCGGAGGGTAGTGCCTGCATCTGTACGTGTGAGGGTGTAGATTTTTGTGTGTGTTTTTATGTTAATTTAGTCCCTGTGTTGTCGTATCCTCCCCCTGTTTGATCCCCAGCTATTACCCTGATTATCCCTCGTGTATTTAACCTCACCTGTGTCCCCTGCTTCCCGCCGGATCCTTGTTGTGGTTTTGTCCTCCCTCCCATTGTCCAGTCTGTGTCGTGTTACCTGTGCTTCCTCGTTTTTGTCAACTTTGAGATCTTCACTTAACTCACATCTGCACTGACCCTGGGTTCTATATAAGGTGTCCGCTGTTGATTACATCCCCTTAGAGGTGTCAGTTAGATTTGATCATATACACGCAACTGTAAATGTGAACAGAAATCCAAATCAGACACGTGTCGACTGGTTAACTACTGAACAAATAGCCTGTTGCTATGCCCAAACTGATCAATTGTTATGTCCCATTAAATTACCAAGAGAGGCAGTTACGTACATGTACAAACTGTAATTGCCCTAATATCGAGCATAGAACCAATATACCTGGATTATATTCTGACATTATTGAAGCACTAATGGGTGCTGACCCGCCTTATAGTAAAATTAATACAAAGACTAAAATTAGACACATATCTGTGTCAGTATATGAGATGGATAGCCACTACTTCACTGTGAAGTAGTGGTTTCACAGTGAAGCCTGTGAAGCCACTACTTCCTGGGCTCTCACAAGTAAACCTAGTCAGGGTCTTATATTTGAACATAAAAAGTTGACAAATGGGGCTGCACAGTGGCGCAGTTGGTAGAGCTGTTGCCTTGCAGCAAGAAGGTCCTGGGTTCGGTTCCCGGCCCGGGGTCTTTCTGCATTTTGTTCTCCCTGTGCATGGTGGATTCTCTCCGGGTTCTCCGGCTTCCTCTCACAGTCCAAAAACATTTTAATTGGTCTCTCTAAATTCTCCCTAGGTGTGAGTGTGCATGGTTGTGTGTCCTGTCTGTCTATGTGTTGCCCTGCGACAGACTGGTGACCTGTCCAGGGTGAACCCCGCATCTATTAAAATATGAAAACATAAAGCTATTATGTAGCTTTATGTTATTAAAGTAATACTTTTATAACAAATTTATGTCATTTCTTGGTTAATGTCAAGTTGTTATAACGAATTCTTGGTTAATGTCAAGTTGTCATAACGAAGACATTTTGAATAATGTCAACTTTGTATTAAAAGTGTCATGATTTACCAAATGACACTTTATGACAACAGTCATAAATATTCATGAAGACTTACTCATGTTTATGACAGGTGTTATGTCATGTTTATGACAGTGTCATGACAGTCTTATTCACACCCCGTCAAATAAAGTGTTACCAAACAAAGTTCTGGAAAAATAGTTCTCAATCTTAGTTCTACGTAGTTCTTAATTTTCCTAATGGTTATAAAATATTTCAGTAAGTGAAAGACTGTTGATAGTGCTCTAATCGATCTGAATAAACAATAGATTGAGCTGTATGCATTTTTGTTCTCACCCTTTTGCCTACCTGAGTTTCTTCATTTAGCTCATAAGTCCACTTTTTGCTTGAACATCAGGAGAACATTATTTGAAACTGTAACATAATCCTGTATGTTTTTGCATTTTTTTTAGGGGTTATTTTACTCCTCCTGGATCGGTTACGGAAGGTCAGATGGGAGCAGATGTGGAGACTGACTGCAGAAAGAGAACTAATGAGCATGCTGTCCACCTCATTGGCAGACCAGGTTACATTAATACAGATTCTTTTCTGCACCTGCACAAACTTGATTATTATTTTTCAAATGTTTTATAAAAATCATAACTAATCTAACAAATGTTGGAAATGTGTATAATTTCAGCATAAACTGAAATATGCTCAATTAATCCTGAAGAGACACCGTAACTTTCAAAATTTCACTTTCTAACTTGAAAATGAAAGTTCACTTGCTGCCCAACAAGAAAATTGTATTGGTTTTAACTCAGAAATTAAAGTTCATAAAGTTGGTTTAAAAATGAGAGACAAGTTGTCTAAACATTGCTTTTTAAGTTCATTGATCTTGAATTGTGAGTTTTAACTTAATGCTGCATTTTAAACCACTTATTTCACAATATGTAAGAAAAAACTGCCCTCACCTAGTTACAGAGGACACATTCTCTTTTATTTTCACTCATAATATCAAGTTAATAATAACTATTTATTTTTACTTTAGAATTATTAAAATTCTTGTTTCAAATTGCACAAACAAAATTTCTAATTTGATAATGAATTTTATTAAACATCACAATAAATTATGTTTAAAAACATTTAGTGTGATCAGGACATTATCCTCAAGCTTTGCAAACTGAGACTTGTATTAAAATGAACATTTGCCTTAACACACAAGCATCAGATCAATGTAACACACTTCCATCTGACTCGCGGCGCAACGCAGGATACAAAATCATGCTGCTAAGCACACTGGGAAATAGTTCCCACTTTGGTCTATGTCTTATTTCAGTTTTTTAAGTGCTAACCTAAAAACTCTAGTTTATTCAACTCTTGGAGGTTTGACAAAATTAATAAAGGTTAACACAACTTATTACTGTAAGTTAATCTTTCACAAACTCACATTTAGATACAAAATCTAAAACTTGCTAAATTTATTTGACTTAAAGAATAGAAAATAGTAGACAACTAAATGTTTATTGTTTTTTATTCAAATTTGTCAAATCTGTCACTGTCATGTATGCCATTTGGTCCTTAGGACATCTTTAATGCAGTGATCAAGCAGAACCCGTTCCTTGTTCACCAGCTGCCCTGCTATTGGAACGTTCAACTGTCAGACCACACACGCTCTGAAAAATGCTACAAAGATGTATCAGACCTGAAGGTGAGATCAGGTGTTTCTACAATCAGTCTTTGCCAATATTTAAGGTGACTGTAAAAAACAAAAATGTAATTTTGTTACATTGCTTATTATTGTGTATGATTATTGTATACATTTTGTATATTTAGATATTTCCTTAGCAGTAATATCTTCAATTAGTATGTTTTTGTGTAAGAGTCATCTAGTACTTGAAAAATCATATGAAATGTGCTGTGTGACAGTAGATCAGAAAGAAAAATGGATGTAATATAGTTAGCTTGGTTCCATGCAGTTTTTTTGACCGTTATTTGTGGAATGCTGTGCAACACTGAAGAATTGTTTTGATATCTGCTCAAAGAGAAAGTAAACTTCACTGTGTTCATCAGACTTTGTGTGAATTATTGTAAATATTTCTTGAATTTATCAACTGATGCACAAGAGCATTGTGGAACAGAAACATGTCGGTTAAAAACCAAGCTAATGAACATAAACAAGAAGAAACTGAAATTCATGGAACAATATAGTTTCTCTAACCTGGAACAAGTAAGCAATCCATTACAATGACAACAAAAATAATATGACTTGGAACATACGTGACTTAACTTTTTGCCTATCCATCAGATGAGATGTGGTACAGTAGGAAATAAAACAAATGTTGAAGAGGCTGACTACCAGCCCAGTGGCTAAGCGTTTTCTAAGCTGTTGGAAGTTGCTTTAACTTTTCTGTATGGTTCTCCTAAACAGGTAATCCATTGGAACTCCCCCAAGAAGCTACGAGTCAAAAATAAGCATGTTGAGTTCTTTCGAAATCTTTATCTTACTTTTCTGGAGTATGATGGTAACCTACTGCGACGGGAGCTGTTTGGCTGTCCAAGCGAGGCTGACCCCAACAGTGAAAATGTAGGTGAAACATTTTCTGAAATACCTTGTATTGCAGCACGGTAGAGCTATGGACAGTTAAGAAATTAATAAACCAACTGTTCATAGCACTTATGTGCTATCAAAAAACCCCTGAAGACCACTTATGTGCTATGAACAGTGCTTTTTCAATTGTAAAATAACTTTCAATTAGTCTTTTGGCCTTATGAGGAACTGCAATACCCAAACTTTTTAATGTCATGTTAATTTTGACATTTCTTTTCAGTATTTTCAAGAAATCCTAACTAGAAATTTTTGCTTCACAAGGTGACATCTTTTGCATAACGTCTTCTTTTAAAAACCTTCCTTCCTCCCTTTTTTTGGTCCAAACATTGTTTTTTGAAAGATTACTTATTGTGGTTTTTGATTATGGGCTGCAGACAAAATTTTTGGTGTTACTTTCATACTGTTTGCATAAACATAGCAACAACAGTTTTTAGAGCCGGCTTCAGCTGGTCAATATTTAAAAAGCTAAAATTATATAGACATTGAGAACCCACAACCCAGATAAGTTGAAGAGAAGTTGTAGAGGCAAAGCAGAAATAAAGTGAAGACAGAGAAGGAGGAAGTTAAAACCATTGCTTTTATTTCTCATTATGAGGTCCTTGACAAATAAAAGGGATGAACTTGAAGTACTGACAAGAATCAAGTCAGAATATTGGGCATGCAGAGTTAAGTGTTCAGTAACTTAACACTTAACTCTTAATTTGATTCTACTCCCGTATCTCTCTGCCTGCCTTTCGGACTGTGTGGGCAGATTGATAAATTTGTAACAAAAGGTGGATTAGAAGTGTTAGGAAAGCTGCCAGTGAAGGTTGAGTATTACGGCCTCAAACGTATGAAAAGGTGCAGACAGCAGACCGTTCTTAAGACTTTTCACTTTGTACATCTCAGACTCCCAGTATTTGTCAGAGTCCTATCGTCTAAAGAATATTTTGGATGAGTCTTTATTTGTTTGGTGTATCAGAAATGGACAAGAGGCCGAGTTCAGAGAGCTGGTGGACCGCTTTGTGGCTTGGTGTGGAAACACATACATTTGCTGTGGAGAATGCAATTTGTTTTGCCATCATATTATGGGGATATCAGCGTCAGAGTCAGCAACTTTTGTTATTTAAGTTTTTATTATTTCAGAACACATACAGTGCTTTGGTGTTTTGATATATTAGGCATCACTGTTTGATCCTTCAAAAAGCATAGTCTTGGTGACATGGGTATCTCCACACCTATCCACTTTCCAATGTGTTGTAATACTGCTTTCCAGAATGGGGAAATGCATTTACATTCCCAGATCGTATGTATAAAAGTTCTGGATTCCGTTTTGCATTTCCAGCATAGGTTATTGGTGAGTAGACCCATTCTATGAAGCCTGGATAGGGTGAAATAAAATCTACGTACCATCTTATAGTCCATAAATTTTCCTCTAGATTCTTTAATATATTTCCCATTATTTGACAAAGTCAGCAACTTAAAGAAACTCAGTAAGCTGATATGCTAAATTGCAAAAATTATTCTCAAAATATGATCGCTAAGGATTTATGATTAGTTATCAGTCATTTTGTAACTAGATGAAGAATGTAAACATGGAGTGCTGGGGTGATTACTCTGCACTAACTGTAACTCAGGTATTTCAGCCATTAAATTGTTTCTGTGTTTTTTCCTTTGCTTGCAGCTACAAAAGACTCTTTCAGAGCTTGATGAAGATGACCCCTGTTACGAGTTTCGGCGAGAGAGATTTACAGTTCATCGAACACATCTTTACTTTCTCCACTATGAGTATGAGCCCAGTTCTGACCAAAGTGATGTCACTCTTGTTGCCCAGCTATCTATGGACAGGTACTGCTGTACACCTGAGTCATATACTCTTTGCATTTCAGAGATGTACACTAAACATTTTTGGTACATCTGTTAAAGTGGATATATCATAGCACCGATTACATGAGGAAGATTTTCTATGACTGCAAATTGTGTTCATTTGTCCTGTTGTTCTAACTGTTCAACTCCATATTATGAGAATTTTATCAATATGGGCTCTTTGGATAATTCTGCCCTACACAACTGGAATGGCACAATTTCAGCCCAGAATCAGTATGTATAAAGGCAGCACAGTTTTTCAAATAGTTCTAAAATAACTGCGATTGGAAATTTGAAGGATCTGCTAAGTCATTATGTTGTGCCAGGAAATTCTTTCCAATACTAAATACACTTTCTTGGTGCTATGCCATTTGCAGTATGCTCTAAGGCAAAGTTCATTGTTGTTAAACCACCACTTTTGGTTGCTTAAAAATAAGTCTAATCTTTTAAAGACTGGTTAGCCAAAACTTGCTTCACAGTGGACCCTGTCCATTGGCAGTTCAGTATTTTTCTGCAGAACCTAACACCAAATTATTTGTGGAAAATAAGCCTGTTTGCAGATTTTTTTAGAACATAAAATAATGGCCTTCATCGTTTTTTTGTTTTGTTTTTTGGAAAGTCATTCCCTGCAAAATCACTTTTGTCAAAAATGACTTATGCCATTATTCTAGGAAGGTGACGATATCTAAAATACTTAAAGAAAAAAAATGCAGCTTGGGAAGCTAAAATACTTCGACACATTTCTACTTGATACACTATTGTCTTCCGTTTGGACAGCCGCTAATACAGGAGCGTCATGTATTTTCCTTGGCACTGGTTGGCTGAATCACCAAGAGTGGCAAAAAGGAAGACTGTGGAGTTTACCATCTGTGTCAGTGCCAAGACTATTTCCACTGTGCCTTTTTATGTATATTTGGTTTTTACCCTAATAAAATAGGCAGCTATAAATATTTTTAGTGGATGTCTCAAGGATTTGTAGATTTTAGCTGTTGGGGTATGTAGTTCCACTGTAAGCCTATCAAACTCAAGTGTTTGGAAAGTATGGTTGATTATAGTGATTCATATTTTATAAGGTCACCATACTTGTCCTTCCCCCTCTGTAGGCTCCAGATGTTAGAGGCTATCTGTAAGCACTGGGAAGGCCCCATCAGTTTGGCCCTATACCTTTCAGATGCTGAGGCACAGCAGTTCTTGCGATATGCACAGGGATCTGAGGTGCTGATGGGCCGCGGAAATGTAGGTTACCATGTAGTCTACAAAGAGGGGCAATTCTATCCGGTCAATCTCCTGCGAAACGTGGCCATGCAGCAAGTCAACACAAAGTATATGTTCCTATCAGACATTGATTTCCTCCCCATGTATGGCCTCTATGAGTATCTCAGGTAAGAAAGACAAGTCTTTCAATTAATTTTTTAAATTTTATTATTGTGCACAACTTCATTTGCATTCATTGTCTTTGCTTGCAGGAAATCAGTGGTACAGCTTGACATGGCCAACAACAAAAAAGCCCTAGTAGTTCCAGCCTTTGAGACTCTGCGATATCGCCTCTCCTTCCCAAAGTCTAAGGCAGAATTACTCTCCCAGCTGGACATGGGCACACTCTTCACCTTTAGGTGCGAAACAGAAACACTTATACACTGCTCAAAAAAATAAAGGGAACACTCAAATAACACACCCTAGATCTGAATGAAAGAAATATTCTCATTGAATACTTTGTTCTGTACAAAGTTGAATGTGCTGACAACAAAATCACACAAAAATCATCAATGGAAATCAAATTTATTAACCAATGGAGGCCTGGATTTGGAGCCACACACAAAATTAAAGTGAAATAACACTACACGCTGATCCAACTTTAATGTAATGTCCTTAAAACAAGTCAAAATGAGGCTCAGTATTGTGTGTGGCCTCCACGTGCCTGTATGACCTCCCTACAACGCCTGGGCATGCTCCTGATGAGGTGGCGGATGGTCTCCTGAGGGATCTCCTCCCAGACCTGGACTAAAGCATCCGCCAACTCCTGGACAGTCTGTGGTGCAACGTGACGTTGGTGGATGGAGCAAGACATGATGTCCCAGATGTGCTCAATCGGATTCAGGTCTGGGGAACGGGCTGGCCAGTCCATAGCTTCAATGCCTTCATCTTGCAGGAACTGCTGACACACTCTAGCCACACGAGGTCTAGCATTGTCCTGCATTAGGAGGAACCCAGGGCCAACCGCACCAGCATATGGTCTCACAAGGGGTCTGAGGATCTCATCTCGGTACCTAATGGCAGTCAGGCTACCTCTGGTGAGCACATGGAGGGCTGTGCGGCCCTCCAAAGAAATGCCACCCCACACCATTACTGACCCACTGCCAAACCGGTCATGCTGAAGGATGTTGCAGGCAGCAGACCGTTCTCCACGGCGTCTCCAGACTCTGTCACGTCTGTCACATGTGCTCAGTGTGAACCTGCTTTCATCTGTGAAGAGCACAAGGCGCCAGTGGCGAATTTGCCAATCCTGGTGTTCTCTGGCAAATGCCAAGCGTCCTGCACGGTGTTGGGCTGTGAGCACAACCCCCATCTGTGGACGTCGGGCCCTCATACCATCCTCATGGAGTCGGTTTCTAACCGTTTGTGCAGACACATGCACATTTGTGGCCTGCTGGAGGTCATTTTGCAGGGCTCTGGCAGTGCTCCTCCTGTTCCTTCTTGCACAAAGGCGGAGGTAGCGGTCCTGCTGCTGGGTTGTTGCCCTCCTACGGCCTCCTCCACGTCTCCTGGTGTACTGGCCTGTCTCCTGGTAGCGCCTCCAGCCTCTGGACACTACGGTGACAAACACAGCAAACCTTCTTGCCACAGCTCGCATTGATGTGCCATCCTGGATGAGCTGCACTACCTGAGCCACTTGTGTGGGTTGTGGAGTCCGTCTCATGCTACCACGAGTGTGAAAGCACCACCAACATTCAAAACTGACCAAAACATCAGCCAGACAGCATAGGTACTGAGAAGTGGTCTGTGGTCCCAACTGCAGAACCACTCCTTTATTGAGTGTGTCTTGCTAATTGCCAATAATTTCCACCTGTTGTCTATTCCATTTGCACAACAGCAGGTGAAATTGATTGTCAATCAGTGTTGCTTCCTAAGTGGGCAGTTTGATTTCACAGAAGTTTGATTTACTTGGAGTTATATTGTGTTGTTTAAGTGTTCCCTTTATTTTTTTGAGCAGTGTACTATTTCTTGTCATGTTTAAGTGTTACTTCAAGCAGCTTTACTTCTCCTTTACTTTTATTAAAAATATAGCATTTTCATAATAGTCTAAAGTAACATCTCTGAGTTAAGAATATAGGCGTATAAACATTCTTTAATAGAGGTACACCTCAAAAAATTAGATGGAAACATTTTTGTCTATCATCTCAGAAAGTGAAACTCAGATTCATAGATATTTCTTGTTTTGATATGGTTTAGAGATCATGAAAATTAAAATTTCAGTGTCTCAGGACATTTTAATATTACATACATTTCAAAAAGACACAAAACAGCTGGATAATATTTACTCAGAACTTATCAAGGTACATCAAAAAATGAAGGAGACGGGACTGAGTTAATGCAGGGGAGGAGTGTGCACAGAACATGGAGCAGATATTGAGCAACAAGAAAAAGTGGAGAGGGCACATTGAGAGCTAGCTCCACCACCTGCTGGGGACAGAAACAACAGGCTGCGATCTATTGTTGTTAAATTTCTCTGCAGCAGAACCAAGGAAGATATTGTACGAAAAGCATGGGGGGAGAAAGCAGTACTTCTACACGGGAAACTGATATATTTTCATCATGACTACCCTTCCCATAGTGCAAGAAATACTCTGAAACTAAATGGGTCCTGAAACAGAGAAATATTTGTTTCCAGACTCCTTCCCTGCTAAACTACAAGTGTAGCTTAGCTGGGAAGCTACACTTGTTCTCCCTCCACACAAGACAGCAGCAGAGGTGACGAAGGACATTGAATGAGGGTGGTTTGTCTGTCCCCTTGATCAAGCCAAAGGAGAGCCTGGCTGAGTAACTCTCCTACACCACCTGGAAGAAGATTGGTTTGAAATAGCAAATACCGGGAGAGGAAAATTCAGGTGGTAACGTCACTGTCAACTGTTCCAAATAAACCTTAAGCATTGTTAATGTTTTTGCTTAAGAATCTGCAAAGAATGTTTCCTTTGCATGTTTTAGTGTTGAGTGACAGCTACGCAGTCTTTCTTTGTAGATTTTATAATAAACGTGAAGTTCAGTCACAGAGACATTGAAAATACCATGTCCAGAGTGTGACCTCGATTGTGTGTTGCTTGGTTAATATGTTGAATTAGACCTAAATTATCAAGAATATCACACAGCTTTTTTGTTCCTCTGTCTTGGGGGTGATCAATATGAATGTTGTAGTCACTGACAATTATTAAACAATCATAGTAAATGCATATTATAGATAAAAGTTGTTATTGCACAATAGCCAGCCCCACTCTAAACCTCACAACTCCCATGGACTGACCACTGACCAGCTCTCCGTCTAACGCAGGGGTGTCAAACGTACGGCCCGCGGGCCGGAACCGGCCCGCCGAACGATTTAGTCCGGCCCGGTGGCTAAATGCATTATCATTATTCAACAACGATTATTGAAAAAAACGTGTACTTCGTTTAATTTAAAATCTGCAGTTCCTATATTATCCACGAGGGGCGCTGTGTTTTATTCAGAGTGGACAACATGATGCAACACTGCATCGGAACTAACAGCAGATGGCAGCACCGAGCTTCAGGTCCTGTAAACGGCTTCGATTCTATTGCTTTACCAGCTTTTTACTTTGGTCCTGGCAACCTCATCAACGAAATGTCTTTGTCAAAAAAGAGAAAGGTAGACACAGAGGGTCGGATTTTTCAAGAAAAATGGACTTCTTCTTATTTGTTCACGGAGGTGAATGGAAAACCCGTGTGCCTTGTGTGTCTGCAGCAGGTTTCGGTGCTTAAGGAATACAATATTCGGCGCCACTATGAAACTCAGCATGGCGAAAAATACAAGCACTTTAACGGAGAACTGAGAAAACAGAAGATAAATGAAATGTTGACGGGTCTGAGGAAACGGCAATCTGTTTTCACCCTGAGTCCAGAGGCCAGTGATGCTGCGGTGAAAGCCAGCTAGCTAACTGCTAGCCAAATAGCGTTAGCATCAAAGCCTTACTGTTCGTCAAGAACTGCATGCTGAAGGCTGCCGAAACTGTGTGTCCTGAGAAGCGACAAGCTTTTGCCAATATTTGCTTGACCAGAAATACCGTGGCAGACAGAATTTCGGAACTATCGGCAGATTTGGACAACCAACTCAAACGCAAAACGGAGTCATTTCTCGCATTTTCTGTTGCAATTGATGAGAGTACTGATATTGCGGACGTCTCTCAACTGGCCATATTCGTTCGTGGAGTTGACGAGACGTTGACTGTCACAGAAGAGTTTCTTGAGTCGGTGCCCATGACCAACACCACGACAGCTGAAGACATTTTCCGCTCCGTTGTTGGAGCGCTGGACAGAGTCGGGGTGGACTGGTCCCGCGCCGTAAGCCTGGCTACTGATGGCGCGCCGTCAATGATTGGGAAAAAGACAGGTGTTGTGACAAAGTTCAAAGAGAAAGTACAAGCTGCAAATAAAGGGGGTGAGTTTTGGACATTTCATTGTATTTTGCATCAGGAGGCATTTTGCTGCAAGTCGTTAAAAATGGATCACGTCATGGAGGTGGTTGTGCGAACTGTTAATTTCATCCGAGGCAGAGCTCTCAATCATCGTCAGTTTGACAGCCTTCTCAGTGAATGCAACATTGCCCATGGTCTACCATACCACACTGAAGTTAGATGGTTAAGTAGAGGTGCTGTGCTGAAGCGCTTCTTTGATCTACGTGGGGAAATTGGACAGTTCATGGAGAAAAAAGGTAAACCTGTTCAGGAATTACAATGCCCGCTATGGCTGCAGGACCTTGCATTTATGGTTGATATCACAGGACACTTGAATAATCTGAACAAAATGTTGCAAGGACGCAAAAAAATTGTAACACAGTATTATGACGCCATATGTGCATTCAAGTCAAAGCTGACGTTATGGGAGACGCAGATGGCAAGCGGGGACCCTGCTCATCTTCCCTGTCTAAGAGATGTGTGCGCAGCAAGCGTTAACCGTGATGTGAAACGGTACAAAGATACGATTTCAAGGTTGCTGAGTGAGTTTGAGAAAAGATTTCAGGTATTTAGCGAACTTGAGACAGAATTCTCAGTTTTTCGCTCACCATTCACAGTCAGAGCTTCTGATGTGCCCGTTGACATGCAACTTGAAATTATTGATTTGCAGTGTGATGTGGAATTGAAGGACAAATTTGCATCAGTTGGCTTGGACACATTTTACAAGTATCTCCTACCAGGATATCCTAAACTGACAGCACTGGCTGCAAAAATGTTGTCCATGTTTGGGACTACATACCTTTGTGAGCAAATTTTTTCACTAATGAATATAAATAAAACAAAGCTGCGCTCAAAGCTCACACATAAGTACTTAATACTTAAATGAGACTCTGAAATTGGCTGCTGCTCAGGACATGATGCCTGATATTGATGTACTTGTCCAGGCTAAAAGATGCCAAGTTTCAGGGGCAAATACTGAGTAAAACTAAATCCTATGGAATGTTACTGTCAACGTTGCACTATTAAAAATTACAGCTTTGAATATTTGCTGAATTAATTCTGTTAAAGTTAGTGCTAGTCAGTAACAGATTTACAACAAAAGAGTTTTGTTGAGTAAAATATTTCTCATGCATGCAATACATGTTATGTATGTAAGTTTTTCTATATGTATACATTTTATGCATCAACAAGAAAGGTGACAAATGTACTTAATCAAATATCTGTTTAAAGCAGCTGACACTTAAGATTTCAAATGTGTGAAGCCAGACAATTTGTTCAAATTGATTCCCAGATGTGGAAAATTGATTTTAAATCATTTATTAATTTTTATCTGTTTGATGTATTATGTCATGCAGGACAGTGTTTTTAAGTTCCAAAAACTGTGAATAAATGTTTTGCAACATTGTACAATCACTGTGATCAGTTCTCATGCATAATGCACTTAAATAAATGTAAAAGTAGTGTTGAAATTGCACATGCTTTTCTTAAAAACTCTGAGCTTTTTCATAATATATTTTGTAAAAGTGAAATTTGTTTAATATAAAAATCAACAAGTGCACTTTTACTAGTTCTATTTAATTTTGCAATGAGTTTACTTGTGTGACCCCCCTGAGATCAGATTGAGCTGTATGCGGCCCCTAAACCAAAATGAGTTTGACACCCCTGGTCTAACGGGTCCGGAAAATCTCTAAAACCCTTGAGTCTTACCCTGAGACAGGTCTAGGAGAGATAATCTGTCTAAGCTGGTGTCGAGAGAGACTCATCTAGCCTTTGACTACCTTCATTTTAAAAAGTTATGACCCTTTTCAGTTAAGAAGCAATCAGCTGAGTAGCCCTCGCAACTGCATAGCTTCAATAACCACTCTTGTTAAAGGTAGCTCTCTCCCTATCGACAACGAGCACTTGTTACTGTCATGATGGGTTCTATTTGTCTTGCCCACATGCAGAACACTACACTGGAAAAACGGAAAAGAGGTGAAAGAAGGTTTATTCATATACTGTATATACAAAATAAACTGCAGGTGTTGGTCCGGGTTGGAAGGGGGAAAAGTCTCTTGGAGCAGTCAGAACTCTGAGACAGCGGGGGAAAAGGTGAGTTCACAGACGGTGGGAAAGAGGAGTGACGACAGAAACAATGGATCAATCTTACTGGGGTGGATGAGAAAACTCGGTCCGGGGGCAGTAGTCCGTGGATTCAGGTCTTGTAGTCTCTTGTGGGTCCAGGGTTCAAGGCTCTTAGCGGGGAAACAGTCTAGGGAGTCTGTGGAGGCGCGGCGGAGGGCGGGCAGGTAAGTTCGGGCAGACCGGAGACAGAGGAGCGGTTCGGCAACCAGCCGGAGAAAACTAGGGAAGACGTGTGATCCAACGGGGAACTAGAGGACGGAACTCAGGCAACCAGTGGGTATGGTCCACGGCGTCACGAGGGAGAGAGTCCAGAATGGAAACCAGACTTGATCGTCACGGGAAGATCCAAGGCGTCTCGAAAGGGAACACCTGAAGACGGGGAAAAAACACGAGAGGAGTCACTGAGAGAAATACTCTTGAGAAAACACAGAGAAAACACAGAAATCTCTAGGGGCCTCAGAATACCATTGCTGGCTAACCCTCTGGCGTCGAAGTACTGACAGCCCGCTCCTCTTGTACTCACGGCCTGATGAGGTGATGAAACACCAGTGTGCAAGTAATGCACCGATCTCTGGAGAAGAGGTGAGTTTGACTCCATCTGGTGGTTGAACGGTGAGTAACAAAAAAGAGAAAAAAGAAAACCCACAAAGAAAACCAAAAACCCCTGCTCCATGACAGTTACAGACTAGACAATTTTTAGTGGCTCAACATAAGCCCCAAGGTCATTATTTTACCAACACTAAAGGAACGTCTGAAGCCACCAAATTTCTAGAAACATGTTCATGGATTTTACACTAGAGGAACCAAAAACAATAGTTGACTCAATTAATTTCACTGTCCACAGATCTCATTAGAATTTTAATGCATCTTTTTTTAAGCAAGCTATTAGCAGCGGTTAGTGACAGATAGGTAATTTATCAATGATTACAAATTAAGAATAAAAAATAAAAATTATTAAAATCACATTCATCCTTTCCCTATACTGTGTCACTAATTTACTGAGCGAGGCTTTGGGGTTGCAGTTCAACTCGTACCCAGATGATGGATGATCTCGGCAACAGAAGGCTTCGATGTTGGTCAAAGTCTTTGTCTTTGTACGGCAAAATCCTCTTCCGAATAGAAGCAAAGCAGAACCAGTTGTTGTCTTACGAACACTCAGATCTTCATCACTCAGTGACCTTTGTCCATTCACCAAGTCTGTTGCAGCAGCCTTGAGATCCTTGGGTAGAGCGCAGAGTGGCAGTCGAATCAGGAACCAGGGTTGAGGGTCGATGGGTCTTATCCCCTTCTAGCAGTTCAGAGTCTTCACCTCCCCTTGGTTCCAGGGTGCGGTCTTCTGCTCATCTTTTGTCTGCATTTTCTTGTTGGCTTGACTTCAGCACCAGAGACTAAGAACACTTGTTCCTCGTTTCATGGGTTTTTATACTTTCTCGCCCCATAGTTGTGTATGGGGTGATGGTTTACATGACTTCTTGAATGTTCGATGGCTTCATGGACAGTACCAAACCTTTCCACATCGGTCAACGCCTTGTTCACTTCTCCTTTTTTGTTGTTTGTCCACTTACCATCTGGTTCCACTTCCTTAATCTGGTTTAGAGAAAACCTTCCAGTTCCTCTTTGGAGTTCCCCTGTCTTCCCGCCCCTTTACTGGCCCTGACCTCTGCTCTAATTATAACACAGTCTGAGAATCACATGTCACTATGCTTCACACAATGTATGATTACTTCAGTTACAATTCTGTCTATGCTGTATGATCATCATTAAACACAGTCATCTTTTTAATTTAATTCTTCAAACATAACTTCTTTTAATAATCATCTGAGTTTAATTATATTCTTCAATTCACCATTTTATTCATCATGCTATTCATTTCTTGATCTGCTTTTTATTACATCAAACTCTTTGTATAATCATCAATAAATCAAATACAAGATTACTTATTTTATAGCCATCAGTAAATCAAAATACAAGATTACTTATGTCTTTCAGGCTTTTATGACCTGTTTTCTATATTAACCTGGAAAGATCTTACTACTTTATGCCAGTTTTCACAACAAAGTTCATCAAAATCAGTAAGGAAGTTTTCTACATTGCAGTTTTGTGTAAAATTAGTTAGTTTATGACCTTTTACCTCAATACCCAGATTATAAAAAAGAAGTAAAATTGCCCAAAAAGATTTTGTAACAATTTATGATATTCTTAAATATAGAGGCCACACCTCCCCCCTTTTTATGTTTTCTATTCTCAGTTTAAAAAAATTTAATTCTGAGGTGCCGATTCAATTAGTACAGGTGATTCCGTATTGTCATCCAACCATGTTTCTGTCCGGAACACAACATCAATATTATGCTGGGTGACAAAGCCATTAATTAGTAAAGCTTTTGGTGTTAACGATTGAATATTTAAAAGAGCCAGCTTGAGTGAGTTAGTGGGAAATAGTTCTTGAGATTCAAGTTCCTTTAGGCAGGGGATGGGTCTGATGTTTGATTTCAGGGTGCTGTATTTTGTATTTCTGTTTTTTGTGAGTTTTCTTTTAGTGATCCAGACAGGTCCTATTATGTAGTGCTGGAGGGCTAGATGCATTCTTGGAGAAGACGGGTGTAAAGATAATGTCTGGCACCCAATCTCAGACTACAGAAACAATTGGAGGGTACTCTGGGGAATCATAGTCAGGTAGTTTTGCTCTTTGAGCACTAAGAAAATAAGTAGTTTTATCCGGAAAACATGCCTTTTGGGTGCTCAGGAGAAAAGCCATTTCAGTTTTTCATTGAAGTTAAGAAAACTCAGTTCAGGTGTAAAGATTTCTGATGAGCTGTCCAGGTCTTGATGAGATGAGGCCTTTAGAGGAGAGTCTTGGTTCTCATTAGGCCAGGGGTGCCCAAAGTCGGTCCTCGAGGGCCGGCATCCTGCATGTTTTAGTTCTCTCCCTGGTTTAACGCACCTGGATCAAATGATGGCTCGCTAGAAGCCTAAGTAGAACATTGACATACTGAAAAGGTTGTTGGTGCCACCAGGGAGAGAACTAAAACATGCAGGATGCCAGCCCTTGAGGACCGACTTTGGCACCCCTGCATTAGGCAATGAAGGAGTGTGTGGAGGCGTGGAGTCGTCCTGGCCTGGATGAGATGAGGCGCAGCAGGGGGTGCTCCAGGAGGCCAGGGCTCTGAGCAAAAGGGGGTTCGGGCACCGGAGCAGGGAGGAGTGGGGAGAGCAGTCGCTCCTTCTCCAGTTGATGTTTTGTTTGTTTGTTTAGGAACAGCTTGTTCCCGATATGCGGTGGGTTCCTTCTTAATCAGGCGTCCTTCGGTCGGTTGTTCTGTGGCCATGTTGTTGCTCCAGTTGATGAAATTAAATAAGTTTGCAGAGAGTAAGTGCAAACAGCTTTATCCCATGTTTGTTAAGATGGCGTCTGTCAGATCTGAAAAAGTGGAAACATTCAGAGAAGATCATCGTGGTTATCGATGAATGTCACTGTGCTGGCAGCACATACTTTTATTAGTCATTTGTTTATAAAAAGCAGTTGAGAGTATTTCAGGTCACCCATCCTGCTGCTGGGACAGGGCCACTAAGAAAAATCTTCAATTTTAATTTTCCTATAGCTTTCAGAAGAATGGTAAAGTCTTTTTTCAGAATCTCCGATTGTTGTTTTACCAGATCATTAGCTTCAACATGCACAACTAGAGTTTCAATATTAGGCTGATCCATTGTTAGAGTATTGTCTCTGTCATAGCAGAAAGAGTGTTATAACAAAATATCCACCAGGGGCGTTTTAGTGCGGTTTTCAACCTTGCTGGTCTAACTTACAAAGGGCAGCACACTCCCCGTCTGGTACAATATAATTGTGCCACTACAAACAATCTTTTCCAATAGACATTTTGAACTGTTTGCAGCTATAATATTTAAATTTTCATCCGATAAAAGCAAAACCATATCAGTAACGGGTCTCAAAAGCACTTTTTCGTTTCCGTCTTTTACGGTTTTTACTTCTGCTTTTCGAACCTTATTGTCCTTGCTCTCAAATGTTCTCACAACTTTTCCAAAGGACCAGTTGTTTCTGTGAGCGAGAGCATCTTTCAATAACACAATGTCACCAACTTTAATGTTCGGTTATCATCAGTCCATTTTCTCTGTTTTTGCAAAGTTGATGAGTATTCACTTTTCCACTGTTTCCAAAAAGAGTCTACCAGACATTGTACTTGCTTCCATTGCTTTTGAGTAGAGATCTGGAGGTGCAAAGCTTCTTGCTGGTGCAGATGGCGCATTTGTCTTTTGGGTGAGGAGCATTGCTGGAGTGAGGAGGTTTGGTTTGTCTGGATCTGTTGAAATTGGTACAAGTGGTCTTGCATTCATTATTGCCATTACTTCTGCCATGAATGTACTTAACTCTTCATGTGTGAGTTGGATGTGTCCGGTTTTCAAAAGAATACCTTCCAGGATGCGCCTTGCAACTCCGATGAGTCGCTCCCACGATCCACCCATGTGAGGAGTGGGGAGAGTTGAACAGCCATGTGCATCCTTCCTCCAGCAGGTAAGAGTTCAGCTCTGTGTCTTTATGATCAATTTGCAGTTTATTGCGTGCTCCAATAAAATTTGTCCCTCTGTCAGAGCGGAGTGTTTGAGCAGGTCCACAGATGCAAAAGAATCTTCTTAGTGCATTAATGAAGTTTGATATTAACATTGAGCTCAATGTGCACGGTTCTTGTGGACATGCAGGTGAAAAGTACAGCCCAGCGTTTGCTGTCTGCACTTCCTCCTCTGGTGCGACGTGTGGAGACTGTCCACACTAGTGAATGGTGGGATGATTGACAGTCTGTCAGTGGGTAAATCTGCCATCTTTTGCCATCAAATGCCATCTGCATTTGTCCTCTAAGTTTTTGACAAAGGACACATTTGTGAATGATGGAAGAAATAAGCCGTTTACTGCCAGTAATCCAAAATCCAGCTCCTTTGAGTGCTCCTTCTGTTATGTGACGCCCCTGATGCGCTACTTTCAGGACGAAAATTCAGATTTTATCTTGTCAGATACCATCCTTCTTATGGTACCTGATAAGAAGGATAGATATGTGATGAGACCTTGGAATAATGACAGGATGTTTCTCCTCTTTTGTTAGGCTAGCAGGTGCCAAGCATCCTCCTATTCTGAGAAGTCCTTCTTCATCAATGACAGGGTTCAACCTGTGGAGACAACTCTGTTTTGGAAGTGGTTGATTTGTTTTTATGCACCCGAGCTCCTCTTTGAATGTTTTCACTTTGTGAATGATAAACTTGGCTGCTTTGGATATTTCTCCTACAGTGTTACTATCACTGAAACACTTCCAGCCTTTACTTTTTGTGTCTGTTTTCATGAATGATGCTGCCACACGCTTCAGTGATGCAATAGTGCAACACAATCTCATCCAATGAGAGAATCTTTCAAAACGAGATGGTTCCAGCTGCGTTACTGAGGTTTTAGTAACAAAGGTTTTCATATCAGCCCTGATCTCTATCTGTTTCAGGGTCAATGAGAGTAAAACTATCACAGTGTGATGTCTCAATGTCATGTAGTGTCAAAAAGGAAGGACCACTAAACCAGTTTGTGGAAGCTAATGTGGAAGCTGGGATTTCTTTTTATATATTCCTTTATTTAATCAGGTAAACCCTGTTGAGATCTAGAGCTCATTTTCAAGAGGGACCTGAGCAAAAAATTTGCAATAAATTGGTCTAGTGGCTGTGTCTGCTGGATTGTCACAAGTGGATATGTAGAAACACTGTGCTGGATGTGTGGTCTTCCTGATTCGAATCACTCTGTTGGCCACGTAGGTATAGAATCTCATTGCGTTGTGTATGTAACAAGGACGATTTTGCTATCTGTGAAAAATCTGACAGTGTCCACTTCAATGTTCATGTTCACCTGTGCTTTTTTGTATAATATTAAATTCTCAAATGAATGATTTAATGTTAACCTTCTAAATGCTTTATTTCTAACTTTAATAGCTTCTTTACATTCATTGTTCCACCAAGGAACCATTTTCTTTTCCTTTAATACAGTAGATTTGCCAATGGTCTTTTCTGCAGATTTCACATATTATATTTGTAATCATTGAATTTAATTCTTCAATATCATTGCTTAAATTTGACATAATCTCCATAAGTTTGTTACTTGCTATCTTATTATATATTGCCCAATTAGCCCCCCTCATTCTCCATTTAGGATACCAATTTTCTTCAACTACTACCTTAAAATTATAAAACTTCAGCAGAATAGAATAATGATCACTTCCAAGGGGGTTATCATTATTTACTTCCCATTGACTACGGTAATTCCTGCTATCTGATCTGACACTATAGTAAGATCAATTGCAGATTCTGCTCCTTGTCCTACATCAAATCTAGTACCTTTTCCATCATTTAGACAAATTAACTTTTAATCATCCATAAACTCCTCAATTATGTTCCAATTTTCATCAGTCCTTTTACTTCCCCATAAGGTATTATGAGCATTAAAATCTCCACATAAAATATTTCTTCCATTTTCCTTCACATAAATACTATCAAGTCTTTCTCTACTTATTTTTTTTTACAAGGGTTATAAAAATGTATTGTCTTGAATTTTGATTTACTAATCCATACCTCCACCCCTATAACTTATATTTCTTCATTTATATTCAAAACTTTATAACTAATTCCTTGCTGAACAAATATAGCAACACCTCCTCGTACATTTGGATTTCTATCTTTAGAAAGAAATCCATTGAGAATAAAATCAAGTGATGGTTTTAACCAGGTTTCTTGAATACAGACTATATTTGGTTTAACATGCTGTCTTTCAATAAAAAATTTTAACTCTTGACCATTAGCAATTAAGCTTCTTGCATTCCACTTGATGGATAAAACCATCAAATTTCACCATTACTGAACTGTTGACTTTCATTTATCCCCGTTGTTAAAACTGCACTGACTGACTCAAAAGACAAGTCTTCCACCTCAGTTTTTCTGCTGCTTTATTGTTTTAATTCCCTCTGTTCTACTATCTGTCTGTGGTGAACAATTTATTACTTCAACAATAAATGCAACACATTTCTTCTCCACAATCATTGTACTTCCTAAGGCTCTCTGGCTCTGCATTTGCTCTGTTATGTGAGATAGCGTTTAGGGCAAAGAAATGTTTTTAGCATTAACATTTAAATTACTTACTTTTTTAACTGCATCTGCATACTTTTTCCTTTGCGCAGTGCAGGTATAATTTGTACCTGCACTGCTCTTTTATGAGCTCTGCATCATTTAAATGCAGCACTATGCTCCCCACCACAATTACAACACTTTAACTTAGTTCCTTCAGAACATTTTCCATACTGATGTTCCCCTCCACACTTGGCACACCTAGTCTTAGCTCTGCAAGCAGCAGCAATATGTCCAAACCTTTGACATTTATAGCATCTGGTTGGTGGAGGAATGTATTGCCTTATTGTATAACTGATATACCCAATCATCCCCTTTTCGGGTAATCTGTCGTCTTCTAGGATTAACATAACTGACTTACTAAGACTTTTAACTCCTTCTCTTGTAACAAAGAAGCGTTTCACTTTAATCACCCGAACCCCTTTTACATTACCTTTAATCTCTTCCTCCGTCAGATTAGTTGATACTCCAGATATTACTCCCATTACTTTTCCTTTGTCCTGCCATATTTGGTGGCTTGATAGCTTTTCCCAATAATGTCTTGCATCTCATTAGTCCCTGCACCTGGTCTCCATCTCTGCATAACATCAATAGATTACCATCTCTTAACGTTTTGACTGCTTTCACCTCACCTATTATCTTATATATTGCCTCACTTATATAATGGACACTATAGCCCACAAAAGACCCAATGGAGGGTTGAAAAAAAAGTTCTAGAAGCATGTTTCTAAAAGTGCATTTGGTTTACACTTTTAGTATAATCTTAATAAGTATACCCACTTGATAACATATTAAAAGTGTTCTTCAGAAAAATACAGTATATTTAAAATATACTTTAGTATACTAATGTATACTATATTTTCACCAGGGTACATTCCATTCGCAGCAAAAAATTATCCTTAGAAGAGCAAGTTTACTATAGCGGTGATTCATGTTTAGTCTAGAGGTGGTTCACCCAAATCAAGGTAAATGTTTTCTTTCCACTTAACTTTATATGAATATGATTGGATACAGCACTCTGAGTAACCAGTGGCTACCACTAATTATGGGTAGTGTTAATTACTGTCTTCGGCACATCTGTCCAGTCAGCAATCTGACTGGACAGATGTCCAGTCAGATTGGACATCTGACTGGATGTCAGATGTCATCTGACATCCAGTCATCCCATGATTGGGATTCCCCATGATTCACAATCATGGGGAATCATCTTCCCCATGATTGTGTCCTACTGACCCAGATTAATAGTCCATTTACAGCAGTCTCTCAAACTGTGGTCCCTGGAACACTGGTGGTTCGCTGGCACACCTTAGTGGTCCGCATGTACGTATTGCATGTAAACAACCATTTATTTACCATAACATGAGCTCAAAGTGTGACACTGCAGTTAGCTTACAAAAAGATTGTGGTTAAAAATAATGGAAAACTGGCTTATAATATTTGGCTTCTGGATATGCCAACTAATATATAGCTTTGTAAATCAAGACAGCAGTTATGTTAAATATGAAACAAAATAAATTTTGCAGTGTATGAGTCATTAGCTGTTATTTTTTTTGTTCATAGTGCCATAGTAAAAGCATTGTCAAAAAGCAGTTATCAAATCTAATTTGGTTTGTAAAAAATTGTTTATTGCAGTTCATTGCATTGTCTAATTTCTCCTCTTTTCATTCTCTGGTCCTTATAGATACCACGTGTGGACCAAAGGCCATGCGCCAACTAACTTTGCCAAATGGCGGACAGCCACCACACCTTACAAAGTGCTGTGGGAGGCTGACTTTGAGCCCTATGTGATGGTGAAGAGAGACAGTCCTGAGTATGACCGCCGTTTTGTGGGCTTTGGCTGGAACAAGGTGGCTCATATCATGGAGCTTGATGCACAGGTTATTCATCACTTTCTTTTTTTTACATAAATTAAAACAATTAAGCTAAAAAAAATTGTTCTTTTGTTATAAATATTTCCGTTTGAGAGTTTTTCTCAGTTATTTTTCCTTTTGCAGAGCTTTATTACTTTGAAGCTAATGCCAAGTTTTCTTGGAATAATTTTAATCAGAATCACTGTTTTGCTATTGCCAGTAAACAAGTTCACTGGCTAAGAAATGACTTTGTCCTGTGCAAAAATACATAAATAAATAAATGTTATTATTAATGATAATAAAATAAAATATGAAAAAGAAAAATGGAAAAATATGAAATACGTATACACATTCTGACGTATGCACATTCTGAGTAGCAGGTAGATAAAGTGACTGTGCTATGCCAGAGTAATTTAACAATTGTTCATCAGTCTGATGGATGAGGAAAAGAAACTGTTTTTGTGGCGGGTAGTTCTGGTCAGGATGAGCTATAGTCTCTTGCCTAAGGGGACGAGGTTAAATGGGCTGTGCCCGGTGTGAGAAAGGTCTGCCACAATCCGACCTGCACGACCTAGAGTCCTGGAGGAGAACAGGTCCTTTATACAGGTCAGAGGTTACAGACGATAACTTTCTCAGCGCACACAATGCCCTGGATGTGGTACATATCACACAGAGGTGGTATATGTCACAGAGGTGACAGAGGAGGTGAGGATGGACTCTGTATAAAATGCACCAACACTTTAATTAGCAGTTTGAGTTGTCTCAGAACATCCTATATTGGGTCTTCGTGAATGACATCAGTCTCAGTTGAACTGATTTGGCTCCTACTTGAGGTACTGGTGATGGTGGTGCTCAGGAAGAGGAGTTCACGAAGGAGATGGAAAGGTCTCTGAAAACAAGAGGGAATAGTGGGTCTGTGATCTGAGTCTCTTAGATGTTCTTCCCCAGCTGCACATACTACCTCCGATCCATCAGGAAGTTGGCGATGGTGTCGGGAACATTGAGCTGAGAGAACTTGACTTGGAGCAGATCTGGCAAGATTGTATTGAATGCGGAACTGAAGCCTACAAACAGGATCCTGTTGTTGGCTCTTGGGGAATCCAGATTTTGCAAATAGAAATGAAGAGCCAAATTGTTGGCACCATCTACAGACCTGCTAGCTCTGTAGGCAAACTGATGCAGGTCCAGGAGGGGGTAGTCATGGTCTTAAGATGGGAGAGGGAGGCTTCCAGGTCAGACCACCATCAAGATGGCCACATAGCGAGAGTGATCCTGGTTGAACCAGAGTACCTGGAGAGTAAGTAAATCTACCAATGTAAAGCGTGAAAAGGAAGATAAGAACACCACTTCAAACAACAAACACCGACTAAAGTCAGATGGTTGAGAAAGATGGGACATGGCAACAATTAACAGGTAATGGATTCTAGTTAAACAACTAGGCACAATGTCTAAAATGACTGAGTCAGAACTGATTCAGTAAGAACTAATAGAGTGTAAACTAGCAATTAGAGACAACAAAAATAGCTCCAACTGCTGCAAAAGTAAAGGTTCTGAAAACTGGATCCACAATGCGAATCACAACTTCACAGAAATCCAATTAAATGGAGTCATATTTTAAAACATAATAAAATGCTTTTGAGGTCCTTAAAGCAGATGCAAAGACTTTTGTTCCACAAGAGAAATACTGTTAATGACAATGCAGAGCTTCAAGTAAAAACAGTGCACCAGAGTATGACAAAGAAGAAAGCCTGCACCTCTTCTTATTGGCCCTTCTGGTCCCAATAAGATCAGAAGGCCCTCTGCAGCAAGCTGCTCACTCAGTAGCCAATGAAAATCTGTTGTTCATTATGGAGAAACAAAAGTAATTAGCTTGCATGTTGGTTTATCAGCAAAAGTGAAATTAAAAATTTTGATTTTGATCCTCTCCATTTTCAGGCCTTTATGTGCACATTTGAACAGATTGTCGAAGCAAAATTGGTCATTCGGATGATTGCATGCATTACCACACAGTACTCCAGTGGGCAGCCCAATGAACTTGTCAAAAGTTGTCAACATATGGTGCTGGATGTGTAAAAGCAAAGACTGTGCTGTATGAGCACTATGGAAATGGACATGTTATTGCATCTGCTTATCTGAATAAAGTTCACTCATGGAAAAGCTCTTCAGGCATACTGTTTGTTCTTACGTAGATGTTGCAATGTGATGGAGGAAGTTCATGATCTTTCTGAATTAATCACAGGTGCCAATATGCTTGCTCTGACTAGAAGATTGCCATATTAAATGCTAAGGTAAATGCCAAACAATAGCATGTGACATCTAGGAGAAGCAGCATCACAGAGCTACATTTATTGGCATTGTTTTCTTCATTGAGCCTCAAGTTAAAATTACTACAGATCCTGTCTTTGGAAGTCTATGTGATGCTCCATCAACAAATTTATCAGCCAAAAGCAGCAATGGAAGGAAACGGTCTCCTCGCCCAAGAACTAAAGCGAGTAGCTTTGGCATAATTACCTCTGCTGTTTAGAGAAATAATAAATCAGAGCCTCAAGACCATTAGATTGCTGTGAAGATTTGTTTTACAAAAAGGACACATACTGGAGTTATGATCTCTGCTTGAAAAGAGACCTCCTAATGAGAAAATTTCATTTCTAAGGAAGAATGGTGATTCTGATTTTGTTGCCTGTGTACAGGGCACATTAGCAAGGAATGTAGAAAATGCCTTTCATGTAAAATTTTCAGACATGTAAGTATACTGTATATCCACCACAAGAAGAATGAGTTCAAACTTGATGCTGAGGCAGGAAATCTTCCTGTCACAGTTCAGACTAGTGGTCTTAAGGTGCACCTGTGACCTTGAACTGTTCAGATGAGTTCAATAAAACAAAAATTAATTCTCAGAAAACTTCTGTTATCAGTTCACATTTCCCCAGTGAATAAGCCAAAGTTTGTGTCACAACATCTATCAACAGTCACCGGCAACAGAATTTATGCTGTTAATTGGATAGGCTACGTAAACAACCGTTCAACATGGACTTCCCTGAGAACAGCCAACAGGCTGTTCTTCCCTGAGGGCTATCAAAGGAAGACTACGTTTCTGGAGCTGGACAGTAAGACAATAATCTTGAATGATAGACACTACAGCATTGCCCTGCTTTTGAAAGATCAAGACAGAATGCCTGATAACCGTGCAATTGCTGAACAACATGCCTTAAGCTTGAAGAAAAGATTCATCATGTCATGATTCATGTTCTGTCCTGTCCATGCTGTGCATAAACACTCATTCAGTTCACCTGCCACGCCTGCTGATTGCTTACCTGTTCCACCTGGTCCCCGCCCTACTTAAACTCCTCTCAGCCTCTGCCTCCTTGCCAGATTATCGACAGCCACGAACCAGTAGAGATCCAGCGTTTCCTCAAAAGCCTTCAGTGTTTCTTCGACCCTTTTCTGTCCACGGATTGACCCCCCTGCCAAGCCCTTCACGGATCCCAACTGTTCTGGATTTCTGGACCCTGACCCAAGCTTTGCCTCACGACCATCGACTATTGCCTGCCCCTCAAGCTAAGTTTGCTCTCTCTGCTCTCCTGTGTATGACCTCTGCCTGATTATCGTCTTAGTCTCTTCCTGGGTTCTCTGCTCCACCCGTCCATTGCACTACAGTGGTGTGTTGGATGACCACATCCTGAGCCGCAACCAGTATCTGAAAATTTATTTAAACTTTTTTTCCTTTGCAACTCCTGTGTGTGGTTGAATTTCCGGGTCCCCACCCAGTGTCCTTACACATCAGAGATAAATACTTCCATAAAGACTGCACTGCCTTCATGAAAGACCTTGCCTCCACAAGTGTGATGACAGAACGTTTTCTACATGACACTACATGGCTATCTGGGCCTGCATTCCTTACATAGTCAGAGACAGATTGGCTTGTTAACCCAAACATCTTGGCGGAACTTCCACATGAAGACCCTGATGTCAAACTGTCTGCTCGTGTAGATGTTTCACCTACACAAGATGATGGTTCTTAGGCTCTTTGGACCCGTTGTGCTTCATCCTGGACTTGTCAGGGTGATGGGTTGGATTTTGAGGTTCAAAACATTGCTCTTGAATTGCAAAAGAAATGAGTGTCATAAGGTGCGGGTATAGGTGGTGAGGCAGACGCTGTAGACCCAGGATGCAGTGAGAAATGATGGTTTTAATGATGAAAATCACATAGAACAGTCCAAAAACCGAGGCAGCACTGCTGAGCTGAATCCAGGGCTCATCACAGGTAGCACAAGGCATACGAATGGACAACACAGACAAGACGCCAACTGAGACGACTGGCTTGACACACAACAAGGACCCTACGAAGACACAGACACACAGGTGACACTAAATACACAGGAGGTAATCAGGGAACGAGAAACACCTGGGGACTAATCAAAGGGAGACAGGACAACACGGAGACACAGATACACAGGAAACTCAAAATAAACACACAAACACAGATCATGACAATGAGACATGTTTCCATCCTCCATCTGATTCAACTCGGTCTGAAGGTGCTCATCATAGGGTAAGGTTGACTTCTGTACTGACTTTCTTTCACTGGGAGAGATTGAGGATGCTGAGATTCAAATAATCAAGTTCTGTCAGAGGAAATGATATGCTGAAGAAATCTCCTGTCTCCAAAAGGGAGAGAACATGAAAAGAAGCAGCCACATACAAGTTTAATCCTGTTCTGACCGATGATGTTGGAGGGTGTCTCAGCAGGCTGTCATGTCTGAAGATTCCAAACTTCCTGTCATTATTGCCAAAAATCTTCACATTGCAGATCTTACTCTACAATAAGAATAAGATCACCACCTTCCATCATGACAACATGACTCCTTTTTGGGATCATAAAGAGATGGGTCATGGTGGTAGGAACCACATACTCTCAAAGCTGCATCAGAAATATTGGATTCCTAGTGCTGGTGCATTGATTAGAAACATCATGTCGAGGTGTGTTCTGCAGATGGTTTCATGGAGCTGCAGGCCAGCAGCAAATGGCTGACAGCAGAGTAATCCCTGAGAAATCCTCCTTTAGTTTTGGTGGAGTAGACCACTTTGTTCTATTTAAGTGAAACATGGGCTCATCCCATGATTTGTTCCATCAGAAAGGCCCTTAATTCCACCCTCCAGACGCATCATTTGGACGAGGTTACTTCAAACTGCTTTCTGTGAAGTGGAGTCAATCTTTAACAGTAGACCTATCACACTCAAATCCACCAATCCAAATGATCTGGAAGCTTTAACACCGAACCACCTTCTCAAGTCTAACCCAAGCTTATCACCTGGTTTGTTCCAGAAAGGTGACCTATATTTGTAAACAGGGGCGCTGTAAACCGGAGGGGGGGGGGGGGGACGTGGTGGGTGGAGTTAGGACAATTCCAAGGGCCCCTGACCCACAGGGGGCCCTCCCACAAAAAAAGTTTCTATATCTTATAGAAATAGAAAAAAATCTGGGGTCCTATCAATTACAAAATTAATCATATAGTGTTTTTAAAAGTGTTTCAGCAGAAAAAAAATTTATTTTATCCCTCCCAGACCAAAAAGCACACATCCATATTTGCCCTGAAAACCCCCCATGATCCACATGAAATAGTTCAGTCCTGCCTAGCGGGCTTGACGGTGATCACCAGCAGTCAGAACAAGACCAGAATGGCTGTGGCAGTTACTATGCTGCCTAGAAAAATAATAAAGTCAGGTTTTCAATACGAGAGAGAGAAAAAGACAAGAGTGTCAATTTATAACCCAGTTTTTCTCCAAAAGAGGTGGGTAGACTGTGTGAAATTATCAACCATTTAGCATAATTAGCTTAGCTACAGACTACCGTTTGCCTACATTTCACTAACACTTAATGAATGAAGGAAATAATTTAACAACATATTTAACTTGTCCCTGTACTTCTTACCACACTTAACAGGTGAGTCAGTCAACAGCAGCTCTAACCCTGATACCAGCATAACCGCTCCCCTTTGTCCCAGTGAAAAAGATGAGCAACACTGTGGCCATTGACAAGCTAGTTAGCATCATTACAGGGAGTCTATGTGGATTTCTTTTGTTTCTCTATTTTTACAGTTACACAACAAAAACAATGTATTTATTACTCAGAAATTCAAACAATCTTTATAAAATTTTCCATTAGCACACTTAGCAGTGAGTGAATGAGGTTGATTTACAGTGCTAAGACCGTCTTCCTAGTTCTGATTGGGTTTTTTTTGGTCAGAACGATGCATTTCTTCAAACAGCAGTAGCAGCTCAGGGAGGCGGTGGAGGAGATTGATCTTTTCATCTGTTTCATAGCAAACTGTCACAACATGGTGACAACTTTAACAAATGTCAAAAAAACATTTTTTTTAATTAATGTTATATTCTGCAGCTTGAACAAAATGCAACAACATAGCATTTTTTGAGAAATCTGGATTGCTTGGGGATAGACATTTCAATAAGCTAAAACTAATTTAAAAAAATGTAAGCAACCTATTTGCATGCAGTATGTGAACTATTGCATGTAAAATTCACTAGCATTGAATATCACTAGTATCAGTATTGGACCAAAGAAAGCAAGGCAGTTGCAAGTCTTTAAAATTGTGACACTTTTGATGGGTCAAAAAGACTCAAGAAATTGTAACAGCAACTGCGAAGAGGGGGCCTAATTTAATTTTTTGTCATGGGGCACAAGATTCCTAGCAGTGCCCCTGTATGTAAATGATGGAGACAGGTCCAATACACATCTGATCTGTTTTAGAAAAGATGACTTAAAGAATATCTGCCACAACTTCAACAGCGCCAAAAACTGATTCAAATTAAACGCAACTTTGTTCCTCATAATGGATGACTCTGCACCTTATGGTTTTTTGGATCATTGGCAGAAACATAGAAACTGTGTCAGACAAAAAAGGGCTTGTACATCAGGTCTTTATTAAGACCCCAACCAGCCATTTATGCAGATCCATCACAAAGGCATACCTTCTTCAGGAGACTTCTGACC
Source organism: Xiphophorus hellerii (assembly GCF_003331165.1). NCBI lineage: Eukaryota > Metazoa > Chordata > Actinopteri > Cyprinodontiformes > Poeciliidae > Xiphophorus > Xiphophorus hellerii. The sequence continues at coordinate 20,119,193 of NC_045688.1, read as the reverse complement.
AATGAAGACAACACGCATAACGTAGCTTGACTCTTTGACAAGACTCTTTGACTTGACTTTACCACAACAACATGTACAGTGGATCCAGTAAGCGCTCAGGTATTATGTTACTCATTCTTCTCAGAGAAGTTCAATCTTTTAATACAGTGTCATGTTTTACAATGTCTGTTTCACCAGGATTTTCCTGTAACATATTTGATTTGCACAAATTTCTCAGCTCAGCTGGTTTTTCTTCATAAATGTGGTTCTGATCCAGAAACAGAGGTGAGGGTTTTGGCAGGTGTTGATTATACTGTTCCCCCTCCTCTGAAACCTCCTGAATAAGAAAATCATCTGCCTTCTGGTCTGTCCACCCATTCCTTAAGCAGGTTCACATGGAGTACTCTGCTAAAGTGAGGCTGATCTGGAATGGCAGTCTTTTAGATTGTTTGTCCCAGTTTGCTCTGGATTTCATATGACCCTTGCCATTTTGTTAACAGCGTACTGTCACACTTGGGACAGTAAGCAGTCCTAGCCAACACTTTCTGGCAAGGACTGAAAGATCTCTGGCCAACTAATTGGTCATATCAGGCTTTCTAATGAAACTTACAAGATCCCTTATAAGCTTAGGATAATGCTGTCATTCTTTCCAGTCATTCCTGCATCTGAACAACATAAGAGACAGCATTTACAGTTTGTGATCTCTCTTAGTCTCTTGGTCCGGATTATAAAAGGTCAAGGCATAGAGTGGTTGCAAAAACCCCTCTCTCTTTCTAGTCTGGTTAATGCAATGTTGCATATATTGCTGGAGTTCAACAAGTCACACAACACAGGCAGATCTTGACCCAGCACTGTTGGAAATGGTAGATTCTGAGCAACACAAATATTTAAGAGGTAAAGTTGTCCGTGTACTTTTAATGTCCAGGTCTGCTGTTGGACATGATAGCTCATGTCCATGAATGGCGCAGACAGGGATTGTTTTCATATTAACCTTGTTTGCTGGAACAAAATTTCTCTGCACAAGAGTGTGAGTACTTTCTGAATCAATGAGGTCCTTTTATTGTTTATTGAGGACCTTGTGGAAGCCAGACGTGCCCTGACCGCAGTAAGGTTGATAAATAATAAAAGGCCCTCAACTTCAGCTGAGGTTGTCTTTAACTCATACTCCATTTAAGATTCCACACTTTGTCTGGGTTATTTTCGTAGAATTCTTTGGGCACATTGGTTTTGTGTGACCCTCCATCCCACACAAATCACAGCCTTGGCAGGGGATCTTTATGGCACATTTAGTGACTCTTTGGAGGTTTACTCACCCTTGCCTTTTGGTAGTGGGGAACAGGTTTTGAAACATCCCTCATTTTCCATGCTGTGTGACTCCATGGTTGTCCCTTTTTTCTGTGCAGCCACAAACACATCAGCCAACTGTGCAGCTAGTGTAGCCGACTTTGGGTTATGTTCTGTAATCCATATTAATGCAGGAGGCAGCATTCTCAAGCATTGTTCTAAAATGATTATTTCACCAACCTCATGCATATTTTTTTCTTTTGACATCACCCACTTTCCATACAACTCCTCCAATCTTGCATACAGTTCTTTTGCATTCTTGTCAGTTTTACTTCTAGTGATTGAAATCTCAATCTATATGTCTCAGGATTGATATTTTTGAAGAATAGCTTACTTAACTTTATCATACTCCAGAGATAAATTATTTTGGTCAATGTTCCATTTATTTCAGCCATTGCTGATGACAAATACTCTCCTTAGATGCTCTGAAACGTGAGCAAATTAGAGGGCTACAGCAGCTACCTTGTCCCCATGGTGTGGGGAGGCATTTCTTTGGTCCCCCTAGCCCTCCAAGTGCTAGTCAGAGGTGCCCTGACTGCTATAAGGTACCGGATTGTGCAAGGAGGAATGGGAGGTGTCCTTGCACAATGACCTCCAGCAGGGCACTAAAGTTCCGACCCAAACTGTCAGAAACAGTCTCTATGAGGTGTTATTGGAGCTCAACATATAAGGCCCTCATACCACCATATATGTGCCCTTTGCCTGTAAGCACAGGCACATGTAGGACCTGTACTTACAGCCCAGTACCGTGCAGGATGATTGCCGTTTGCTAGGGAACTACATCTCGTTGCTTGTACTTGTGACAGTGCAATGACAATAAAGTTGAATTCTATTCTATTCTAACACCAAAATGCAACATACTCCAGCATGACTAGTTTGGTGGCGGGTCAGTCATGGTGTGGGGATGCATTTCTTTTGGTAGCTGTACAGCAGCCAGAGGTGCCCTGAATGCCATAAGGTATCAGGATGAGATCCTCAGACACATTGCCAGACCATATGTAGGTGCAGTGGGCCCTGGGTTCCTTCTTATGCATCACAGTGCTAGGCCTCATGTGACTGATGCGTCAGCAGTTCCTGTATGATGAGGACATTGCTGTTATGAATTGGCTTGCCTGTTCCCCAGACCTGAATCCAATTCAGCACATCTAGGACATCATGTTTCGGTCAATCCACATCTACGTCACACCATAGACTGTCCAGGAACTACCTGATACTCTCTGATCAGATCTGGGAAGAGATCCTTCAGGAGAACATCTGACGTCTCATCAGAAGCATGCCCAGGTGTTGTAGGAGCATGCTTGACAATGCCATGTGGAGGCCATATACTCTACTTAGCCTCATGTAGTCTTGAGGAATATACACTGTGATGTTATTTTCCACTTTCATATTGAAATTCAAGTCCTAGTGTAATAATTTTGATTTACATTGATGATTTTTGTGTTACTTTCTTCTCAATCAATTACACTGTCTTAAAGTGTTTAATGAGAATCTTTAATTTATTGAGATCTAAGATGTGTTATTTTAGTGTTCCCTTTCATTTTGTGAGCATTGTACAATACAATCTTTTGAGAGGGAGGTCTTGTATCCAATAAACCTATCAAGAATTTTATTGCTTTGTTTAGTTGATGTACCGTTTAATTTTGAAATGTTTTGACTCAACCAGGCTTTGCCAATGATATTTACAGTTACTGCAGTGTTTTCTCTCTCTCTCTCTCTGTAGGAGTATGAGTTTGTGGTCCTGCCAAATGCCTATATGATCCATATGCCCCATGCTCCCAGCTTCGACATCACAAAGTTTCGCTCCAATAAGCAGTACCGGGTCTGCCTTAAGACCCTGAAGGAGGAGTTTCAGCAGAACATGTCTCGTCGCTTTGGCTTTGCTGCTCTTAAGTACATGACAGCTGAAAATAACAGCTAGTCAGCACTCCAGGCTCAAGGTCCTCTGGAGCAGAACTACTCAAAATGTTCATGGGGTAGGAAAGTTAAACACACAATTGAATTACTTAAATGGGGTCCTTTGGGTTTTGTAAGACTTCAGAACCTGAGACTTTAAAAGAAAATTTTAGCCTAAGCAACCTTGACTTCATATTTTATCATTTTGTGTGAGTAGAAGTGATGATTATTGAGGATTACACTAATAATAGCTCTTTTGTGGTGACAGACTGTGTGGGCCAACTGTGCAGTCCATTATGCACTTGGAAAGAAGAGGAGAGAATTAATGTCTTATCACGTTTCTAAGACCACTGATAGATTTTGTGGCTGTAAAATGGTATTGTGAGTGTGTGTGTCTTTCCTTCAGGACAGAGCTTAAGAAGAGCCGTTGAAAGAGAGGAGTTGAAGAAACCACCACAGTTTAACTAATAGAAGGCCAGATGAAGCAAAGCAGGAAATACGTCCCAATAGATCAGAAATCTCTGGAGGTTTTTTCTCTCATTTTGAATCAGACATTAGTGTTTTCTTCCCTTCACAATGCTGTGAGGTGCCACCATTACAAACTGGGGTAGGATATTTTAAGATGGCTGTGTTATGATTTTAGCTAGCTTGGTCATTGCCTTCCTGTGCATTTTCGCTCAAAAACGTTTTTGCTTCCAGCACAGTCTAGTATTGCTCCCCTTGACTTGAACCTGGTCGATTTTTGACTAGGGTCAAACAAAAGAAGTTCACCACAAAATTAATAACGTCGATTTTGGGTGATGTTTTATAATTGTAGTTTTAGCAATGGCAGCAGAGGAAGTGAAGAAAGCCGTTCAGTCCATATTGGCCACAATTCCAAAAACTGAATGAACATTAACAGCCGAATCATTCGGATCGGCACGTCTCTCTTCACAGTGGTCAATGGTTGTTGCTGGCAACTTCCAGTTAGCTTCTTAGTGTCAAACTGAGAGCATTACATACGCAAATGTTAGCAATTGGATGAAATTTAAAACCTTAGCACAGGGTTGCCTCCAGGAAGCAATCATTTCTCAACAACCAAGAGCTGTTGAGAAATGAACAGCTTATTTCAACATTTCAACAGTAGTATACTGTATGAAGCAAAGTATAGTAGAAGAGAAACTGGTTTTTACCCAGGCCAGGTTTAGGTGCAGCTCAGCTGAATGCATAGAACCAACATGATGTATGAGCCAAAACATGTTGCATTTTTTCCTGCTTGCATTAAAGTAATAATAATCATGGCCTCATTTCAACTAAACTGAGATGTGGGTTTGGAATTTTGTTATTTAAAAAAAATTTCAAAAAGTGGAAGGTTATTTGAGGAAAAGGTGTTTTTTGGTCTTTTAAATCATATATTCTCCTGGCTTCTGCTTTCCTACAAGGAGAAGTGAAAATCAGAATAAAATTGTATAGTGTCCAGCCTTTGAATTCATGGTTCATAAATAACTGGAACTTTAGCACAGCAGTAGAACTGGATTTCTACTATTAAAGATTTATCACATGATGCAATCTGACATTTAGAGTGTGGTCAGGGCACAATTTTTGGAGAACATTATAAAGAGGTTAAATGATTTTATGTAATAAATCCACCCATCACACTTATCTAGAGCCTCTTTCCTAACAATTGTTGTTGCGCAACATCCTCCCCCCCTTCTCTCTCACTCTCTACTTCCTCTTCTGAGAGGGGAGATGTGCTACCAGCTCTCCATCTAACGGGTGAATTGAGTTTCCTAAAACTGCTGGGATTTACCCTGTCCAGAACTGAAGTAAACTGTTTAAAGCTGGTGTCAAGAAAGACTCGCCTGGTTTCTGACGACCTTCTTTCAGATGCCTCACCCTTCTTCCCCCTGTGAATCAGCCAGACTGAACAGCCTGCAGTCAACTAGTTTCACAGAGCACACCTGTTAACGGTCACTCTTTCTCTTTATTACAACTTGCACTTGTTACTGAACCAGGTTGGTTTTAGTGACTCAGGTGAGTCCCAAGGATGTTGTTTTACATATAGTTTTGGGCTTAAAGCAACCTATAAAACATTTTCTACTTTTTCTTCTCCAGAATCAAACATCATAGGTATTTTATGACCATCAAAGAACTTTGAGGTGACTCATTAATTGAATGTACACAACATCTTTTAGATTTTCTTTATGCTAAGTATTTTATTAGTAAGACATTTTTGCAAAGGTCAGTACAGCTTAATTCAGTAGCAGAAATAATCAAATAAGTAAAATCAATCATCCAGCCTATCTTTCCCTAATTCTGACACTGAGAACTAAAAAGGGAACTTTTGAGAGAGACGGACAGAGTTATGGCGTTTCGAACCCCAGAACTTGCCTGATGATGAAGAAGGTGTTGCAGCAGGAGGAGGAAGTTGATCAACGAAGGCAGGGATCTCTGTTGGTCTGATGAGCTTTCGTCTCTGAGGTCACACAGGACTTGGGTGCTGGCAGGAAGAGTACTAACTTAGAGCGGCAGGTCTTGGGTCTTAGGATGACTTTCTCGTGTGTAGCGTTCCTCAGCTTCTTGTCTTGTGGCTCTGAAGCTCCCTTCACCTTGTCTCACAATCTTTCTGGTCCGTTGAGATGTAGACGAGCTGACCTCATCGAAGGAAGGCACCAGTTCTTCTTCTTTGTCTTTGCCTTGGTCTTTGTCTTTGAGGTATGAACCCAGCTGATGAGAGAAGTGCAATTTGAAGCCACATGTTGCGGGGTTGATGGGTTGGTCATGCGCAGGACAGTCTACGGTTCTGTGGCCCCGGCTCTTCTTCAGCTGCAGAGTTCTTTATCCATCTCGATCTTGGCTCGATGCAAACTACAGTTTCTTTTGTATATTTTAAATATGCTCTATGAAGAAATCATTGGAATTGGTATTGGAAACTGCAAATAGGTGAATCCTCAAATACTGAATAGGCTGGGTTCGATTGTACCATGGTTTTGATCCATCCATCCATTTCTTTACACCCTTATCCTTAGTGGAATTGGGAGGGGTGTCTATCTCCAGTGAGACATTTCTAATGAGAGGCAGGGTACACCCTGGACAGGTCGCAGTCCATCGAAGGGCAACACTAGACAAACCACCATGCATGCTATCACTCACACTCACACGCAATTTAGAGAACCCAATTAACCTGACAGTCATGTTTTTGGACTGTGGGATGAAGCCGGAGTACCTGGAGAGAACCCTTGCATGCTCAGGGAGAACATGCAAACTCCATGCAGAAAGACCCCGGGCCGGGAATCGAACCCAGCACCTTCTTGCTACAAGGCAACAGTGCTTTCAACTGCGCCTCTGTGCAGCCCTACCATGGTATTATACTTTTATTTTTTAGTTTCTCCTCATACGTCTCTTAGAGTTTACTTCTCTGTAATAAATGCCAGAGACATTTCATGAGTGATCGTCTCTCCCTCCCATCCTTCAGTGCATGACTTCTAACTCATTTTATTTTATTTTATTTTCAAGTTGAAAAACTCAGCTCTTTGGAAAGTCATTGAGGGAAAACCAGAATAGAAAGTAAAGAAGCACCGCCCATTACTGTTTTAAGGTGAAACCTTTTAAAAGTCCAGTTAGCAAAGGCAAGCCTGCAACTCTGCAAACTTTAGGCTTGCTCACACAAGGGGAATGGTATCTAATGACTAAAAATCACTAATCAGATACCGTTCCCCGTATTAAAGCATAGTGAAACGGTATCTGATGGCTAAAAATCATCCATCAGATACCGTTCCCCCCTTTAACACAGGGGGAATGGTATTTGATGGGTAATATTGAGCATTAAAATGCATTCCCCTGGTCTTAGATTATACAGCGCTATAAGGTTGGGCTGTATGGAATATAATCTAATATCTATATCTATTTATGACTTTATCTATGTAAAGTCTTTATCTTCTTTACTCTCTCTCTCTCTCTATATATATATATATATATATACATATATACAGTACAGACCAAAAGTTTGGACACAACTTTGTGTCCAAACTTTTGGTCTGTACTGTATATATAGTGATCAGTGGACGTCGAACCACTTTTTTCAGTAACGAGTAATCTAACGCGTTACTATTTCAAATCCAGTAGTCTACAGTTACTTATCAAAATCACCTTGCGTTTCTGTGCGTTACTATTATCTTTTGTAATTAAATTTTATTTCCTCTATGCATCTTGGGGAGTAACCGCAGTTTCTATGTGGCAGTTATCAGCAGCGACAGAAACATAAACAATGAAGGAAGGAGAGCGATGCGCATTTTGTTGCTGGAAAAACAGGAACACACAGGACAGTGCAGGACAGTGAGACCTGGAGGGACGTGGTTGGGAGGAATGGCCCCCCGATCTGAACTCGAGCAGTGTTCTGTTGTTGGACATCTGTGCTCGTCACGGATTGTCCATAACGAACACCATGTTCAAGCATAAGGGTGTCCACACATGCAATTGGCACCAAGACACCCTAGGCCGCAGTTCGATGATCGACTTTGTCATCGTTTCATCGGATCTGGGGGCGTATGTCTTGGACACTCGGGTGAAGAGAGGTGCTATATATATATGCGGAGCTGTCCACTGACCACTACCTGGTGGTGAGTTGGCTCCGGTGGTGGGGGAGGATGCTGGTCAGACCTGGCAGGCCCAAACGTGTTGTGAGGGTCTGCTGGGAACATTGGTCGGAATCCCCTGTGAGACGGAGCTTTAACTCCCATCTCCGGCAGAACTTCGAACACGTTCCGGGGGAGGTGGGGGACATGGAGTCTGAGTGGACCATGTTCCATGCCTCCATTGTTGAGGCGGCTTATCGGAGCTGTGGCCGCAAGGTTGTCAGTGCCTGTCGCGGCGGCAACCCTCGAACCCGTTGGTAGATACCTTCGGTGAGGGATGCTGTCAGGCTGAAGAAGGAGTCCTGTCGGGCCTTTTTGTTCTCTGGGACTCCGGAAGCAGCTGATGGGTACCGGTGGGCGAAGCGGCATGCGGCTCGGGTAGGTGCTGAGGCAAAAACTCGGGCCTGGGAGGAGTCTGGAGAGGCCATGGAGAAAGACTCCCGCACGGCTTCAAGGCAATTCTGGTCCACCATCCGGTGTCTCAGAAGGGGGAAGCAGTACAGCACCAACACTGTTTAAGTGGGGATGGAGTGCTGCTGACCTCAACCCGGGATGTTGTGGGCCGGTGGGCAGAATACTTCTAAGACCTCCTCAATCCCACCAATATGTATTCCATTGAAGAAGCTGAGCCTGGGGACTCTGGGTTGGGCTCTCCAATCTCTGAGGACGAGGTCACCGAGGTGGTTAAAAAGCTCCTCGATGGCAGGGCCCCAGGGGTGGATGAGATCTGCCCGGAGTTCCTTAAGGCTCTGGATTGTTGCGGGGTTGTGTTGGCTGACCCGACTCTGCAATATCGCATGGACATCGGAGGCAGTTCCCCTGGATTGGCAGACTGGGGTGGTGGTTCCCCTGTTAAAAAAGGGGGACCAGAGGGTGTGCTCCAATTACAGGGGGGTCACACTCTTCAGCCTCCCTGGCAAGGTCTATTCAGGGGTCTTGGAGAGGAGGGTCTGTTGGATAGTCGAATCTCAGATTCAGGAAGTGCAGTGTGGTTTTCATCCTGGTCGTGGAACACTGGACCAGCTCTACACCCTCAGCAGGGTCCTGGTGGGTGCGTGGGAGTTCGCCCAACCGGTCTACATGTGTTTTGTGGACTTGGAGAAGGCGTTCGACCGTGTCCCTCAGGGAGCCCTGTGGGGGGTTCTTTGGGAGTATGGGGTACCGGGCCCTTTGATACGGGCTGTCAGGTCCCTGTATGACCGGTGTCAGAGTCTGGTCCGCATTGCTGGCAGTAAGTCAGGCTCATTTCCGGTGAGAGTTGGACTCCGCCAGGGCTGCCCTTTGTCACCGATTCTGTTCATCACTTTCATGGACAGAATTTCTAGGCGCAGCCAAGGTGTTGAGGGGATCCGTTTTGGTGGCCTTAGGATCGCATTTCTGCTTTTTGCAGATGATATGGTCCTATTGGTTTCATTAGGTCATGATCCACAGTTCTCTCTGGAGCGGTTCGCAGCCGAGTGTGAAGCGGCCAGGATGAGGATCAGTGCCTCCAACTCCGAGGTCATGGTCTTGTGCCTTCTCCGGTGTCCTGCCCCAAGTGGACGAGCTCAAGTATCTCGGAATCTTGTTCACGAATGGGGGAAGAAGGGAGCAGGAGATCGACAGGCGGATTGGCGCAGCGTCTGCCGTCAAGCGGCCGCTGTATCGGTCCGTCGTGGTGAAGAGAGCTGAACCAAAAAGTGAAGCTCTTGATTTACCGGTCGATCTACATTCCCAGCCTCATCTAGGGTCATGAGCTTTGGGTCATGACCGAAAGAACGAGATCGCAGATACAAGCGGCCGAAATGGGTTTTCTCCGTAGGGTTTCTGGGCTCTCCCTTAGAGATAGGGTGAGAAGCTCCTTCGGGAGAGACTCAGAGTAGAGCCGCTGCTCCTTCACATCGAGAGGAGCCAGTTGAGGTGGCTCGGGCATCTGGTCAGGATGCCTCCTGGACGCCTCCCTGGTGAGGTGTTCCGGGCACGTCCCACCGGGAGGAGGCCCCGGGGAAGACCCAGGACATGCTGGAGGGACTATGTCTCTCGGCTGGCCTGGGAACGCCTTGAGATTCCCCTGGAGGAGCTGGAACAAGTGGCTGGGGAGAGGGAAGTCTGTGCCTCCCTTCTGAAGCTGCTACCCCCCCGACCCGACACCGTATAAGTGGAAGAAAATGGATGGATAGATGGAAAACAGGAACTATTTTGAATTTCGCTTGCTAAGTCCGATTATTATAAGCAGCTTTGGGTTTGTATTTTTTAAAGTCGCTTGCAGATTTTCATGAATCGCAGGTTGCGGTTTTTGGGCTTGGAAATAAGCAGACATAAACCCCAGAATTTGTCTGACATCCAGTTAGTTTTAGTCAGACTCTCCCTGTCCATCATTTCCCGGATAATCCGTCCCGCTGTGTCTTTGTTAATGTCAAGTTAATATATTACCTGTGAATGACGTCGAGCTTCGAGTTGCTCTCCAAAAAACTGCAAACATCGAGACTAATATGAACAGTGCAATAAATGTGAAAACAGCTACAAATGAACAAGTCTGTAAAGTTGTGCAACTAAACAGCATTATAATTATTAATATTAAGATAAGTGTCACAAATCTGTGCAGCGAGACATCTGAGTTGTGGAGCCGCAGGAGGAGCGCTGTGTGCTGCCAAACGCAGGGCCGTAACGCAGAACCTGGAGGCTGGGGCAGAGGAGAGAAGGGGGTGGGGGGGCTCTAAAGTCCTATTTATAGTTTTCCAGACAATACTGGAACACACTAAAACACACACAAATTACTAGAGTTTTTTTGTACTGTTGTAACCATTAAGCAATCTCCCCTTCAGTTCAACCTTATAAGTTGAGATATATTGTTGACGTTACCATCATACAATAGCTTGCAATTACGTATTGGCAATTAATGTAATTTTCACAGGTGGGAGAGCGTTGTTGTTAGCAGCTGTTGAAAGTAAATAAAAGTTACTGTTAATCTAACTTAGTTACTTTCCAAATAAAGTAATCAGTAATCTAACACTTTTTCAAGGAGTAATCAGTAATCCGATTAAAGTTACTTTTTCAAAGTAACTATGCCATCACTATATATATATATACTGTATATAGTTTTTATCAAGCAAAATGAATATGAATATAATGAATACCGTAACACCGGCAGCCTGATAATGGCCATTAATGTGACAATGTATTTTAGAAAGCAGTGTTTGTTCTCCAACAAACGAACGTCATTTTATTCCCAAAACAGGATTTATATAAGAGAAAACTGTTATCAGTGTGGCATGATTAAAGTTCATTTTCTTGTTTCAGGTAAAACCTGACGAATCCTCTCTGCATTGGATTCTCTCAGTGAGTTTTTCATAAGGATATCAAAATGAGCAGTTAGTTTTGGAAGTTATAGTTTGCAGGATAGTTTTATTTAGGAGAATGTACAAAATACTGGAACTCTGATTGACAACAGATATAGTCCAAATGAGAGTCAGCTGTCAGTTAAACATTCTGGTCCTTTAAGTTACTTTTTTCAAAAATTGTTCCATGTTTAACTGAGTGAACATGTTTTAAAGGCTGCTATTAGAGATTCACTCATATGTTGTGAAAATCACATATGATTTGGAGATTCAGCTGAGTCTAAAGTGCTGTCAACATGTACTGTGGTGGTTCTCTTTGGGTGCTGGCTGCTTTTCTCTCCCTCTGTTATTGTGACTGCGCTCTTCCCTATGAACTTACGATACAAGACTACCATTTTGTTCCTTTAAAACTGTGTTTCAAAAAGATGTGTGAGGGATTGCTGTGTCTGTTGCTCAGTATGTGTGCATTTAAGTTGTGTTGCTTTGCAGAATTGAGCAAGTTTGTATTGTGAAAGTAGGACTGGACCTCAGCTGTTAACTGAATAAAAGCAGAATAAAGCAACCAGCTGCTGTCTTATTTATTCACTTTTCTCTCTCTACATACATACACTATATTGCCAAAAGTATTTGCACACCTGCCTTGACTCACATATGAGCTTAAGTGACATCCCATTCCTAATACATAGGGTTCAATATGATGTTGGTCCATCCTTCGCAGCCAGAACAGCTAGCCTTCCCAACTCCTCTGGGAAGGTTGTCCACAGTACATCTACACACGCACACAAAACATATATATATATATATATATATATATATATATATATATATATATATATATATATATATATATATATATATATATATATATACAGTACAGACCAAATGTTTGGACACATTTTCTCATTGAATTCAATGAGAAAGTGTGTCCAAACTTTTGGTCTGTATTGAGATGGATTTAAGGTAAAAACAGATTATCAGGGATAGATCTGTTTCAGGGTTTTAGGCTTAAAACACCTGAGAATTAGATTTTCCTAGGCGTAGGAAATCTAAAGTAAAAGGTTTTTGAAGGATTCTCCTGGGCGTAAGAAATCCAAAACAGTATTCAGAGTCTAGGCTTAGCTCTGAAGGAATTTTTGTAGGTTATTTTAGGCTTAAAATAACTGAGGATTTTTGTAGATTGTTCTAGGCTTAGACAATCTATATAAAGGTTTTACTGGTTTAGAAAAATCAGAGATAGGTTTAGTTGATTTAGAATAATCAGAGGGTAATTAAAAAGATTTTGCTGATTTAGAATAATCAGAGGGTAATTAAAACGTTTTTACTGGTTTAGAAAAATCAGAGGATAATTAGAAAATGGGAGGATCTTTTAATAAAGGTCAAAATACTGAAGAATACGTTCCATGTGGCCCAGAAATAGATCATATGGTTAGAAATTACGGCAGAGTTTCTTGTCAACATGTTCCACAGTGGCACACAGAGTTTGGTTTTCCTAAGAATGGCAGCTTAGAGGTAGACCACATCAGAGACTTAGAGCAGAAACTCTTAGCACAGCGCGCCAAACTGATGCAACACACAAAGATTTCAAAGACACACCTGCATGCACTACAATCACACGAAGAAGCGTTCAATCTCTGGAAAAGAGAAGCTGATTTCCGTCCAAGAGGAATAGATGGCCCTGACGGAACCGACAATCCACTCAACGCTAACCATAATAATTCTCAACAAACTGGAGAGAGTGATTGATAAAATTTGGCAGTAAACAAATAAAAACTGCATTGATTTGATTGATAGCATAATATTTAAGCTCATTTAATGTTTAGTCTAGAATTTAGAGGGCCAGATAAAAAGCTAAGGCGGGCCGGGTTTGGCCCAGAAAACTTTCTGCTTGGGGCGCTAGCGCAGCCCGTCCAGCTGGCCATGTTTTTGAGTTAAAAAATGTTTAAAGTTGACAGGAAATTTGAAATTATCACTTGATAGTTATGTGTTATTGAAAGATTGGAAGATTAATACATAAGCACCAACTATAAAGTCTTAAAAAAGGCAATCATTAAAAAAAAACTAAAACAAATAAACGATGCTTAGCCTGGTGGGGACACAAGTAAAGCCTGGAGGCCCGCCAGGCTTACAATACACTGTGGAAAACCCTAGTGGGTCGGATTTGGCCCCCGGGCCTCGAGTTTGACACATGTGGGCTACAGGTCCAAGTGTAAGTGGACCATTTTGTTTGACTGCATTTGTTTATTCTGAATAATTCAACTCATGTTCACGCAGTCCAAGCTGTTAAGACTCATTTGCATTCCAAATGTTTCCTGATTTTCACTTGTTTTCCACAAAAGGAAGCAAGCAAGAGAAGATCTGGTTTCCATGACATAAATAATTAAGCTTGTGAACCGTGCAGATGAAAAAAAAAACACTAAGTGGTTTTTATTCCATGAACGCAAATGTCAAGGTGAGCTTAGCGCGACCCAACGGATCCGCCATTCAGAATAAAGATCACATAGACGTTTAATCAGGTGTGAGTGTCACAGAAAACAGAGGCGGCATCGTCTCAGGAAGCCGCCTTGGGGTTCACGTTTTGCTCAATTAGGGGATTAGGAACGTCACACGGTCATCTCCTTCATTCATTTATTCATTCATTCATTCATTCATTCATTCATTCATTCATAACACCATGGAGCCACAGGCCCCTGGATACTGAGGCGATTACCATTGTTGAATTTAATATCTGCTTTGCACATTGTCCCATTTGTCCCGTAATTGCAAAATTGTGTGTTTTCAACATTAACAGAATATCTACAAAGTTTTACACACATTTGTAATGGAAAACAATTATATTTTCTAACAAAAACTGGATGATAAACATCTTCGGTCTCAACTAGACGGTTGTTTTTACAGACTCCAGTATTCATTTTATGTTATTTATTTGGGGTATTTAAAATATCTCCCAGTTCCACTGTTAAATGACATATTCTTCTGAATATTTCGCACATTACGTCTCCGTTTAATCATTTAAATCAGGAATGTCAAATTCATTTTCATTTAGGGCCAAATCAAAACCTATCAAATATTTGGGCGTGCCGTGGTGGCGTAGTGGATAGCGCGACCCGTATTTGGAGGCCTTGGGTCCTCGACGCGGCCGTCGCGGGTTCGACTCCCGGACCCGACGACATTTGCCACATGTCTTCCCCCTCTCCTTCCCCGTTTCCTGTCAGCCTACTATAATATAAGGGACACTAGAGCCCACAAAAGACCCCCTGGAGGGGTAAAAAACCCCAAAAAACTATCAAATATTTTACACACATACAACATTTTGTACTGAAGTACAAAATACTCTTCAAATAAATAAAGCCAATACTGTCCAATATATTTAGGAATTTCCATTCATAAATATAAAAATAATTCTAAATTAAGTACTGCATTGCAATTTAAAATTGCCCATTGCGAAAAATCATTAAGTATAATATTTTGCATTGCAAACTGTCATCTGAATAAAGGTACTGATGATACAAGTCTGGCCTCTTTTAGCTGGTTAAAAAATATATATGATGGTCTGTACTGTTTTCTTTGGAGGCTGGTTCTACACCAAATTTACTAGAGGGGCCGTGTAGTATGTTTTTTTTTAGTTTTTTTTTTTACGGAGACACTTAAAAAAGAATTAAACAAAAACAGAGCAATATTTATTAATTTAATATTGTGAACCATAGAGACGCTTGTGTCTCCAAAGGTTCAGGTTGCAGATCCCTGTGTGACCCTATCTCCATACAACAGCTAAAACTTTTAAGTGCAGTATTATAATTTTTAATTCATTGTTAAAATAAAATTGTGAAGATTTAAAAAAATATCTGCCATTGAATATTTTAAAAAGACATTTATTTAGTATAATTTCTTTAGAGCCCCTCTTGGCCCCCATCTAGAACCGGCCCTGGCCTGCAGGTTTGGTGCATTTTTGCTTAGCATGTTTTTTCTTCATTGATAGGAAGTCAGATTATCCAAACTGGTAAACCACATTAATACAATATTAGTGAAATAATACATTAAGTGACCACTGAACAACTATTCATAAAATATATAAAGATTTCTGAATAAATGTAGCAAGGCATGGCTTTCCCATGCCTTGCTGCATTTTACAATGAAGTTAAGTTTTATATCCAGACTATCAAAGACAAAAAGTAGCTATTAAAACAATTGAAATCTGTATTGCTTTAAATGTACTGTTGGGAACCGAAGCCCCTTAGCTTTTTCTTGTTCTTGAATATGTTTATCTGTATTAATCTGGATTGGTTTTTCTTGAGACATAACAAATGTTTCACTGCATCTGTGAATAAAGTTTAAAAAAAACATCCCCCCCTTCTCCCCCCCCACACAACAGACTTCTTGTGGCAAATCTAAAATTTCTAAAAGTGCCGATCACATTTCCACGTGACACTCAAGGCAAGATCACAACTGCTCTGTCATCATTATAATTGCTCTTAACACATCCACAAAACATTTAACCATTAAAAGCCTCAACCTGATCCATAGTTTATAACGACGGACAAGTGACAATCTAATGCACAATAAAAACTCAAAATGACCACCCACAGTGTGTCCCCGTTAACTGCCTGGCGAAGAAGCTTACAAACTCATCCCTAGTCTTCGGGAGGCGTAGCGATGGGTGTAGGAGCTATTTCTCCATTATTTTCAGTTAAAGTTTAGAATGTAGATTATTTAGTTTATTTTTTTTGTTTTGTAGTTGATTTATAATTAGACTGTTTATTTTGTTGTTTCTAAATAAGTTTTTGGTTAGTAATTCACTTAATTAGTTAATTGATTTCAGTTTGGGAAGTGGGTGTGTTTCACAGTATAAATACGTAGAGTTTAGATGAGTCTTTAGGCACATGGGTGGTCATATGGTTTTTTACCTGTCCGTCTGTCATCAGTCAGTTTTATCAGTGAGAACAGGTGCAGGAGTTAGGATAGGTTTATCCGAAGCCTGTAACTTGTTTTAGCAAAAGACTGAATAAAAGTAAACTAAGAGCATTTTGACTGTTTGACCTTTTGTTGGACTGCGTAAACCAGAACCCATGATGCCCAGTATTGACTGTTTGAGTTTATTTCATTTTGTTTTGATCACTTTTGAGATTTGAATTTTTTCGATTTTGGAATTAAGTTTTCGGGACAAATAGTCAATACAATGGGTTTTCATGCATTTAAAAATCAGTGGTACGATAAAGGCGACCAGCAAGCTGTCACCCCCTCGAAACCATGGAATGCTCCCGAGCCGACGAAGGGAAAAGGGGATAGGGAAGCTCTACCCGCCTTACCTCCACACTAGGAAATAATGCGGTGAAACCCCTGTTGGGAAACGCCGCTAAAACCTGCAAGGGGACACCTGCTCAAAAACGCTTTACTAGTGCACATTAAAACTTGACACTTACCTATATCGCTAAAATCAAAGCTATGGAACAAGCATCCCGCTCCAAAATCACAAAATACACAGCACGTTATCCAAACCACCTGCATATCCCCCAAGAGCGCACGAGTCCAAATAAGGACAATTACGTAACGGGCTTCCCCCGTCACCAATTAAACGCACAGCAATGGCGTCTCAGCGTAACGCTAACGAGCCAGAAATCCAACGCGAAACAAGCGCTCAAACAACGTAATTCAGTCCAAAGGTAAGACAAAAAGTCAAACTTACCGAACCAAACAGAACTCACAAAACCGTTTGAACGAGCCCCCAATTGTTACGACTGGCTCAAGGTCATAACAATTACGGGAGACCATGCAGGGATTAAAGTGCATAAAAAGGAATGTTTATTAACACAAACAACAATGGATTGAGGATGTCAGTATCAGTGGTGTAATGCAAATGCTTGGATGTGGTGTATGAGTGCATATGGAATTGTTGAAGTGCAAAAACAAAGACAAACTCAAATGTGCAAAAGGAGGGGAGCTGAGGCCTGGCAACAAAACACCGCAAGCATCAAGGCAGAGTGCACGCTGAAAACGACCCAGAAGGTGGAGACAGCCAGGTTTAAATGCTCTGTGCTCCAAATGAATAAAATCAGCAGCACCTGTAAAGGGGAGGAGCACAAAGACAGACAACAAGACACCTGCAACCCAGTCCATAAGGCCCAGGGCCGTAACAACAAGACTCAAATTATATTTTCGTCTTTTTCTGCTGACTTCCACGTTGGTGACCCTGAACATCTGCGAACATCTGAACATGTTTTTTAATGAGAACTCACCAGATGATGCCGCCGCTTCTCCGCCAGCTGTGGTTTTGGACCCAGTTTCTTGCCAGGCGGCCGTTACTCCAACCGCCGCTTCTGTGTTTGCTGCCGTTGTCAAGCTTCCAGAGTTCTGGCAGCACGATCCAGAACCATGGTTCTATCATGCGGAAGCCCAGTTCCGTCTCCATGGGATAACTACAGATGAGACCAAGTACTTCCATGTTGGATTCCATTTCCACCCGGCGTCTGATGGGTCGGCTGAGGAACCCACCAACCGCTAATAAATACAATGCGCTCAGTGAGAATCTGCTTTGGCTCTACCAACTGTCAGACGCGGAGCGGGCCGATCGCTTGCTCTCTCTGAATGGCTTGGGGGATCTCAAGCCCTCCAAGCTGATGGAGAACATGCTGGCATTACTTGGCTAGGGAGATGTTTCCTTCCTTTTTACGCATCTGTTTCTGCACCAGCTTCCTCCACCTGTTCGCACTGCGCTGGCCAGCTCTCCACTGATCCGGAACAAAGGATTATCACTCCCTGACCGAAGAAGCGGAATGAACTCTGTTGGCTTTCAGGCACTACAGTCTCAATGTACTTCTACCAGATGTGACTCAAGGAGAGTCCGAGCCTGTTGATGCCGTGACAGCGGTGTCAGAGCGACTGAAGGATGACATTCTCTGCTTCTACCATCGCCGGTTCGGAGTGAAGGCGAAGCGCTGCATTCCTCCGTGTTCATTCGTGCATCAGGGAAACGATAGAGCCGGTGTGCGCTAGTAGCTGTGTGTGCCGGCAGCTCAGACAAGCTGCTTTTCATGGATGAGGTCTCTGGACAGCGTTTCCTGGTGGACTTGGGTGCACATTGGCGCATCATGCCAGTTTCGGCAGCTGACGTTTTGTGCGAAAGTAACTGACCGCCACTGGACGCGGCTAACAGCACCCTGATTCGCACTTTTGGATCGAGGTTTCTGTGTGTTTCAACGGATGTCAGTTTCAGTGGGACTTTGTAATAGCTTCTGTGTCTTTACCTATTTTGGGTGCAGATTTTTTGTGTGCTTTTAGGTTATTAGTACATGTTGCTAATAGCTGCCATCGACCCCTTGCCAATATGCTTGCCACAGGTGATGAGTATCAGCGTCTGTTAGCAGAGTTCTCATCTTTAACTGTTCCCATATTTTCTGCTACCGTGGCAAAGCATGGGGTGGAACATTGTATACCTATGGTCGGTCCACCGGTTTTTGCACGAACGCGTCGCCTAGACACCGCTAAGTTAGCGATAGCTAGAGAGGAGTTTGCAAACATGAGCGTCTTGACATTGTACGGCGCTCCAAAACTCCATGGGCAGCTCCGTTGCACATGGTTCCCAAAGCAGACGGGGGTTGGTGACCCTGTGGGGATTTTCGGCGACTCAACAATTCCACCAGTAATGACAGGTACCCAATTCCTCACATTCAGGACTGCCCGCCTGGCTGGAGCAACCATTTTCTCTAAGGCAGACTTGGTGCGAGGTTACCATCAGGTTCCAGTGTATCCCTTAGATGTACCCAAAACCACAGTTATCACGCCTTTTCCCCCCTCCCCTCCAGGGATCTTTTTGTGGGCTCTAGTGTCCCTTATATGAAAGTAGTCTGACAGGAAAGGGGGAAAGAGAGGGAGGAAGACATGCGGTAAATGTCGCCGGTCCGGGAATCAAACCCGCGACGGCCGTGTTGAGGAGTCAAGGCCTCCAAACGTGGGTCTTGCTATCCCCTACGCCACCACAGCATGCCCAGTCTTTTTTACGGATGCCCTTTGGTCTTAAAGGCACAACACAGACTTTCCAGTGGCTTATGGATTTGGTCCTGCAGGGTATGCCGTTTTTGTTAGTCTATTTGGACGACATATTGGTGGCTAGTCTCTCTGCGGAAGAACACATGGTGCACCTTTGTCAGCTGCTTGTTAGACTCATTGAACATGGCCTGATTGTGAACCCAGCTAAATACCAGTTTGGACTGCCTGCTGTTGAGTTCTTGGGACACAAAGTGTCTTCTCAAGGGGCGGTTCCCCTACCTGCAAAGGTTGAAGCAGTTTCCGCTTTTCCCCGCCCTCCCTCAGTGAAGCCCCTGTAGGAGATTTTGGGGATGGTAAACTTTTATAACTGTTCCATCCCACGGGCAGCTCACTTCATGCACCCCTCGTATGAAGCACTTAGAGGCAAAAAAGGAGACCAGCAGATAGAGTGGACCTCCAAGAGGGTGCAGGCATTTGATGATGCCAAAAAGGCCTTGGCTAATGCTGCGCTTTTGGCCCATCCATCTCCAGTAGCTCCTGTGGCTCTAACTGATGCCTCTGATTATGCAGTTGGGGCAGTTTGTGAGCAATGGGTGGATGGTTCCTGGCAACCCCTTGCTTTTTTTAGCAGGAAACTCCGGGATGCTGAAAAAAAAATATAGCACCTTTGACAGGGAACTGCTTGCCCTTTTTCTGACAACATGCCATTTCCGCTTCATGTTGGAGGTCAGGGACTTTACTGCTTTTGTTGATCACAAGCCTCTCACTTTTGCTATGGCAAAAGTTTCTGAACCGTGGTCGGCTCAGCAACAACAGCATTTGTCTGCCATTTCAGAGTTCACCACTGACATTCAGCATGTGGCTGGCAAGAATAATCTGGTGGCTGACTGTCTGTCCAGAGCAAAGGTTGCTTCTGTGCATTTAGGTGTGGACTCCCTCGCCATGGCCACAGACCAACTGACCGACCAGGATATTCTGGCCTTTAAAGCGGCTGAATCCAGTTTGCATTTAAAAGAGGTCTCCTTTCATGAGTGTGGTGCAACCCTTCCTTGCGATGTCTCAACTGGCAAACCTCGACCTTGGGTGCCTACTGGTTGGCGTCGGCGGGCTTTTGATGCAGTTCATTCCCTTTCACACCGGCGCGTTAAAGTTTCTGTTAAACTGGTAGGGGCAAAGTTTGTGTTCCCGAGACTCCATAAAGATGTACTGACATGGGCAACTTCCTGTTTGGCTTGCCAGCGTGCCAAGGTGCAATGGCACACTCAGGCTCCACTGGAGCACTTTCCTGTTCCGCAACAGAAGTTTGAACATGTGCATGTGGACGTAGTGGGGCCGCTTCCACCTTCCAGAGGTTTTACCTATCTCCTGACGATGGTGGACAGAACTACTCGGTGGCCGGAGACAGTTCCGCTGTCACCAACCACTCCGGTTGATGTGGCTCGGGCATTTACCTCCTCCTGGGTGTCCCAGTGTGGTGTTCCATTGGACTTGACCTCCGACAGAGGTCCCCAGTTCACTTCAGAGTTGTGGACTGCAGTGGCAGAGAGCCTTGGGGTTAAACTCCACCGTACTGCTGCCTACCATCCACAGGATAATGGTCTTTGTGAGAGGTTCCACAGCAAAATGAAGGCTGCATTGCAGGCCTCGTTGGTGGATAATAGCTGGATAGATCTCATGACTTGGGTTTTGTTGGGCCTGTGTTCGGCTCCAAAAGAGGACCTGCAGTTTTCTTCAGCTGAGTTGATCCTGGGCCAGCCTTTGAGGGTACCAGGGCAATTTAGTTTAATTTTCTGCTGACTTCCACAACATATTAGCTTGGTGTGATGTGAATTAAATTTTTTGTTTGAATTTAAAAAATAATAAAGTTCATGATCTGAGTCTTTATCATTATGTTTGGGCCAGCAAAGAAACTTTTTATAAGCCAACATAAGAAATCTAGGTTTATTTAGTCCATTACAACCAGAACCTCAAGGTTCTCCGTTGGTGAGTGTCGCTGCAACTCAGCGGAGAAATGACCGCAGCTGCTGTGCTTCAGTCCGTAATATGGAGAATCTCCCCATTGAACTAGAACCGAACTGAATCACACATTAACATGTTATAGAGAGCAATTGCCACTGGAATGTCTCTGCCATTGCGGAGCTCGGGTAACTGTTGTGCTGTTCGTGGCTGCCCTAGTGAAAAAAAAATACTTTAGTATATTTCAAATATACTAACAATTGTGTAAGTACATTTTAAGTATACTAAGTTTTAAGTGTACTACCTTTAAATATATACAAAGTATACTAAAAGTATGCTTGTACCAATTTTGACATTATAACTTAAAACACACTTAAATATAATTGTACCAAAATACACTTTTAAAAAAATTAAATAAAAGTATACTTTAAGTGAATAAAATATGTATTTGCTCAAGTATACCAATTGCTTTTGTGGCGACACTAGATTGAAAGTGAAAGACAGTGAAGCAGAAGGAAATGGCACTGAACTCCCCCCACCCAGCACAACCTATTGCACACCAAAAGGACCAGTTACTTAACTAATTACAACTTAACTTACTGAGATGTCTGCCCAAAAATACTCTTAAAATACTTAATATAATTACCTAATATTTATTCCAGACATCTCAAGAACTAAAGCGGAAGGTCCAGTTCAGCCATGTCTGTCAAAGTTCCCAAGAACTCAGCATGGAACAAGAACAAGGGCTTTCAACAGCTCTTGGTACAAAGACAATCCATGGCTTGAGTACTCTGTATCTCAAAATGTCAGTTACTGTTTTGCATGCAGGCATTTCTCCCTCCCTAGTTATACAGAATCATCCTTCACATCTGAAGCAGGGTTTTTCAACTGGAAAAAAGCCTTGTTTAAGGATGCTGGGTTTAAAGTTCATTCAAAATCAGAGCAGCACATAAATGCAATGTATGCCTGGACTGAATACAAAAGGGTCAATGAGTGTAACAGATCTATTCTTGATGCCTTAAATGAGGGTAGGAAACAGAAAGTTGAAGAAAATAAAAAATACATTAAAACAGTTGCTGAGGTGTTACTATTAACAGCTACTCAGAATATTGCACAAAGGGGTCACAGGGAGTCTGATGACTCTGACAATAAAGGCAATTTTTTAGCCATTTTGAATGAAATTGCAAAGCATGACCCCTCTGTGCAGAGAAGGTTAGATGCACATGGCAATGCAAAGTATACTAGCCACCAAATCCAAAATGAGATTCTGCAGGGATTGGCTGAAATGGTTCAAAAAGAAATCATAGCTGAAGTTAAACAAAGCGAGGTGTTCAGTGTGTTGGCAGATGAGACTAGAGATTTACAAAAGAAAGAACAAATATCTTTAGTAGTTCGTTACTATTACAGTGGTGCCATACATGAAAGCTTCCTTCACTTTCAGTCGGCAGAAAGCTTGGATGCTGAGGGTCTGACCAAAATGATAGTGGGGTGTCTGGAGAAGCATGGTCTGGACTACAGAAACAACCTTGTAGGACAGGGTTATGACGGTGCCTCTGTGATGAGTGGGAAGCATTCAGGTGTTGCTGCACGCATTAAAAACAATGCCAAGTTTGCATTTTATGTACACTGTAACGCACACTGTTTGAATCTCGTTCTTGTTGATGTGGTAAAGTCAGTGCCTGAAGCTGAAGACTTTTTTTCTCTTCTTCAGAATATTTATGAATTTGTAACTGGTTCTGCTGTTCACACCAAGTGGCTTGCTGTCCAAAAAGAGCTGTATCCACAAGAGAAGCCTAGGGAGCTCCAGAGACTAATAGATGTTAGGTGGGCATGTAGATACCTGGCATGTCGCAATGTGAGAGACAGGCTTCCAGCGGTTTTGAGGCTTCTGCAAGATATTTCCCTTGAAAATAACAGTGGGGATAGAAAAGTGGAAGCAAAGGGTCTTTTGGCTGATTGATTTTCAGTTTATAGCACTTTTAGTTACTTTTTGTAAAGTGCTCGGGGATATCAAAATCCTGTCTGACATGCTTCAATCTAGCAATCTTGATTTATCAAAAGCCGTAGATTTAGTCGGCTCCCTGACAGACACATTGAAAAGCTATAGAAGTGAAGCTTGCTTTGGTGAACTACTGAGGGACACTCAAGAACTAGTAGAACGCTGCAAAATAAGCACCCTGCCACTCAGCAAGAGACAGCCTAAGGCCAGTTCCAGGTTTTTGGACTCACTGGTAATGACTACTGTAGGACAGAGGCACAGTGACCAAAGTAATGAGGATTTTAACAGAGGTGTCTTTTATCAGATACTTGACTGTCTCACAGCTGAGCTTGAGAGGCGTTTTTCACAGAAGAATTGTGAGATAATGCTAGGGGTTCAGTCTCTAGTCCCAAAAAGCCCATTATTCTTGAAAGAGGAAACACTGTATGCTTTTGGACAGACATTTGAGTCAGATCTAGAAGATCTTAAACATGAGGTTCACCAAACCAGACGGCTTCTTCTGAGGAGAGAAAAAGGTGGGTTAGAGAGACCCTCTACTTTACTTGACTTTGTTGTGTTCCTGGAACCTTATAAAGAGGTTTTTCATGAGCTGTTTAGACTTTGTAAGATTTCAGTTGTTATCCCAGTCAGTACTGCATCCTGTGAGCGAAGTTTTTCTGCTCTAAAACTGATCAAAAACCACCTTAGAACAACTATGGCTGATGACAGGTTAAGTCATCTTGGCATTCTCAGTGTTGAGTCAAGGAGGGCACATACCCTCAACATGGATGACTTTGTAAAACATTTTGCTTCTTCCCACCAAAATCGGAGAATTATGCTCTCTTGAGTGTATCCTGGCTTTGAGTTTGCAGTATGTTGTTTCCATTGAAAGCTTATTTGACCATAGCAGTGTTTCTCAAACCTTTATAAATACCACCAGGGTAATGCTGGTCAGCTCTGGTGGTATTGTCTTGCAGTTTACTATTTGGAGCCAGGTTTATTTATTTATTTTTGAGAATTTGTTTTTGGTCATATTCTGGGCTCTGAGTTTACATTTACATGTTCACTGTTCCATAGTGCCGTTTAACGTCTTGTTTGGTCATGGCAAATCTTTGTTAAATAAACTATTTTAATTTGAGTGTGTGTGAGAAAATATTTGTTTCCTTTCGTTCATCATTTGTATATGGACCCCTCTGATAAAGCCTTGCTCACCCTTTGGCCACCTCTTGAAAAAAAGTCTAGCTCCGCCACTGTTTAAAATACTCTTTAAAAACAGTTCTTTATAACAAAAAAACTGAGGAAAACAGAAAAAACTACAGTAGCTGAGGTTACTGGCAGAAAGGGCCACAATAGGGATGGCATCCACCAAACACAGCAAACAAAAACCCTTTAAAGCAGTGGTCCCCAACCTTTTTATTACCGCGGACCGGTCAGGACTTGGCAATTTTGCTGTGGCCCGGGGGGGAGGGGGCGTCCCGCTAAAGCCTTTTTTTTTTTTTGGCTCCGATTTTCCCTTTACGACAATCTTACAACGTCCTGCAGTGTGTTGGATATGCCCGATGTAAAATCGGACATATTCAACATTGTCTTGGCCCGATTATTACAGCCTGTGGGGTTTTCCCTGACTGGGAGCGAGAACGCAGCCTGTTGAATATGACAGGTAGCCAATCAGAAAGCGCAGTGACGTAAGAACGGAGGGAAATCCCAAACCGTTGACGTGGCAACTGAGAGTCCGGTGGACATCAGAGGTGATATGTGGAAATGTTTATTACTATATGTAAAGGTCATTTTTATACATGTTTATTATATGTGGTTATGTTTATTCAGTTAAAAATGTTAACTACAAACAAACATAACTCGCCTCCAAATCATAGAGCAGCAAATAGAGCGGCTGCTCCCGCCATCTTTTATCAAACGCCTTTTCTTTTTTATCGCTTAAAATTAGTCCACAAACTGTCACTACTGCTTCTACATCGTCATCCGTGTTTGATTATTCTAAATTCACGTATGGTATGTTGGAGTTTTACTGGATTTTCATGTGGAATCGGTTCTGTGGTGTGTTGCTCCTGCCGTGTGGCTGGACACACGAACTGATTGAACCTGTTGGACTTTTACCGGCTCTGTGGTCACAGAGGTTTGGAAAATCGGCCGACAATCCTTAAATCGTGCCGTGTGAACCAGACCTAAAACTCACAAGCTCTACTCCTCTCGTCTCATCTCGACCACTGCTAATGCTCTGACTCTGGTCGCTATGGTAACGTTTACATATCCCTTAAGATAAGATAAGATTTATTGTCATTGTCATCAACAGATTACAACGAGATTGAGATTTGCTCGACTCGAGTTAAGATGCAGGTTATGTGTATATACATAATATACAAAGATAAAGAAATAAATAGTACAAAATGAGAAATAAATAGACATCAGAAGATGGTTGCAGCGCCTGGAGGTGTCGCAACAGAATTTACATTTTTAACAAAGTGGTGTCAAGAGCAGAAGTTCTTATGGCTTTGAATTTAGTGCCATGATTGCCATCGGGTAAAAACTGTTTTTTAGGTGATTTGTCCTGGTTTTTATTGCTCTGTATCTCTTGCCTGATGGCAGCAGCTGGAAGAGACCATGGCCAGGGTGTGAAGAATCATTTAAAATGTCCAAAACTTTCTTATGCAGCCTGGAAGTGTAAATCTGTTCCATAGTGGGGAGGGGGCAGGCTATGGTTCTCTCTGCTGCCCTAACAACCCTCTGGAGCGCCTTCTTGTCCGCGGATGTGCTACTGCCGTACCAGACACACAGACTGTACGTGAGCACACTCTCTATGGAGCAGTGATAGAAGGCCTGCAGCAGGTCTGAGGGGAGACGGTTCTTCTTGAATATTCTCAGAAAGTACAGTTTCTGCTGTGCCTTCTTCAACAGCTCCTTGGTGTTGGTGCTCCAGGTTAGCTTGTCCTCCAACTCCATGCCCAGAAACCTGAACACTGGGACCCTCTCCACACAGGTCCCACTGATGGTGAGAGGCTGGATGCCCGTTTTGTTCTTCCTGAAGTCGATCACCAGCTCCTTTGTTTTGGAGGTGTTGAGGAGCAGGTTATTGACTTTGCACCACTCTGACAGCCGCTTCACCTCATCCCTGTACTCCAGCTCCCCCTTCCCGCCTGAGATGAGACCAACAACAGTCGTGTCATCTGCAAACTTTATGATCTTGTTGCTGAGGTGGTTGGAGACACAGTCATGAGTGTAGAGGGTGTAGAGAAGTGGGCTGAGCACGCAACCCTGTGGCGATCCGGTGTTCAGGCTCAGAGCAGTGGAGGTGTGGGGGCCTAGTCTGACCTTCTGGGAGCGACCTTTTAGGAAGTCCAGGATCCAACTGCAGGTGGCTGATGGGAGCCCAAGGTTTACTAGCTTGGACACCAGACGTTGGGGAAGTATAGTATTAAATGCTGAGCTGAAGTCCACGAAGAGCATTCTGACGTAGCTCCCCTGCTTCTCTAAGTGGGTCAGGGCAGCATGAAGTGCTGTGGATTCAGTGTCCTCTGTGGACCTCTTTGCTTTGTAGGCAAATTGGAGAGGGTCCAGCTCAGCAGGCAGGCCAGCGAGGATGTGACTCCGCACCAGTCTCTCGAAGCACTTCATGATAATCGGTGTGAGTGCCACTGGACGATAGTCGTTCAGGGTGTTGATGTTGGTTCTTTTCGGCAGGGGGACAATGGTAGAGGACTTTAGGCAGGGAGGGACAGTGGCTTGAGACAGGGACTGGTTAAAAATCTTTGTGAAGATTCCAGCCAGTTGGTCTGCACAGTCTTTAAGCACCCGTCCCGACACACCATCAGGTCCCGCAGCCTTCCTTGGGTTCACCTTCCTCATCACCTGCCTCACCTCACACTCCTCTACTGTGAGAGCAGAGCTGCTGTGGACAGGCAGCTGTGATGGAGCTGTGGTAGGTGTCGCCTCAAAGCGGGCAAAGAAGATATTCATCTCCTCTGCCAGGGAAGTGGTTCCTTCCGTGCATGGCTGGTTGCTGGATCTGTAGTTTGTGATGTGCTGAACACCCTGCCACACCTGCCTGGTGTTGTTGCTCCTGAGCTTCTTCTCTATTCTCCCTCTGTATGATGCCTTAGCTTGGCAGATGCCTCTTCTCAGGTTGGCTCTGGCAGAACTGTAGAGTGCTTTGTCCCCAGACCTGAAAGCAGCGTTCCTGGCTTTCAAGAGGCCCCGGACCTCCTTAGTCATCCAGGGTTTCCTATTCGGATAGATCCTGATGAGTCTGTTCCTGGTGACATTGTCCGTGCAGAACCTGATGTAGTCCAAGACTGCTGAGGTGTAGTTCTCCAGGTCCTGATGTGCAAAAACCTCCCAGTCAGTTCTCTGGAAGCAGTCCTGTAGTTGGTGAGAGGCATCCTCAGGCCAGATGGTGACAGTCCGGGTTGTACTGGGGACACGTTTCCGCAGGGGGGTGTAAGCAGGGATCAGTAGCAGGGACACGTGATCAGACTGGCCAAGGTGTGCTAAGGGTTTAGCCCTGTATGCTTGTCTGATGTTTGTGTACAGCTTGTCCAGAGTTTTATCACCCCTGGTTGTGCACTTTACGTGTTGATGGAATTTGGGGAGGACTGATTTCAGATCAGCATGATTAAAGTCCCCAGAGACGATGTGAACAGCCTCGGCGTACTTGTTCTGGTTGTTGCTGATAGTATCATGCAGGAGTCCCACGGCCGAGCTAGCATTAGCATCCGGTGCTATGTAAACCGCAGTGAGTAGAATGGTGTTAAACTCACGTGGGAGGTATCGGGGTCTGCATTTAATTGTGATGAACTCCACGCCTGGAGAACAGTGGCTAACAACTACTGTGGAGTTCGTACACCAGCTATTATTTACATAAACGCATAGTCCACCTCCTCTTTTCTTACCGGAGCTCGCTGATCGGTCCTGTCGGTGTGCTGTGTAGCCTGCTAGCTCGATCTCCGGGTCCGGTATGGTTGGATTTAACCACGTCTCCGTGATCAACAGAATGCAGCATTCCCGGATGAGGTTGTCAGTTGCAACCCACAGCTTCCATTCGTCCAGTTTGTTAGCGAGAGACCTCACGTTGGAGAGAAAAATGCTTGGTAGCGGTGGTTTGTGTGGCTGTTTCTTGAGCCTCGCTAACACGCCGCTGCGACACCCCCTCTTTTGTTTACGATCTCTGCGCCGTCGTCCTGTCGTAGATACTGGGATTGTAATCCAGGGAGAGCCTGGTGTCCGTGCAATATCGACCGGAATGTTGTTGTGGACACGGAAAAGCTCCTGTGACAGACTTTCCCCGATTGCTTGACCAATGGCCAGTAAATTTTGTCGGTTGTAGGTGTTTTTAACTGCGCAAAGTGGAAAAGACAAACTTCGAGTCGGTGAGCACAAAGCCTCTGCGTCTACGTGCGCCGCCTTCAAAATAAGATACAAAATACAGATGCTCCACAAAAACGAACATATTACTTTCGTGAAAATTTTAACTGATAACGACTAAAGGGAGTCATGAGCTTGTTTCTCTGCAACCAGACGGTCCCATCTGGGAGCGATGAGAGACAATAACACCCGAAGTGTTGCTTATGCACAGCATGCTTGGTCTCTAGTGGCGAAGCAGTTTGAAGGCTTCATTGCCTCATTAACGAGCCGGTCACCTTATCATGCAGAGCTTGGAAGGTGGGAATCACCTACCGGGATAAATCCATTCTCCTGTCTCTTCTCTGGGCCTTTTCCCCTTCGCAAAGAAACTTTCCAAGGAAATCTGATCGGTTTCTTACTCATTTTGCTGCTTTTGGGCTCAATGTTGGCGCGCAAGACATAATCGAGAGAATCCGGTTAAAGGATTTTCAAAATAAAAAATCCTCCAGATTCAAATAATACATAAAACGGAAATATTTAATTATTTCTTGCGCGGCCCGGTACCAATTGGTCCACGGACCAGTACCGGTCTGCGGCCCAGGGGTTGGGTACCACTGCTTTAAAGCACCAGATGCAGTGAGACAACCCAAACTCCGGAATCACGGCACACAAAAGAGGAAGACACCATCACCACACCAGCACCGCCACCGGACCTCAGCAACTGCCAACAGAAAAAGACAGTTAATAAATGCAACAACCTTTAAACCTAATACAACAAAAGAAAACAATGTCAGCCCAAATAAATAAACAGTTATATAAAGAACCGAAAGGGCTGGAAACAAAATAAATAAGAAAACATAGAAAATACAAGTTAAAATCTCATCAGAACCAGGTGTGGCCCTCTGGCCACGCTGCAGCAGGAGGCGAACTGGGCGCACTGATGCCGCACTCCAAACACCACTTTAATTAGGGCTTGTAGCCGCCACCACAGTCCGACTCTGATTAGTAACGTGCAGAAATCCGGGAGACAAAAGAGCAGCAATGGTCCAAATATGGGGAGAACTATAAAAGTTAATTAGTCACCATTTCAAACAGAAGTGCAACAAACTGGAGCTTACAATGAGCGTTAATTCCTTACCTGCCAATCCACACAAACGCACACACACACTCACAGGAGGAGAGCAGCACAGTAGAGTTTTACCTACGATCACACTTAAATTTAGATTTTTTGACAAAGATCAGCCATAGTGCAGGGAGAGAGGAGACCTCCCACCAATAAATCAGAGCAGCATGCACCACACATTGCGATATGTTGCCTTTTTACCGCCAGAACCCCTGAGACGCGAGCCACACAGTGGGCTCATGAGGAAGACATGTGTCTGACTGGACGCAGCGGCTTCTTATATACCACACCCACTTTACCCAACCGGAACTTCTGACCTGTAAACTGTTTGTGTAAAAATATGTATATTTCTATACCACTACATTCTACCCCCTCTTCTTGCATCGTCGACCCGACGATGGCCGATTCAAAACTGTAGTGGAAAAATTAAAGTAAGGTCACACCTGCTAGTTGTATTGCTATATGTTTATTCTAAATTCCAGTATATTCCCACCAAGTTAAACTATTTTGGTTACATGTACAAGGTTGGACGTTGTTTTTCAAAGCTGCATGGGAACCAGTCTGTTTCCCATGCTTAGGATCCCATATCCCTTTGTATATAACTCATGTGTTGTCTCTGCCTGGCAGAGCTTTCACCCAGACCTGCTTCATTACTGGTTGTCCTACAAGCTCTCTTTATTGTGCACAATATATGAATAAACCGGATTGAGTGATTTTACCTGAAGAGTGCTTGGAAATAGTTTTTTTTCCACGACAAAAACTAATGCTATCAGTTCCAAGGTCTAAACTTTACTGAGTTCATGTCTTCTGAAGCTGAGATTGTGTTCAATCCAATCACGTCATTTCAGGCTCTCCACTCAACAGACTTCACCAACATCACCAGTAAAGTTTACCAGAAAGAAAAAAGGCCCACCTCCAGTGTTCTCCATACGCAGGTGGTAACAGAAACGGAAAGCACAAAACAAAGGTCAAATATTAAACCACCATGCATGCTCTGTCAAGACAACGGACACAAGCTTCACAGTTGTCCTCAGTTCAAAGGCAAGTCACTTGAGGAACGAAGAAAATACATAAAAGATAAAAGACTTTGTTACGGTTGTCTCAAACCCGGACACAGCGCAAAGGACTGTCATTATCGACATGCATGTGAAATGTGTAAGAAAAAACACCCTACCTGTCTGCACAACTTTAACTATGACAGCGACAAACTATGACAGACAAATCAAATTCAAAAGAGTACAGAACAGGCTGCAACAACCCTGTCTCTCAATGCAGAAACCAATGAACAATGTGTAAGAACTTCTATGATTGTACCAGTATGGGTTTCTTCAGAGCAACAACCAGATGAAGAAAGGCTTGTTTATGCACTCTTGGACACCCAAAGTGATACAGTATTCATTGACCAAGACGTGTCTAACAATCTCAAAGCTAAGTCAATCCCAATAAGGTTAAGACTCACCACAATGCTTGGTAAAGATGCAGTTGTGCCAAGCAAGCGTGTCTCAGGTCTCAAAGTGAGAGGCTACAACTCCTCAGAAATAATTGAACTCCCTCCTGCTTACACTAAAGACTGTATACCAGTTAACCGCTCTCACATTCCTTCCTGTGAAACGGCAAGGCAATGGGATCATCTAAAGGTAATAGTGAATGAGATTCCACCACAGCCAGAATGTGAAGTTGGGCGTTTAATTGGCTACAACTGTTCCAAGACATTAGCGCCAAGGCAGGTCATCTTAGGAGGAGAAGGTGAACAATATGCTGTCCGCACAGCATTGGGCTGGAGTATTGTAGGCCCCACATCATCTCTCAATGATTCTTTTAGCATATCTACTGTGTGCCACAGAGTCACAGTCAAAGAACTCCCTTTAATGACTCCCACTGATGCACTCAAGATTCTCGAGTCTGACTTTAAGGATAATAACAAGACACTGATAACAAATCAGTGTCTCAAGATGATATTCTCTTTCTGAATACACTAAAGGAAGGCATTTATAAAAACAATGAAGGACATTATGAAATGCCACTTCCATTTAAGGAGAGACCTCTGTCACCAGACAATAAGCAAATGGCCACTGTGCAACTTCAAAGCCTCAAAAACAAACTGTCAAAAGACCAAAGATACAAGGAGCAATATGTAAAGTTTATGGATGAAGTCATAGAGAAGGGTGATGCAGAGGAAGTTCACAATGAAGCAAAAGAAGGAGAAAGGTGGTATATTCCCCACCACGGAATATATCATCCCCAAAAAACCAGACAAACTCAGAGTAGTCTTTGACACCTCAGCAAAATACAAAGGTAGCAGTCTCAATGATAATTTGCTCAGGCCCAGATTTGCTGAACAATCTAAATGGTGTTCTAATCAGAGTCAGAGGGCATCAAGTTGCATTACTATGTGACATTGAAAAAATGTTCCATCAATTTCATGTGTATGAAGCAGATAGAGACTATTTAAGATTTTTATGGTGGAGAAATGGCAACCTGGACACTGAGCCCCAAGAGTTTCGAATGAAGGTGCATCTTTTCGGTGCCACATCCTCACCAGGATGTGCCAATTATGGACTAAAACATCTTGCAAAAGAAAACGAGACACAGTTTCCCCTTGCATCTCAGTTCATAATGAGAGATTTCTATGTCGACGATGGTGTAACAAGTAATGCAAGCATCAAGGAAGCTATTCAGCTTGCCCAGGAGGCTCAGACACTTTGTGCTTCAGGTGGCCTCAGACTACACAAGTTTGTAAGTAATGATAAAACAGTGTTAGAAAGCATTCCACCATTTGAACGTGCCTCTCCACAGCAAGCATGTGACCTAGCGTCTAATGACTCCAAACTTGAAAGAGTGTTGGGCATTCACTGGCACATTGACTCAGACACACTAAGGTTTCGCTTTCGACCCAATGACCAACCTGCTAAGGCGTGGCATTCTATCTATGGTTGCAGCTTTGTACGACCCATTGGGATTCATCTCCCCCTTTGTACTCACAGGCAAAAGAGTGCTTCAAGAGACATGCAAACAAGGCACCGGCTGGGATGATCCCCTTCCCGGTGAACTAAAGCCAGTGTGGGATAACTGGAAAGATGACTTGAAGAACTTAGAGAAAATCACAATGTCACGCTGTTATGTTCCTAAAGACTTTGGTCAAATAGTAAAAACCGAGCTGCATCATTTTTCTGACGCAAGTTCATATGGTTATGGTCAGTGTTCATATTTAAGATATGTAAACAAAGACGATAAGGTGCATTGTGCTTTAGTTACAGCAAAGACCAGAGTTGCTCCTATTAAGGTAACAACAATACCAAGACTTGAACTAACAGCTGCTGTTGTCTCCATTACTGCAAGCAACATGCTAAAGGATGAGCTTGGATTGACACAGATTGAGTATTTCTGGAAGGACTCTAAGGTAGTTTTAGGCTACATCAATAATGAAGAGCGCCGTCTTCACACATTTGTCTCCAAACGAGTTCAAAAGATAAGGCTCAACAGCACCCCTCAGCAGTGGAGATATGTTTCTTCTGAGCAAAATCCAGCAGATATTGCCTCCAGAGGTTAAAGCGCAGGTGAGCTCATCTCATCAGACTGATTCAAAAGGCCACAGTTTCTGTGGGACAAAGAAATCCCTCCAGCTGCGAAGATCGACATGAACTTACCACTCGGAGATCCAGAGGTTGAAAGGGCACATGCGCTGAACACTTTCAAAACAGAGAAGAAAGGTTTGGCAGACAAGTTAACAAAGCTTTCTTCTTGGTACAAAGCCACTCAAGCCATTGCTCAACTGATTTGCTGTGCCAAGAGAGATAAAACAACAGGTCATAGCACAGCACAAGAAAGACAAAATGCTAAATGTGTTATTCTAAAGGACGTACAAGCAAATGAATATGCAAAGGATATAAAGATGCTTAAACATGGAAAGGCACTTCCTCACAAAAACAAGCTGTTTCAAATATACACTTTTCTTGATAGTGATGGACTCCTTAAGGTGGGAGGAAGGCTAAAGGATGCTTCTTTCTCTTCCTCACTGAAACATCCAGTATTAGTTCCAAAGGGTCACCATGTCACTCAGCTACTAATTGCTCATTTCCACAGTAAGGTGCTACACCAAGGGAAAGGAATGACAATCAATGAGATGAGATCAAATAGAATTTGGATTCCTGGCATCAACAAAGCCGTAGCAAACTTTATACACCAATGTGTAAAGTGTCGCAGACTCAGAAGAGGAACAGAGGAACAGAAAATGTCTGATCTACCAACAGTGCGCTTAGAGCCATCGCTACCGCTTACATTTTGTGGAATGGACTGTTTTGGTCCCTTTCTAACCAAACAGGCTCGAAAGGTGCACAAGCGTTATGGACTTCTTTTCACTTGTCTTTGTTGCAGAGCAGCTCACATAGAAATGTTAGACGATATGACTACAGACGCATTTATCAATGTGCTCTGTTGTTTTATAGCCATAAGAGGAGCAGTCAGCGAGATAAAGTGTGATCAAGGAAGCAACTTTGTCGGAGCTAAAAATGAACTGCAGGAAGCTTTAAAACAAGTGGACTCTAACCGCATTACCACATTTCTGGCCGAGAAGCAGTGTGACTTCAAAATGCACATGCCTCATTCAAGCCATGCAGGAGGTGTGTGGGAAAGGCAAATCAGGACAGTTCGAAACATTCTGCGCTCGACAGCTTCACTTTCGTCAGGCAGGATGGATGATGCATCTTTAAGGACATTCTTTTATGAGGCAGTGTCGATTGTGAACAGCAGACCTCTTACAGTGGATAACCTCAGTGACCCAATCAGCCCAGAGCCATTGACCCCAAATCACCTGCTCACCATGAAATCAAAGGCAGCCCTGCCCCCTCCAGGTAAATTAATCAAGGAAGACATTTATGCACGGAAAAGATGGCGGCAAGTGCAGTACCTATCAGAGCCGTTTTGGTCACGTTGGAAAAGGGAGTATCTATCCAACATCGCAACAAAGCAGAAATGGCATACTCCGAAGAGAAACCTGAAGGTTGGAGAAGTTGTCATGGAGAAGATGGACGATTTACCTCACAATGAATGGAGATTAGCACGTGTAATGGACATAGTAACTGATAAAGATGGACTTGTAAGAAAAGTAAAGATTCGCTTTGGAGAACGGAAGATGGAGAAAGGACAATGTTCCCGTAAAATTTCTACAGTATGGAGAAATTGCATCTTTACGCCCAGTGCAGAAATTGGTTCTACTATTAGAGACTGTTTAACTATACTCTATAATTTAAGTTGCATTCTTTCCTATGTATTGTGTTTTCATAAAGGTTAAAGGTTACAGGTTATTTCTTCTTTAGGAAATCATTATCGCTCCATTTGTTTAGTTAAGCTCTAATGATTTGGTGGGAATGTAAATGACCGTACTAGTATTTTGTGTTTCCTCATGTAAATAAGGAGTATTTGTTGACATGACAGTCGAGGATTTTATTTTGAA
The DNA here is from genome assembly GCF_003331165.1 of Xiphophorus hellerii. Classification (NCBI taxonomy): domain Eukaryota; kingdom Metazoa; phylum Chordata; class Actinopteri; order Cyprinodontiformes; family Poeciliidae; genus Xiphophorus; species Xiphophorus hellerii. The sequence continues at coordinate 20,084,203 of NC_045688.1, read as the reverse complement.
ATTGCTTGGAACGGAAAGGTGTCAAACTGTAGACAATTAACTGACAACTGCTCGGCCATCGCGACAGAGAGCGCACGGGTCGGAGCGAAAGGGAGATAATTAAGGAGTAGTTCAAATTAAGTTGCAGACAATCAGTTAATTGGCGCTTGGTTGATGAGGGAACAAGGTGAGTGTTTTATGGTGTAAACATGTTTAGTTTTCCTGCGGAGGTTCACTATTGAGTGTGACGTTTGTTTTGCCACTAGATGGTGCTAATATTCTTTGGTCAACCGTCAACAGTTGAAATACGTTGTATTTTATTTCATGACACAGGGATGTTAGAGTTTAATAAATACGTGTATTGTAAAACATAATTATAGCATAAGAAATTACATAAGGTAAAAGATTCATATGCTAAGGTAAAAGGTTAGAATAACACTGTTTGAGTTACTAATGGTATTTTATTTGTATATTTTGTAGCTCTTATGGTGTGTTCACATACAAAAGCTGTAGAATAAAGGACTGTGAACGATCAGTTTGAAAGACCATCCTTTCAACCGGGACGCTACACCCACCACTTTGAAGATTTACACGGAACCACTGCTGCTCTGTTGCCGGATTGGCCAATCTGCACAACAAAAAAAAAGAAAAAGAGAAAAAAAACACACAACACAAACATTGAAAAACTTAAATACTTGTCTCAGATGTTCATAAAAAGCATATGTGACCGGTGGACTTCTGCGTTGTGTGTTACGTGTTGATCAGACAAACCACAAAACACCAAGTCTGGGTTTGGAGGCGGTCTCCGTTTATTCAATCTGTCAATCGGGAGATATTAGCATTAGCACATAGCATGTGCTCCAGTTCTCCAACCCGATCTCTTCCCAGTGGAATGAGTAACAAAAGGGCAGCTAACGTACCTGTCAATCGGGAGATATTAGCATTAGCACATAGCATGTGCTCCAGTTCTCCAACCCGATCTATACAAAATAATAATGTTAACATGCATCAAATGTTATAAATGAGTAATAGCAACTCAAATGAATGTATCCAAACACCTAACATACAGAAGAAAAAAACAGAAGAAAAAAAATAAACATTTGAACAATATAAATGAAAGGATTACAATGGATTATAAAATTTGCCTCTTCCCAGTGGAACGAGTAACAAAAGAGAAGAGGAAATTAACAACTTAATATTTATAATGGTGCTGGAGGACCCTGAACAACAGAAGAATTTCTTCTTCTGTTAATTTCCCTACTTTCGTAGGGCGGAGCTGGAGGACAAAACCCCTTATAGCAGACACAGAGGAACACAAAGACAGACAAGTATAAGAGGACAAATAAATTAAAGAAAACATTTTGTGAAAATATACAACTAATAATATAGACCCAGTTACACATAGTCTCCTGCTCACAGCGCCAAAAATGTGGCGACACTAGACTGAAATCAGGAATATTGTGCAATTTAAATTTCTGGACCCAAATAAATTGCTCAACAACGCCACCCTGGGAATTTCACCCAGGGTATATTACCTTCTTTTTAAGGCACACAGGTTTGGTCATGCATAGATTGAGACATCTGAGACAGTTTCAAATGTACAAAAAGCTATTTATTAAATTCTTTTAAAATACTCTTTAAAACCAGTTCTTTATAACAAAAAGACTGAGGAAAACAGAAAAAACTACAGTAGCTGAGGTTACCGCGCAGAAAGGATCTGGTGCCGTTTGACCCGCTGTAACGTCGAATTTCCACTGCTGAAGCTGCTGCTACGCTACACAGCAGTCAAAGAGATGAGTCTTTTCCCAATCAGAAAGTGAGAAGGTGTAAGTGGTTGTGGTTCTCACATAAGTGAGAACAATGAATATATTCCCCTCATGTTTGGAGTGAATGTTTTTCTTGTTGGTTTTCCAGGTAAACTCTATGGCCAAGTTAAGACAAAGTTGGATGTGTTTCAGTCCAGTGACTTGTAATAAACATAACTGGTTGATAGAAAATTCCTACCTGTACTCGGGTAAATTCTAGGGTTGGGTTACAACAGCACATGTTAAAAGTGCAATGTATGCCTTTTTAGGTTGACTACTGGATCTGACCATCACAGGTCCTGCAAAATCTACTCTAATGACTTCAAAAGATGGAGCCTCTGTGAACCTGTCTCTGGGCAGTGGAGCAGTAACTTGCTGAGCTGGTTTCACCTTCAGCTTCCTCCTAACATAGCATTGTGATAACACACGCATGATAAGCTGTTTTCGCTTTAAAACCCAGACGTTTTCTGTCAGTTGGACTAAAGTATCACTAACCCCAGAATGCGTCACTCTCTCATAACAAGACATTGCCATTAGCTCTGTAAATCTACAGTATGCCTTGTAGGTAACACCCAAAGGGTGATGTTCCCTGAAACTAGAATCAGAACGTTGCAGCCGGCCTCCAACACAAATGATGTGCTTTCTATCTAAGAAAGGCTTCAAATTTTTTATTTTTGAATCCTTCCTTCTGGCATGCTTCTAATTGACAGATGTCCTGGCTGAAACTTTGCCCCTTGAACTGTTTTAACCCAATACACCTCTGCTGCACTTAGCTCTTCAGATGATAGGTCTCCCTGAATTTTCTGACCTGAGTGTAAATTTCCTACAATTTTTTTTCACCCATGCAGTTATTCTCAGAGCTACTTTTAAACTCCTGTACTTCTCTAGATCTAGCAGTGGTGGTACTGGTTCTGGACCACTGTCTGATACCTAGGCCTGAGTTCTGTGTTCACATTACAGCCCCCAATGTTCTCTTCTTTATATGGTGATATATGTGTGTATGTGTACACATGTATATGTGGCCGGTATGGCCCCGCACTTTGTCTTTGGCACAAGGGGGAGCAAGCAACTCAAAAACCCAGGGAGCAAAATAGTCAAGTTCAAGATGTTTTATTGCAAAGAAAAATCACCTTCAGTGGTGACCCAATAAAACAGTTCTTTTCTTTTTTCAAATAAAGTCCGGAATTCAATAATTGTCTCTTTAAGAGTCACCAGTTGGGGGCCACTTCTGGTAACCTGTGCCGTTCTGGTTGGAGGTGATCCCATGCAGCGACACACAGCTGACTCTGCAATGCTCCAGCACTGCGCCACTCCTCGGCGTGCCACACCACCTTCAGCCCAATCCAGCTAAAGGAAAAAAACTGGACATGCCAGCATCCCCGCACCATGATTTTGTCGGAGGGCATGTTGCCTGCCGGTAATCTCTGGTCGAGACGGAGCACTACTTACAGGCGCGGGCAGAGGTAGCCGTATGGCTACCTTCTGGTACTCCGCACCTGCCTTGTGGGTTCCGTCCACCCCTCGCTCTGTAGCGTGTTTGTTGCTGTAGCTTGCAGTTCGTCGCAGAATTAGTTCACCTCCTCCTTCCATCCCAGCTACTTTTATTTGGCTTCAATCATTCTCTACTGACACCTGTATTGGGGGGCTAATTATTGAGCTCCACCTCCTTAGACAACCACCTTCAGTTCAGTGTGTTTGGATTGTTAAATGGGAAAATAAACAAAAAACAACACAATTTAACATGCAAAGTACAACACAAATAAAATAAAAACAATCATGTTTCCCCTGTGCAACATATATACATATGTATGTACATGTATATGATTATATTTTCTCCACCATACAGCTATATATGCATATGTATATATAAACATATACATACATATATATTATTATTTCTTAGTTTTAGATTATGTCTCCCACATTGGACATGCACCTAAGATGAAAATTTCCAACTTGCAATGTTGCTGGGTAAATACTTGTGTATATATATATATATATATATATATATATATATATATATATATATATATATATACACTGCTCAAAAAAATAAAGGGAACACTTAAACAACACAATATAACTCCAAGTAAATCAAATTTCTGTGAAATCAAACTGTCCACTTAGGAAGCAACACTGATTGACAATCAATTTCACCTGCTGTTGTGCAAATGGAATAGACAACAGGTGGAAATTATTGGCAATTAGCAAGACACACTCAATAAAGGAGTGGTTCTGCAGTTGGGACCACAGACCACTTCTCAGTACCTATGCTGTCTGGCTGATGTTTTGGTCAGTTTTGAATGTTGGTGGTGCTTTCACACTCGTGGTAGCATGAGACGGACTCCACAACCCACACAAGTGGCTCAGGTAGTGCAGCTCATCCAGGATGGCACATCAATGCGAGCTGTGGCAAGAAGGTTTGCTGTGTCTGTCAGCGTAGTGTCCAGAGGCTGGAGGCGCTACCAGGAGACAGGCCAGTACACCAGGAGACGTGGAGGAGGCCGTAGGAGGGCAACAACCCAGCAGCAGGACCGCTACCTCCGCCTTTGTGCAAGAAGGAACAGGAGGAGCACTGCCAGAGCCCTGCAAAATGACCTCCAGCAGGCCACAAATGTGCATGTGTCTGTGTAACCCACATAAAGTGGGTATGCCACTTTAAGAGAAGAGGTTAAGGAAGCTGGGTGGTCTGCCTGGCCAATGAGAAGTTTGGTTTCCAGAGCGTCTGGACCAATCAGGGTGCAGGCTGCCGTTGTGGATCCCGCCCTTCTCCCCCGGGTCTGCAGTACCGTTGGTTTTGCTCTAGAGATCCGACGCGGTGAGACTGCTGAGCGGGGCAGCGCCAGAGTATGTATCCCGACAGTTAAAAGTATTTTTTACGTGCTGTATTAACTGTATTGTGGATAAACTCTTTTGTAAATAGATTTTATGTTGATTGTCCAGCTTTTGTGCTGGAAATTATTTATTAAATGAATACAAACTGAACTTCAGTTTTTTACCGTTAGAGCCGTTAGGAATCGTTGGCTCTTTCTGGCAGTTATTTCAGCTTGTTCTTCGTAGATAAAAGGTCAAATTTAGGCTTTAACATAATTTTATTTTATTAAGTTTATATTATTTAGATCAAATATGCCTTGTTACATCGTTTAGTGCCCCACGCATCCGGATTGAGACCCACTATACGGTTGTCTGAAGTGTGTCGCACTGAGATCGGTGAGCATATTCGGAGCCTTTTATTTGTGTTTTTGTCGTTTGTTACATTGTTGTTAAAAAAATATCCGTTGTTTTAGTAACTAGGTAATGTTTTGTTACTGTGTTGGAAAGAAGGATTAAAGCTAGAACGGCTTGGTAAAGTCCTGTATTTCTGCTGGTCCTGTCTGTTGACAGGTCAGGTTTTTTTTTATACTGGATCATTCCTGAAGTGGATCCCTCCTTTGATATTGATGGCGAGCCTTCCCACCTGGACCTAAAGAGAAAACCAGATTTCGTCTACCCCATTTGGAGTCATGCTGCACCCTGCGGTGTGGTAGGAGAGCAACATACATCTTCACACACGGTTATGTGTGAAACCTACAACTGACATTCTCCATTATTATTGTTTTTTTTATTTATTGATTTTTGGACAATACTGTTTGGATTGTTTTATTTCGGACATTGTGACGCACAGCTGTGGTGGAAATTCTCCTGTGAATGAAGTTGAATCAAACCAAATTGGGATTAATTTGATTAATCTGCTGACTAATACAATTTGGAGTGCAGATTACCAGGGTGCACCCGAATTATTTGAAATTAAGAATTAGCACTTGGCCAAGTATTATTGTTATTTCTTTTTTTTTCATTTTATTGTGTGTAATTTTATTTTCATAATTGTGTGTTTTGTGCAACTGTTAATTGTGTGTTTTCTGTCACTAAAACCAGTTCTTTAAATACACCCAACTGCCCTTGTGTGTCATTTAAACACTCCACTGTGCTCCGATAGCCGAACCTATTGGCCCATTTATCCAAAATATATGTAATACCCTTCTCTACTGTGTTACAGAGGAAGCTATGGCGAGCCAGCCAGGAGCATGAGTGTGTGTGTTTAAGTGTCAGACATCTTACACATATTGTTAGAACGTGCCAAGTACTTCTCCTTAAAAATAAAAAACCAAATATGGATGTGGTACTCCGGGAGTCCATCCAAATTCCCCATTCTGTGGTTGTTAGTGGTTTAACAGGGTCAGAGACAGATGAGGAAGTGTCAACCTTTCTCCAGAAGTATGGTTCCATTAACCGTTACATTTGCTTAGATGATCCTAAGTCAGATTACCATAAAAACATGATCGTTGAGTTTGCACATGAAACTGCCATGCAGACATTGGAACCATTGTTGCCTCTTCAGTTTCCAAGCATGACTCAAGCAGGCATTGTGTATGAGTTAAAGGCTTTAGGAAGTGTCTACAGCATAGATGCCAGAAGCAAAGCTACTAAGATGTACATGGAACAGCTCTCTGAAATTGCCAGGCTGAGTGGAAATTCATTAGGAGAAATGTTGAAAGAAGAACTTAAAAATCTGGTTTCATCTGCAGAATGTGCCTTTTCCCAATCACTTCAGACTGATCCAGAATCCTCAGCTCCGCAGAGTCCGACCCCACAAAAAAATTCAACCATCAAAAGAAATGTCCCATCTTCTGAAACCCCTCAGTCAGTGATGCCTACAGATCCCATGACTTTGACATCAGCAAATGATCCAAGTAAGCCTCTCATCCCTTCCATTTTCAGAAAAAACCTGATTGATCTCAATCCCTCGCAGACTTTCTCTGTCTCATCTGAATCCACTGCTACGCCCCTAATCGATGTCAATCCACCTGCAGTTCAGCGAGTGGTGGTTGAGCATGTGGTGCGCAGTAATGATAACTCACCCCAGTTTGCTTCACCGAGTAGACTCAGAGCTTTTTCAGGCAAGAGTCCACGACCAAGCCATGAAGCAGATTATGATACATGGCGTGCAAGTGTCGAAATTCTTATCAGAGATCCATCTGTGTCAGACTTGCATTGCACACATCGTGTATTGGACAGTCTTCTTCCTCCTGCTTCTGAAATGATCAAACATTTGAGCCCACAGTCTAGTCCCTCAACTTACCTCAAGTTGCTTGACTCCGCCTACGGAACGGTTGAAGACGGTGACGAGCTTTATGCTAGGTTCATTAGCACGTTCCAGAATGATGGAGAATTACCTTCTGTTTTCCTGCAGAGATTGCACACTGCTTTAAGCAAAACAATGAGACGTGGTGGTGTGTCCGCTCCAGAGTTTGACCAACAGCTTTTAAAGCAGTTCTGTAGAGGCTGTTGGGAGAACACTTTAATAGTCGATCTTCAGTTAGAACAAAAGAAAGAAAAACCTCCTACCTTTGCAGAATTGTTGCTCCTTCTTAGGACAGAAGAAGATAAACAGGCTGCAAAAATGACTCGCATGCGACAGCATTTCAGCCATACTAAGTCTGGTGCTTGCAAGCAGCGTGCCATGTCACAAGTGCATCTTGCACATGACACAAATGATTTGATAAATAAGACTGATCTTGAGATGCTCAAGCAACAAATTGCTGACCTCAGCATTCAGGTGAAGAGCATTGTGTCAGGGAGTCAAAAGCCAAAACAACCTAAACAACAAAAAGCAAAGTCTGTTCCTCTAAGTGTCACACATGAAGCCCATGTGGTGAAACCAAAAACAAGCTATCCTTCCACATTTAAAGCAAATGGCAGACCACGTCCCTGGTACTGTTTCCACTGTGGAGAGGATGGTCATGTTGTGTCAGTCTGTGATAAAGCACCAAATCCTTCCCTTGTAGCAGCTAAGAAAAAACAACTGAAAGAAAAGCAGGCTGCTTGGGAAGCCTCTAATGCTTCTCAAAGTGAGACACATTTAAACTAGTGTCTGCTCTCATAGAGGGACATATGGGAGCGAAGTTACAAAACTCCAGTCCCGAAACCATGAAGTCTATTGTCAAGAGTGTTGAGGTAGAAGGATTAAAATTGCCACATGGCCTTGTGGGAACTAAAACCACAGCTCAAGTATACATTGTAGGGAAAGAAACAAACTGTCTTCTGGACACAGGTTCGCAAGTCACAACTGTGCCCCAGTCCTTTTATGAAGAACACCTTTCTGATCTGACCATTCATTCTTTAAATGATTTGCTTGAAGTGGAGAGTGCTAATGGCCAGTTTGTTCCCTATTTAGGATATGTCGAGCTTACCATCACCTTTCCAAAAGAGTTTGTTGGTTCTGATATTGAAATTAACACTTTGGCCTTGGTTATTCCTCACCTCCGCTCTGCAGCCCATGAACAAGTGCTTATAGGCACAAACACACTAGACGTTCTTTATGCTGATTACCGGAAACGTTCATCTTTTCAGCCTTTGATGAATGGATATCAGGCTGTTCTCAAAATACTTGAGATACGACAAAGGGAGCTTAACTACAGCAGTCTTGGTTGTGCAGAACTAACGGGCAAGTTGCCTAGAGTTGTTCCTGCAAGACAGACCACTGTTGTTGAAGCTTCTGTTCATGTTGATCAATTGAACATTCAGAGAGATGTCATTCTTGAGCAACCATCAGCTTCTTCTCTACCGAATGGCTTACTCGTTTCAGCGATTGCAGTAACTCTACCAAGCAAACGCTCATGTCATATTCCTGTCGTACTAAGAAATGACACCAATCATGATATAGTCATTCCTCCCAAAACCATTGTGGCAGATGTTAATGCTATAGTACAGGTGTTACACAAAGAACACACTGTCAATGAACCAGATGGTTCTCAATTTCAAGCAAAGTCTTCCCCAGAACTGAGCTTTGATTTTGGAGATTCACCTTTATCCACTGAATGGAAAAGGCGAATAACAAAAATGTTAAACACCATGCCAAACGTTTTCTCTCAGAATGACCTAGATTTTGGCCATACTGATAAGGTGAAACACAGAACCAAGCTCAGCGATGAGACGCCTTTTAAGCAAAGAGCACGTCCGATACACCCCAACGATGTGGATGCTGTGAGACAACATCTACAGGAACTCCTTGAATCTGGAGTCATACGGGAATCTGAATCCCCATTTGCTTCCCCAATCGTTGTGGTTCGCAAAAAGAATGGTTCTGTTCGTCTGTGTGTGGATTACAGAAAGCTGAATATGCAGACCATTAAAGACGCCTACGCTCTTCCAAAACTGGAAGATGCTTTCACTGCACTTGCTGGTTCTAAGTGGTTCTCCGTTTTAGACCTCAAGTCAGGCTACTATCAGGTCGAAATGGAAGAAGCAGACAAGCATAAGACTGCATTTGTGTGTCCAGTTGGATTCTGGGAATTTAACAGGATGCCCCAAGGAATAACAAATGCGCCTTCAACTTTCCAAAGACTGATGGAAAAGTGTGTTGGTGATATGAACCTAAAAGAAGTTTTAGTGTTCATTGACGACCTGATTATTTTCTCATCGTCCCTGGAAGAACATGAACAGCGCTTGCAGCGTGTTCTTGGACGATTGATGACATATGGTTTGAAACTGGCACCAGAGAAGTGCAAATTCTTTCAAACATCAGTGAAATACCTTGGTCACATTGTTTCTGAGAGAGGAGTTGAAACTGATCCTGAAAAAGTTGCGGCCTTAAATACCTGGCCAATCCCCGCAAATCTTAAAGAACTTCAATCCTTTTAAGGATTTGCTGGATACTACCGACGGTTCATTCAAGGGTACTCTACTATTGTAAAACCACTTAATGAACTAACGTCTGGTTATCCACCACTCAGAAAGCTGAACAAGAAGCAGAAGATAAATCCAAGTCCAGAGTATCGCAACCCAAAGGAATCCTTTGGTGAGCGGTGGACATCCCAATGTCAGAAAGCCTTTGATGACATAATAGGAAAGCTAACATCAGCTCCAGTCTTAGGATTTGCAGACCCCCAACTTCCGTATGTCCTACATACAGATGCCAGCACTGTTGGCCTTGGGGCTGCATTATATCAGGTTCAAGATGGTCAATCTCGAGTCATAGCTTTTGCGAGTCGAGGACTTTCAAAGAGCGAGAGGAAGTACCCGGCTCATAAGCTTGAATTTTTGGCCCTTAAATGGGCAGTCACAGAAAAATTCTCTGATTACCTATATGGTACAGACTTCACAGTAGTGACTGACAGCAACCCACTGACATATATTTTAACATCCGCAAAGCTTGATGCGACAGGGTACAGGTGGTTGTCCAGTCTTTCTACTTACTCATTCAATCTTCAGTACAGAGCCGGAAAGCAAAATCTAGATGCTGACGCACTCTCTCGCCGACCTCACGATCCACCAAAGGATGATTATGCATCCAAGAAGGAGAGTGAGAGAATCCGGCAGTTCACACTGTACCATCTGAGCAATCCTGACAATCCAGAAACTGTTCCCAAGGAAGTGATAAAGGCAATTTGTGAACGTCATATGGTTACTTCATCTGTAGCTGGTGTTCAAGCCACCGCTCCTGGGTTGACATTAGTTGAATCCCTCACTCACCAGTCCACAGCCATTCCCGACTGCTTCCAGCAGGAACAAGTGGATGGGTCCCCTCTGGTCCATTCATTTTCAGAAGAAGAGTTGAGGCAAAAACAAACATTAGATCCTGCTATCAATGCAGTCATTGTACTCTTGGAGACTGGTGAAACTCCATGTCCCAGCCTTAGGTTGGAACTCCCAGAACTACCTTTGTTACTCAGAGAGTTGTCGCGGTTAGAGATCCAGAATGGAATTCTCTATCGTAAGCGAAAAGACGGTCCAAATGTCTCATATCAGCTTGTGCTTCCTGAGGCGCTAAGAGCTACAGCACTTAGGAGTCTTCATCATGATATGGGCCACCTTGGAGTCGAACGAACAGTAGATTTGGCAAGAACCAGATTTTACTGGCCGAAAATGTACATGACCATAGATAAAATGGTTAAAGCCTGTGAGAGATGTGTTCGTCGAAAAACACATCCAGAAAAAGCTGCTCCACTTATGAACATTAAAACCTACCGACCTCTCGAACTGGTGTGCATTGATTTTTTATCAATAGAGCCAGATCGCTCAAACACTAAAGACATTCTAGTAATTACTGATCATTTTACAAAATATGCAGTGGCTATACCAACTCCAAACCAGCGAGCACAGACCATAGCAAAGTGCCTCTGGGAAAACTTCATTGTTCATTATGGTTTTCCTGAAAAGCTCCTTAGTGATCAGGGATTTCGAATCAAAAACCATAAAAGAACTCTGTGAACTCATTGGCATGAGGAAAGTGCGCACAACCCCTTACCATCCTAGGGGAAATCCGGTTGAAAGATTCAACCGCACTCTTCTTCAAATGCTCGGAACACTTGATAAGTCAGATAAACTCCGCTGGAAAGACTTTGTCAAACCTCTGGTACATGCTTATAATTGTACAAAGAGTGATGTGACTGGATTCTCCCCGTATGAATTAATGTTCGGGAGACAGCCCAGATTACCCATTGATTTGATTTTCAGATTGCCCACCAATGCTGCTAAGCAGACTCATTCTCAGTATGTTGGCAATTTAAAATCTCGGTTGGAAGAAAGTTACCGTATTGCTACTAGCAAGGCAGGAAAGAACGCAAGTCGCAATAAAGCCAGATTTGACCGGCGAGTGATTGAATCAACCTTGCAGACAGGAGACCGAGTTCTCATACGAAATGTGAAGCTGCGTGGAAAACATAAATTGGCAGACAAGTGGGAGGAGGATGTTTATATTGTCCTCAAGCGAGCTGGAGAAATGCCAGTTTACACAGTTAAACCAGAAAGTAAAGATGGACCAGTGCAAACTCTGCACAGAGACTTGCTTCTGCCATGTGGATTCCTGTCAGTAGCTGCAGAAACTGAAACAGTCAAGCCTTGTCGAAACAGGAGGCCCAGAACAAGACAACGTCCAGTCGTCGAGAGTGAAGAGGAGATCATCTCAGATTTGGATGATGTACCTGATTGGACATTCTTCCCTCATGTTATGTCAAAACCTGATGCACATGTCGTGGTGCCTGAAACTCACAAGTTGAGTGAGCCTCCTTGTGCAGTCCGACACTCAGCAGAAACAGAGGAGTCTGAAAATTCCCTCTCACCTGATGCTCCAACAACTCAATCCCTTGTAAGAGATGGAAGTACTGGAGATATTCAGGGTGCATCAAGTGTCAACTCACCTGAAAATGTCAACTCACCTGAAAGTGTCAACTCACCTGAACAAGACAGATTATCCGAAGCAAACGTTTCACCTGAACTGAACTCAGTAAACAGATCCCCTCAGTGTTTCGATTTGCAGCAATCTGAAGAAACTCCTCCAGATAATGAGATGAGCTCAGATGCAGCATGCAATGATGGGTTTTGTGAAGTAAATGAACCTGTCACTGCCCAGCCTGAACCTTTAAAGTTTCAGACTGATGGACTTCAAGATACTGAAACATCTCTCCGTCGATCTCAAAGAGTGCACACAAAGCCTAACAGATTAGATTATGTAACACTAGGAAATCCTCTGATGATGGTGGTGAATTCTCTGTTCCAGGGTCTAAGTGATGCATTGACTAGCTCCTTGAATGGTTTTGAGAATGTATCCCATAATTCCGTCAGGCATCCTTAAGCTGTGTGACTCCATGTCACATTGCAGATGCCCAGGGACGGGCATACCCTTCAGAGGGGAGGGTGTAACCCACATAAAGTGGGTATGCCACTTTAAGAGAAGAGGTTAAGGAAGCTGGGTGGTCTGCCTGGCCAATGAGAAGTTTGGTTTCCAGAGCGTCTGGACCAATCAGGGTGCAGGCTGCCGTTGTGGATCCCGCCCTTCTCCCCCGGGTCTGCAGTACCGTTGGTTTTGCTCTAGAGATCCGACGCGGTGAGACTGCTGAGCGGGGCAGCGCCAGAGTATGTATCCCGACAGTTAAAAGTATTTTTTACGTGCTGTATTAACTGTATTGTGGATAAACTCTTTTGTAAATAGATTTTATGTTGATTGTCCAGCTTTTGTGCTGGAAATTATTTATTAAATGAATACAAACTGAACTTCAGTTTTTTACCGTTAGAGCCGTTAGGAATCGTTGGCTCTTTCTGGCAGTTATTTCAGCTTGTTCTTCGTAGATAAAAGGTCAAATTTAGGCTTTAACATAATTTTATTTTATTAAGTTTATATTATTTAGATCAAATATGCCTTGTTACATCGTTTAGTGCCCCACGCATCCGGATTGAGACCCACTATACGGTTGTCTGAAGTGTGTCGCACTGAGATCGGTGAGCATATTCGGAGCCTTTTATTTGTGTTTTTGTCGTTTGTTACATTGTTGTTAAAAAAATATCCGTTGTTTTAGTAACTAGGTAATGTTTTGTTACTGTGTTGGAAAGAAGGATTAAAGCTAGAACGGCTTGGTAAAGTCCTGTATTTCTGCTGGTCCTGTCTGTTGACAGGTCAGGTTTTTTTTTATACTGGATCATTCCTGAAGTGGATCCCTCCTTTGATATTGATGGCGAGCCTTCCCACCTGGACCTAAAGAGAGAACCAGATTTCGTCTACCCCATTTGGAGTCATGCTGCACCCTGCAGTGTGGTAGGAGAGCAACATACATCTTCACACACGGTTATGTGTGAAACCTACAACTGACATTCTCCATTATTATTGTTTTTTTTATTTATTGATTTTTGGACAATACTGTTTGGATTGTTTTATTTCGGACATTGTGACGCACAGCTGTGGTGGAAATTCTCCTGTGAATGAAGTTGAATCAAACCAAATTGGGATTAATTTGATTAATCTGCTGACTAATACAATTTGGAGTGCAGATTACCAGGGTGCACCCGAATTATTTGAAATTAAGAATTAGCACTTGGCCAAGTATTATTGTTATTTCTTTTTTTTTCATTTTATTGTGTGTAATTTTATTTTCATAATTGTGTGTTTTGTGCAACTGTTAATTGTGTGTTTTCTGTCACTAAAACCAGTTCTTTAAATACACCCAACTGCCCTTGTGTGTCATTTAAACACTCCACTGTGCTCCGATAGCCGAACCTATTGGCCCATTTATCCAAAATATATGTAATACCCTTCTCTACTGTGTTACATCTGCACAAACGGTTAGAAACCGACTCCATGAGGATGGTATGAGGGCCCGACGTCCACAGATGGGGGTTGTGCTCACAGCCCAACACCGTGCAGGACGCTTGGCATTTGCCAGAGAACACCAGGATTGGCAAATTCGCCACTGGCGCCTTGTGCTCTTCACAGATGAAAGCAGGTTCACACTGAGCACATGTGACAGACGTGACAGAGTCTGGAGACGCCGTGGAGAGCGGTCTGCTGCCTGCAACATCCTTCAGCATGACCGGTTTGGCAGTGGGTCAGTAATGGTGTGGGGTGGCATTTCTTTGGAGGGCCGCACAGCCCTCCATGTGCTCACCAGAGGTAGCCTGACTGCCATTAGGTACCGAGATGAGATCCTCAGACCCCTTGTGAGACCATATGCTGGTGCGGTTGGTCCTGGGTTCCTCCTAATGCAGGACAATGCTAGACCTCATGTGGCTGGAGTGTGTCAGCAGTTCCTGCAAGATGAAGGCATTGAAGCTATGGACTGGCCAGCCCGTTCCCCAGACCTGAATCCGATTGAGCACATCTGGGACATCATGTCTCGCTCCATCCACCAACGTCACGTTGCACCACAGACTGTCCAGGAGTTGGCAGATGCTTTAGTCCAGGTCTGGGAGGAGATGCCTCAGGAGACCATCCGCCACCTCATCAGGAGCATGCCCAGGCGTTGTAGGGAGGTCATACAGGCACGTGGAGGCCACACACAATACTGAGCCTCATTTTGACTTGTTTTAAGGACATTACATTAAAGTTGGATCAGCGTGTAGTGTTATTTCACTTTAATTTTGTGTGTGGCTCCAAATCCAGGCCTCCATTGGTTAATAAATTTGATTTCCATTGATGATTTTTGTGTGATTTTGTTGTCAGCACATTCAACTTTGTACAGAACAAAGTATTCAATGAGAATATTTCTTTCATTCAGATCTAGGATGTGTTATTTGAGTGTTCCCTTTATTTTTTTGAGCAGTGTATATATATATATAGTATATACACCAACATCCTTCACACACACACGTGCACGCCCACATGTATACATTGACAAATGCTATCAACAGTTAATAATAGTCAAATTCTGACTTTGTCAATAAAGTCAATGTTATTGACTTTGACCCAATAACACTGACTTTGTTACTGACCCAGTTCCACCAGTTATGTCAGGAGGAGTGGATCAAACTATTGGGACTATCAAACTAAAGCTTTGAGGGAGGAAACACAAAATATTTGACCAAGGCAGTTCAAAGGGAGTGCTAGCGAATACTGAGGAAAATAAGGTAAACTTCTGATTTGAATACATTATGAAATTAATCTCTGACATATTCTGTCGTTATTGTGGCTTCAGGCAAATAATTTTGGTAATTCTAACAAACAAAACATCTTTGGTTCTCTCTCTTCAGAGAGAGAGGAAAATAAGTATTTTTATTCAGTGTGCCTAAACTGAATTCACTTTCTGAAATGAGTTACAAAATACAGTATTAAACATTTTTCACCATATTCTAATATTTTTAGATGCACCCTTGACCTCAAGCTTTTAGCACTTTTAGTATTTGACTAAACCACCTGGCTGGAAAACCCAATTTGACACAGGTTTGGAATGAACAAAACTAAGTATGAAATAAAATGGTGCGCTCATCTTTTTAAAAAATAATTTATCCTTAAGCAGTATCTGTCAACCATAATATGAAACAAATCAGACAGCTTAAAGGCAGAAACAGTGACATAATAGAATTACTGCAAAAAAGAAAGAATACTTATCCATATGAGCCTAATGCTGTGGCACAAAAATCAAATTTGGCAAGCTGAGAACAAGCTCCTGCATGAAAGCATCTGGTATGCTAATAATAAGGCTAATAATTTGTACTTCCAACATTCTCAAACGAATCACTCGGAGGAAGGACAGATAGGATTTATGATAACATTAATGAATTCATACTCGACACATCAGTGATTCAGAGCTGAGGAGCCAGAGATTGGTGGTATCGGCTGGTGACATTACAAAAAATCTTTGTCTGGTGGGAAGTAGAGTCTGACCATTTAACTACAGCTGCTTTCATTCAGGATCAGAAGGAACTGGGTTAGAAAAGCTGCTGCGGTGGATCCGGGTCCAAACAGTCATACCATGGTGTTGCCCTCAGTCACCTTGTCCATGTACTGAAAGGAAGGAGAGAAAAGTCAGTGTCATTAATGTATAAAAGACTACATAAATAAATAATGCATGTCCGTAACCTTGATGGTAGTGACAGGCCCTATCACCACCATCAAGGCACACAGACATTTAACAAATTTATGCTCTCATTATTTCTAGGTTATTTTCATAGTTGCACCATTCCAGAAGCCCTTCTATTCAGATGTCAGAGCTGATGCCTGACTGGAGTTTTCTCCAGCTGTATGGTGGAGAAAACTCCACCATACAGCTGAGCACTGTGCAGCTGAGTAGCATCTACTTGATGCTATGCACTGCTACTCAGCTGCCTGAAGTAAAGCTCCTGAATTTTCCTTTTCCTTAATAGAAGTTTGGCAGGAAATTTTAAAGGATCACAACCCATTTTATTAAGGAAGCATCAGGAAGGAAGCTGTAATACCTAGAGTCGGGGACTAGCAGCAGTTGAAAGCCTGACTAACTGACCACCACCTGACTAAATAGCAGTTTATTTCTTCTTGTGTTACTCTAAAAACCAGCAAAATGGTGAAAAGAAGGAACTTTGCAGTCCTTTGCAGTATGGGTTGTTGTACTTGATTTATCTGAAAACAACCACAGCATTAAGCAGGTGTTCATACCCTATTTTCACTAAAGCATGTGACACAATCAAAATAAAGACATGTGACGACCTCATTTTCAAAGTAATAACGTGTTACATTATTTTATCAGGAGTATGAATAATTGCTGCTTTTCTTTCCTTTTAAAAAAAAAGCAATTGTGTTTTTGCATTATCAGTCACTAATGTCAGTAAGCAGAAGGGAACTGAAGGCTGACAATCACTGCTCTATCAGATGAACACGAGCAGAATGTCTCTAGTCATTCTCAACAATTTATTAACGCTAATGTGTTTGTGTGTGCATTCAATAATGTCGCTACACAAAATAGACCTATGTCCCTACATCCCATTTAATCAGAATTGTGGATCTCTGCAGGTCAGCTTTTATTGTATTTCAGTATCTACCCTAACCCCTAACTATTTCATTAAAAGCCACTGATACCTTCTGCAACCTTGCAATCTGCAATTATTTGTCTTTCAATTGTCAGATTGGGACCAACAGATCATGTGGTACATTTGTATTTTATTTTTGTGTAAAGGTTGTGATAAGGCTAATAATAGAATTTTTATTCATGAATTTTTATTCATGACCATGAGTGTCATACCAGCCCATGCTTACTTATGGAATTAAACTGCCAGTGTGGTGTAAGGTGTGGAAATGGTTACTGAATTTGTAATCTATGTAATGTGTGAAACATGATTTGTAAACCGTTAAAAACATTTTGTGCGTAATTCCGGGTACTTGTAAATAAGTGGTCAAATGCACTTGTAAATATGTGGTCAAATGCACACATAAATGTTAAAAATTATGAACACACACAATTACAATTTCCACAAACATTAAATTTCAACACAGGTTTTTTAACTTCAACATCACAAATTTGATCATTTCAAATTCATACCTTCTTCTATGCCTACAAATCATTAAATAAGTGTGAACAAGCTCCCTGATGCTTACAGGTGGCTGATCTGCATTCACGCACAGATCAGATTACAAGTGCACAAGGGTTTTGATACTCATTTCATTCTTCAGGGAGTCTCAGATTCGTGCATAAGTGATGTGTTAAAATGTTTAAACAGCGACATATTAGAAGTGTTTAGTTCTGTCAGTTTTGATGATTATGAAAACTCAACAGTTTTTTCTCAGATTGAAGAAATGAGTTCATAAAAATACATAAAACACTACATATGCACAACACATTTTTCTGATTATTTACAAAAAACAAAACATGTATTGGTTTTCCACTTCACAGTTATGTGATATTTTGTGTAAGCTCTTAATAAAATACATCCAACATGTTATGTGAACATGTTCACAGGCTGTGAATACTTTTGCAAAGCACTTTACCAAAGGATTTTCAGAGAAATATTTTCTTTGGTAATCCACCAACCTTTTCCAAGTTTCACACTGTTCCCAGCATGTTGAACCAACTACACCTTTAGTACTACTTTATTCAGTTGCTGTTAGTAACTGAAGAAAGTTATTTTAGTAACTAAAACAGCATTGTTATGCCAACTACGAGAAGCAAATGGAGAGATCAAGTGAAGATCAAGATGATGCCTAAAGATACAGGCTGTAGATCAGAAAAAAGTGTGGAAGAGGAAATCACCAGCTGACATAAGATTGAGGCTGCACAGCTTAAATTTACCCGCAATTCAACTAAACAGTCTTAAAAATGTTCATCTGTTGGAAAAGAAAAATAATTTTTCTTTTAAACATGGCAAAACTTCCAGGTTTTGTGTTGTAAACACGGAATCATTAATGTCCTTGATGAGCTGAAAATCTCAGAAGAACCACAGCAGCATGATGGAAGTAGTAAAGAAATGTAAGTAAGTGTTTTTATTCTCTCTTCTGCTGCCCAGAGGCCACTGCAGAGGTAGGACACCATGCAGATGAATAGTACCAGCAGATGGAGAGATGTTATTGAACGAGGAATCCCACTAAACTGCTGACAACAGCAAGTCTATGCGCTGCTTCAGCATTACCACTGCTTCCCTTGAATTGTTTCATTTGCTGACATCTGGTCTGGGGACCACAGTTCAAGAAAGACTGGTGTATTTTCATGTCTTTGTACAGTTGTGCATTTTTTGTTTTGTTTTCAGATGATGAACTAATTAGAGTTCTGTGAAATGGTAAAAGTATGGGATATTGTTCAAGTATCTAACCCCGATTTAAACTTCTCCACAACGTCACCCTGACCTGCCTGCTGGGTTCCTGGGTTTTCATGATCCTGAATGTTCTGTAATGCTTTCTAAACAAACCTCTGAAGTCGGAAACAGATAAATAATCGACACCTTGTTTGATCTATTTGAAAAACTATGGAAAGAACTGAAGATCAATATGCAGAGAGAATATCAGGCAGATACATTGAGATACATTGCTCAATGAGCAATGTATCTGACTAGTTTTCCCATTAAAGACACACCTTGAAGTTCACTTTAACAAAACACAAGTCTTGTTCACAAAGTATTAACAAAATTTCTGAAAGCGTGTTCAATACTTCTTTCATATATTGTTTAAATTTTTTTACACATAACTGCATTCCTGTTTTCTTTTGTATGTGTGGATTATTTCTGTTCTTGTTAACATCTAATGTAAATTAGGAAGCAGCTAAAGAAAGTTTGGCTTCTTGGCAGGAAATGATAAATAATTGAGAAATGGTTTACAGACATTGCAAGTAAAAAAACAAAAGTACATGGAAAATACTGACAGTGATAATACTTCTAATGATGCTCTTTTCTTATCCAAGATAAAAGACTGTAAGGTTTCCCAATGTACGAGAGGAGGTAACCATTGTTTGGGTGGGATTTAGCATGCAGTGTAAAATTGCAGTGACTGACCACAGCTGCTGGGTATCCTCAGAACCAGCTTAGGAAGGCTTTAAAACAAACAGTTAAAAGAGACACAGATATTAACCTTAATTGTTGAATTCTCACACAACAACATAAAAACAGCATATTTATATTTAAAGAATGAGGATATGTAAGATGCCTTATTGATGCTGACTAGACATGGGCTGGTGTGAGATTCTTATAATAACTTGAGCTTGAAAAAAAAACCTGATCAAGTTTATTTTAAATAAAATAAAATACTTATATTGCTGCATAAATAATACAGAATCTTGATTGGTAATGCAAAAATGTAACATTTAACATTTGTTTAAGCTTATTTAGATTTTTAGACATCAATTTGAACAAAAATATAGAACAAACATTGTTAAATTTAATAGTAGTTTACAAGTGCTCATTATACAGAATTTTAGAATACCAGGCTGATATTAGCTTCTTAGTAAGTGGAACTATCTGCTAATGTTGCTAGGCAGTAGCCAGTAACTTAGCAGGCCTGCTGCTTTTAGATTTTAACTACCATTTTAAAACAGTCTCACAGAAAATCTGTGGGATGTAACTTTTGTAAAAAATTGTTTACATATTTGTTGAAACTGTGATTATGTTTCACAACAAATTGTGTTCTAAAACAATCTGTGAAAAAAAAAAAATCAAGCTCCTGTGCCTTCTCCCAATGCACCGAGTCCACAACCAGTCCGAGCTGAATCTATCCGACAATGGCACGCACCAATCATGGCTGGGTGCATGCCACTCTACCTCCTCTTCCCCTTGCTCTCTGCTACCATACAGCTTCTAGCAGTCGCGAATACTAAGGCTAGTTAGCATGGCTAACAATGAGAGCAGATAAACGTTTTTTCTGTAATGGTAAGTTGTTTCTTTGGCATTGAACAGCAAGTTCACAAGGTTGACTGACATCGCTAAAGGTCCTTCCAACCAATCACAGTCTCGTGGCTGTGATTGGTTGTTTGTGGTCGGAAGCCTAACCGTAGCATTATGGTTATGGTTAGGCCTGTAAGTTAACCAGCCTGTAAGTTAACCAGCATATTTGCAAAACAGGGCAAATGGAATATTGATGCACTGCTAAACTGACTTTATTAAGTTGCAATAAATTGTATCTTGCTCAAGCAGCAAAAAAATCAATTCCTTTATGTTTTTATATTGTGTGATTATTGTTGTGACTGTGTCATTGTACATAAACTTACTGGTCACTTAAAGTGTTATTAACCCCCTTCTGAAAGCATAACCCCATAACTGGCAAATTCTGAAAAATTCCAATGAAATTGGCAGAGCCAAGACACGACTGAGTGTAAGAGGATGGAGGAGGAGAGGAGTGAATTGATGAAAGAGACACTGTTGTCAACCTACCCACTTTGTCACTATATTTATCAATTTTTCAGACTCCTCCTTTGTCAAAACTACTTGTTTTTTCAGAAACAACTAGTTTTTGAAACTCCAGTGACTCCTTTTCTGTGTTGTTGGAGACTACTATGGCAACAACGTTCTGCAGCTCAACTGCAGGCAGCCTGTCTGTCCTGAGCAAGCAGTGAGAGAAGCTAATGCCGACTGCCATTAGCTTCTCCCGCTTCCTCAGCACTGCAGCCAGACTTACACAGTCATCCATTCAACACCAAACCTTCACCAATAGTCAGAGCAGAGGAGACCCATTCCATTTAGTGTCCAAATTGCAAATAAATCACACATTTGTAAAGCTGAGTAATGCTACTACCAGCTGCCACGGAAACACTCCAACTCCTGACTCGCCACCGGGTGGGCAAGACAGAGAAAACATCTTACCGGAACACTGCACATATGGAGAACTGAGTTATTTTCTCTCTGTACCATTAAACTATGTGTTTACAGAACAAGGATTAATGCAGTTTCATAAACTTGCAGAAGATTTTGGATGTTGAGATTTAACGGCTACTTTGTGATGACAGTTACTATTTTGTGGCAATCGGCTGCTGTTGAGAGACTTGAGCAATGATCAATGAGCAATAAAATGATTCATGCATGTGAACACAGCACAGCTGCTAAGACTGCTGCAGTAGTGGTCAATACTCACAGCACTGATGAAGGGCAGGTTCAGGATAGAACCAAGAATTGGTATTCTTCTGATGAAGCCAACAACAACTGGGAAGAAGCCCCTGCACACAAACCCAGAAGCAGAGAGGGAATCAGGAGAGATAAAGCAAATTCAGAGGAGAGATCTGGGTTCTGAAAAAGAGATTGTGAGTACATGATGCAGTTGTAGTTATCTTTACTTCCTCTTACCTAAAAAGGAGGAAAAATCCATAGATTTCCAGCACAACTCCAATGATAGGCCAGCCAATAAGGACTACAAACACTCCTCCCAGGAAGAAACTAGTGGCCTTTAATTTGTGCTTCTGAAAGAAGAAGCGGAACGTTCGCTCCAAGCCGATGACGAAAGCCAGGCCACCGACAAACAAGATCTATGGAGAAGAAAATGGTCAGTGTATGGTATACAGAAAACTGCGACTAAAGGACAAAACACCTGATCCACATGATAGATAACAGACCTCCACCTTGAACGGATTTGTTCCAGGGTCTAAATTTTTACACCTTTCCAGACTCAGATTTCTTGAGTTGTCATTTTTAAAATAAGAAATACTGCAATTCAGTGGACAGATGGATGTTTTAGTTAAATTGACAGAGACTAAAGAGGGAAAACAAAAATATTTTTAAGAACTCTTTTTTTCTTTTTCCTTTTTTACTTGGACCATGAAAATACTTGTCAGACTGCAAAGAAACACCTGCTGTTCAATCAGAACATCTCCAAAGAACTCAAACTGTAAATCAATACCATCTAGCCAATTTTTCCTTCCTTCTTCCCCCAAAAAACAACCAGAAGTACAAGAATTATGCATCAAGCAATTGTTACTAATCTTTAGATTTTAACTGGAACCAAAAAGTACATTAAAGTGCATGTATGACTGGTCAGCATGGATGACTGATCTGTTTATCAGAATTAAAGTGGAAGGGGGTTCTTAGTTTTGAAGGATTGGATGAACTACAAAAATATCTGGTGAATTGGTTGAGTGGTTGGTGCATCTCTTATAACCAAGTCATTCTGCATTATACTAGAATGAACATACATTGCATTGCATTGTCGGCATGGATGACACTACACATGTAGATCTTGCAGCATGATATACATGTGTATCACAGAAAGCAATACTCACATTTCCAATGGCCAAAAGCGCCTTGTCAAAAAACAGGATCATCCCAAAGAAGAGGAAAAATACGCCAAAACCTGTTAATCCCATTCCAATTTCTGACAAACACGCATGCACGCACGCACACACAAACATGCAGAGACACACACAGACACATATTCAAATCGCTATAACAACCTGATGTTCATTCAGCAATATATTTTTTTTTACTTTTTTGCTGTTACAATCCAAAAAATATGTTTGCTTGAAGGTACTTAGAGGATAAACTGGCACTGATTAGGTGTTCTCTTCTATAATATGGACATCTTTAGTCTGGTATAAACCAGCCCCTTGTCTTACGCTATTTGCTTTGTACAGAGGGTCTGCGCTCTCAGTTGTTGAGAAATGATCGCTTCTTAGAGGCATGGACTGTGTTGAGGTTTTAAATTTTACCCAATTACTAAAGTTTGCCCGTGACATATGTAATAGTTCAACCCTATGAAGCTAACCGGAAATTCCATGAACATCATTGTTCACCACTTCTCCTGTTTGTTGACTGATGTGGTAGAAAATCTACCAAAGACAATTCAAGTCAAGGGGAGAGAGCCCAGACTGTGCTGTAAGCAAATTTTTTTGTCGAGTGGAATTGTACAGGAAGGCAATGGCCAGGCTAGTACAAGTGTTTATATTTATTTGTAAGGTCGTTATTGTAGATAAGAACTTGTTCTTACTAGATTGTCAGGTTACATAAAGGTTGAAAAATATGACGGAAAAGGTCGTCATTTCTTCCAAAAATTCAATTTAAAAACTGAACTGATTCATTCCAGTTCAGTTCTTGAACAGAAATAACAGTGTTTATTTCTGTTAATTTAGAAACAGAATATTCATATATTCTGTATGTATTGTATCATGTATTCTCACTCATGTAAGTTTACAGCTGTCCTATGCAAACTTTCTACCACCTCTTTCTACCACACTTTTCCCCTCCACTTAACGTTCCATTAATGTGTCTGAATAGTACTGACACTGAGCTGACAGCTTCTTAAAATAACCTAGTGTGGCTTATCTCCCTTTTGGAGGACATCAGTGATATCACTCTTCTCGTAACTGTGTAGGCAACAACATTTCCATATCAAATATAGTTTTTATAAGTGTAAATAATGGTAAGTTATTGGTTTATAATGCCTATTTCTAAACCTTTCTATACCTGATCATTTACATTTAATATTATTAGTATTTCTTAAATTATGATTAACAATAATATAGGAATTTTATTCATTTATTTTTATTTAGTCGTTTCTTTATACTTTATATTTTAGCATGTTCAAAATGAAGCGAGCCATATCATCAGTACCACCATTGCTAATATTTCATTACAAAGCAATAAAATAATAAGACTGCTTGAAAACTTCCTCGTTTACCTTGATTTTTACTTATAACTTAAGTATCTTACAATTCACTAAACACCAAGATCATGGTGAAAGTAAGAGGGTTGCAAAACTGTTTAGCAATACGAAAATTTATTTACATTGAGCCCATAAGTGAGACTGTTCATGACATGAAAAGTGTATATTGAAAGCTTCTGCAGCTCAGATGGTGCCAGTTTGACATGGCCATTAGCTACAATTTCTGTTCAACAACTAAGGTCTTACTTTGAGAGTCCGTTAGCGAAATCATCCTGATGCTGAATCAGTAAGTAAGGTATAAAAACAATACAGACAAAAATAATAATAAAAATATATTTTAAATTCTTCTAATGGCTTGGATGACAGACAGCTGCCACAGAATCGGCAGCCACGTCTTCCGGAAACACTTGTTATAGGGTGGTAATCTTCCGGGACACCTTAGCGAGCTACATTACACACACCAAACTTTATTAACGTCACTTTACATGCATACTTTTGTCATGCCAAAGTATGCATTCGGACTTTAACCACGTAAACGTATGCATTTGGCATAGTTGCATAGGTCTTAAAGCAAAAAAAGGGGGCAGAACAGGAGCAAAAAGGCTACATTCGAACGCGCTATAAAATTAAGCTTCTTGAATGCGGCACAGGAAGGTTTCTTGATATCTATGCCCTGCGAATTGTGTGACAGGCAGTACTAATGTACCCTGAACAATTTAAAGTGTTTGTTTCAGACCAGACTTTATTTTTCATATGTTAAATGTAAACTATAATATATTACTTTGAAAAATACACGTCGTAGCGCTCAAGTTGAAGAATCTGTGACATTTTTGGAAGGGATTATCTTACCTTTCTAAGGTCCAGTTCAACCAATTCATCTAATGACTAACCTAGCGGACTAAATTCAGGGAATATTTTGTCCTTTTTGTCCCTTTGCTTTTCCTGTGTGTTCACTTGGACCAAGGTGTTTGACTGGTCATTTCGCTGTCGGAATCAAGTAAGCAAAGCCTACTAAGCCCACCTTTAGCACATAGTTTCGACTAGGAGAAAAGCTACCTTTTGGCCTGTTTGGCTTAGTATCTTGATTTTCTGAAGAAATCAGTCACCATCACCTCATAATTAAACTCTTGTAATTTTTTTTCTAGTTGAGCCTTTCTTGACCGCCCTCTGTTACATGTGCAGTCTGTGAAACTGGAACAGACTTCACATGTTCTACGTTATTGAACGTTCATGGAATCTAAGGTCTTCCACTCTTCGCGAGCTAAAGTGAACAAAAATAAGGTTGAGAAAGCTTAAAACCTGTAAGTATGTTTTTCTTGACAATTTTTTGTATAATGGTATTGGTAGTAAAAAAAAATTAAATGTATCTGCCTAAAGTACAGAATCACTTTTCCATATTTTGTGACGTCACGGTGACTGTATTTTATTGGAATTTACTGTGATAGACCAACAAACCTCATAATGTATCATGTGAAGGGAAAGCACTTAACATGATACAAATAATGTATTATGTATGATACAAATAACACACTGTTCAAAATCCGAAAAGTGTAGCATCTCAGCTTCTGTAGACATAAAATCCAGTTCAACCAATTCACCTAATGTCTAAATTGAGTCCATCTGTGTGTGATTTAAAGAACATTAATGATCAAACAGTACTGTCTACCCAAGGAACAGGGTAGACTGGTTCAGAGATAAAATTTAAGGTATAGACAGACATAGTATTTCATAGTAGATCATTCATGAAAACAGACACAAGGCATCAAACAAACTCAACAGATTTAGTTTGTATGAAGGAAGGACAAGAACATCTGTAGCTTCTCTCAAGCTATAAAGGAGACACAGCACCCTGAACACATTCAGCAAAGACAGACTTGGTCATACATCCAAAGCTACAGCATGTACACATTCATTAATTGTAGTTAAATAGTAGTTTGCAAAAGTTATCGTCTCTAAATGTGTAAAGTTGTTGGGAGTCATTTCCCCAAAAGACTTAATAGCTGTATTTGCGGTGAAAGATAGGTGCACAAACAATTGACTCACATGGGGCTTGAAACAAATTCTCAAATTCTCACACACATGGACCTATATGGTCACCAATACTACTAGTCTTGGTTGCTGTGGTGCTGAGTTTCACCTTTAGGTTAGGTTATCAATTGACGTTAAGACAATTGAGTTTCATAGTTTGTCAATTGATTCTAAATCATTAGTTTCTGAATCTCGATGCATCAAGGTTTTGTCCCTGCCAGGCAAATCATCACTCCTTCACCCCACCATGCTTGAAAGCTGGTTTTAGTGTTTGAAGTGATTGACATCTTGTTCCACAGGTTTATGGTTCATTGAGATGCAACTTCTCAAAATTAAGTTGTGCCTTCTGGCAACAAATTAACTTAAACCATGCTTATGATGTTTTTCCTCCTTTGCATGGTTATAACAGCACCTGTATGCTTCAGACCACTCAGCTGCCTAGACTAGAGAGTCTCTGATGGTGATCAGATAATTGATCATCATTTTGCTGCTCTTTGCTGTTACTTTTTTCTTCACACAGCTTTTCAATTTGCTGTGTAAATCATGACCATGAGTGTTTTTCTGCACCTGAGGTTATATTTAAATATTAGGACCTCATAAAGACCAAATAACTTCTTGGTCATTTCTAACACTAGAATAATAAAAACAAAATGAAAACATCTAACTTAAAAAAACTGACTGTTGGTCATTTCTACAAAATTAGAATGAAAGTCAACTTTGCTTCTGAAACAGGCTTACCTAATGGGAAATCTTATTGTGGTTTAACAGACTGAAGATTGAAACACCCCTGGAAAGATGGATTCTGGTGTTGGAACTATAGGTGAGTGATTCTTTATAATTTATAATAGTTACCCCTAACTGAAGACAGAGAGACATTGTGCTACAAGTATAGCTCACAGTCATGTTAGTAGCAAAAATATTGTGACGGTATGACTGCTCAGCAAGACATCACAGCATAGTGAAGACCAAGGACGTGGATTTCAGAAGGGATAGGGATCCTCTTCATCTCCTGTACATCGGAGGAGCTTTTATTGTTGCCATGCCACCCAGTGATGTAGGTGGAGAGAACGCTCTCCTGCACAGGGTGGTTAAGGCTGCACAGAGGACTCTGGTGAGTAGCCTTCCCACCTCGTCAGATCTCTACACACCACGATGTATGTGTGTATGTATATGTATATACAGAATATATGTATGTACTGTATCTGTATGTACATATATACAGTATATATCAGTGATGTGCGGTCAGGGGAGGCAAGTGAGGCAGAGCCTCACCTGTCATAATGGAAAATTATAATGATAAAATAATTGGGGCCTGCTATGCAAAGCAATGGCAGGAACCTATTACTATTGTCGGCAGAAAGCGTCTCTTTAAGTATTATTTATTTTTCTTCCGTAACCGTTAATGCGGCTCATACCGCTGCGTGCACACCTACAAATGAGGTATCAAAACGTGCAGAAAATTCACGCCATTGGAGCTATTACTTTTGGTGGGATTCGGGGTTAACGTGGCGACATAATTCGCAAAAAACTACGAAAAAAACCCCATTATAAGTCAATGGGAAAAATCCTACAAATACCCTATTTTTGAGGATTCTGTGTGTCGTCACAAATTCACGTAGAAATGCCATTCAAATTTCATTTTGTAGATACGTCTGTGATCTCTTCGAAAGTGAAGACGGCTCGTCGATACCAGTTACGGTTTGTCCACAATTTGTCTCTAAGCGACCCAAAGTTTCTCATTTTTCCTAAAATTAGAGTGTGAATCTTCCTGAGTGCCCCTCTGCTAGAGTGAGAAATGAATACAATTTTTCACCCCAAAATAATTTTGAAATCGCCATCACGCCCACAAATATCGCACGATTGGTATCAAAATCGGTCCTGACATTGATACGCATGTCTGCTCCGGTAAAATGTTTTCGAAATTTATCTAGACCGTACGGTTTTCTGTCACGGTGCTTCAGAGCAAAGTCATGCGACAGGATTTTCTGAGGCTGTCTCAGGCTGTCTCCCATGTATTTGACTAGAATTTCAGATCTGTGCACAACATTTCTTTCTCTCATCACTGTTATTGCTGTGAGTGAGGTAGAGACATGAATCTCGGGACTATCGCAGAAGACACATAGCCCTCTCATACGCTTCAAACGCTTTTCGAATATGTATTACGGTTCCCGAACGGAAAGGATTTGTTCCCAATGCTTTTTTTCAGTAAAACTGGCTGGCTCAAAGAGAGTATTCTCTGCCCCAGCCTCTCTCACTAACAGTTCACACTTTGGTGAGAAAATTATTTACCATAGCAACGGAACTCAAGAGGCTATTGGCTGATGATTAGGACTACAAATACGCATCACTGTAGTTCTATCTATAGTGGAACCCTCAGTTGAAACAGAGCAGGACTGAACTGGCCTTTAGAACTACTTGCTGCTATGGGCTGTATATAACTGATTTAACTCAGTAACTGTTACACATGGGATTAGTTTGGAACTTTAAAATTAAGCATAATGAAAATTTCAAAATAAAAGCCTTGAATATTTTTACATGATGTAATTGCTCTTTTTGGCTTTATATGACTTTTTCATCCAAAGCACTTTTAGACATGGTATTAGTTTGGCCCTCTGAAATGAAGCATACTGAAAATTTCAAAGTAAAAGCCTTGAATATTTTTACATGATGTAATTGCTCTTTTTGGCTTTATATGTGTCATGAAGTGCGGGTGGTGAGAGTGGTGAGGCAGAATGCAGCGGACCCAGGAATGATGAATATAAGGATTTAATGATGAAACCAGTCAAAACAATGAACAGCAGGCACACGGAAACACTGACGACACTGACGCTAACATTGACAACGACATTGACAAGGACCCGACGAGGAACAAGGAACACAGGTGGAGTTAAATACACGGGAGGGTAATCACAGAAACGAGACACACCTGGGAACAATCAAGGGGAGGACAGGACAACGAAGAGACTTAAGGACACAGAAAACTCTAAATAAACACAGAAAAACACAGATCCTGACAGTACACCCCCCTCAAGGGCGGCTACCAGACGCCCACAAAACAAAAACACAACAAGGGTGGGCGGAGGGGCGCTGGACGGGGGGCCAGAGTCCAGAAAAAACAAAAAACAACCCACCGTTGTGGGCGGAAACACAGGGAGGGCCAAGAGTCCAAAAACAACAAAAAACTACCCACAAGGTGGGCGGAGGCAAAGGAGGCGGGAACCACGGAGGTGGTCCGGCGGTCGCCCGCGGCGGCGGGAACCACGGAGGCGGTCCGGCGGTCGTCCGCGGCGCTGGAGGCGGGAACCACGGAGGCAGTCCGGCGGCCGTCCGCGGCGCTGGAGGCGGGAACCACGGAGGCGGTCCGGCGGCCGTCCGCGGGAACCCCGGAGGCGGGACCCCAGGAGGCGGTCCAGCAGCCGTCCGCGGCCCTGGAGGTGGCGATGATGAGCCCCGGGGGCCGCCCACAGACGGCGATGACGAGCCCCCCGAGGTCGGGTCTCTGGTGGAGCACAGGGGGTCTCGGTCGGCGCACAAGGGGTCTCGGTCGGAACGCTGGGGGTCTGAGTCTCGGGTGGAACTCTGGGGGTCTCGGTCTCGGGTGGAACGCAGGGAGTCTCGGTCTCGGGTGGAACGCAGGGAGTCTCGGTCTCGGGTGGAACGCAGGGAGTCTCGGTCTCGGGTGGAACGCAGGGAGTCTCGGTCTCGGGTGGAACGCAGGGAGTCTCGGTCTCGGGTGGAACGCACGGAGTCTCGGTCTCGGGAGGAACGCAGGGAGTCTCGGTCTCGGGAGGAACGCTGGAGGTCAGGGTCTCAGGAGGAACGCTGGAGGTCAGGGTCTCAGGAGGAACGCTGGAGGTCAGGGTCTCAGGAGGAACGCAGGAGGTCAGGGTCTCAGGAGGAACGCAGGGAGTCTCGGAAGGAACGCTGGGGGTCTGGGTCTCGGAAGGAACACTGGGAGTCTCGGAAGGTGCGCCGGCTGGAACGCCGGCTGATTCGGCCTCGGGTGCGCCGGCTGGAACGCCGGCTGATTCGGCCTCGGGTGCGCCGGCTGGAGGTGAGCCGGAGCGGAGCCTCGGGGCCGGCTGCGGGGGCGAGCCGGAGCGGAGCCTGGGAACCGGCTGCGGGGGCGAGCCGCAGCGAAGCCTTGGAAACGGCTGCGGGGGCGAGCCGCAGCGAAGCCTTGGAAACGGCTGCGGGGGCGAGCCGCAGCGAAGCCTTGGAAACGGCTGCGGGGGCGAGCCGCAGCGAAGCCTTGGAAACGGCTGCGGGCGCGAGCCGCAGCGAAGCCTGGGAACCGGCTGCGGGGGCGAGCCGGAGCGGAGCCTGGGAACCGGCAGCGGAGGTGAC
Source organism: Xiphophorus hellerii (assembly GCF_003331165.1). NCBI lineage: Eukaryota > Metazoa > Chordata > Actinopteri > Cyprinodontiformes > Poeciliidae > Xiphophorus > Xiphophorus hellerii. Next base: position 20,053,762 of record NC_045688.1, on the reverse strand, counting down.
AGCTCCGGAAGGCGACGAGGGGCCGGGTCCACCGGCGGCTCACGTCGCTGTCTCCGGGCTGACCGTGGAGGTGGCGGCTCCGGAGAGCGACGAGGGGCCGGGTCTGCCGGCGGCTCACGTCGCCGTCTCCGGGCTGACAGCGGAGGTGACGGATCCGGAAGGCGACGAGGGGCCGGGTCCACCGGCGGCTCACGTCGCTGTCTCCGGGCCGACCGTGGAGGTGGCGGCTCCGGAAAGCGACGAGGGGCCGGTTCTGCCGGCGGCTCACGTCGCCGTCTGTGAGCTGGTCGCGGAGGTGGCGGCTCAGGAAAGTGACAAGGGGCCGGATCTGCCGGCGGCTCACGTCGCTGACCTCCCGGACGGAGGAATCGACGGGGGCCGAATCCGGGGGGTGCCAACACCAGTCTTGTCCCCCGGAATAGCTCCCGCTGCAGGTCGGCGAGGGCTTCAGCTAGCTCCCTCTCCTCCCTGCCAGATCTCCGCCTCCCTCCGCTCTGCCTTTTTGGAGGGAACCGCACTCCAGCTGGGTCCATTTTTTAGCAGCCTCACCGTTCGGTATGGTCGGGTCCTTCTGTCATGAAGTGCGGGTGGTGAGAGTGGTGAGGCAGAATGCAGCGGACCCAGGAATGATGAATATAAGGATTTAATGATGAAACCAGTCAAAACAATGAACAGCAGGCACACGGAAACACTGACGACACTGACGCTAACATTGACAACGACATTGACAAGGACCCGACGAGGAACAAGGAACACAGGTGGAGTTAAATACACGGGAGGGTAATCACAGAAACGAGACACACCTGGGAACAATCAAGGGGAGGACAGGACAACGAAGAGACTTAAGGACACAGAAAACTCTAAATAAACACAGAAAAACACAGATCCTGACAATATGACTTTTTCATCCAAAGCACTGTTACACATGGTATTAGTTTGGCCCTTTGAAATGAAGCATACTGAAAATTTCAAAATAAAAGCCTTGAGAATTTTTACATGAGATTATTGCTGTTTTGAGCATTATATAATTGATTTTATCCAATGACTGTTATTCATGGGATTAGGTTGGCCCTTTGAAATGAAGCTTAACAAAAATTTCAAAATAAAAGCCTTGAATATTTTTACATCATGTAATTGCTCTTTTTGGCTTTATTTGACTTTTTCATCCAAAGCACTGTTACACATGGGATTAGTTCGGAACTTTAAAATGGAGCATAATAATAATTTCAAAATAAAAGCCTTTAATATTTTTACATCAGGTAATTGCTCTGTTGAGCATTATATAACTGATTTAACCCAATGACTGTTATACATGGGATGAGTTTGGACCTTTGAAATGAAGCTTAACTAAAAATTTCAAAATAAAAGCCTTGAATATTTTTACATCATGTAATTGCTCTTTTTGGCTTCATCCAAAACACTGTTACACATGGGATTAGTTCGGAACTTTAAAATGGAGCATAATAATAATTTCAAAATAAAAGCCTTGAATATTTTTACATCATGTAATTGCTCTTTTTGGCTTCATCCAAAACACTGTTACACATGGGATTAGTTCGGAACTTTAAAATGGAGCATAATAATAATTTCAAAATAAAAGCCTTGAATATTTTTACATCAGGTAATTGCTCTGTTGAGCATTATATAACTGATTTAACCCAATGACTGTTATACATGGGATTAGTTTGGCCCTTTGAAATGAAGTTTAACAACAATTCCAAAGTAAAAGCCTTTAATATTTTTACATCAACTACTTGTGTTTTGAGCATTATATAACTGATTTTATCCAATGACTGTTATTCATGGGATTAGGTTGGCCCTTTGAAATGAAGTTTAACAAAAATTCCAAAATAAAAGCCTTGAATATTTTTACATCATGTAATTGCTCTTTTTGGCTTTATTTGACTTTTTCATCCAAAGCACTGTTACACATGGTATTAGTTTGGCCCTTTGAAATGAAGCATACTGAAAATTTCAAATTAAAAGCCTTGACAATTTTACATCAGGTATTTGCTCTTTTGGGCATTATGTGATTTTTTTATCCAAAGCACTGATAAACATGGGATTAGTTTGGCGCTTTGAAATGAAGCTTAACAAACATTTCAAAATAAAAGCCTTTAATATTTTTACATCAACTACTTGTGTTTTGAGCATTATATAACTATTTTAACCCGACGACTATTACACATGGGATTAGTTTGGCCCTTTGAAATGAAGTTTAACAAAACTTCCAAAATAAAAGCCTTGACAAAATTTTAAATCATACTGAATGGTGCACGTCCACCTTACTTAACGTTCTTGTGATTCTCCACATGCTATTGATTACGTTGCAGCATTCTTTAGCATCGATGCTAATTTGTAGCGTGACAACGCCGGGCCCAAACCGACGGGCACGCCTTGGCAGGCCCCGGCTAAATTTCTTCAGAAATTTTCTAGTTTACATTGCTATTTTTACCATGTGGTTTGTACTGTAAAGTGTTTAATTTTTATTTAGCTTTACCAATTTTGATAATTTTTTCTTCAAAATCAATGAATTTTCGTATTTTCCCATTCAAATGCTCGGAAGCGCAGCTGGTGATGCAGCATTGGTCTGAGCATCACCTGGGATTGCGCAACCTCTCACTAACTGCACTGGTTGCCATTCTATGAGCGCATGTTCCTCCTGTCTGTACGTCGCCAATAAAATGGCTAAAAAACATTTAATTTATGAACTGATTTTCCATAATTTAGCTTATGTATATAATGTACAATGTTTTTTCTCACCAATTGTATGTGTTTTGTGTGCGGAGAAGCGATCATAAACGGCAGAGAACAGATTCGAGGTGAGGCACGCAGTTCTCTTGCCTCATGGCAGGGGGCGCTCATGTTCAAAGGCATTGTGACTCCACAACTGCAGAGTAAGATACAGTAACAACGAGCTAGTCATACAGTACAGTAAAATCAAGTGCAGCGACATATTTATAGTCTCCTTGTACCACAGTAATCACTTATTAATAATCGCAAAATAAACAGTAAGCCTAAAACCATACCACTGCAACAGACTGAATGTTCTGCTCTTTGTGTGGGAAATATTTCAGTGTTTTTTTGGGGGGGGCGTTGTTGTCAGTTGCTATGGCAACGAGTCTGTGTGTAACCTGGCCAATGCAGAGCGTGAGAAAGACGTGGTTTTGAGTTGTACTTTAAGGGTTTTTCCCTTTGCTGTGGAGCATAGCACGAAATTAATAATACCTAAATTTCCAAGTTTCATTGAGTTAGAATTATTCTACCGCAGCAGCGCGGCTCTGGATGGCATGTAAAAGATTTGTCTTTTTGCCCTCCAGCGTTGTCCACATACGTGAAATTTCCTTATGTAAACAATAACAATTGTTATTATAATAACAATAACAAATGTAGACAAAAATCAGGTCTACGTTTGTATATCTGATTTGATATATATTATTTTGAAAATCGACACGCAAAATGAAGCAGTCACGTGACCCATGCAATGCGAGGCATCGTTTGTTGCCAGTCACGTGGTTTTCAGCAAGACGACACAAGCATCGAAGTGGGGCTTCATCTGACACGCCCCCTTTTTACTCGGTACACGCCTCGAAGCCTGGCTTCAGATGGCCCGTCAGTAATACACAATGTATCACAAAAGTGAGTACACTCCTCACATTTCTGCAGATATTTAAGTATATCTTTTCATGGGACAACACTGATAAAATGACACTTTGACACAATGAAAAGTAGTCTGAGTGCAGCTTATATAACAGTGTAAATTTATTCTTCCCTCAAAATAATTCTACATACACCCATTGTTATCTAAACTGCTGGCAACAAAAGTGAGTGCACCCCTTAGTGAAAGTTCCTTAAGTGTCAATATTTTTTGTGGATACCATTATTTACCAAAATTGCCTTAACTGTCCTGGGCATAGAGTTCACCCGAGCTTCACGGGTTGCCATTGGAAGGCTTTTCCACTCCTCCATGATGACAACACAGAGCTGGCAGATATTCAATACTTTGCGCTCCTCCATCTTCTGCTTGAGGACGTCCCAAAGATGTTCTATTGGGTTTAGGTCTGGAGACATGCTTGCCCAGTCCATCACCTTCACCCTCAGCCTCTTCAATAAAGCAGTGGTCGTCTTAGAGGTGTGTTTGGAGTCATTATCATGCTGGAACGCTGCCCTGTGACCCAGTTTCCAGAGGGAGGGTATCAGGCTCTGCCTCAGTATTTTACGGTACAGATTGGAGTTCATGACATGTAACTACCCAACACCTGCTGCACTCATGCAGCCCCAAACCATGGCATTCCCACCATCATGCTTGACTGTAGGCATAACACACATATCTTTGTCCTCCTCACCTGACAGCTGACACAGATGCTGGAGACCATCTGAACCAAACAAATTAATCTTGGGTCTTATCAGTCCACAGTTTCCAGTAATCCATGTCCTTTGTTGACATGGCTGTATATAGAGTTATTTTGAGGGCAAACTGTTTGCAGGCTTTCTTGTGTACAGACTTCAAAAGACCAAGGAGACACATCCTTCCGGGGTGACAGCCATGCAGACTAATTTGATGTAGTGTGCAGCGTATGGTCTGAGCATTGACAGGCTGACCCCCGACCTCTTAAATCTCTGTAGCAATGCTGACAGCACTCCTGCACCTATCTTTCAAAGACAGAATTTGGATGTGACGCTGAGCACATGCACTGAGCTTCTTTGGACGACCAACAGATGTCTGTTCTGAGTGGACTCTACTCTTTAGAAAGCTGAATGATTTTGGCCACTGTGCTGCAGCTCAGTTTCAGGGCGTTAGCAATCCTCTTGTAGCCTTGGTCATCTTCATGTAGCACAACAATTTGTCTTTTAGGATCCTCAGAGAGTTCTTTGCCATGAGGTGCCATGTTGGAATTTTCAGTGACCAGTATGAGAGCGTGTGCGAGCTGTACTACAAAACAGCTGAACACACCTGCTCCCTATGCACACCTTAGACCTAGAATCACTAACTAGTCACATGAGATTTTGGAGGGAAAATGACAAGCAGTGCTCAGTTTGGACATTTACAGGAGTAGTCTCTTAGGGGTGTACTCACTTTTATTGCTGGTGGTTTAGACAATAATGGCTGTATATAGAGTTATTTTGAGGGAATATATGTATGTATGTATGTCTGTCTGTCCGTCTGTCTAATATCTTATAGTCCATACATACATAGTCTTGTACATCTCTAAATAAATATTTATATCTCGTAGAGCACTTCTGGATAGATGCAAACTACATCTCGTTGCTTGTACTTGTGACAGTGCAATGACAATAAAGTTGAATTCTATTCTATTCTAATATGCATGTATGTACTGTATGTATTATTAATATGTATGTATGTATGTACTCTATCATTTATTTATCAGGCTTCTTGAGAAATAGCCTGATATTTCGAACCAGTGTTTGTATTTCGAACCACAAACAAGCACATGTGGTCTGATATGACAAATGAAAAATATTTGAATCCTTGAAAGGGTATTAAATTTAACTTAAGAATTTCTAGATCTTCCCTGTAATATGTATTTAACCCTTGCTACTGAGATGGTAGGTCGATGTGTTTTGAACTATGGTTACTTCAATTGTAGAGATTAGAATTTCCATTTGCATAATTTAGCTTTTTTGTCTTTTCTCTCTCTCTTTGTACATAAAAATTGGATGACAAAAGTGTTCAGTCTGGTGCACTGGTTTCAACTAATTCTTTTTCTGAAGAACACTTTTGTTTAAGACTTCATAAATCATTTTATTTGTTGTTTCTGTTGTTTTGTGTATTTATTTTCAATATTTAAAATGTCTTCCAGTTCCAGTGTTAAATGTTCAATATAATTTAAAGTTTATTGATCTTTAGAATGTGTTCTTGTATTATTATGCCATTGAAAATGGTTTCAAAACAACACAATTATTGTTTTTTGCAATAATATGGGAGACAATTCATTGTCCAACAAAATTTATGACAGTCCTATGTGTGGCAGTATATGTGAATGTTCCAATAACCATGTGACTTGATCAGCGGCAAACAAATAGACCCCAGTAGTCCATCTAGCTACTGGAAAAAAAACAAACAAAATAAACAAAAATAAAATGTTATATTTCTATGTCAGTCACATGGATTTAATGTTCAATTTGTTTCAATGAGGGCTATGAATGCATAGTAATTGGTAGTGTTTGTGTGCAGAAGTGCAGGCAGAGTTGGACTTGGTGGAGGCTGAGCTGGAGCAGGTGGAGCTTCAGGTCGCAGAGCTGCTGAAGAAGCAGGCTCAGTTGACGTCTCGCAAGAGCGCTCTGCTGCTGCAACTGGAGGAGGCCTGCGACGCCATCGGTTCCTCATCCTCTACGACCTCAGTTCCCGAGTGGACGATGAGCAGGCAGGTGCTGCAGCACTATGATGGCTCAGGTACCAGACACCCATGGTTTCACCAGCAGCTTTTTAAACAGAGGTGCATGTCTGGATCCCAATTTGATTATGGAGTTGTGGAATAAGTCCTGGTTGACTCTTCTTGATAGATTTCCCTTGGTCCAAAGAGGTGGAACAGCATCTGAAAAGCTCCTTTGGTCTTTCTAAGTTCAGACCTTTACAGCTCAGAGCCATCAACCTAACCATGGCAGGCAATGATGTGTTTCTGGTCATGCCTACAGGAAGAGGAAAAAGTCTCTGCTTCCAGCTGCCTGCAATCTGCTCGAAGGGTACAAACACACACACGCATACACACCCCTGCATACAATCTGTGGTCTTCTGGATCTTTCTGACGTTTAGGTTTCTTTTTTCTTGTAAGGCAAATCTGTTGCTACTTAACTATCACCCACAAAACACTTCAATCAATCAGTCAAATTTATTTGTATAGCACCTTTCAGCAACAAGGCATTTCAAAGTGCTTTACATCACAAATACACAAAAATACAACATCATAGAACACACAGTCAATAATTGAAACATTACATTTTGTCAAGTGTCATTGTTACACATCAGAATGTTGATTAATGTTTCATTTATGATGTTTCAAAAGCAACTCTAATCGGGTAGATTTAATGGCACTCACTGCTTTGTGTGTTTTGCTGTGTTCTGGAAGTTTATTCCGTATTTGTGGTGCATAGGAGCTGAATGCTGCTTCTCCATGTTTGGCTGGTTCTGGATGCACTGCAGACCTGAGAGGTCTGGAAGGTTGATACAGCAGCAGCAGGTCTTTAATGTATTTTAGGGCTAAGCTGTTCAGTGATTTATAAATTAACAACAGTATTTTAAAGTCTATTCTCTGAGCAGGGAGCCAGTGTATGGATTTTAAAACTGGGGTGATGTGCTCTATCCTTCTGGTTTTGGTGAGAACACGAACAGCATGCAAGTCAATGGGTTGGTGAGGACACCAGTGTCCTAGTGACAGTTAAGGGGTTAATGTACATTATTATTAATTCATAATAACAATAATGATGAAGTTAAACACACACTGTTGTTTACATCATGAGGGATCTTCTTTTTTCATCCACCTATATGGCTATGATTGACTGGTTGGTCATTATGTTGCAGGTTTCACATTGGTTATCACACCACTCGTGTCTCTGATGGAGGACCAGATCATGCACCTGAAGTCTGTTGGTATTCCTGGAGTCATGCTGAATGCATCGAGCAGTAAGGTAACTACTGCTAGTCGTCTCTCAATCACTGGTTCTGTCACTGGAGCATCGTTGGTCATCACACGAGCCTTTACTTTTTTTGTACGATAATTGGCAAAACTGTTGGTGTAGAGCAGGGGTCTCAAACTCCAGTCCTCGAGGGCCGCTGTCCTGCAGTTTTTAGATGTGCCACAGGTGGAATGAAATGGCTTAATTACCTCCTCCTTGTGTAGGTCAGTTCTCCAGAGCCTTGCTAATGACCTAATTATTCTATTCAGGTGTGGTACAGCAGAGGCACATCTAAACGTTGCAGGACAGCGGCCCTCGAGGACTGGAGTTTGAGACCCCTGGTGTAGAGTCTCAGTCAATCCAGAGCACTCCACTAATCTTGTGCCCCTGATCTACCTTGCATCATAGTCATAGACCTATAACCCCTATAAACTGTAAGGGGTGATATGAGATTGCAGAATGTGTGTAACGTAGTGAACTAATGCAAAGTTATTGAAAAAGACTGCTTGAATGCAGTGTTTGGTAGGAGATTACATTAGAACTAACATGCATTCACAATATGCATGTATTCCCATACCTGATTTATGTCTTTAGTTCCTGAGATGCTTAAACTCACAGAGAGTGTGTATGTGGGGGGAAAAGGGGTAGATTATGGGTTAAATGTAATAAATATTGGCACTGCAATTTAGCTCAATAAAATCCAAATAGAATATTTTCCTGACATACTGCAGCCTTATTTCTGTACTTCTTTCCTTCCTCTCCCCCTGCCTCCTTTTTCAATCCTTCTTTTTATCCCTCTACATCCCTTCTGTCGATCTTTTTATTTTCTTACTGCTTCTTCTTTCTTCCTCAATGTCTTCTTTGTATCTTTCCTTCCTCAGTATTTTTGTGTCCATCATTCATACCTTTCAGTATACAGAGTTTGCAGATGCCAGACGTCTGTATGTGCCAAACATTTATATAACATTTTAGTTTTTATTATTACAAGAAGGATGGAAAACTCCTTCTGGACTAATTTGTTCATGAATTTGTCCAATTCTATGCGTAGTTAACAGTTTGCCTATACGTAAGAGACTGGACTGGATTGTTTGTCTCTTCTTTTTTTTGAGTTTTCACTTCTCAGGCTTCTTCAGATCTAATAATGGATTGGGAGCATCAAACTAATAATTTGCATGCAACCTGTTAACCATGAACAGAATATTTCTAGGGAAAATGTAAGTTCTCATCTTTATTAAACAGAAGGCTTCACAACAGAATTAACTACAGTATGAGACACACATACTTTCTTGACCTAGTCGGGTCAAGAAAGTACCCAATTAGGGTATTTTGTATGTGCCTTTTGTATGGAAGGCACATACAAAATAAAACAACAGTAAATTCAGGCAGATTCTTACTATTTTATCTGGCTTTCCTTTAACTGCAGGAGCATTCCAAGCTCGTCATGGCTGGAATGACGGATGTGAAAGTCCCCTTCAAGATGGTGTATGTAACTCCAGAAAAGGTTGCCAAGAGCAAGCTGCTGATGTCTCGCCTGGAGAAAGCCTATAAAGCCAAGCTGCTGTGTCGTATAGTTGTGGATGAGGTGCACTGCTGCAGCCAGTGGGGACACGACTTCAGACCAGGTGGTAATTGTTTTTATTAGCCAACTATTAAAGTATTATTATTTTGTTATATTGTTTTCGGTGAAACTATTTCACATAACAAATGAATATATTGTCTTACTACATTTAGGACTAAAACGATTAATCAAATATTGAAATAATCATAAACTAACTTAGTAGTCAATTAATTAATTGATTGTAAACTGGAGTATACAGACTCAAAAAAGGCCATTGGCTTAAAAAAACATATTCAGAGCAATAATTAAGCCAAAAGTGTAAAAAAAATATAAATTTTTCATCTAAGATGAAACAACCTTAGCCTGTAAATTTTAGCCAAAATTACACAATTGACAGTTTTAGCTTCACCTGGTTCAGAAATACTAAAGAAATGCTTTGTTATTGCATTTTAGGTAATGTAATATTTATTCTCTTATTTAAAAATGAATTTAAGTATTTGTTTATGTATTTTGATTTATTTATAATATTGTGTAAAAAAGGCTTAAATGAAATATCTGTAGAATGAACCATTTTTAAAATCTGATTAATTGTCAGAATAGATTAATTGGATAGATTAATCAATTACTAAAATAATCGCTAGTTGCAGCCCTAATTAGGTAGTAAAAGCTATATGTTAGGAAGAAGACTGTTTGGAAGTGGTCAAAGGAAGCTGAAGAAGTCCTACAGGGTTGTTTTGAAGCAACTGACAGGAGTGCTCCTTGCACATGGAGATGACATGGCTGAGTATGTGACTGAGTACATAAACTTCTGTATGGACAGGACCATTTCCACCAGAACAGTGAACTGCTTCCCAAATAACAAACCCTGGATCACCAGTGAACTAAAGGCACCGTTGAACAAGGAAAAAAGCCTTTAGGGAACAAGACAGGGAGTTATTGAAGAGTATACAGAAGCAGCTCAAAATCAAGATTGGACACAACAAAGAGACGTACAGGAAGAAGCTGGAGAATAAACTGCAGAGGAACAGTTGTCTAACATGTGTGGTCAGGGATGAAGATTACAGGCTTCAGGCAAAAGGAGGATAAGATAGATGGAAGCCTAGACAAAGCAAATGAGCTTAATACATTCTTCTACAGGTTCAGTTCAGGAACAAATTCATCATCATCCTCTCCTGTTCCCAGCCAAACAAACATCCCGCCCTCCTCTGACCCACAGGTTTCCTGTCAGACCTCAGATGTTTCATCTTTCACTTCAGTCATGGACTCTTCTGCTTCCACAAGTTTATCTTTAACCAAATCTAGACATCCTGTTTATCCCTTTGCCTCCGCCTCCCACTTTTCTGTATCTAGAAGTCAGGTGGAGAGACTGAACTGGAACAGTCTCTCCTTGATGACACCAACCCCAGGACTCTGGCCCTGGGGCTGGAGCTCTTTGCACTCTGGTGCAAAGAGCAGCACCTCTTCAGCCTTAGCTTGACCTAAGAGAACGTTCCGATGTTGTGAAAGACAACCTGCCTGGTTCAGGTATTGAAGAAAACTCACCCATCAGACATGAACAAATATAGACTTGTTGCCCTGACATCCCACATAATGAAGGTCCTGGAGAGACTTCTGTTGGCCCACCTGACTAAGCAGGCAAGCTCATATCAAGACCCCTGCAGTTTGCTTATCATTGTGCAGTTGAAGGAAAGATGCCATCATACATCTGCTTCAACAAACCCACTGTCATCTGGACAAAACAAGCAGCACTAAGAGGATCATGTTCTTTGATTTCTTCAGTATTTTTAACACAATTCAGCCTGATTTGCTTTGTCATAAACTCCAAAAGACACAGGTGAAGGTCTCAACATTCACCTGGATCTATGACTACCTCACAAACAGATCACAGTTTGTGATAATGAAAGACTGTGCAGGGTTTCCCCCAGAAAACTTGCTACGCCCGGTGGTCGGGGCGGTCCACTGGTGGTCCACCATGTTTTTGTATTAAAAGATGTTAAGTAGACAGAAAAAGTAAAAATATTACTGGATAATTATATGTTACGGGAAGACATCACCAGTGAAACAATATTTAAACCCACAACTAGTCTTAAAAACAGCAAATCAAAAAACACAAATAAAATGAATATTAATTATTTGCACTTTTGTTTAATGCAAATTAAGTCAGCAGCTCCATAAGGCTCCCAGGGCTTCAGGGGCCCTTAAATGCTAATATTTTAACACAAACCACAGATACATAAAGGTAACATTTGTTTATTGAGATGATCAATGCTCCTAAATTTGATTTAATGGTTTCAACATACATAAATTAAAAGATTTAAAGTTGTTTAACATTTGTATGTAAGACTTCAAGAAGCTGGTAAGTTTACTTTATAAAAGTTCAAAGAACAGTATTCATAGTTAAATTGTTTTGTTACCAGAGCAACAATCTGATGCTGTGAGTTTGAGCTTTGTTTGTTCACAAATACAAACTTAGTAAACTGCGATTATAACTTATTGCTTTTTAGGTTGGCCAATTAAACTACTCCCAGATTTCACTAAATCTAACACAGAAGCTGTTAGAGAGGGGCCCCTAAGTCAGATTCTGCTCCAGGCCTCATACAGCCTTGGACCGGCCCTGCATGATGAGTTAAATCCCCTGCACTGCGCAGAGATGCGCAATAAACGGGAGATTTAATTCAGTGCTACTAATCTGGCTTTAGCAGCTTTTCGTGTCTGTTGAGTTTTTAACAAGGGGACACAGAAAGGGGATACAGAAACTACAGTATTTTGGTTGGTCCAGTTTACGGGACGAGTTTCTCAGATCTCCGCGCAGCCGCGCATATTAACTCTGTCTGACTACGTGGACAAAGCATTTGATATGGTTTTATGCTTCGTAACCGGAAAAATAATAATAAAATGATATAAAACCAGCGTGATGCGTGACTGCAAGGCGAGCGCGAAAGCTCCTCACTGGGCTAACCTGAATGATGAGGTTAGCACTGGTTTGTTAACCACTAACGCTCCGACCAACCGGGACCACATACATAAACTTTATTAGCGCAGACAGAGCCGGGCGTTGGGCAGCGTGTTGAGATGGAAAAGTTGCACAAAATTCTTTGTCCATAAATATAAATCATTCTCACCACTCACTCAACGCACCTCTGAAAGCGCCACTACAAGTTATTCCTGCTGTTCACATAGAGATGCGCAACCAGAGCTAACGTGGTGGGGTTTAAACTCCTATCTTGATCAAAAACTCTGGAAAGAAACATAATTCTTCACAGGGGGTTGAATGAAAGTATCCGTACAGGTCAACCTGTGTCCAGTTTGAGTGAAAGGAGGCGCTCGGGATCCGCGATGATGTAACTTAAGACATCCAGCTGCTGCAGCGCGCGAGGGTCCGGCTTTAAATGCATAAACAATAAACTCATCTTCTATAAACGCATCGTCTAGGAATAAATCTGCTCCGCCAGTGAAACGCTCAGAGCAACAGAGACGCTTGCATTGTTGCTTAAAAAAAAAAAAGAATAAAAATAAAATAGCGTTTTTTTATTTATTATTATTTTCCTAAAAACATAAACAAGAAAGGCTTAGCCTGGCGGTGGGGCTCCTAAAGCATGGCGACTGCCAGGCCTATAATATACTGGGGAAAACCCTGCTGTGTGTCTAACCAAGTGATCAGCAACTTAGGAGCAACACAGGGCACTGTACTCTCACCATTTCTTTTCACTCTGTACATTTCAGACTTCCAGCACAAGTTCAACTTCTGTCATCTACAGAAATGCTCTGGAGACTTTGCAGTTGTCGGGTGTATCAGAGATAGGGAAGAGGCTAAGTACAGAGATCTGGTGGACTGCTTTGTGTCATGGTGTGGGAACAATCATCTCATCTTGACTGTGAAAATAAAAAACAAAGGAGATAATTGTAGATTTTAGAAGGAAAACCTATATCCATCATGAGAGAAGAAGTGGAGGTGGTTGGGGAATGTAAATACCTTGGTGTTCACCTTGTCAACTGACTGGACTGGTGACGAAACAGTGAAGCCCTCTATATGCAGGGACAGAGCAGACTGTACTTCTAGAGGAAGCTAAGATCCTTCAAGGTTTGCAGCAAGATGCTGCAGATCTTCTATAAGTTTGTTGTATTCAGAAATTATTTCAGCTAAGAGAGAAGAAATATAATTTTTTTCGAGGTTTGTTTATATTTGAAGGTGCAAAAGAGAAAAGCCAGATAAAGTCTAGGTGTGTTTCAGTTATTGGTGTGAAACTGTGGAATGAATTGAATGTTGATTTTAAGTTATGTCCTTTCTTGGTGAACTTTAAAAGAGCTTTAAAATGGAAAATGGTCAAATCTTATGCTCTATATGTACTGTGAAGATATCCTGGTAGGTTGTTAGGTAAGAAACAGGGTAGGCAAGAATAAGCTTTTCTTCGGCCTATTCCTTTTTTGGTAAACTGTGGGTTTGTTTATTGTTGTATTTTTATTTTGTTGTTTCCTGTGTTTAATGTGGACAATTTACCAAAATAAAGTGATTGATTGATTGTTGAGGGCGTTATCTCTTTTGCTGTTATCTGTCGGGCCAACAGCATCAGAGCCAGAGATTTAAAAAGGTCTAACAACCTGAGACAGAAGGCTATTTCTGTTCTGGGGACGACTGTGAAACCTCTGGAGATGATGATGATGATGATGATGATGATGATGATGACGCAACCATTATCCTTTTATGAAGGATAATGGTTTTTATCCTTCATAAAACCAAGAAGGATTTCTTGGTTTTATGAAGGATTCTTCATAAAACCAAGAAAATCATCAGCCACCCTCACCATCCCCTTCTTGAGACTGTCTTTGGAAAACAGAGTGTATTCAGTCGGAGGCTTCTTCAGACTTGCTGTAATACGCTACAAGAGATCTTTCCTGCCAGCAGCCATCACTATCTACAATAAGTTTTTGAAGAGTCTGAATTAATTAATGTTTGTTATAATGACTTACAACAACATTTAATTTCCCTTTGGGATCAATAAAGTATTTTTGAATTTGAATGACTCATATCTATTTGTTTACTTTACAGATTATAAACTCCTGGGTATCTTAAAGAGACAGTTTCCTTCTGTGCCTCTCTTTGGCCTCACAGCCACAGCAACCAGCAGTGTCCTCAAGGACTGTGAGAAGATACTGTGTGTGGAACAGCCAGTTACTATCACTGCCTCCTTCAATCGAACTAATCTCTTTTATGAGGTAACCATGACATCTGTACCAGCTAACATTTTTCAACAATATGCTTCATAGATAAGTGCATGCTAAACATGTGTGTACACATTACATTACAACCACAAACCTCGCTATATATGTTTTAGATTGTATACAATAGATCAACACAAAGTAGCACATAGTTACAAGCACAAAGTGTTTTGGAAACATTTTGGAGAAAGTTGCAATAAACTCACAACTGTGCATTAGTGTGAAAAAATGTGACCGTCTGTTGATTTTTGCATGAATTTCCATTATTGCGGAAGTACTGGAGGGGGGATTAAGGCTGTCAGTGATCAATGAAGTTCTTACTTATTGTCTTTCCACTGAACATTATGATCAAAGTTCTCCAAGTTAAAATTTTTTCTACAGTTGTTTCCTTGTGTGGGGCACAATGGAACCTGACAGTCTGAAGTAACGTGTACAGACAAGTGCGAGACTGGAAGTATTTCACCTTATGTTATGAGGTGAAAAAAAATTAAAAAGTTAAAATGGTATAAATACTTTAGCATGGCACCCATAGCATGGGTTACGTTATGCATCCATTAGATGGAACTGCGCTAAAGGGAATGTCAACAAAATAGTCAGATAGGTCAGTCAAACTTTATTAATAGATTACAAACCAGCGTTCTGAAAACTCCATTCATTTCCAAAATGAATAAACAGCTGTTTTAATATTTTCCCCGAGGTAAAGTAAGTGACGTGGTATTTTCGTGACACAGTTTATCTTTTAACAACAGCAAGGTATTACATATAGTGGAGGGGAACTTGTCCTCGATTCAATAAACACGTAAAAAACAGTCTGATACTGTTACGGTAAATCAAACGTTAGTGCAATCACAATATACACTGCCTGGCCAAAAAAAAAGTCGCCACCTGGATTTAACTAAGCAAATAGGTACAAGCCTCCTATTGGATAAGTACTGCATAGGCGATTATCTTTCAGCTGGCAACAAGTTATTTAACCCCAGCTGATGCAATGAGTAACTCCTCATTTCTTAAACAACCATGGCAAAAGACACATCCTGTGGTCGTGGAAAAGACGTTAGTCTGTTTAAGAAGGGTCAAATCATTGGCATGCATCAAGCAGAGAAAACATCTAAGGAGATTGCAGAAACTACTAGAATTGGGTTAAGAACTGTCCAACGTATCATTAAAAACTGGAAGGATGGTGGGGAACCATCGTCTTCCAGGAAGAAATGTGGTCGGAAAAAAATCCTGAATGATCGTGATCGGCGATTACTTAAACGTTTGGTCAAATCAAATCGAAGAAAAACAACAGCAGAACTCAGGAGTATGTTTAATTGTGAACGCAAAAGCATTTCCACACGCACAATTTCGAAGGGAACTCAAGGGGTTGGGATTGAACAGCTGTGTAGCCGTAAGAAAACCTCTAATCAGTAAGGCTAACCAGAAAAAAAGGCTTCAGTTTGCTAGGGAGCATAAAGATTGGACTCTGGAGGAATGGAAGAGGGTCATGTGGTCTGATGAGTCCAGATTTACCCTGTTCCAGAGTGATGGGCGCATCAGGGTAAGAAGAGAGGCAGGTGAAGTGATGCACCCATCATGCCTAGTGCCTACTGTACAAGCCTGTGGGGGCAGTGCTATGATCTGGGGTTGCTGCAGTTGGTCAGGTCTAGGTTCAGCAACATTGTGTGCCCAAAGAATGAGGTCAGCTGACTACCTGAATATACTGAATGACCAGGTTATTCCATCAATGGATTTTGTCTTCCCAAATGGAACGGGCATATTCCAAGATGACAATGCCAGGATTCATCGGGCTCACATTGTGAAAGAGTGGTTCAGGGAGCATGAGACATCTTTTTCACACATGGATTGGCCACCACAGAGTCCAGACCTTAACCCCATTGAGAATCTTTGGGATGTGCTGGAGAAGGCTTTGCGCAGTGGTCAGACTCTCCCATCATCAATACAAGATCTTGGTGAAAGATTAATGCAACACTGGATGGAAATCAATCTTGTGACACTGCAGAAGCTTATTGAAACAATGCAACAGCGAATGCGGGCTGTAATCAAAGCTAAAGGCGGTACAACAAAATATTAGAGAGTGTGACCATCTTTTGGTGGCGACTTTTTTTTTGGCCAGGCAGTGTATATCCACTTCCGCACCATTGATTCGTTCATGTTAAATTCTCTCGCTGCTGCTCTATTCCCGTGTTCTACTGCGTGACTGATCGCCTTGAGCTTAAACTCTGCGTCGTAAGCATGTCTCTTAATAGGAGCCATTTTGGGGTCTTTACACAAAACCCAGCGTGCACCGCGCGCTTCTTCTTCTACGGGGGAAAATGAAGTCGGCGGCTGCTTACCGTAGTTGCGAGACCTGTTGTGGCTCAATATTAGTCCATATATAAGGCGAACCGGATTATAAGGCGCACTCTCAGCTTTTGAGAAAATTGAAGGTTTTTAGGTGCGCCTTATAGTGCGGAAAATATGGTACTTGAAATTCTCCTCCTCTTCTTTTGATCACAAAGACCAAATGAAACTAGTCAGTTATTGAATAAATAAATTAAGGATGCATTCAATTCAGTACATCCCAGAGTGCAGTGGATGTATACATTATATGCATTTGACTTTGCTTGCTTTGTTTTTTTCCTAGGTTCGCAATAAAGTCTCAGATGGTGATGCTTTAATGAGCGACATTACCTCTCTAATTAAAGGCAAATACAAGAACCAGTCAGGTAATACACACCAATGTGCTTTGAAGCTAGAGTAATTTCTTCTCAGGTTTTGTTTTCAGTTCACATATTAACATAGAGAGCAGCCACTTTGTAACAATGTGCCACATGTGCCACAGGCATTGTGTATGTGTTCTCTCAGAAGGATGCTGAGATGGTGTCTTCTGAACTCAAAAAACGCGACATCTCAGCATATCCTTATCATGCCAATATGGACCCAGAAGACAAGTCGCAAGTTCACTGCAGATGGACTTCAAACAAAATCCAGGTGATAAACTTGATTGATCTTACAAAAACGCTGTAGTTTTACTAATTACATGTACATATTAATACATGCATGTTTTATAATTTTGATATGTGTTTTGAATTTTACTGTTGATTGAGTGATTCCGTTTCTTTGGGATAAATTAGCTGATCTGTTTTATATATTTTAGAGGTCCAATGACCCATTTGATTGTGGGAGTCATAACCGAGCATTTTGCTGAAATATCTGTATTGGCGTTCAGGTTGTGGTTGCCACGGTGGCGTTTGGCATGGGCATTGACAAACAAGATGTCAGGTTTGTTATCCACCACACCATGAGCAAGTCCGTTGAGAACTACTACCAAGAGAGTGGGCGTGCAGGTACACATCATCATTAAGGGGTGCCCTGATAAATCAGCCTTAATTTCCTTCATTTTGAGCAATTGGCAGACACTAGCATGACAAACCGATCTTATCCACCGATCTTATCTGTCTATGCCTGGGGTGGTGAACCAGTTCAGCATTAAGAACCAAATTAAGCTCTTCGTCACCAGAAAGAACCACATAGCAATTTCAAGATTAGCTTTGTACCACATTGCTGAAACAATTTTTTTTTTACCCTACACCTTTAGTGGAACTCAAGGAAGTTTTTATTTTTTAACAGTGTCTTCAGGTTTGGTTTGTATTCTGTTATAGCTACTTTCATGTACAGTATGTTATCAAGAACAGGACAATTATTAGACTTAACTTGTTTAAGTAGAGTAAAAACTTATTCACAGATGTACAGAAAATATTTGTCTTTGTCTGCCACACTGCCGGATGTGGAAGTGTCTCATGCAGGACATTTTTGAAACATGTAGGGCAATTTACTCACGTGGGTCAGATGTGCATCTATTTGAGGGTATTGTGGTGACCTCTAATTTTTGCATATTTTACACTGTACTTAAAATATTATTTTGGTGTAACATCCCAAGATCATCACTGGACTCATTTAGCCCTCTTTAAAAACTTCCTGGATACACACCTGCTCAGTAGTCTTAAGAAGGCCTTTAATATAAACATTAATATTCAAACACTAATACATTTGAATATTTTGAATGTGACGCACTAACTTAAAACTCACTCAAAGGTTAAACACAGCAGGTGTGACTCACATTAATAAATATCATTATTTATTTAAACTCTAAAAGGAGTCTTTGTTTCTTTCTGATTTTTCTGACTTTTGTTCTATTTTTTTTGCAGTAGAAAAATTGCTCCATATCTCAAGTACATAATCCTGCTACTCTCCACATCACCGCAGTGCACACATTATTGATTGTGTTATTGTGACCAGAACCAGTTTGCTTTTCTTAGTGGCAAATTCTTAGCAGCACCAGAACCTGCTGTGCAAACTCTGACATAATGTTTGCTTGTATCTTTTTAGTGGTGGGAATGAACCACAGTCTTCTGAGCTTGGATGTGGCTTGAAGTGCACTGACTTGAAATAATGCAGCCAATAGAAATACAGAGATCTGTTGAGGAAAGCTGTTGCCATGGACGCAGATTTTAATCCTAAATGATTCAACTCCCATCTATCACCTAAAGTCTCCCAGACTGACAACTACTGCAGACTTGTAGCACTAGGCAGCACTGCTTTTGCCAGTGCTGCCTTCAGGGAGTGTGGGAAATTTCAGTATAAAAGAGCCGCACAGGATGCGTCAGAGTTGCTGCTCAAGAGTTGCAGGTTTGACAGTCCTGGTATATGCAAAGATCTGAAAATCAGCCACTGTCCTCTTTGCTTTGCCATGAGAGAGGACTGACTGACTGACCCGCCCGCCAGGTCACATCTGCATATATGGAGCTGACAATAGTCAATACACTGTTGTAGCAACTTTTTAGAAAAGAAAAATTGGTGTCAGCCAAAAATCTTAATTAAAAGATCAGTGATCAGTTAGAAAGATCCTATTGGTGCACCCTAATTCTCATACATTTAAGTTCTAATAGCAGCTTCAGTGCTCATTCGTTCTTTGAAATACATAATGTTATTCTGAGTCCTCAGGTCGAGATGATCTTCCAGCAGACTGCATCGTATATTTTGGCTTTGCTGATATCTTCAGGATCAGCACCATGGTGGTCATGGAAAATGCCGGCTACCAGAAGCTGCTGCAAATGGTCGCCTACTGCCAGAATGCTGACAGGTAACAAGCTACATGATTAATCTCTGGTTCACCCTATGGTTAGAGGTTATCTGATTGTTGGCTGTGTGAAGGTGTCGGCGCTCTCTCATGGCTGTCCACTTTGATGAGGTGTGGGACAATGAAAGATGTAACCAAATGTGTGATACATGCTGCCATGAAGAAGGTTTGTATGTATAGCATATTTACACCTTGAATTTAGAAAGATTTTCAATATGAGTGTGTGTAGCATATAAGCATCAGCTCTATACTCCTTTAGGCTACACTAGTGTGGACATTACCCAGCATGCAAGACAAGTGGTGCTAATTGTAGAGCAAGCAGGGTCCATGAATGAAAAAGTGACCCCACTGAAGCTGGTGGAGACATGGATGGGGAGGGGCCCAGCCAAGCTCAGGAAGATGATCCAGACCACGGCTCTGTCTCGGCTGCAGGCTGAATCTGTGATCGTCTCTTTGCTTCTTCAAGGATATCTCAGGTGACTCATCCTGTTTCTGTGTTTAAGTTTGGTTACAGGGGCTAGTAAAACTAGCTTATTTTGCTTATTCTGACTGAAATGATTCGTGAAGGAGGTCTGAAATTTTGCAGTTATTTTCCTTTTTTACTTTAGTTTTAGTTAAAATAAATAAATAAAACGAGAATTTACATTAGTACATTTTTGTGATGGCAAAATGAAGCAAGAGGAAATATGAAAATTTGCCCACCAATTTTAAAACTAGAGATCAGCTTCCCCATGGTCCAGTGATGCAAATGTTTATGGTTACTTTATACTTTGGTTTTTAGAGCAATGGTTCGTAAACTATCTATAACATATATCACATCAATGCCAGGATTACCATTCCTACCATAATGACAGTACCAGAACATAACATGAACTTCATATTTTGTTGTATTATCTCAAGTAAACAAAAGAGGGAAAAAACTTTACCAATACTTTATAAGTTGCACAGTAGAGTATCTGGTTTGAAGTTATTACAGCCTTGATTAGTCTAATAATAACTCTGAATAATGAGGGTTTATTTTATTTTTACTATTTAAAAACTAGCCCCAAATGGTCCATCTTATAAAAAAGTAATGAAAATGTTATATTAGAACTATTTTTTCTACTTGACCTGGGAAGAAGACTAACTGGGAAGAAGACTAAATTTGCTGCATTGTTTTTTGTCTCAATTGGAGTTGGGGGTTTTTGTGTGTTTTTTAGTAAACTTATCCTGTTTATATTGTAAGTTTATAACATAGTTTTGCTCCCTCTGAAAGTTTTAAACCTGTTTACTCTTCATTTTGAAGGCAGAGGTTAAATTTTGAAGTATTCAGGCTAAAGCAATAAAATGATAATTAATGTTGTAAGATTAACAATATAATATATAAAATATTTGATGAAATGGGAATCATTACATCAAATGACTCCCATTTGATGTAATGAAATGGGAATAATTTCATTCCCATTTCTTAATTACAGCAGCTCATTCAACTAGCCTTCTAGTTCCAACTTACTAGAACTTTTTAAAAGATGACCCCTCTTTAAGCCACGTTGGCCTTTCAGTTGTGAGCTGGTCAAGCTGTCCATGTTACAATGCAATGTTCAGGTCTAGCTGGTCACAATAAGACTCTAACTTCCATTTCAGCCATCTATAAAAACAGCTCTGTTGGCTTCTGTGTTGAATTTAGAGAGGATTACAGCTTCACGCCATATACCACCTACTTCTATATGAAGCTTGGCCGCAAAGCTCCTCTGCTAAAGGAGGAGACTCACACAATCAACATGAACATGTGGCCAGCTGGAGACGGACCTTCTGTGGTGAGTGTTTAGTTTAAAAGGTTTGTCTTTAAGTAAAAAGGGGGATTTTAAGGTTAACTACAAATTCTTTGAAAGTTATCCCATCCTCCAGGTTCTGAAAAGTTATTCTCACTTCTCATAAAATTTGGTCTGGATGGAGTTTCAGAAAACATTCCTTTATTCAGGCTGGGCAACAAGGCTGTTTTAGAAGGCTGTCAAGGTTTGTAAGATTAGAAATGGGCCAATTACCTCTCAAGTGTATAAAGGTCTCCAAGTATGTCTGACGCTTAGAGTAACACATTACTCTTTCACCGTCACATATTGCTCTTTTCCATGACTTTGCAGAAAACACAAGTATTTCAAATTGTACAAATCAAAACTGAAAGAGCGCCACTCTTATTAAGCTAACACAGTTTCAGAACTGCAGTTTATATGCTATGAATTTTCTTGGTGCCATTATCAGGTGAGTTGTATTAATATTTTGGCATTTTTACTAATATAGGCAATATTCAAGTATTTGAAAATTTATGAAGCTCTAGTGAACTTGGGGGGAATAACAAGGAATTATTGGCCTACCATCCATCAGTTCACACCCCCCTGTTATATAGGACTATATATTAACTGGAATTTGCACACCCTAACCCACATCCTTGTAAATCTGGCCCTGTGTGTAGATGCCAAATGGGGTAGGTGGCTTGTTGAAGTTAGAATTGAACTGAACTCATCAAAATAGAGGAAAGGATTTAATTTACTTTAGACGTGGCTGGATTGTTGGTGTAAGATGTCAATGTCAAATTTATTTATATAGCACTTTAAAAACAGATGTAAAACTGCACCAAAGTTCTGTACAAGAATGACAATAACACAAATGGATAAAAACAGAGTATCAAAACACTACTTCAAATAAATGCCAAAGAATAAAAATTAGTTTTGAGAAGCAATTTAAAATGATCCAGGCTGTGGACAGATCTAATTTGGAAAGGTAAATTGTTACATAGAATAGGAGCAACAACAGAAAAAGCCTAATCTCCTTTCCTCTTAAGTCGGGTCCGAGGAACTGTCAGTAATAGCTGATTATTTGATCGTAGGGTTCTGGACACAGACTGAAATTTTAAAAGGTCCCAAAGATAAGGGGGAGCTAACCCATTTAAAACTTTATAAGTTAATAAAAGAATCTTAAAATCAATTCGATAAAAGACGGGCAGCCAATGTAAGTAAAGAGGCCAGCTGCATTCTGGATCATTTGAAGTTGCTGCATCTGTGATTTATCCATGCCTTTATATAATAAATTGCAATAATCCTAACGAGATGTAATGAAGGCATGGATAAGTCCTTCAAAGTTCTTAAAACAAAAATAAGATTTAACTTTTGCTAAAATCCACAGGTGATAAAAGCTTGATTTAACGACAGAGCTAACTTGTTTATCTAGCTTTAAACAGCTATCAAAAGTAAAACCAAGATTCCTAGCAGAGGTCTGACAAAACCGAGCTAAAGAACCAAGAATCAGATAATATAACTTGAGTTTTACTTTGATTGGGATGAAGAAAGTTTTGTTCCATCCAAGATTTGACTTCAGCTAAACAATCTATCAATAGCTGAAGAGATTCATTTTTACCATTTTGTAGTTTAAGGGGCATATAAATCTGGACGTCATCCGCAATGAAAAGAAACGTTAAATTTATGGAAAATTTGACCAAGAGGCAATAAATATAAGATAAACAAAATGGGACCTAAAATTGAGCCTTGGGGAACGCCGTACTTTAAAGGTTTGGCCCCAGAACAGCATTGGTCAAGATGAACTGAGAAAGTTCTGTTTTCTAAATAAGATTTATACCATTCAAATACTGGGCCTCTCAGGCCAACACAATGTTTTAATCTATATAAGAGAATCTGATGATATACAGTGTCAAATGCTGCTCTCAGATCTAGAAGTAATAAAATTGCGACATTGCCTAAATCAACTGTTAAAAGAAGATCATTATACACTTGAAGCAAAGCTGTTTCAGTGCTATGAGCAGCTTTAAACCCAGACTGAAATTTCTCAGTTATATTATTGCAGTAGATCAGAAGATAGGCTAATCTTCTGATCTACTGCAATTTTCACACTCAACCATTTCTGCTTTCCAGCAGAATGAAAATCTGTGGATAATGGAAACAGGTTCAAATGGTAAATGTCTTTTACTTGGACAGGGCTTTATCAAGTCATTGATGCATGCACTCACACACTGATTGTGGCAAGCTACTGGATAGTAGCCACAGCTGCTCTGCGGCAGTCTGAAAGAAGCGAAGCTGCCATACACCTTCGCCACCAGGCCCTCTGACCACCACCAGCAGCAGGCAAGGCAAAGGGTGAAATGTCTTGCCCAGGACACAGATTCAGGTTGACTGGGGATCGAACCAGCAATCCGCCTATTGCAGGACAAACCAAGGTCACTCCCCAAAAAAAGGGAAAGGCAACAGTATCTCAAACCAACCAAGCTATGTGAAATACTGCTTCTGTATCCAGGAGACGTACAGGTTTTGCAGGGAAGGTTGATAGCTGCTAAACACCTTCTTAGCATAGCGGATGATCCGCTGCTGTCTGTTTCTGTCCTTAGCAGTGGCTAAGGACTGTGATGGAAGACTTGAGGATGGACTCAATGGGGGTATTGAAGTGTATCATTGTCTTTAGCAGGTTGAATTTTTTCAGTTGCTACAGGAGGTCACACAAGATGATGGGGGAAGGTGGGACTATTCCTGAAGTCTTCAACTATCTCCATCGTCTTATCAGCATCCTCCCACATGTAGATGGACTTAACTGCCTCAGCGATGAGTCCAATGAGAGTGGTGTTGTTCACCACTTTCAGGAGCTTGGTTGATGGTGCAGATGTTGATGAGAAGAGTAGAGGGGAAAGGACACAGCCTTGGGGTATCCAGTGCTGGTTTTTTTACACTTAGAAGGGACTTTTCTCAGCTTTACATTATACTTCTTGTCAGACAGGATGTCTGTTTATTTATTTATTTATTCATTTTTTTGAATCAGAAAAGGATTTGGTGGCCTCCACAGCCACCCGATTCTGTCCCTGTAATGGAAATTGTATTTTATTAATTTATAGCTGTACCTATTATACAGAACACTACACTTTATATTACTCAGCCCTTATTTGCATAGCACACTTTGATGTTAGTCTCTTTAATATAATGTTGATAGATCACAACATTTTCTGGCAATATTTACTGTTTTATATAATTTTTAAGGACAGAGGATTCTTAAAGTTACACATGGAAACTAAAGGTGTCCCATAGTGTCTAGCCCACTGAGCCAAGGATAAAGAGAGATTAGAGTCAGTAGACTAGAGGCATTATAGCACAGACATTAACAGGAGCTGGATACTTTCTCATAAAATGAATGAATATTTTCTTTCATATTTCTGGCCTCTGTTCTTTAAATCTTGTTTCTTCTTCTCTGGCTGATGTGTTTTCCATTTACCGTTTTAAAATGTTTCTGCACGTTTTGCAATATTTGAAGAGGTAAGTGAGTAATGAATGTATTTTTTAATTTCTAAAGACCTGCTTGTAGTAATAACCTTGCTTTTTGTTACGTTTCAGTTCACTAACTTGTTAAAGAAAATTGATCACCTCATAAAAATATCCTTTTGAGTCTTATCCTATTTGTAACTGAATTAATCATAAATAATTGTGGTGTATGCATTTATTTACTGCTAGTATCAAAGAAAAGGGGTGATTTTACCACAGTTTAATGATAATCTCTAGTTCAACAAGATATGATCTAATACCTGTTTATCCAGGTTGAAACCAGAAGTTTGCATACAAAGAATAAAGTCACACCCACCTTTGTTTCTCAGCACCTAACTTCTCTTGTCAAGTGTAGATATACAAAAATATGTCAGCGTCCAAAATCTATCCAAATCAGACACACTTATCTCTGGGACACAGGTTTTGTGTCCCAGAGATTAAGTGTGTTTTAGTCCAAATGTGGAGATTGACCCCAGAACAAAAACCAAAGACCTTGTGAAGATGCTGCTGAAGCTGATACAGCCATTATCCATGTGAACCATGTCCTGCACCAACATAGGCTGAAAGGCCACTCGGCTAGAAGGAAGCCAGTATTTCAAAAGGAACATAAAAAGCCAGTTTGCAGTTTGCAAATGTCTATGGGGAGGGTGGGGGTGGGGGGAGGCACGGGTATGGTTGTACCATCCTAACTGTGAAATATGGGTGTGGAAGTATCATATTGTTGCTGCAGGAGGAACTGGTGCACTTCATAACATAGATTGGCATCACGTAGAAAGGAGGAATGGCCCAGAATTCCAGTAAAGTATTGAGAAAAGTTTGAGGAAGGAAAACCACAACATTTGACCGAAAACATGCAGTTCAAATGCAATGCTACCAAAAACTGAGGAAATGTATGCAAACTTCTGATTTTGTAGACATAACAAACCTCTGATATACACTTTCTTGTATTATTATGGCAAATAAATAATAGAAATACATCTAGCAAATAGAAACAATTCTGATAATTTTATCTGACCTTAAAACAATTGGTTTGGTCTTATTTAACTTGAGACAGTGTATGTGTCTTTGTATTAGGTGTATGTAAACTTCTGGAGCTGGATGGAGTCTGTCATTAAAAATAGGAATGTGGTGTTCTTGCAGTGTTCTTTTGGTTCACTCTGTAGCTGTGGACCATCTCAAATAAAGACTGTTGTTAATGACTTATAGGTAAAACCTACAACTGGCAAGGGACAATCCAAGGAGGAAAAGAGATCAGTTCAAAGCTCTGGAGACTCCCATGTGTCCAAGAAAGTCAAGACAAGGCTTTCCTAGTCCCCTCAACCCCTACAAACCCAGAAGACAAGTCAATAAAGTACAGTCCATCATTCTGTACTCTGTTCTCTTCTGCTGCTATTGGCATGGCACCATCCTGATGATTGTGCTTGATGTTTGAAACTGAATGTTGGAGGTTGGTTTGGTATGAAGGTACTTCTTGTCTAATATTAACAGGTTAAATCAGTAAAATCATTTTCACCAGCAGGCTTGGACAATGCATAGAGAAAAACTGACCTCTGTCCACTGCAAATAGGTGGCTAAATTGTAATTCCTTTTTAAGTGTCCAACCTCTGGAAACATAAACTCATCAGGTCTGGACATGTTTCCATTGTATGAACAAATTAAGACATTACGGTAAGCTTTAGAATTCCTCTTAGCAGTATAGACACTGGGGGCAGTCTACCAAAAATTATGGATGTCGTGATTGTAGTTTCCTGGCTAATTCTCGATCTTTAAAAAGCCTGACCTGCCAATTTTGATTTTGGCTAATATCAATGACTTTTCCAAAAAGCCGTTAACAGTGGGGTGAGTATTGTTAACTGCACATGTACAGACATGACCTAGTGTGGTCTTAGTCTCTTGGCATAGTATAAGTGGACAGTGGATGATTTTCAGACTTTTGTGTTGGCAGGCAAGACTGGTGGATAGGATCAGTTTCTAATGTATCAGCTGATCAATCTTCCAAAATGAAGGAAATCAAGGCAGATTTATTGGTGCACCCCTACCAAATATGCAACAAATTGATTTGACCTGCGTGTTCTCACATCTTTTTATCAGACCAAAAACTATTTGAAACAATTGTGGATCAGACAGCAAAGCTCAGGTCATTCTAGCTTCTCTGGTAGGCAGTTCTTTCACACAGCAGACTAGAAACATTCCAGTTAATTTTCAGCTTTGCAAGAAAATGATACAAGTTTGTATCTAGCTAGTGGCAGATGGGATTCTGAAATTAAACTATGATGCAGCTCTATATAGCAGTGACTCAACTTGCAGTGAATATAACTTAACTAGGGGTTGCGCCAACTAGTCGAGTAGGATATGCTTAATATAAACTAATATTACACCGCTAATACACAGCTTCAATCTCAAATAATATTGCTACCAACATGCTCTATTTAGCACGGTTTAATAAAAAAGAGTGTTATTAAACTAAAATATTTTAAGTACAGGGACGGTTATAAAGCCAGGTATAAATAAAATAAATTAAATAAAACCTACCTTAATCTTTGATGAAATAAAATGGATGAAACGAAACTTCCACAGATAGAATGTATTGATAAGAAATGAGTAAACAGTATGTGACGTAGCATTTTTTGTGTGCATGCACATTACCGCAAGGTAGGGCAGATTCACGGATAGCACAGAAAGTTAGAACACCGGTTAAAAACCCCCCAAAAAACAACAGCTGGAACACCGAAATAATATGGGACATTGCCCCAGGACTTTTCATGCATCCAACATTTCAATAGGACAGAACGGGGCATAATGGTGAAGTTGAAGGAAGCAAATATTTCAATAAGTACTGGGAATTTTGAAAAGAAGTTAATCATTAAATTTAGGAATTATGAAATTATAGATGTAAAGAAAGATTTTTTCTCATTCCAACTTATGAGTCATCATCGTACAAGCCTAATATTTATTTCCTGTATCATACGTCATATGTCACTAACATTTCATCCCATCATCATAAACTGGTCAGTATGTGCTGAGTAACTACACTTGTGAAACCTACCATTGCTGCTTGATGCTTTAGAAAACTCTGAATGAAAGTGATCTGTATTATTTTCTTTCTTTAATGCTTTTTTTCCATATTGAGCCCTTTTTTGTTGCTAATTGTCTATATTTCACTGATACAGGACAAATCAGCTACTGAAGTCGATGAGGAAAAGAGGTCTGTGTGAGCCCTGATCCCCCTGCCATTAAGAACAGATGTCCCCCACAAAAAAAAAACTGAAGCTGAGGAAACAAGAGCTAAAACAATCCAGACAGCTAGAGGGAGCACAAAAGCAGCCTGCTCACAGACAGGGAGCGGAAGAAGGATAAGAGGAGGTCATTCATGTCCCACAGCGTCGCTATAGAAATTATTGTAGATGTAAGTGATAGAACAAAGCTTAATCAAATTATATCTTTTTCCAAGCCGAACTCAGCTAGCTCTTTAAGGGCAAGGAGAAAACAATGTGAAAAATCAGAGCAGCAGGTGAGAATTTTCAGATACAGCCCTGTCCTCACTGTGTCCAGCTCTCCCTCCCAGGTTTCACTAAAGTAAAGCAGTTCACTTTAGTTTCTTGTTTAAAGAGTAAATTAATGCTGTCATAGGAACAAACTCTTTCACCTTCTCTTCTGAGAATAGAAACACATTTAATTTGGCATCTCAATATCCATGAAGACTACACAGCTTCTGTAACTTTAGGCTTATTGTTTCTTTAGTTTCCAAATTGATTTGTATCCTATCATCCTGTCACATTTCACTGAGTTTTTTTTAAATGAAATTTTCATTGATGTAATAAAAGATTTAAGAAAACTGTCTTCCACTGACAATATTTCTTTATAAAAGTTGAAGCATTATTTCATAGATTAAAAAAATGTAGTTTTAGGCATAACATCTCTGAGGAAACCTTCAGAGGGATAAGATAATCCCACTGAATAAGTTGTCTTATTTCTTATCCCACTTAATAAGAAATGTTTTCTTTGATGGCCTTTTCGGTGAAACACATTAGGAACACATTTCTCAACAGTTATCATTTTCATTTTGGATTTTTTACATATGTATATAAGTTCTAAATCTGGATTTCCACCTGAACTCTAATATTTACTGTCGCTGTGATACAGTTATGGGATATGTGTTATTATATAAATATATTCTCTTCATAAGTCTCAGAAACCAGACTCGCCACTAGTGTATATTCAATGCACGTTCTCGTCTGTTGCGCGCTCTCGTCATGACCACGTCGCCATTTTGATTCGAAATTTATGACTTGAGTTTTTCCTGCCTTGCTTGCTAAACTTAGCCGCGCGTTGAATATCTTTATGAGTCCAAATCATACCTTGAACATATGCAATAATACGTATTACTGTTAATGCAAAGGAGCTATTAATGCGTAAAAGTTGAGGATTTAATTGATTCTAAATCTATATTTGACTAACGTTAGCTAAGTTGATCTAGTTCATGTTAGCCCTGTGCTGTCAGACTGAACCATTTTCAAAACAAACCACTCAGAGGCTAACGAATGCTAGCCAGTTCTGCTAGCTAACAATTAGCTGGATAGCTTGTGACCTAGAACACTCTGCTTATGGATAAAACCCACTAAAGTTTAACAGAGAAGTACGGAACAACACTGGACTTTAAGCCAAAGGTAAGTCTGTGCATAAACATCTTCATTTAACGTAGTTAACCAACGAATGCTAGACTGGTACGGTAACGACAAAGTTGAATCTAAGTTCGGAAGCTAAGTTTGCTAACTTCGCTCAACAGTCAGTGGCTAGTTAGCGTACATGCTGATCAGAAGAATGAGGAACTGGTTAAGACGGGGTTGATTATTCGCCTTAGAAAGGGCATTAATATTGTTAATAGGCTGATAATATTGCTCAGTAGGTCAGATTTTCTTGAAAAGTCTGTTCAGGTGTTGAGATCAATTGTTGCTATGTAACATAACATAATAGCTAAGTTTTGTTGGACTGGTAAAGTTGCTGCTGTTGAGTGTGGTAGATTTTCCTATTGCAGTGATTCAGATCATAATGGTTTGACTTTGTTTTCTTTGGTGTATTGCCACTAATGTGAAAACCAATAGGGAGACGTTTGTTTTGTGGTGTTTTTGCACACGGTCTGACTCGGCTGAGACCAGAACGAACTCAGCTTTGTTTGATCGTGTACAGGAATAAAGTAAACATTGGCTTTCTCAAGCGAAAGTTCAGTCCGCGGGGTTGATTTCGGATTATTGTTTTGAGATTGGGGTTAATTGATTTTCATCTGGTGCTGTCTGCTACCGGTGCCTCACTTGGTTTGAAGTAAACAGAAATCTGAGCTCCTACACCAAGTCAGTTGATGTGCATTTCATGCCAGAGGCTAAGCAAGGTGATTTTACATTTAGTTTTTTACCGAACCTCTGCTTATTTATTGGTTTTATTTAAACCTATAGTTAAAGTGACACCCTCTCTTGTCACAAAATATCCTGAAAGGTAAATACACATTTTTGTCATTCACTGCACAGAAACATTACTATATAGATTTTATATACCACCAGGTTAGTGAACCCCATTGTCATTCCATGCACCTCCATGTTGATCATCTAAACATATACAGGGGTTGGACAATGAAACTGAAACACCTCTCATTTTAGTGTGGGAGGTTTCATGGCTAAATTGGACCAGCCTGGTGGCCAATCTTCATTAATTGCACATTGAACCAATAAGAGCAGAGTGTGAAGGTCCAATTAGCAGGGTAAGAGCCCAGTTTTGCTCAAAATATTGCAATGCACACAACATTATGGGTGACATACCAGAGTTCAAAAGAGGACAAATTGTTGGTGCACATCTTGCTGGTGCATCTGTGACCAAGACAGCAAGTCTTTGTCATGTATCAAGAGCCACAGTATCCAGGGTAATGTCAGCATACCACCAAGAAGGACGAACCACATCCAACAGGATTAACTGTGGACGCAAGAGGAAGCTTTCTGAAAGGGATGTTCGGGTGCTAACCCGGATTGTATCCAAAAAACATAAAACCACGGCTGCCCAAATCACGGCAGAATTAAATGTGCACCTCAACTCTCCTGTTTCCACCAAAACTGTCCGTCGGGAGCTCCACAGGGTCAATATACACGGCCGGGCTGCTATAGCCAAACCTTTGGTCACTCGTGCCAATGCCAAACGTCGGTTTCAATGGTGCAAGGAGCGCAAATCTTGGGCTGTGGACAATGTGAAACATGTATTGTTCTCTGATGAGTCCACCTTTACTGTTTTCCCCACACCCGGGAGAGTTACGGTGTGGAGAAGCCCCAAAGAAGCGTACCACCCAGACTGTTGCATGCCCAGAGTGAAGCATGGGGGTGGATCAGTGATGGTTTGGGCTGCCATATCATGGCATTCCCTTGGCCCCATACTTGTGCTAGATGGGCGCGTCACTGCCAAGGACTACCGAACCATTCTGGTTCAAACATTGTATCCTGAAGGAGGTGCCGTGTATCAGGATGACAATGCACCAATACACACAGCAAGACTGGTGAAAGATTGGTTTGATGAACATGAAAGTGAAGTTGAACATCTCCCATGGCCTGCACAGTCACCAGATCTAAATATTATTGAGCCACTTTGGGGTGTTTTGGAGGAGCGAGTCAGGAAACATTTTCCTCCACCAGCATCACGTCGTGACCTGGCCACTATCCTGCAAGAAGAATGGCTTAAAATCCCTCTGACCACTGTGCAGGACTTGTATATGTCATTCCCAAGACGAATTGACGCTGTATTGGCCGCAAAAGGAGGCCCTACACCATACTAATAAGTTATTGTAGTCTAAAACCAGGTGTTTCAGTTTCATTGTCCAACCCCTGTATATGTTCTACTTGTGTACTACTGGGTATGTGTATTGGTAACAATAATAATACATACTGTGTGTCATTAGTATCTAATTGTGAAGATGAATGTAGAATGTTTCCTAATGTTCACATTTATTGTATATTATTTTCTAAAACTGTAATATTGAAGGTAAGTATTACTCTGTTTTAAATAATTTTGATCATGTCCCTTTTCGGTCAGCTATTGCGTATGGAATTTGACAGATTATTACTAGAGGTGCACCAGTCAGCCTATTTCTGTTTGATACAAATTTCTGGTTTTTGTGTTTTTCTTTTCTATTTTTTTTTATGTCTTACCTGCTAATTTGGATTTTTGTTTTCTAAGAACTGTAACAAAAGAAAGCAAGCATACTTTAGGAACTTTAATAGAAGACATAGATTTTAATCTAACAGAAAACGAAGAAATTATGAGATTATGCCATTGATGCATAAAACTGATTTCCCCACATTTTTCAGTACACAACCTGCTGGTCACATATCAGAACGGATAAAGAGTAAACTGTCTAATTGTGATCTTTAGCCTATCGAATCACTAATTAAGATCCCTGGTCAACCCACAAACACTCCAAACAACCTTCTCCTGATAGCTATTCTTTAATATAGTAATATAACCACAATAGCTTACAATAAACTGTGGGTTAGATGTGCCTCAGCAGGAACAGCAATCAGAAAAATACGAGTTTGATTCCAGCTTTCTCCCCAACCACATGTTAAAGTGGCTTAAAACAAGTACCTTAACCCCAAGTTGATCTGCGTATTGATGTGTGAGTATGTGAATGAGACTAGTGGTCAATATGAGTAGAGAAGCACTAAAGACGTTCAGTCCATTTGCCTTTTTGACCAGATGTCCAATTCTGGTCGTTGAGGGCCGAAAACGTGCAAGTTTTAGATATGTCCCTGGGCATTTTTACACTGCATGGCACAAGGGTTCGGGTTTTGGTGTCTTTGCATCTGCATTTATAGAAGAGTTACACCGCAGTCTCTGAAACCCTGAGATCTGTAGTTCTCAGCCACTGATTGGTTCATTCTTGCTTTAGTGACTGCTCATTCTCTCCACTAGCCTGTTGCTGCTTTTTGCTAAGAGCGGTGGGGTTTTTTGGGTTTTTTTTTTTCTTTAATGTCTTTGGATTCCATCAGAGTTGCTCCTGTTGTCTGGTCCAATGACAAGGTAACTGTTTAATGAGCAGGTAGATATGGAGTGAAAATAGTCTCAAAATATCTGTGCGTGTGTAAAAGTATTTGTGCGTGTGTAAAAATATCTGTGCGTGTGTAATACTGGATTTGTAAACCTTAAAAATAAACCTTCTCCTACGCCTACAAATGTTGAAAAAGTACGCAGAAGTCACATGGTACACACACGCAAAACTGCATTTACGC
Organism: Xiphophorus hellerii; assembly: GCF_003331165.1. Taxonomy (NCBI): domain Eukaryota; kingdom Metazoa; phylum Chordata; class Actinopteri; order Cyprinodontiformes; family Poeciliidae; genus Xiphophorus; species Xiphophorus hellerii. Next base: position 20,020,678 of record NC_045688.1, on the reverse strand, counting down.
ACAGATCCTGTTACGAGTGCACGAGTATTTTTGAGACTCATTTCATGCTTCGGGAGCTCCCAGATTTGTGTGTAGATAGACCTGTCGCGATAAACAATAAATCAATTAATCATACGATAAATTAAAACTATCGGCGTCATTTTAATTATCGGCATTATCGTCTCTTCCAGCCTTTTTCTCTTTCTGTTGATGACACTGAATGGAAAAAAAGGCTCAACTCTGGTGCTCTCCACTGACCCTCCCTTCCTCATTTCCTCAGTGTAATGCCCAGCGCACCCTACACGGTCTTAGAGCTATCGGCCCATTTTCAAAACCTGACAGACCACACATTAGCCGACAGAAATCCTAGATATAACGGTTCAATCGGGTTCGATCCTGCCGTGTGGTGTCCAACAATGGGCACAAAATAATGGCTACAAGTCCAGTGAACTAATTTTAAAACCAGGCATTAATCAATGCTTTACTACAATCTACCTGCAATGCATGTGGCTAGTGTCAGTCCTGACTGAATGACTGAACATTCATTCGAAGAACGTGACGTTCTTCGTTTACGTCACGTTAAGGAAGAACAGCTGAAAAGTTACTGGGTTTATCAACTGCGGTAGCAATTTCGCTCCAACTCCTCCCCTTGTCATTTCTGTATTCTTTGCATGTTGAATAAACATTAATGTTGTTCCCACATATCATCGGTTGTGTCAGTTGTTTGGGATTCCCCTCCGTAATTTCCCCTCAGAAAGACATGGAGGGGAATCCACGCTTTCTGATTGGCTACATGTCACATTCAACAGGTTGCTTGTAATGCTCGCGGCAACGACAATCTACGTGACACACCACACAATCTTAGAAAGACCAACGTTCTAAGATTGTCTTAAGGGGAAAATCTGGGCAAAAAAAACGTGTAGTGTGAGCTATTGCATCATGTAGTTGGATGTGCCCATTTTCTCTATTTAAATCTAATTATTACTATAGGGCAACATAGTATACAGACTTCATAATCTGCACTCTTTTGGTTGAATGCAGTATTTATTTCCACTTTGGCTATATGTTGTTTAGTTTTTATTCAAGTACATTTTTTGTTAATGGAGACTGAGAATCCGTTTTATTTTTGTGTTTGGTTGTTTTGTTTATTTTGTTTGTCAGTTCCAGTGTTAAGTGTTCTTTTGAAAATAATGTGTATCTATCTTTGGCAGGAAATCGCATGCGTTATTACGTTATTTCCATTAAGTCAGTTTAAAAAGGTCTTCAAACAATATTATCATTTATAGCAATAATTTTTGAGACAATTAATTGCTCAGCAAAATTTGTTATCGTGACAGGCCTATGTGTAGATCAGTGGTTCTTTACCTTTTTAGAGGTACCGAACCCACCAGTTTCATATGCACATTCACTGAACCCTTCTTTAGGGATAAGTAAAATATTTGTCTTTCAAATCTAAGACATAGGTACCGTATTTTCTGCACTATAAGGCACACCACATTACAAGGCGCGCCTTCAATGAATGGCCTATTTTAAAACTTTTTTCATATATAAGGCGCACCGCATTATAAGGCGCATAGAATAGACACTACAGTAGAGGCTGGGGTTTCGCTATGCATCCATTAGCTGGAACTGCGCTAAAGGGAATGTCAACAAAATAGTTAGATAGGTCAAACTTTATTAATAGATTACAAACCAGCGTTCTGAAAACTCCGTTCATTCCCCACATGAATAAACAGCTGTTTTATTATTTTCCCGAGGTAAAGTAAGTGACGTGGTATTTTTGTGACACAGTTTATCTTTTAACAACAGCAAGGTATAACATATAGAGGAGGGGAACTTTTCCTCCATTCAATAAACACGTAAAAAACAGTCTGATACTGTTACGGTAAATCATTCGTCAGTGCAATCACAATATATATCCACTTCCGCACCATTGATTCGTTCATGTTAAATTCTCTTGCTGCTGCTCTATTCCCGTGTTCTACTGCGTGACTGATTGCCTTGAGCTTAAACTCTGCGTTGTAAGCGTGCCTCTTAATAGGAGCCATTTTGGGGTCTTTACACAAAACCATGCGTACACCCCGCGCTTCTTCTTCTACGGGGGGAAAATGAAGTCGGCGGCTGCTTACCGTAGTTGAGAGACCTGTTGTGGCTCAATATTGGTCCATATATGAGCAGCACCGGATTATAAGACACACTCTCGGCTTTTGAGAAAATTGAAGGTTTTTAGGTGCGCCTGATAGTGCGGAAAATACGGTATATGTTTTTTTTTTTTTACTGTTGCACAAAATGAGCCGTGCATGAACATCTCCTTGCTCAAAGAACAAAACCAACACAATGCATGAACTCACAACAAATTACTGTATTACTTTATCCTCCCCCCCAAAAAATATTTCGGCCCCATAAAAGAATTTCAGCCCCCAAAAATATTTTTTTACTATTTTACTAATTAAAAATAAATTTGGACTTTTTGAAGAATTTAACAGTTTTTTAATAACTTAATTTTTTTTATTATTTTAAATGTAGTTTGTTTTTTACGGAGCCCTCTAGGGCAGCGGTCCCCAACCTTTTTAGTCTCGCGGACCGGTCAGCCCTTCGCAATTTTGCTGCAGACTGGGGGGGTGGGGACGCAGTACTCCGATGTTGTTTTGTTACTCATTCTGCTGCAAGTTGGCTCAATTTTGACGCGCAAGACGTAACCGGTAAAATCCGGTTTAGGATTTTTAAAATAAAACATCCGGAAGTAGTTCATTATTTCTTGCGCGGCCCGGTACCAATTGGTCCGCGGACCTGTGCAGATCTGCGGCCCAGTGGTTGGGGACCACTGCTCTAGGGGACAAGGGGAAATTTTTTTCTTCAAAACTTTTGCGTTCCCTTGCAAAACCTTTTGCGTTACCTCGCAAAACTTTTGCGTTCCCTTGCAATACTGTACTGGTCAGTTATGCAGCATAATTGAATACTCTAAGCCAGGGGTGTCAAACTCATTTTGGTTTAGGGGCCGCATACAGCTCAATCTGATCTCAGGGGGGCCACACAAGTAAACTCATTGCAAAATTAAATAGAACTAGTAAAAGTGCACTTGTTGATTTTTATATTAAACAAATTTCACTTTTACAAAATATATTATGAAAAAGCTCAGAGTTTTTAAGAAAAGCATGTGCAATTTCAACACTACTTTTACATTTATTTAAGTGCATTATGCATGAGAACTGATCACAGTGATTGTACAATGTTGCAAAACATTTATTCACAGTTTTTGGAACTTAAAAACACTGTCCTGCATGACATAATACATCAAACAGATAAAAATTAATAAATGATTTAAAATCAATTTTCCACATCTGGGAATCAATTTGAACAAATTGTCTGGCTTCACACATTTGAAATCTTAAGTGTCAGCTGCTTTAAACAGATATTTGATTAAGTACATTTGTCACCTTTCTTGTTGATGCATAAAATGTATACATATAGAAAAACTTACATACATAACATGTATTGCATGCATGAGAAATATTTTACTCAACAAAACTCTTTTGTTGTAAATCTGTTACTGACTAGCACTAACTTTAACAGAATTAATTCAGCAAATATTCAAAGCTGTAATTTTTAATAGTGCAACGTTGACAGTAACATTCCATAGGATTTAGTTTTACTCAGTATTTGCCCCTGAAACTTGGCATCTTTTAGCCTGGACAAGTACATCAATATCAGGCATCATGTCCTGAGCAGCAGCCAATTTCAGAGTCTCATTTAAGTATTAAGTACTTATGTGTGAGCTTTGAGCGCAGCTTTGTTTTATTTATATTCATTAGTGAAAAAATTTGCTCACAAAGGTATGTAGTCCCAAACATGGACAACATTTTTGCAGCCAGTGCTGTCAGTTTAGGATATCCTGGTAGGAGATACTTGTAAAATGTGTCCAAGCCAACTGATGCAAATTTGTCCTTCAATTCCACATCACACTGCAAATCAATAATTTCAAGTTGCATGTCAACGGGCACATCAGAAGCTCTGACTGTGAATGGTGAGCGAAAAACTGAGAATTCTGTCTCAAGTTCGCTAAATACCTGAAATCTTTTCTCAAACTCACTCAGCAACCTTGAAATCGTATCTTTGTACCGTTTCACATCACGGTTAACGCTTGCTGCGCACACATCTCTTAGACAGGGAAGATGAGCAGGGTCCCCGCTTGCCATCTGCGTCTCCCATAACGTCAGCTTTGACTTGAATGCACATATGGCGTCATAATACTGTGTTACAATTTTTTTGCGTCCTTGCAACATTTTGTTCAGATTATTCAAGTGTCCTGTGATATCAACCATAAATGCAAGGTCCTGCAGCCATAGCGGGCATTGTAATTCCTGAACAGGTTTACCTTTTTTCTCCATGAACTGTCCAATTTCCCCACGTAGATCAAAGAAGCGCTTCAGAACAGCACCTCTACTTAACCATCTAACTTCAGTGTGGTATGGTAGACCATGGGCAATGTTGCATTCACTGAGAAGGCTGTCAAACTGACGATGATTGAGAGCTCTGCCTCGGATGAAATTAACAGTTCGGACAACCACCTCCATGACGTGATCCATTTTTAACGACTTGCAGCAAAATGCCTCCTGATGCAAAATACAATGAAATGTCCAAAACTCACCCCCTTTATTTGCAGCTTGTACTTTCTCTCTGAACTTTGTCACAACACCTGTCTTTTTCCCAATCATTGACGGCGCGCCATCAGTAGCCAGGCTTACGGCGCGGGACCAGTCCACCCCGACTCTGTCCAGCGCTCCAACAACGGAGCGGAAAATGTCTTCAGCTGTCGTGGTGTTGGTCATGGGCACCGACTCAAGAAACTCTTCTGTGACAGTCAACGTCTCGTCAACTCCACGAACGAATATGGCCAGTTGAGAGACGTCCGCAATATCAGTACTCTCATCAATTGCAACAGAAAATGCGAGAAATGACTCCGTTTTGCGTTTGAGTTGGTTGTCCAAATCTGCCGATAGTTCCGAAATTCTGTCTGCCACGGTATTTCTGGTCAAGCAAATATTGGCAAAAGCTTGTCGCTTCTCAGGACACACAGTTTCGGCAGCCTTCAGCATGCAGTTCTTGACGAACAGTAAGGCTTTGATGCTAACGCTATTTGGCTAGCAGTTAGCTAGCTGGCTTTCACCGCAGCATCACTGGCCTCTGGACTCAGGGTGAAAACAGATTGCCGTTTCCTCAGACCCGTCAACATTTCATTTATCTTCTGTTTTCTCAGTTCTCCGTTAAAGTGCTTGTATTTTTCGCCATGCTGAGTTTCATAGTGGCGCCGAATATTGTATTCCTTAAGCACCGAAACCTGCTGCAGACACACAAGGCACACGGGTTTTCCATTCACCTCCGTGAACAAATAAGAAGAAGTCCATTTTTCTTGAAAAATCCAACCCTCTGTGTCTACCTTTCTCTTTTTTGACAGACATTTCGTTGATGAGGTTGCCAGGACCAAAGTAAAAAGCTGGTAAAGCAATAGAATCGAAGCCGTTTACAGGACCTGAAGCTCAGTGCTGCCATCTGCTGTTAGTTCCGATGCAGTGTTGCATCATGTTGTCCACTCTGAATAAAACACAGCGCCCCTCGTGGATAATATAGGAACTGCAGATTTTAAATTAAACGAAGTACACGTTTTTTTCAATAATCGTTGTTGAATAATGATAATGCATTTAGCCACCGGGCCGGACTAAATCGTTCGGCGGGCCGATTCCGGCCCGCGGGCCGTACGTTTGACACCCCTGCTCTAAGCCTTTCCTACGGTGGGCGCCGTACTTTCTGCTTTAATATAAGGTTATGTGAGGTTTTTCCCATGAGTGTTAGTATCTTTTTGTGAAATATCTGAAGTTTTATATCTTTCTTTAGTATAGAAAGGCACCACAAACCTATGATCAATCAATCAATCAATCAATCAATCAATCAAATTTTATTTGTATAGCACATTTCAGCAGCAAGGCATTTCAAAGTGCTTTACATCATTACAAACACAGAAACACAATGCAAGATAGAATCAACAATCAAAACACAGCATTAAGTGAAGTTCCATCAATAAATTTGTAATTTCAAATACAATCCTAAACAGGTGGGTTTTTAGTCGAGATTTAAAAGAAGTCAGTGTTTCAGCTGTTTTACAGTTTTCTGGAAGTTTGTTCCAAATTTGTGGTGCATAGATGCTGAAAGCTGCTTCTCCTCGTTTGGTTCTGGTTCTGGGGATGCAGAGCAGACCAGAACCAGAAGACCTGAGAGGTCTGGAAGGTTGATACAACAGCAGATCTTTAATGTATTGTGGTGCTAAGCCGTTCAGTGATTTGTAAACTAACAACAGTATTTTAAAGTCTATTCTTTGATATGATATAAACAGAGACTTTCCGTAAGTAGGAAATAAATAAATAAACACCCTAATTTGGATTATTTCTGAGTTATTATCGCGGTTTAAAGGGCTGCTTTCAGTGCCGTTCCATCTTAGCCTTAACAGACATAAACATGCAGTAAAAAAATCGATTTTCAATCAGTATTTTGCACCAAACAGTTTTTATTATTAACAAGTTTTTATTATTAAAAACAAGATAAACTAATGATGGTAAATGGGTTAACTCGGGGAATCTCATCTGTCCGTGTATCAATCAACTCCAAACCTCGCAAAACACAATTCTGTCTTTGCTTTCATATGCAGCTTTCGGTTGTCGTGAAAAGGTCTAGTAGCATAGCTCACATAAACATTAGCTCCCGCTAACAGAAACATATGAGGAAGGCAGAGTACCGTAATCTGAAAAACGTAATCTGAAATTATTCATAATTACTCAATGTCTCATTATAATCGGAGAGCTAAATCTGCAGGTTTAGCTTCTACTTACTTCTGAGGGCAGACCACCGGGACGCTCCGTCTCACTTCTTGGTTTGCCTGCCTATTTTTCCGGCCAGCGAACCATTCCGCCACCCAGTGGTCTTTTTTCAGACCACTTAGTCTCCTGTACCGCTCAAAAATGCACAATATGTCTATAAATAATTTTGGGATATTATAAGGAAGTGCTGAGATATACCGTTTTTCACCAAACTAACGTATTTGCCACTTCGGCACAAGCACAGTGAGAAACGTTTAGAGGATAAAAACACTAGACTCAGAAAAACTCAGATGACCCAGCTTTCTACTAGAACGTAAAAGCACCATCTACAGTACACACAAATCTGGGAGCTCCCGAAGCATGATATGAGTCTCAAAAATACTCGTGCACTCGTAACCGGATCTGTGCATAATTGCAGTTTTGTGTGTGTGTATCAGGTGACTTGTGCATACTTATTTAACATTTGTAGGCATATTAGGTTTATTTTATTTTTAAGGTTTACAAATCCAGTATTACACAAGGACAGATATTTTTACACAAGCACAGATCTTTTTAGACACGCACAGATATTTTTACACACGCATAGATACTTTTACACACGCACAAATACTGCACAGATACTTTTACACATGCACAGATATTTTGAGACTATTTTCACTCCATAGTAGAGAATGTTGTCTATTGTTATGTCACAAAATAAATGCTGTCACACATACAGATTCATGCAGGTGTGGATATGTTGATCCACACCTGCTTTACAGGTGATACCCTGGTCAATGCAAACACAGTAGAGACAGTATAATGATGATTTTCAGGTATGCTAAACCGGGGAATAAATAAAATCTGCAAGACAACGGCCGTTGACTTAGGACATCTCTAATTTAGACAATTAAATTACTTATTGTCAAAGCAGTTATCTCCCACTTTGACAGTGATGCATGGTGAATGCAAATTAATATGGCTGACATAACCTGTTGTCAATGACTCAGTTTCATAACAGGAAAAATTAATGAATGTAGTTTATTAAGTAGGTGCACAGTTGTGAAGGGGGAAATGTAAAAGTGTCCATTTTTTGTCATTTAATATCTCAAATTATCTCAAATAATGTCTCAAATTTAAGTATTCATATATCAAATGTATTGTTTGACCAGGTTGTAAAATGATTTCAATCTAATATTAGGTATCCCAAAACATAAAACTAGGTTGCTAGTTACAAATTGTTAAAAATTTTCTGAAAACCATGGGAAGCCCTCCTGTACAATTTAGGTGTTCGATAGTCACAGACTCACAAAACTGGTAAAATAAAAACTCCACAAAATTGCAGGAATTAATGAAAGCAAAAATGTAGTTTGTATCACATTTGCTTTAGGGGGCTGAAATGATTCCTCAAATGATTTGAGTACCTCTAGGCCTGTCACGATAGCAAATTTTGCTGAGCGATTAATTGTCTCAAAAAATTATTGCGATAAACGATAATATTGTCTGAAGACCTTTTTACACTGATTTAATGGAAATGACGTAATAATGCATGTGATTTCCTGCCAAAGATAGATACACTTTAATTTCAAAAGAATATTTAACACTGGAACTGATAAACTAAATAAACAAAACAACCAAAAACAAAATGGATTCTCAGTCTCCATTAACAAAAAATGTACTTGATAAAAACTAAACAACATAAAGCCAAAGTGAAAATAAATACTGCATTCAACCAAAAGAGTGCAGATTATGAAGTGTGTATATTATGTTGCCCTTCAGTAATAATTAGATTTAAATAGAGAAGATGGGCACATTGACTACCTGATGCAATAGTTCACACTACATGATTTTTTGCTCCTATTTTTCCCCATACAACAATCTTAGACCTTTGGTCTTCCTAAGGTTGTGTGGTGTGTTACGGTAGATCCTCGTTGCCGCTCCGATCTAAATCAGGGGTTTTCCCCGACTGGGATCTTAACGCAGCCTGTTGAATGTGACAGGTAGCCAATCAGAAAGCGAGGATTCTCCTCCGTGTTTTCTGAGGGGAAATTACGTCGGGGAATCCCAAACAGCTGACACGACGCAACCCGAAGTCCAGCGGACGTGGAAACAACATTAATGTTTATTCAACATGCAAAGAATATAGAAATGACAAGAGGAGGAGTTGGAGCGAAATTGCTACTGCAGTTGATAAACCCGGTAACTTTTCAGCTGTTCTTCGTTAACGTGACGTAAACAGGTTATAATGATTTTCATTCAGTCAGGACTTTACGCTGACACTAGCCACATGCATTGCAGGTAGATTGTAGTAATGCATTGATTAATACCTGGTTTTAAAATTAGTTCACTGGACTTGTAGCCATTATTTTGTGCCCATTGTTGGACACCACACGGCAGGAACGAACCGATCGAACCGTTATACCTAGGATTTCTGTCGGCTAATGTGTGATCTGTCAGGTTTTGAAAATGGGCCGACAATCGGCCGGCAGCTCTAAGATCATGTCGTGCGCTGGGCTTTACACTAAGGAAAATGAGGAAGGAGGGTCAGTGGAGAGCACCGGAGTTGAGCCTTTTTTCATTGGGTGTCATCAACAGAAAGAGAAAAAGGTCGGAAGAGACGATAATGCCGATAATTGAAATGACGTCGATAGTTTTAATTTATCTTACGATTAATCGATTTATCGTTTATCACGACAGGCCTAAGTACCTCGATTATTAAATTTCCTCGAGGAAAATCTACCTGCCTCGAAGCTTCGTTAATTTATGTTTTGTTATTTAGCGCACCGTGTTCCGGCCAGGAACACACACGGCCGGAACACAGTCCGCTCTTGTGCTGGGCGCTGCTCTGACTTCCGCCTCCGAGTTGTTGACGAAAGCTAAGTGTTAGCGGCATAACGTCCAATTTTCAAGTTCGGTCCATGGGGATTTTATTGATTGATGATAACGCCCGGGCTTTCATCGTTTTTGAGGGACCAATAAGCATCCTTAAAATGACTGGCGCGATGCCTGGAGTACGGCAGCTTTTCTCCTCAGGGAGCTGCTGGTTCAGAGCGAACGGCGGGAAGAGCGCTGCAGGAGTATTTATACAGGTGAGCAGACTGACTGAACACGGTGGGCGGCTGAGTAGTTGATGGTTACATTGTAAGTGTAGCTTTACGGACGAACTGCACAATAAATTTAATATCATCCTGGTCTGAACAAATGGGTGGCGGAGCGCATTGTGGCGATACATGGCTGGTAGATGAGTTTCTGAGTGTGACGAATGAAGGTGCCGTACATTCGTCTGTTCCCTGGTCTATTTCCTCCTCTCCATCACCATCTTACGTTCGTTCGTTCGCCTGCCCCCCACTCCAGGCGACATTTCCCGTATTCTCAAACCCAAAGCTTGACAGGTATGGGGCAAGGTGAAAATTCATCCATTAAACTGACTGAAGATGAATACATAAACTAAAAGCTGGATCATAGACATTTTTTTTAAGTGTATTTGTGAGCCTGCCTCTTTATTATTAAATTGAATATAATTTCAGATTTTTGCATTACTTCAGGTTACCGTATTTTCCGCACTATAAGGCGCACCTAAAAACCTTCAATTTTCACAAAAGCCGACAGTGCGCCTTATAATCCGGTGCGCCTTATATATGGACCGATATTGAGCCACAACAGGTCTCGCAACTACAGTAAGCAGCCGCCGACTTCATTTTCCCCCGTAGAAGAAGAAACGGGGGAAAGTAGCCGCCGACTTCATTTTCCCCCGTAGAAGAAGAAACGGGGGAAAGCAGCCGCTGACTTCATTTTCCCCCGTAGAAGAAGAAACGGGAAAGCAGCCGCCGACTTCATTTTCCCTCATAGAAGAAGAAGCGCGCGGTGCACGCTGGGTTTTGTGTAAAGACCCTAAAATGGCTCCTCTTAAGAGACACGCTTATGACGCAAAGTTTAAACTCAAGGCGATCAGTCACGCAGTAGAACACGGGAATAGAGCAGCAGCAAGAGAATTTAACATGAACGAATCAATGGTGCGGAAGTGGAGGAAGCAACAGCTGTTCATTTTGGGAGTGAACGGAGTTTTCAGAACGCTGGTTTGCAATCTATTAATAAAATTTGACTGACCTATCTGACTATTTTGTTGACATTCCCTTTAGCGCAGTCCCATCTAATGGATGCATAACGTAACCCCAGCTTCTACTGTAGCGTCTATTCTATGCGCCTTATAATGCGGTGCACATTATATATGAAAAAAGTTTCAAAATAGGCCATTCATTGAAGGTGCGCCTTATAATGTGGTGCGCCTTATAGTGCGGAAAATACGGTAACTTAGAAAGTGAGCTATTTTTGTTACACGTTAGTTTTCTAAACTACAAAAAAAAGTAACTGTTAGAGATGCTCAAAAATAAAAAATTGGACTGATAGTGATATACGATAGTAACACCGGTGTTATGCCAGATTTGCCATTATTTTATTTTGTAATTGTTTTTTATCCAATTGCTCGATTAATTGTAAGAATAATCGATTACTAAAATATTTGTTTACAGCAGCCCTAATGCACAATTTATTCATATATTTTTGAGTGTCCAAAGTTCTGTACAGTGATTCCTCGTTTTTTGCGGGGGTTACGTTCCAAAAAGAACTCTTGATAAGCGAAATCCACAAAGTAGGAACCTTTATTTTTTTAACAATTATTATACAATGAAATACTCCATAATACATTTAAAACAAAGAACAAGACCTTTTTTACAGGGCCAAGCATTGTTTAACAAATAAAAGTACTGTATAAACATTTTCCTTTTTTTTTTTTTTTACAAATAACTACTATACTGAAAAATAATCATTTTAATCACCAATAAGAAGTGAAGGCTTCAAATTGCGGAGATCAGCACCGCCCCACTGCGACCCGAATCATTGGATTAGAACGGGAAAAAAATGATTATGAAAACAAATAGTGATTCACCTGTATTTCACTGCTCCTTCTGACTCCGCTCTGTCGCGTTTTTGTCTTCTAAAGCCCGCGGTGCAGGTGTGTTTGTTCGGGAGAAGAACATAGTTATTGGTAGCTGTTGTCGCTCTTTTTTCTTCTGGGCAAAAAGGTTCTTATAAACCGACATGCCACCATCAATTATGTTTGAGAACTGTAATGAATGGCTCATCAAAGGGTCCCATTCTTGAGCTGCTCGCTGAAGTTCAGTGGCCATTCTCAGCATTGTTGCTAAGCGACCAAGTGTTAGTCCATCCTCCTCATCTTTATCCACACTTGTGTCTTCTTCTTTCTCTTCTCTTTCATCGTCGCTTGGTGGCTTTGTCATTTCTGCCAGGTCTGCATCGGTCAGCAGATGTGCGTCTGCATCAATCAGGGCATTAATGTCATCCAGAGTCATGTCATTAAAGCCGTCTCCTCCAAGCTGTTTAGCGAGGTTCAAAGCTGTATCTACGGCAGAGTGATGGATCTCGTCAAGCGAGCCCCCGGTTGGGTTTTTCACTGCCCCTGGCCACAGTTTTTTCCAGCAGGCATTCAAAGTTTCAGTTTTCATCTCCTGAATGGCCCTCTGAATATTTTGGAGACATGATGCGATGGTGTATCCACGCCAGTAGTCCGCTAGTGAGAAATCTTGATCCGAGTCCATAGCCTCAAAAAGATGTCTCAGGGTGTTGCGCATATAGAGAGCCTTGAAAGCATGGATGATGTCTTGGTACATGGGCTGAATCAGGGATGTAGTGTTTGGCGGCAGAAATTCGATTTGCACACCATCATACGCCAAATCATCAGCGTGACCTCCGGCGTTGTCAACGAGCAGAAGCACTTTAAAGTCTAGTCTTTTTCCTCTCAAATAACACTTCACCTCTGGGATGAAACAGTGTTTGAACCAATCCAGATTGAGCGCTTTTGTCATCCAAGCCTTTGCGTTGTTCATCCAGTAAACGGGCAAATCATCCTTATTTTTGTTTTTCAGTGCTCTGGGATTTTTAAACCTATAAATAAGCCCTGGTTTAATCATAAAACATGCAGCATTTCCGCACATAACCAGAGTCAAACGATCTTTTTGGGCTTTAAATCCTGGGGCTTTGGCTTCTTCCTCCATAATGAAGGTGCGGGAGGGAATTCGTTTCCAAAATAAGCCAGTCTCATCCACATTAAAAACTTGTTCAGGCTTATATCCCCCTTCCTCAATGATCGCTTTAAATTTATTTATTTAAAGCGAAATTTATTGAAATTTAATTTATTTTTCTGCTCCAGCGGTATTCGCAGAGGCGATCTCTCCATGCAGAGAAACATTTTTAAGTCCAAAGCGTTTCTTAAATTTTTCGAACCAGCCTTTACTAGCATTAAATGGGCATGGTACTGCGTGAATGATGCTTGATGATGGTCCGGTATCTGCATCCTCCTCCTCTTCCCTGTCACTGTCGCTGTCAGCAAAGGTTTGATACAGTGTTCTAGCTTTTGTGCAGATAATGTTCGTATCCAGCGTAATGTTTTTTTTTCTGCAGTCATTAATCCACAAAGCTAATGCAGACTCCATCCTTACCATGATCTTGTTGTGGACAGTTGCAACCCTTTTTGCATCCTTATTAAAACTTATTGCTACTGTCGTCCTTATGTTATTTTCCTCCTTCTTTATGTAACTAACGGAAGATTCATTAATTCCGTAATGGCGACTTACAGCCGCATAGCTTCTATCTTCCTTTAGCATGTCCAGAAGTTTCACTTTTTCTGCGACAGTGAGCATTTTCCTCTGCCTTTTGGGCCCGACCGCAAGTGCCTTTGTCGGTGCAGAACGTTTTGTCGACATTATGGGTTTTACAGAAACTTGAAATTGCAAGAGAATTTGCTAACTTAAATTTGTCAAGCTGTTTTACGTACGTGTACATATTACCCGCAACGTTATTGACACACAGGTAGAGAAGAAGTGGAGAGACTGTTTAGCCAATCAGAATGCAGAACACAATGCACGATGCAAATCCGCGAAGCAGCGAGACCGCGAACGGTGAACCGCGAAATAGCGAGGGTTCACTGTATATTAATGTTTTGCGCAGACTCCTTTTTTTGGACGTTAAATAACTGTAGCGTCAAGAATATTACTAAATCACACTCATACATTGACTTGTTCTCTGCCATGCTAACTCACTATTTTGCAGCAGTACTGCCATATTTATTTATTTATTTATTTATTTGTCAAATATGCGTTGATATTCTCATTAAGATGTCATTAAAATTTCTACTTCCATTGGTTCACACTTTTATGATGAGTCACATTATCTGCGTTTCACTGATGAGGGCTTCTTCTATACTGTCTTGCACACACCCTTAATTCAGAGGTAACTTGACTCAGAACTGAGTTAGTTGATATCTCCTGTTCTGAAACTGAAAACTACAGAACTGGGTAGGTTTATTCAGAATATCTGCCTTCTATTCAAGGCTTGTTAACCCTGCTCTCTGAAAAGGGGCCAAGATGTGTACTCTCTCAAACTGAATTGTCTAACTATGTGTATTTTGACTGTATGAAAATTGTCATGATTATATTATTGTAATCAAATGAGTTATTTAAACTTCAGTGTAAATGAATATATTAGCAGTTGTAATATGTTTTAGATGTTGATTACTCTCAACATTCAGAATGTCTTTTTTATTGAATTATGTTTTTTGTACTCGTCAGGAATAATTCTGATGTTCCAACCCACAAATAATGCAACCAAATATGTTACTTAAAGTTCACAGTACTTGTTAAATTAAATCTCATATTTTAAAGGTTTGTGTTACTATCGCTATAAATGATTAGGGAAACTCCTCCCACCCCCTTCCTCATATTATTATTTGGGCAGTTTTTCCAAGTGTAATCAAACCCCAGATACAGTGGTACTCTGACAGCCTGATAATAAGGTAAACAGACAAATCAGGCCACTCTGAAGTCTCACACACTAAATGTTTACTTACTTAGCTATATAGCTGCTAAAGAAGAGGAATGTTGTGGTTTCCTTATGCATGCAATGAGAATAAAAAAATCTTCAAAAAGCCTTCCTTATGCAGTTAACAATTCCAAAGTACAGCTACACTTTTATTCTTTTTGGTTGTTTAAAAATCTACTTTTACTCCTTTTTACTTGGGCCTGAGGTAACCCATCTGAGATGATTTGTTTGATGGAGAATGCCCATCGTCTGATGGGCATTCCCAAAAACCACTCAGCATTATTAATTATTGTTAATTATCTTTTAAAAATGTAATCCTAAATTTAAATTCTAGGTCTTTACAAGATAATCATTCAGATCAGAAACAATTTCACTCCTGCTACATAAACAATAGTACATGGAACTGAAGGAGCAAAACAAACCTGATGTGTCTGAGTGATGCCATAGAACGTTAATGTTGCTGTAAAGCTGATCCCACCCTCTCTCTGCTTTGGTAGATCTTTGACACATTCTAATTTTTCACAATGCCATATGAGCCTACCACAACATTTCCTTTAAGCTTTGCACTGGAGTTTAACTCAATCATTAAGTGCCCTTCATCTCGAATTTCAATTTATTCTCTACATTGCCATTTTGTGCCATCCTGCTTCTATTTTAAAATTGTAAACAAACTAATTCTTGCCCATTGACTTAAAAATTTAATTTCAGTTCATTTCTCTTGGCAGTTAAGTATTTGAATTTCCAAAAATGTCTTAAATGAAACAACAAAATCTACAAAAGTGGAATAAGTGGGGCTCAGCAACTGCAGGGTGCTGCTGTGCTTGGGAACATTTCCTGTTCCATGGGCCCAATTGTAGCTGACTGATATATTTCACTCTACAGTGAAAGGTGTATGGTCAGGTGCATGGTCCTGTGAACACATTTAAAGTGAAAGTCACAGACCTTATAGGCTTGCAACTTTACAATGCATAGCAACTGATATATGGTAGCCTCTCAAATGTTGCATTGATGCAATCTGTTGCAATTACAGTAACCTATAGCGTGAATTAGCGCTATTATAAATTACTCTGCAAAAATCTGTTATTAGTAAATCAGCCTAATGATAATGCCAACATGAACAATTTGCTCCCAACCAGTTGATGCAAACATGCCTAAATCATATTTTCTTTTCTTTTTTGGGACATTTTAAAAGTTTGCTTAAATTTGCATGACAGTTGAAGGAAACATAGCTATAGTTAAGAACACGCCACCCAAACTCTGAAAAATAAGCTATAGGAATTTCTTGAGTAAAAGAATGGAATCAAAATGTAAAGGTACATGTATGTGCATCTTCCTTTATTTTTAAATGTCTAACTTCCAAATATGGTTGCAAAGGCAAGATGTAACCAGCAGTGTTACCTTTTTAGTTAGCTTAATTATGCTAACTGACAAAACTCTTGGAAGAAAGTTTAAAAGTTAAGAAGAGTTTTCACATGTAAATGGAAGTTTCCCTTTATGTTAATGCTTTTTACTTTGCTAAGTAATGTTTTCTTTGGCTCTAAATATCCACATACGTTTGGGCCTTTTAGGTGCCACTGGTCCTCTTTATTATTGCTATTATTGAAGCAGCCTCTGATGACTTCTGTTTTGGATGTAAAGTCAAGCGTTTGCGTTTGTGCAGAGTACACAGGGAGTTCTCAGTGGGTTTTTATTAGCTCTGCTGTTGCCGTGTGTGCAGAAACCCGTCCTCCTCATAGAGAAGCAAAGGTCAAAGAAAAAGGAGGAAGCACTTTTATTTCCTCCTTTGGTTTTACTTCCATGATTAACAGTTGAGCCTTTTGCTCAGAGAAACAGTTGAGCAAGTTTCCAAAAATCTGTTTATTTTTTATATATATTTCAAAAGAGACACAGACAAGTAACTCACAAATGCACAACACACCAATCAAAACCAAAAGAAAACACATGAACAACTTAAACATTCAAGGTGACAAACATAAGTTGATTGCAGTGAGACAGAGTACTTTAAGTTTGTTTTCTTAGGCATGTATGTTGAGAGTTAGTCCAAGAGATTTAATTGCAGTCCACAAGGTAGGTGTAAGGTGATGGCATTGGCCTCCCTGGATCTAGGCATCCAGACATCAGTGGTTCAGTTTTGTACATTTTTCGGCGCGCCTTTTTAGGGGCGCCTGCGGACCACAGTTTGAGAAAGACTGCTCTACAGGAACCAGGGTAGTTCTCCGAGTACACCTTCCCCCACCCCTGGAGGTCTCTTGGAGGTATGGCCTAAAATGTACAGGAAGGCGACCATTTTGGGTTGCTTTCCTGCAACCTGTTGGTCTATGAGCTCAGGTCTTTTGTTCAGCATCCAACCTCCCAGTATTTAAACTCCTTGCTGGTTCCTCCCTTCACTTCTCCATTGCTTCCTGTTCCTCTCTGCATACCTCGTATCTGAATATGTTATCTAGTTATTTTTTGTTTACATTGTGTTTGCTTTCTGCTCTAGCTCAGTGTGGATTTTTTTTGTAAGTTTTTTTTTGTTGCTCATCATTTTCATTAACTACCTTTTCACCATCTATTCCACCTCACCACTGTTCTGCATTTTTTTGTATCCACAATCATTCAACAACATGACATTATAATTTTTTGACTAATTGAAAATGTTCAGTTTGGTCTACCAAAAAACAATGTATGTAGAAAAATTGTGGTGGTGGTCCCTTTAAAAAGTTATAATCTACTAGAAAAGGGAGGAATTACAAGATTATCCCCATTTGTGTCATATGTCTCTTGGCATCATTGTTATATTTTTACTAAACCCCCAAAAATATTAATCTGTGCTTATTGCTGGGTTTCAGATGACGTAGCACCAACGTCACCAAATGCAGATGGAGGGCAGGAAGTAAATGCAGCCCATTTGTTTCTGTTGATCCAGCATCAAAATGCCTAAAGTCTGTGTCCTGTACGGTTGTTCCAACCGTTCTAATAGACAGAAAGATAAATGTTATTTTTGTGTTTCGAAGGGAGTTGGTCACAAGGGAGTTAATTTTAAAAAACTTATCAAAAAAAGAGGAGAAAAGTGGATCAACAATCTACCGCTGAAAACAGGCGGTGTGAAAACTAACAATGCCAGAGTTTGCAGCACCTACTTTCTAATATTTTCAGATATTTTATTGGACAGTTATTTAGAAAGACAAGCATTCATATGTAAGGTAAGATATATTATTTTTACGCCCTAGCTTGGTAGTCCTCACAGTGCTAATTTCGTTACCAGCTAATTCAGTACCGAGTCACTGACAGAAAATATAATGTTTATTCAATGGGACTTTCATGTAAAAAAAAAAAAGCTAATTAAATTAAATATAACCTATCCAGCCATGCAATCACAGTGAGCTGTGACTATTCCGCCACATGGTTAGCTTGTGGCCGGGAACTATAATCGTGGCCAGACGCTAACATGGGGTTTCTGTAGATTGCTGTGAATGGTTGACCTACATTGGACCTGAATCCAGCATCCTACAACGATTCAACATTAATGTACACCTCCAGCATAAATTTGGGTTTACAAAAGGTAAATAAATTATTTACCAGGAGATCTAAGCTCATAGAAATAACATGGGTTAGTTCGTTGTTAGCGATAGCATCGTTGTCATATACTAATTTCTTAAAATAGCACAATTCCTTACTCACCCTGCATAAACAAGTCGACAGCCATTTAATGCTTCTTTTGATCCTAAATGCTTGACCCAACTTGAAACTAAATGATTGTATTCTCCATGCTTTTGAAAACTTTCTTCTGGCTCGTCGTATAATATGAGCTCTGCAGCTCCATATAGTTATATGGATCGCCTCGACACCTGGTAAATCCTCAAGATTATAAGAGAAGTCTTTTTTTACCGATAACATGAATCATATCCTAAATATGCGTATTTTTTCTGAGATGCCTTGTCTCTTTCAGCCTATTTAGGGCATTAGCATACTCGTGATCAATTTTGCTTTGTTTTGAACCGGAGAAATCCACTTCAATTTCGCGCCTCGTCCAGGTCACGTGTCTGAAACCCAGCAATTGTTGGTTGAAGCTTCCATAGATTGAAAATGTTGGAAGTTCTTAGTTTTGATATATTTCATGTACAATTTTTGATCTCTGCTTGTTTATTGGTGCATTCTTTCCCTATTATTCTTTTCAAATAATGGGGCTAAAGCAAATAACCTCACATCCCACTCTACCAATTTTGAGATTATAAATAAAGAGTGACCACATCATGAGCTAGCAATGGTTAAATCTGTTAATGTCCTTTTGTTTGCAGATATAAAATCTCTTATGAATACTGTGCTAAAATATATTTTTTGGTCTTTTGCAGGTTATGGTGAGCGTCACAGTGTGTTATCTCCTAAAGAGGCCTGTGTTTTAAGAAAAGACCCATGCTGATAAATGCAACACCTCACCACACACTCTGTTGTCTGCATAAACTCAAATGCCTGCCTGCCCGTGGGGGAGGTCTGATTAAAGAGATCCAGATTTCATCCACTGGTGTGTGTGAGCTCTTAACAGGGCACTTCTGGCCTGTTGCAGTTGTAGAAATGATAATGATTGCATTTATTTGCAACAGGATTGTATTATATTGTCCTGAAATGCACAGAATTATTTTCTACATTTGTTTAATATTTTTTTATCATGCTTTTAATCATATAACATGATCATAAAGATGCTCATTGTTCCTGATTACTGTTTCCATGAAGCATCCAGGGGTTCACTGCTTTTTATTTGATTTCTTTTTTTCCAGGCCTACGCTCCCCACTCCAGCGGCCAACATGTTTTGGAAGTTTGACCTACACACCACCTCCCACATCGACCAGTTGCTGGACAAAGAAGACGTGACCTTAAGAGAGCTGATGGAGGAAGATGACGTCCTGCAGGAGTGCAAGGCCCAAAACAGACGGTTGCTTCTCTTCCTCTCTCAGGACCACTGCATGCAAGAGCTAGTCAACCTCATCACCACAGAGCCCCCTGCTGACCTGGAGGAGAGAAGCCGCTTCAAGTGAGACCCACTGATAATGGTTCAGGGGAAAAATTTATTGATGGGCACTATATAAAAGCACTATATTCTTTTTGGAACGTCATGCAGGCTGCAAGGAAGGGTAGAAAAGAGACTGGTAATTAGAATATAAGCCTGATGGTAAAAAGAAGAGAAAATTCATTTAATTCTGTAATGTAGTTCAATATATATATGTTAAACATTTATTTTTGTCGATTTTGGAGAAAGGGTAACTAATAAAACCCAAAATTCAGTCTCTCAAAAAAGATGATTAGCCCCTCCAGAAAGCCGTTTTAACTCAGAAATGTCAGCCTGCTAAGAAAGTTTGTTAATTTGCTGCATAGCACTTGCATATTTGGTCAGTTCATGTTTTTGCATAAATTATGGAATCAATGCTGCATGGAATGGGAGAGATGAGCCTGAGGAGTAATGGAAGCTTAGGTTGCTTTAATAGTTGCCTTCAGTTTGGCTGTATTGTTTGCTCGGCTGTCTCTCAGCCTCCTGTTGACCATAGATGTGTTTAAAATTCCTTGATTGGATTGAAAAAAAACAAATTACAATGTATTATTTAATCTGATCAAGATGTGCATTTGCATGCCCCAGGCTTTATTCAGAATAGAGAGACTGAGATGCGGAGAGTTGTTCTGTGACTTCTGAGCACCCAGAATGGACCAGCGCCAGGTTCTAACGACGTTTGAAATGTTACTGCACTCCTTGATTGAGGTTTTCTTCCCTTCCATAGTGTCTGTCCACTGAATGCATGGGTGCATCATGTTAACATGGTGCACACATGCATAGTTAGGTCAGTTTGCCACAATCAGAATAACATGATCCACACTGTTCGGATTATTAATCAGCTTAAACCACCCTTTCATTCTGAAAATAATTTCATTCTGATGGAGTTGAATCCAATCAGAATATTCAAATTGGGATATTTACATGATGTATTTTTATTCTGAACAGTTTACGTGGACATGTTTATATATGTCCATGACATGTATACATGCATAGTTATCACATGATTCATAGTCAAAAAGACTATACTTTCACATGCCATAGCCGCGCTGCCACAGTAGAATAATTCCGTTAACTCAATAACACTTGGAAATGTAGATATTATTAATTTAGTGCTATGCTCCACAGCAAAGGGAAAACCCGTTGAAGTACAACTCACAAAACTATTTCTGTCTTGCTCTCTGTATCAGCCAACCTACATGCAGACTCGTTGCCATAGCAACTGACAACGCCACTTTATTTCAACACTAAAAACCACTCAAATATTTACCACACAAAGTACAGAACATTCTGTCTGTTGCAATAGTATGGTTTTAGGCTTAATGTTTATTTTGCTATTTTTAATAAGTGATGCACTTAAACTATTTAAGTATAGAAATGTAATCATCCACGTTAATGTCGGAAGAGAGGAGAAAACAATAAATCTATTGCTGCACTTCACTTATTTACTGTATTGCTCGCTCGTTGTCTCTTACTCTGCAGACGGAGAGTCACAAGACCAATGTCAGGGATCATTAGTGCCCCCTGCAATGAGCCAAGAAAACTGCCTGTATAAATTTGTATAAATCTGTATAGAATTATACAGATTCTATAAACAGCATAGAATCTGTTCTATGCTGTTTATGATCGCTCCTCTGCACACGAAACACGTTATACACACAGTTGATGACAACAAACACTGTACATTATATACATAAGCTAAATTATGGAAAATCAGTTCATATATTAAATGTTTCTTAACCATTTTATTGTCGACATACAGACAGGAGGAACATGCTCTTATAGAATGGCAGCCTGTCCACTTAACGAGAGGTTGCGCAATCGAAAGTGAGGCTCAGTTTGCTGCTACCTCACCAGCTTCGCTTCCGAGCATTTAAATGGAAAATTGCGAAAATTCTGCGATTTTGAAGAAAAAATAATCAAAATTGGTTATGCTAAATGAAAAAAAATACTTTATAGTACAAAACACAGTGTGGAAATGGCAATATAAATTATCCTTATACAGTATTCTTCCATGCTGCTTCACCTGCATCCACTGACCGCACATAGACAGACAGACAGACAGACAGACAGACAGACAGACAGACAGACAGACAGACAGACAGACAGACAGACAGACAGACAGACAGACAGACAGACAGACAGACAGACAGCAAGCAAGCTTGGGCTGGCTCTGCATGATGAGGTAGAGCTACTGCACATCTCTCTGCTGGATTCAAGGGACAAACGGGGAGATTTAAGATATGTGGCTGTTCTGTTTTATGATTGTTGAGTTTGTAATAAGCCACACAGGGTATTTGTTTTAGCTGCCATGGATTTATGGGACAAGTTAAATGACATTGTCAGCAACGGACCCTGTTGCGCTTGTTCACGTGTTACAGGTCCCGGTCACACTATCTCTGTCGGACTTGAGCAATGCAGAAGTTCAGTGGACATTTGGTATGTCGCATTTTTAAGCATCATGGTGTCACAATAAATAACTTGCTGCATGAGTACGAGGCAAGCACAATAGTCCCTAATGCACTGGCACACTGGGGAACACATACAAACTTTATCAAGTGAAGACACATAGCCAAGCGCTAGGCGAGCATGTGTAAATGCATACGGCATTCATAATTCTTTGTTCATAAAGATATATCATTCTACCTTGAGCCTGTGCAAGCAGAGCAAACTCTGTGGCTTTTAAACTTGACGCCTACCTTGCTGCAGTATTCTCTGTCAAAGAATGATTCGTGGATTAATATAAATATCAATACAGGTGAAACTTCTCTGCAAGAACACCTTCCAAATTGTCCAGTTTGAGTGAAAGGTGGCATGCACAATCTAATCAGCTTCATCAGCTACAGAAATCAAATTCTCGCCAGGCTTATATGTATATATAAGGGAGACCTAGGAGCTGTGTGTGGGGAGTTCTCCAGAAATTAACATCATTGCCACAGTTTGGAGCGGGTCACACCCCAGACAGTTCTGATTGCTCCAGTAAACGAGCTGATCCTACTCATGTTTGTCTGTCCGCTTATCATTGTCCCTGATCAGACCAATTACAATGGACTTAGTTAACCAGACCTGGTTAACTGCACTATTCTTCTACTGACCAGAAGAATAGTTCGGAGAATAGTGCCTCTGGTTGGCGCCAGTGCTGGTCATCCATAAGCTTCTGTTCTTTAGAAATAAACACTTGAAATTACTCTATGAGAAACTAATCTGTATAAAATGATTTTCCCTCTTTGAATTTCATTTCTGAAATCAGTTGACTTTTTTGTAATTTCCTTTTTTATGTAATATTTGATATAATTTATTACAAGAAAATACTTCAATTCTGTTATGTTTTTGTTGTACGAACAAGTATTCTGACTGTCATGATTTTGTCTTGGAAGGTTTCCAAATATAGCTTGTGAGCTCCTGACCTCAGATGTGTCCATTATAAATGATAAGCTTGGTGGGGATGAATCTCTCCTTGAGACGCTCTACAAATTCCTGGATAACGAGCCGCCCCTTAATCCTTTACTCGCCAGCTTCTTCAGTAAAACCATTGGCAATCTGATTGCCAGGAAAACAGAACAGGTTCATTAAAAAATCTAAGAATTCAGCTTAGAATCGATTTTTTTGGTCACCACGAAAATTCTAATAATTTTTCATTATGTTTTTTTCAGGTTATCACATTTTTAAAGAAAAAGGAAGGCTTTATTGGTTTGGTGCTTAAACACATTGATGCCTCTGCCATGATGGACCTGCTTCTTCGCCTTATCAGTTGTGTGGAACCTGCGCCTTTAAGGCAGGAAGTGCTTCATGTAAGTTACCAAAAACGCTTGCTTTTACAAGTCTTCAGAACAATTTTTGACAGCATTTTGTCCTTTTCCAGTGGCTAAATGAGGAAAAGCTGGTACAGAGACTCATAGAACTTATTCATACTGGCAATGATGAAGAAGTATGTCATCTCAGCCGGACCTACTCAGTTTTACTACCACTTAGTACTTTAGTATTAACTGAAACATTCCTCTCTGAAATGAATAAATTGTTTTTATTTTCAGAGACAATCAAATGCGTCCCAGACACTTTGTGATATCATCCGCCTTAGTCGAGATCAGGCCAATCAGATGCCTGATAATGTGGAGTGTGACCCACTATTGACTGTACTGGAGTCGTAAGTTTTGAATGACTGTTAGTTTCATAGAACAAAATCAGCCATTGCAAACACAAACAAACCTAACTATGTCAATACTGATCTCCAGATATAAAGGAAAAATTCTGGGTATGATTATTCCCAGGAATCATAAAACAAAAAATACTTGGAACATATCTCTCTGTGTGTCTTGAATCCTTTTTAGTGTCATTTTAAAAAGCATGTTTACGGTATACTTATTCAGAGGCTACAGATGTAAAAGGAAGGGTCAAGTTAATTCTCTTAGCAAAGCCCGTTGAACAGTAATTTTTCTTTAGATAATTCTTATGTATTTACATCGGAATAGTTCCTTATGCTACAGGAACCGATGGAAGACTTGTGCTTGTATGCTTGCTTTTTTTTTTTTTAGCCTTTTACTTCCGTGTTTTCCAGGCAGGAAACTGTAACAGGGCTTCTCAAGAATATGTTTGAGGGGGAGAAGAGTGAGGCCTCCATTGTTAATGGAACTCAAGTGCTACTTACCTTATTGGAGACCAGAAGGTCTGGGTGAGTACCATGTCTTTTCCCATCAAGCAGCCATGAGATGATTATTCACCTCACGTTTAGTGATACCCTTTTATCAGTGGCGGGCCGTGCATTTCACCCCTAGGCCTTCAGTAGAGCTCCGTCTGAATCAATCCAACCCTCAATAACTATTTTATGGCTATAAAAAATCTACTGCAGGTACAGCTGCGACACACATAAAAAAAGCATCAAAAATAACCTGATAAAATTGCAATATTATTTAGGAATATAGCAACATTTTACTCACCAAAACTCCTGATTGTACACAAAATCCATCCTCCTTTCTATTAAAGTTCCTGTTTGCCCCCAAAAAATGACACAGTCTATCAGTCTTTTTAAGATTTCCCTATTTTTCTTCACCTTTTCGTTGTGGAGCTCCGTTTCCCTGCACACTTGCTCGCTCAGCTGTAGATCCACTCTGGTTTCCTCAAAAGTTTTGGAAAGCACCGTTGCTTGTAAGTGTCCGGCAGTGCTTTGATGCCTCGTTGCTGCCTTGGTTAGGCAAGTCAAATGTACAAATCCAATGTGGCTCCAAACACCATGTCGATCAGTGGCAAATAACAAGCACTCCCAGCAATACAATTTGCAGCATTCCTCGGAGCCTGTGAGCCAGGAGTACCGCTCGTAGTTAGTAGACTGAAAGTGGTGGACAAATCCTTTTCCCGGTTGTGACAGGCTTGCTAGCTTCGGAGTTGCCCGACCTTGCTTAACAATGTCCAGCTTTTCTTGAAAAGTCCGCCTTGAAAATGGCTTTGACAGTAAATCTCCAACCAAATCCATTTCTTCTCCTCCTTCACCCATTGTGGGTTGACAAAACAGCTATTAAATCAACACAACAATGTCTTTGCTTGTGCAGCTTGCTACAGATCCAGTTTGCTAGCTCTGGCTAGTACACTCTTTGACTATCCAATCAGAGCGTGTGAATACGCTGACGTTTCCGTATGCCTGCTAGAGGGCCTTGGTGTCGCCAACTCAAAATCTGATTGGTTGAAGCAACAGTTTGATCGACATTTATTTTATGCTACAGGGCCCGCAGAACTGATTGTGAAGGCCTCCAGGTAGATTTCTTTGACCCTGGCAACAAATACTGGCTGAAATGTGATTGGTTAAATGCTTAAATATGAAATGCACGTCTGGAAGCAGCGCAACCAGGGGGTTAGCAATGAAAGGAAGCGGACAGACCATTTAAATTTATTTAATACGTATTCATGGACAAAATATAATTAACATCAGTCTGTGATTCAGATATTTTTAGGCCAGCAGAGAAGGCCTTGCAGGCCCTGACGGCCCGCCACTGCGTTTTATGCTACCAAACCAGACTTGACCAGCTGAAGTATTGAGCCCACTATGTCTTTGAAATTCTGCTCTATTACTCAGCTGTCAGGATTAGACATTTTACCAGTTGAATGTTAAAAGGAAGAGAATTATTTGTTACTATATCTCACACGTTAGATTACACGGTGCAAAATTTAAAGTCCAGTTTAATGCCTTGAAGCTGAAATTCATGCACTTTTAAAACTGCAATATACTGTATAACTTTTATAAAAAATATTTATTTTTTTTACATATTTGTTAAAACTGTCACCATGTCATGACAGTGTAATATGAGATGGATAATTTGTGAAAAAATTGATCTCTGCCTTTTCCCAGTGTTACTATTGCCGTCTGCAGAAATACACCACTCCCTGTCAAAAGCGACCAATCAGATCCAGAAGGAAGGCCTTAGGGCTGTCAATCTCCTTAATGTACTTGCTGCCTAATGTACTAATGCCAGAGAAACAACTTACTGTTCCAGGAAAACTGTGCAGTGTGTACACAATCATGATTGACAGCACTAAGATCCGGGGTGGAAACTAGCACCCCCCCATTGGCCAAATGCGGGTAAAAATATGAAGTGGCATGTGAATTTGAGCAACTCAGCCGCCACTGTGTCAGGTTGGCAATTTGAACTGAAAAAAACCCTGCGTTCAGTTTGAACTCCCATTCAGGGGAGGAGTGACTGTCTGGCGTCTAGACTGATGCACATATATGGGGTGGCCCATGGCTGTCATATTTTTTATTTATTTATTTTTTACCCCTCCAGGGGGTCTTTTGTGGGCTCTAGTGTCCCTTATATGAAAGTAGGCTGACAGGAAAGGGGGAAGGAGAGGACGGGAAGACATGCGGCAAATATCGTCTGGTCCGGGAGTCGAACCCGCGACGGCCGTGTCGAGGACTGAAGGCCACCAAACATGGGTCGCGCTATTCCCTACGCCACCACGGCACACCCCATGGCTGTCATATTTTAACAAAAAAGTGTATTAAAATAAATTTCTATCAACCACAACAGGATTTTATTGATGGACATTGGGCCTTACCCAATGAAATCTCTCAGTCCTCCTTGGCCCGCCTCTCCCTTCTCCTCTTGCAAAGTTTCAGCTAACTAGAGTTGGAGAGAAGTGAGCGAATTTGTGACAAGGCGGGTCAGCAAAAGCTAAAAAGCACCTAAGCCCACTCAGAAAAATGTGTCAAACTAACTGATATATTTACCACACAAACTGACTGCTGGAGCATATCCAGAAGCAGAGAAGGAGGGGGGAATTAGTGATTCAGGGGATTTGTTGTTATTGGAGGATGATGATGAGAGTCCTATGACCAGAGACAGATTGAGGAAGAGGTCAGATTAGCTGCTATCAGCCCATGCTTTATTAAGTTAAATTAGTCTGAATAATATATATGGTAAACTTGTCAGTAAACCGGTTTTCTTAGAGTTAAGAATAAATCATGTTTTATATAATTTGTTTGTACTGATGGGGTTTGTAAATAAAAGAAAAAATAGTGGCTGGTAAAAAAAAAAAAAAATTCTATCTCCATACCTGACTAAGAACCTCCTCCTGGCTCTGATTGGTTGTTTTTAGATGGCACTGGGAGAAGGAAGTGGAGCTTGATTTTAATTTAAATTTTTTTTCTTCACAGATTGTGTCTCATGCAATACTGTCATGATGTAATGACGGTTTGAACAAATACGTAAAAATATATTTTTTATATTTTACATACTTGCAGTTTAAACTAATCGCACTTAAAGCAGGCACTACCATAAAGTGCCTGTAGGAATCCATCAGGTTGTGCTGCTGCACCTTTTGTGCCATCTGTGTTTGGCGTAAAAGAGGCTGAACTACTTTATGCCAAACACTTTTAAACAAACTGAATTAATAAAAGAAGTCAACTCACCAACAATACATCAGAGCTATACAGTGACATTGGTCTCAATTTGTTTTACTTTTGATATGTTGGCACACATTATTGTGAGCATGTGTGAATCACCAAAAGGAACAAAGCTGTTTTAATAAGATATTTTCTGAACTAGTAACTGGTGTTTGTCAAAGCAATTCCCAAATACATTCAAAGAGTTACCGTTTCCCAGAATCCCACACTTCATTATAGGTTTTCCCAATACATAGGTTTTCCCTATGTAATGTGATGTGATAAAATGGCATATTTTTTTTCTGTTTCACTTTGATGACCAGTCACTGTATGTACATCCACTATTTTTCGTTTATAGATTCCATTCCTCTCTGGCTGAATATCCGGTGAATTTCTTTATACTCCCCTCTTCTGTCGCACTTTAACTTTACAAAATAAATGAACTTCCATCAGAAGTCAATCACCTCTGCTAAACATCAGTGTTTTTACATGTTTTCCATTCAAATATAGCAAGTTGTTTATTTGCAATACTTCATTAAATGTAGTCTATGGGGGAATTTTTTGGCCATAATTCGAGAGCACACATTTTCAATCTGGATTACATGTCTTTTGTTCTCAAAACTTTTAATACTTTTATTTATGTTTTCATTTTGAAAACAGGACTCATGTCTTTCTTCTCAAAACTTGTAATGTACTCAAACCTTTCTCTTGGTGGTCTTGCAGAACTCTCTGTTTGCTTACAAAACGTTCTCTGCTTGATTTTTAACAAAAAATACACCGTCTGCTGGCAACCACACGTAGAATGAAATTGTTGTACTGGGTGTGTTTGTTTCTTTCTAGTGAGCGTGCCTGTGTGGCTACTAATATTGTAGTACTCAAGACTGGTCTCGACCACTTTTTGATGGTCTCGTCTCTGATTCGACCACATTTAGTCTCTGTATTGTCTCGGTCTCTGGTTTTGAGGACTCGGGATTTTATTTCAAGATCAGTCAAGAACACAACTTTATAATTATCACTTAACTGCCAGCATATTGTCCAGTTTATTTATTAACATCTATGCAAAACATACCAATTAAAATTCAAGCAACAACGTGGCTTACTAATTAAGTGTTTCTGTTACCTCTGTCACATTTCGCCTTCCCATTTCACGCGCACGCTGCGCTCCAAGACATGCTCAGGTGTTTTTTCTGAGCGGCAGATGTCTGTCTAATTGTCGACAATAGAATCCCGCTACATAAATCATAAGATATGGCGACATGTAAATTCAGCAGCGCTTCGCTTTTACAGATGGTGGGGACTACGTCTAACTTTTATCGTCACTTAGAAAAGAAGCTCAAAGAAAGGGTAAGCTATGTGGACGTGATGTTAACAAAACTAGCTGTGCAGGGACAAATTGTATGAAAAAAGCTGTCACTGGTGTTGACTGACATGTTGCATATATGGGACAACGCTGTGACCAAAGTCTGCAGTACAGTGATGTGACATTCCCAAATTATCCAAGTCTTCTGAAGAGCTCTTTACTAAGAAGATAGAACTGGAGCCTCACTGAGAGCTTGTAATGCTCTGCATACACTGCAGTTATTACTTTATTTAATTATATAGATTGATATTTATTTAATTAGTGAATATATAAAACACAAGAACAGAAGAGCACGCAGAGCATGCTCATTGCTCTTTGGCTGTTTTCGTCACATGTCATGGTGGTAGACATTACAGCACTGTGCTGCCTGGCTTCATGCAGTGGGAAAGGGAGTGAGAACAGTCAAAGTGCTCGCCTTGTGCTTGGCTACTTCTTGCTTATTACTCCTTGGTCAGTGTTCATAATTGAGTGTTGTTTACTATTGGGGCATTGCCTTAATTGCTACATTTAATGGTGCAGACAGTGGTGGTATCTGATATGGGCAATATGGGCAACTGCCAGGGCGTTATCTTTTAGGGACCTGTGCAAGCCACTGGATGTAGGGAGAAACAATGACCTCAGCTTTCTGCTCTGTGTTACACTTAACATCTGCCAGCTTCTGATCACTAACAGCCTTCTAATTAACAGTGTTACAACATAGTCACGACATCATATCTATCTAGCTATATCTATGTAGCTATGTCTATCTATATCTCTATTTATATTTATCGATGTATAGATACATAGATATATAGATATGTAGATAAATATAGATCTATATTTATTTAGATAGATCTATAAATGGTAAAATGGTAAATGGACTGAACTTATATACCGCTTTTCCAGTCATTTTGACCACTCAAAGCGCTTTACACTAGAGTCACATTCACCCAGACGCACTCACAAACACACACATTTATACACCGATATGCAGATCGGTAGGCAATTTGGAGTTAAGTGCCTTACCCAGAGGCACATCGACATGTGGCAGGAGGAAGCTGGAATCGAACCTACAACCTTCTGATCGCAAGACGACTACTCTACCATAGAGCCACAGTCGCCTATATTTATCTATCTATCTATATATAGATAGATAGATATAGATTTATCTATATAGATATCTCTTTAGATACATCTAATTATATATATTTAGATAGATAGATATCATGTCGTGACTATGTTGTAACACGGATGCTCAGAAGGCTGAGGTTGTTGTTTCCCCCTACATTCAGTCGGTGGCACAGGTTGCTACAATTGATAGTAGCCACACAAATGCACCCAGTACAACACTTTCATTCTATTGGCTGAGATGATGACAGATGATGGTGCATTTTTGTTCCAAAAGCAATCAGAGAATGTTTTGTAAACAAGCAGCATTCTGCAAGAGTGCGAGAAGAAAGGTTTGAGAACAAACATTGCAAGTTTTGAGAAGAAAGACATGTAATCCTGCTTTCAAAATGAAAATGTAAGCAAAAGTATTAAAAGTTCTGATAACAAAAGATTTGTAATCCTGCTTTCAAACTAATGTGTGCTCTTGAATTATGGCAGAAAAATTTCCTCACAGTAGTCCCAAATTTCTGCTTTCAGTATTATCATAGAGAACACTTTCTTCAAAGCTTTTTTCAGAGAAAGGAAAACAAGTCTGCTTTAATTTTAAATGCATGTGGTGACATTAACTGATTTTGTATCTCTTCTAATTTTGTTTCTTCAAGGTTGGAAGGGTTAATGGAACTGTATTCTCAGGGTTACGAAAGGTCTTACACTGTCAACAGCAGTATTTTAAATGCCATTGAGCCCCATTTAAAAGACTTCCAGCAGCTTCTTCTGGATCCCCCTAAGGTAAAGAGAACAATTACAGCTTCATCTGAAAAAAATTGGACTATCATGAAACAGTTCAATATTTTTATCTCTTATTTCAGAAAGTGAAATTTTTATCTTGTATAGACTCATTAAACACAGAGGGAAATATTTCAGGCCTTTATGTCTTGGAATTGTAGATGATTATGGCTGGCAGACATTAAAAACCTAAACTTTACTACCTTAGAGAATATAAACATTACATAGAGTCAGTAACAATGATTTTTTTAAATCCATAAATTCCACGTCATTGTTTGGAAGACTAAGACTGTTGCACAATTTTAGTGTACAGATTGAAACAGAAATCAGCGTCCTTGATAACAAGTTTAGACCAGTTTTGATTTTTCTCTCCACAGAAAAGTGCAATATTGATGACTGTTGGCATTCTGGAGCAGCCCCTGGGGAATGCCCGCCTTCATGTGGCCCGGCTGGTGGCTGCCCTGCTGCAGACCAGTGCACCCAGCATCTGTCAAGAGCTCTGCAATCTTGCCACCATGGACCTACTACTGGTAGGTCCATGGTGCTGCAGTTTTTCATGATAAATGAAATGCCTTAGCACTGGTCATTTCCGGTAGTTAATGCTTAGCTGTCTACACTTTTTGATTGTGTAACACATTAACTTGGATGGTTTTTGCTTCTTGGATAGGATCTGTTCTTCAAATATACCTGGAATAACTTTTTGCACCTTCAAGTGGAGCTGTGTGTGGCAGCCATTCTGAACCATCCTTCATCAGATGAACGGCCTGTCCTGGGCCCACAGAACCATGAAGGGGATCCATCAGCATCCAGCACTGAGAGGGAGGTAGAGCAGAAGGACACAAGCTACCCAGAAAACTCTGTCCATAATCCTCTTATAACACATGTAAGTGACATAAACTGAACTAAAATCCAAGATTTGTTACTTCTGTCTAAGGGTGGATAAAAAAATGTATTCATCAATGCAATCCTATTAATTTTGTTCTAATTCAATACTGATTTGAGAAACCCTGTGAAAAAACAATAGATATTCGATCCCCTGCCCTGTGGGTTTGCGGCAGGGGTGGGCAATTATTTTTTCCATGGGGCCGCATAAGAAATAGAAAATATTGTGGAGGGCCTGGCTAAAAGGCTGAATATGTTGGTGTATAAATACAATGTAAAAATACCAATTTCTGATCTGGGTCAATTTCACTCATTTTATCCTGCATACGTTTTAAAAGTCCAACATTTTTCCTGTAAGATTTGGACAACCGTCCGTGGTAACACCTACCAATTTGTCCCATTTCAGTTCCAACTTGTCCACTCACGTATTTACAGTACCTCCATGAAGAGATTGCTCCCTGTCGTCGTCCCTTTTAAAGACTGCATAGCTGCCAGCACCTCCATAATCTTGAAGTCCGGTGTTATCCCACGGAGTGATATGAGTAGCTGGGCTGTGTCGTGGATATCATAGCTCTCATCCAAAGCCACAGAGAAAAAGTCAAAACTTGGCACTTCACGTTACAGCTGTAGCTCCAGGTTCCCAGCAATGTCCTCGATCCTCCTCGTCACAGTCCGCCTGGACTTGCTCGAATGCGGCTTTTTTTTCAGGGCATATTAGCACTGCAGAGTCTACCAAGCACTCTTTCATAAACTCCCCCTCTGAGAATGGCTTGCTGTTTTTGGCTATTTTGTGGGATATCACAAAGCTGGTCTTGGTTGCTGCATTTCTGGATGCGTGGAACTTGGTAAAAAAAAAAAAAAGCCTGGCTGGGTTCACAGTTTAGCTAACAAAGCTTCCGATTTTCGCCCTTTTTCGACATCAGTCAAGTTTTTATATTTCTCCCCATGTTTCGTCTGGTAATGCCGATTCAGATTGTAGTCCTTAAGCACAGCGATCTGGTCCCCACAAACTAAATACACGGCTTTACCTCCAACTTCAGTAAATAAATACTTACAAATACAATTTTTATTGAAAATCCTACATTCGGAATCTACCTTTCTTTTTTTAGCCTGAGCTGACATTTTGAGGGCTAAAGTAGTCTTCTGATAACGTTCAATCACGCGCACGTCTTGCATGAATAAGAAAAACAGCAACTTCAGAATAAAAGCAGTGCAGCTTTAGTCCATGAATGAGATGAAATTAGAAGGTACTGTATGTTTATTTTGGAATTTCCAGTTAAAGTATACATGGCGGTAAGAGTCAAGTAAGGGTATGTGGTCTGGGCCGTACAATGCCCAGGTCTGTCATATGGGCCAGTCAGGGTCATCCAGCGGGCCGGATGTGACCCGTTGGCCGTATAATGCCCAAGTTTGCGGGATGGTGAGCAACACTTTAGTGAGTCATA
The DNA here is from genome assembly GCF_003331165.1 of Xiphophorus hellerii. NCBI lineage: Eukaryota > Metazoa > Chordata > Actinopteri > Cyprinodontiformes > Poeciliidae > Xiphophorus > Xiphophorus hellerii. The sequence continues at coordinate 19,987,502 of NC_045688.1, read as the reverse complement.
CACACTGTCAATGGATGTTTGAGATTTCATAGTTGATCGCACCACTTGCTACATTTCCCACACTTTCTGCCAGTGGAATAAACTCTGGCAGAAAGTCATGAGTTAGCTTAGGACCTAGCACCATGTCTTTGCTGCTGGCATCCGTAGCAGACCTGCCAGTGTGGCACAGAGTGACTGTCATTACGACTGCCTGCTGCTGATATGCTCAGTGTCATTTCTAAAACAGTTTGATGCAAAGTTGTCATCTTCTTCTTTTTGAGTTTGACGGTGGGCAAACGGCTATTTGGTATCCATTACCACTACCTACGGTGAAGAGTGTGGGTCAAAATGTCAGTATTGTTCAAATATGATTAATGGTGAATTAGGTTTAAATACACTTCAATTCAATACAATACTTCTACATTCTAACCTTTGTATTCCAAGTTTAGCATAAGTATTATTTTACTACTCTTTTGTTTTCAGATATTTACTGCTCAAAAATGTTCATGTATACACTGTTTAAGTAATGTATACACCACGGCTATTCATATGGGCAGGAAATGGGTGTCTTAAAATAGGCTTTCCTGACCCCATATATTTTTTTTTTAAATTTTTGCTGTATTCCTTATTCTTATTTAAAAATTCTATTAATGTTATTTTTTATGTTGTGCTATTTTCTTTATGGCCTGTGGATGGACATTAACACCTTGCTAAATCTGGTGTATTTATGACAATATTATACTTTCATTAATAGGCACTGTTCCATTTAAATAAAATTTAAGTCAATATCAAAATATTTAAATCAATATCTAATCTAAATCAAATTTAATTGTGACCAAAAGAATCGAAATCAAATTAAATTGTGAGGTTCTTAACAATACCCAGTCCTGCTTCTGTCCCCACAGGATGATTTTTGTGTTTGTGTTTGATCCTCAGCTTTTCCAGAAGTGTCAGCTTGTTCAGAGGATCCTGAATGCCTGGGAGGAGAATGATCAAATACAGTGAGGAACTTTTATTATTTATCCTTAAGAGATTTAATTTAGGACAAATATGAGTGTTGTTTTACTCTCCTTATGTTTATGTCACTGTTAGGGCTGAGGGTGGCACCAGAAGAGGCAACATGGGTCATCTGACCAGGATTGCCAACATGGTGGTCCAAAACCTGGAAAAGGGACCAGTACAGGCACAAATCACAGACCTTATCAAAGGTGTAGCTTCTACCATCCAATGAGTTGTCATTCTAGATGAAAAGTTGATCAAAAATAAACATCTGTGTATGGGTTGATTTTACCTCAGAGCTGCCAGAAGACTGCAGGGGTCGTTGGGAGAACTTTGTCGATGAAACCCTCAGAGAAACCAACAGAAGGAATACAGTAGAGCTGGTGAGGCATCTTTCAACTGAACACACTTTTTCCCATTTCAATAAAATACTTTGAATAGGCCCTCATTACTCCCTCTCTTCTGTTCTTTAAGCCCTTTCTGGTTGACTTTAGTTGTGATAACAGCAGCGATAGACCATGCAGTACAACAGAGAGTCCAGATGAGCAGTAACAAGCTTTTCAACTACTGGAATTACTATTGTAAAGAAAAAGTACTTAATAACCCGCAAGATGGAATAAAAACATATCCCACCTGTGTGCCTAATTATTAATTACAAACAATATGGATGGCTTTTGTCAGAGAATCCACTTGGCAGCTTGCGTTCACACAGACCCAGCCGAAGGTATTTGCCCTACAAGAAATTTATCATTCAGTTTAAGTGGATGGATTTTCTAACATAATGTTAAATGTTCTGTATTTGATTTATCCAGAGGATTTTCATTGCTTCACTTTTAAGAATATCTATAGGTTTGTTTCCACTGCAGTAACGTTTTCCAGGACCCATTATAGTTTTCTGGAGCAGTATTTCTGTTTAGTATTTATTACTGGTTAAATATCCTGAGCATTTTGTTTCAGCCCCCCCCTTCCTGGTCAACCTAATTGAAAGTATTTAATTAGAGGAAGTACAGACTTCTGCTTACGCCGGCCCAATGGAGATAGAATGTTTAACATTGTCTTCAAAGCATTTTTTTTTTAAATTGACTCGTGAAGTTAAACAATTTTTCATTGTTAATTCGAATTCAAAAATGCTTTCTTGATCCCAAAGAGAAATTAAATAAAGGTTAATTTAATACTTAAAATATAAATTGGAGCAATGACAGTTCCCTGGCATTGGTGATCATTGACCAGTTTTAACACTGAATGGAGCAGACAGGCTTCTATGAGACCCGTCTACAGATTCTTATTGTTAAAGATGTATGATTGTTACAAACTTGCTCTGTTAAGCAGTTTTAATTCAGTTTTAGAGCGTAACCTCTATGTAAAATGCCACAGTTTGGAATGGCAGTCTATGTCTTTTAAATCATAACCAGTATCAGATAGTGTGCTTCTAATGATACTTTGGTATGATTTTACAGTTTTTAGTGGCAATTTTGGCTCAGTTTTTGCGGAGAGCAGAGAGCCACCCCATGTTGCAGCAAGAAGAGAAGCCACTCAGTGGCAGGGAATGTAAAGCCACACAAGAAACGACCAAGGCATATAAAAAGGTTCAGGGAAAAGAAATCTAGGAATTAAACTCAAGAACCCATAGCGACCATCTTTTGGCTTAAGATGAGGCCACTGAGCTTCTGCTCTGTTCTGCAGGTAAGCACCCACAATATCCACTCATCCAGTGAAGATGACGACTTCCCCAATGATATGTCTCTGCAACAGGTAGAAAAATCTTGAAAAACATCCCTGTAATCAAACATTATTTGGTGAAATCACATATTCCCTATTCTCTACAGACCTTCTCGGACTATCAGATCCAACAGATGACTGCCAACTTTGCGGACCAGTTTGGGTTCCATGATGAGGAGTTCAGTGAGCATGATGAAAATATCAAGTAAGGCACATTCAGATTTTCTCACAGGAGATCTCAGATCTACTGACTACCCTTTTGGACTTTTGTGAATCATCAGAACTGATGTCAGATTCTGAGTCATATCAGTCCATAGCATTGTGGTCTGTTGTTTTAGCAATGCTGCTCCTGCTATTATTTGCTACTTGATACTGACGTAAAAATTCTCTTCCCTTCTTACAGCTCTACCTTTGACAGAATTACTGAAATAAATTTCTCTCTAGATGCTGATGATAATGGTGTAAGTTTTTTATTTATTGTCATTCAATATATTATTTGTCACACTTGTATATTTCAGATTATGAAACAAATGTTTAAGATAGCTTGAGTAAAAACAATTTTCAAAGAATGAGCTCATTAAGAGGAAAAGCTATCCAACCTGAACTGGCGCTATGTGAAAAAGCAATTGCCTCCTAAACCTAATAACTAGTTGTGACAAACTCACCAACAACAACTACTATGAAGAGTTTGCGATAACTGCCACTGAGTCTTTACATCACCACAACATCACCAGGAACTTAGGCCTAACTGTAAGATTCTGTGATTGTTTTGAAGCTATAGTGTACAATAATCTGTGCCATGCATATGGTGATGACAACCATACCATGAATGTGTGACTGACTTTATAAAGTTCTGTGTGGATAACACCACCCCCACCAGGATATTGAGATGCTTCCCTAATAACAAATCCTATATAACCAGTGACCTGAAGGAAGTGCTAAGCAAGGAAAAAGAGAGCCTTCCGGGATGGACACAAGGAATTGTTTAGAATATACACTAGAATAATTCCCTTAAGTAACTTAAAGTCAAAATTAGAGGCAGAAAGGAGGTGCACAGAAAGGTGAACGAGGATCAGACAAAAAACTGATCTGTAGAATATCTGTATTTGAAATACTTTTAACTGCAAATTCAAAAGGAGATTTCAAACTTGGATGAAAACAAAAAGGTTGAGAACAGTGAATTTTAAAGTTTTTGTGATAAAATAAATCTATTTATAGTTGATTATCCAACAAATATGAGGTCTGTTCATTGTGCACTCCTGCTATCATTCACTTTGTACTGTTGCTTTTTTTCCGTCAGGCCAATGCAGCTGCTTTTGAAGCCTGCTGTAATGAGAGGATACGTCAGTTTGATGATGCCGAAGAGGAGGAAGAGGACATCTGGGAGGAGAAGGAGATCAACTATACAGCACAAGCTAAATCCCGAACAAGGTGGAGCTAGTCATTTTCACACTCGAAGTTTTATGTTGCCCACAGATGGTTGGTGACCTTTGTTTACTCTATGTTTCAGGTTTGGGGTGTCTCAGACTTCAGAAGGAGGCTCCAGGGGCAGCATAGAAAATGGAGGACAGGAGCAGGCCTGTGAGCTGCAATCAGATGAGGAAGAAGATACTGAGCAAAACACATCAGATACAGGTATAACAAAATACAGCAACTCTCTACACTACAATTAGTAGTTTCCTATGGATTCAAATTGTTCTTTTTCTGTTTCTTCCACAGGTCCAGGCTGGACGGCAAATTTCAGGGATTCTGGAGGGACTGGTCCACCCCAAGTGCCAACAGGGTGGGAGAGTTCAGACAGGGGTGAAGCACAAACACAAGTAACAGGCTGGGCCAACTTTATTGAGTTCCAGCCTTTCACCGGGTGAGAAACATAAAGTAAACATAAAGTAGAACATGTTTTACTTCTCTAAATAATTTAATATAAAGCCAGGAGGTTTTTAGCAAGACTCAGACCAAACTGAGCTACAATGAAGAAGTCAGTAATTACTCTTTATATAGACACAATTCATTGTAATGTATGATTCTTTGTTTTTGATTTCACCAGTACTGAGACTGGTCCAAGATGCAGCTCTCCTATAGACAGCGGTGATACTGAGAAGCAAGCCAAACAGAACCATGAGCAGGAGGGTGAGCATCTGGACCTTCACTTGTTATTTCTATCTTCAAATTTCCCTTTTATTTTGTTTTCACACTGTCACCAATATTCATATTTTCTGACAGATGAAGGTTTGGGTTTCCTAAACCATAGTCACCAGAAACCAGGAATAATATATCTTTTAAAAAATATATTTATTGATAATATATTTTTTAAATAAGCTAGTGCAGGTGTGCTCAATATGTCGATCGCGATCAACCAGTTGATCACAGGAAGGTTTTCAGTTGATCTTGGCAGTAGGTGACAAACTGCCACCTGGCGGACATGCTGGCCGCCAGGAGGCTGAGACCAGCATGTCCTCTTTTGACGCGCTTATCAAAATAATCACCAAGATCCAAAACGTTTGTAAATTTATTAAAGAATAATATTTTAAAAAATCAACAAAACGTGTTCAAATTAATGACCCAACAAAAATAATATCAGTAATTATTGTTTCAACAAGGTGTTACACAGTTCTGTGCATTTCGGCTCCATTACCTAAATAAAAAATAAAAAGGCGGCCGACTCTCTGTCTAGCAGAGCAGGAGTTTAAAATTAGCTAATCAACCACTGCTGGGTTCAGGGGAGCTCTAATAATCGCAAAATAAACATCAAGCCTGAAAACAACCTAATGTCGTAACAGACTGAATGTTATGTTTGTAACGTAATCTCTGCTCGGAGTGCAGGCAGTTGCCATGGCAATGGGCTTCTTAAACGACAGAGAGAGTAAAAAGGTATGAGTGGTTTCGAGTTGATCTCCTGTTCTGGTTATTTTACCTTTGCTGTGGCGCATTACAGCAGCTGTAGTTTATGAACGTTCAATAAATGATAAAATTGGACTAATTATCTTGTTCATTTGCGAGTACACGCCATTCACAACAAATACATTTCATTAAGTATTTAACAAACAATTGGCTCCAACCACACCAATTTTGTGAAATTAAATTAATTGTCTAATATTTTTAAAAAACAATTAGTTTGGTGCTCTCTGGCATCTTGCTTTAAGCACAGTCTGAAAGTTGATTTTTCTGGCTTTTCCTCTATCAAACATGCTATTAATTTTTGTTTCTTATTTAGTGGAAATATTTATGTTGATGAGACTTTTTCCAAAATGACCTTTTTTTTTTACTTGCATAACTCTACTGTTGAAAATGAGGAGCTGACTTTAAAAAATGACATTGAAATAAAATCCAGTCCAACATCTGGCTTGAGAGGACTCCTCTGGAACCTGATGGAGGAAAAATATCCCAACTTCAGAAGATGTGCTTTTAACTTAACAGTGCACTTTGGTTCCTATCAATCTGAAATTTCTCATAGTGAGGTATCAAACCAAATTTCATATCTACCATAACTGATTGATACTTGCTGGCTTCAGGTTTACAACCAGCTTCTGACTATGAAAAGCCATTAACATCCTCCCAGTGTCAGAATCTCACTGAGGAAGAAACTGGATTAGGTTTTCTATCACTTTCATATTTCTGCTATAACTGATGTATATAAAATAAGTCAATAAAGTTCCATTTACAATTTTTATACCTTTGTGTCGTGGTAGATCTCAGCTGGCTGGTGAGAAAAAAATAGATCTTGATCTCAAAAAGCATGTCACTGGCAGGGCAGAATGTGGGCTTATAGCTCATATGTGTATTTAAAGCAGGGACTAGCTAAAGCTGCAGTCAATTACAACACACGCCAGTGTAAAACTCGCCTCCCTGTTGCTTGAAGACAGTCTGACTAGTTAACTGCTGAGTCAGGATGTCATACAGCTGTTAATAACAAAGTGTATGACGATCTACTTCATGATTCTATGTTGCTGATTAAATAAAATCATATGGTAATGACAGAAGACACCAAATGCAACGTATACTTGTCTGACAGATATAGCTGTCACTTTGTGCTAAGCGTATGACGATCTGACGGCGTATGCTGATCTGACAGAACACCAGTTGTAAATGTGATCAGCATTACATCATGCTTTTAGATCCACTAACTTAATTTAGATTTATCAGATGTGCAAATAATTGATATTTATTTTAAAAAAAATTTATGTTGTTTTTAAGACCCTATAGTTGTGAGTTTAAGTATTGTAACCCAGGGGATCTATTGCATTTATGCTGGAAGAGCATGGATGCCCCAGTCATATGAAAAATTTGGGCATCCCTATTAATCTTAATTATTTTTATTTCTAAATATTTGGGTGTTTGTGTTACACCCTTGTAAAGGGGAATAATGAAAACGGACACAACGTTACTCTTTACGCTTCCAGTGTTGTAATGATATTTCAAAAACAGTTTTAAACATTACATTGTCACATACTGAGTGCTGAACATTGCACACAAACATTGTGGTTATACCCACACAGCAATAAGAAATGTTGCACAGGACGCAGCTAGCCAGAAAGCTAATGTGAGTATAGCTCTTAAGAAAACTCAAGTTATTGCAGAAACCACAAGCGCTCCCTGCTCATTAGCAAATATAATAACCTTAATCACATCTTTAAACCTCATAAGTCAGAATTTTGCCTGTAAAGGGGAATAATAAAAACAGACACGGACATGACGTTACTCCTGTTGCTTGAAGTGTTGTAATGGAGAGGATCAGAAGCAACGCGTTCCGCTACATCGATTCAAACAAAACCAATAGAGACAAGCTGTAAACAAACTCTCAAAACTTACAATCTGAACTCTCCAAATATTATACACAAACATAACCAGAAAAGTAACATTAAAGAAAATACATTTTAAACTTATGCATACCTTTACTGTATTGGTCTGTAGTTTTTAACTTGCTAGAAAGTAATCAGACTATTAATGCAAAACAATATAATTTTGCTTAATGCTCTTATTTTTACTTTTTTATTTATATGAAATAGTTTTATAACCACTACATTTGCAACAGCTATTTCAGTTTGATCCAATAACTGAGGGACACAGTAATATTTCAGTATTGAAATAAGGTTTATTGGACTAACAGAAAACGTGCAATATGCATTAAAACAAAATTTGGCAGGTGCAAAAATGTGGGTACCTTTACCATTTTATTGATTTGAATACCCTTAACTACTTATCGCTACTTTACTGAAACACTAAATTAGTTTAGTAACCTCATTAAGCTTTGAACTTCACAGACGGGTGTATCCAATCATGAAAAAGATACTTAAGTTGGGGAATTGCAAGTTGTTCTCCTGTTTGAACCTCCTCTGAAGACTGACATCATGGAGACCTCAAATAACTCTCAAATGATCTGAAAATAAAGATTGTTCAACATAATTGTTTAGGGGAAGGATACAAAAACTTGTTATCTCAGAGATTTCAACTGTCAGTTTCCACTGTGAGGAACATAGTAAGGAAATGGATGACCACAGGGACAGTTCTTGTTAAGCCAAGAAGTGGCAGACCAAGAATAATTTCAGAGAGGCAGAGAAGAAGAATGGTGAGAACTGTCAAGGACTCCCCTCAGACCACCTCCAAAGACCTACAACATCATCTCGCTGCGGATGGTGTCACTGTGCATCCTTCAACAATTCAGTGCACTTTGCACAAGAAGAAGCTATATGGGAGAGTGATTCGGCAGAAGCCTTTTCTGCCATTAACAGAGTAGCTAGAGGTATGCAAAAGCACATTTGGACAACCCAGCTTAATTTTGGAATAAGATGCTGTGGACTGAATAAAAAAAATTAAGTTGTTTGGTCACAAAAATGGACTACTTATATGATCAGAGGAAGCTAAGTCATAACTGCTGAGTGTTGATGTGATTGGATTCTTTTGAATGGTTAAGGAATCGCTCCATGTAATGGTCTCGCTATCGTGTCTTGTAATGAAACTAATCAGCCAAACTCCTTTCACACGAGTCAGGATGAATTCTTCCTTTTTTTCTATGTAGAATGGAGTGGAACTGCCAAAGCACAAACAACTCGGGATGAGCTCAGAGCAGCTAACAGAAGTGTTTTACATTCAGTTACATACATTAGAAGTACAACAACAATGCTACCTCAGAATGCTACCTTAATAGTGAGCTGCAATGCTACATAACGGCCTAAGAAAAGCTTAGCAGCCTGCTAGTTAGCAATGACATAGCAAACTAGAAAATTTCGGAAGAAATTTAAATGGGGGTTGCCAAAGTGTACTCGTCAGTTGGAACCCAGCATTCTGATGCTAAAAATTAGCATCATTGCTAAGCTTAGCTAAAGTATAGTAAATAGCGTGTGGAGAATCACCAGCATGTTGGCTAACATGGACTTATGCCATCAGTTTGTTAAAATTAGTATATGAGCTAAAATTAGCCAAAATGCTAATGTTAGCCTAAATGCTGTCAGTAGCATGTGAGGTATCAATAGGTTGTCTTACATTGATTTCCTCCATTCAGTGTACTAAACATGGCTAATAAATAAGAAAGATAGTTAAAAGCTTAATTTAGGAAAAATGCTAATGCATTAGTGGGGGGCAGTGCACTGCTAATGTTTGTGCAAACAACATTAGCACAAACCTGAGAGATAAGGATAGTAAAGGCTAATATTAGTGCACCGTCTAAGGCAGTGCACTACCCTGAGAATATTCAGGCTTTTTAATCTCAGAGAAAAAGATAGCTATTAAGGCGGTGCACTAATATTATATGAAGCATATTAAATGAAGAATTTTTATATTGAGGAGGATTATTCAGGCTTTCATTTTGAAATTTTCATTAAGCTTCATTTTAAATGACCACACTAATCCCATGAGTAAAAGTGGTTGGCTTAAATCTGTTATATAATCCCCAAAACATTCTGCCATGTCTGTAGTTCTAACATTCTGCTTAGCCTTCTTTTGTAGTAACTTAGAGTTCGACCATCATTGTAGTTCTTAACTGCCAGCTCAGCCCTCCTCTGTAGTAAATGAGAGTTCCGCCATGTCTGTAGTTCTAAAGAGGAGCTCAGCCCTCAGCCAACTGTCATGTGCGTGTGAGACAGAAAGGTGGAGAAAGAATTCTATCTTTGTGAGACACCCAGTCAGTTTTTCTGAAAAAAGCAGTCCAAACAACTCTTTCCCGTTCAGGAACCGTGAGACATATTTGAAAACTGTTTGAAGCGTATAAGAGGGCTATTGCTCGTCTCCAATAGAGCAATAGCCATATATTCATATATGAATGAGGTACATTCATATTTGTACCTCACTCACAGTAATGGCAGCAATGAGAGAGAGATGGTGTGTGCTGAGCTCTGAAATTTTTAAGAAAAGGATGAAAATGAATGGCTGGGAGCCTGAGTTTACCATGTGACATGATTTTGCTCTGAAGCACCTTGACAGAAAACCGTCGGCACTAGAGAAATTTCGAAAACATTTTACAAAAGCAGGCATTCGGTGCGATGTCATGACCAGTGATGGCATAGTTACTTTGAAAAAGTAACTTTAATCAGCTTATTGATTACTCCTTGAAAAAGTAACTTAGATTATTGATTAATTGATTTGGAAAGAAACTAAGTTACATTAAAAGTAACTTTTTTAGTTACTTTCAGCAGCTGCTAACAATGCTCTGTCCACCTGAAAATTACATTGATCTTTGCCAATGTGCAAGTTACCTTATGCAGCAATGTGTCTCCATTTATATGGTTGAATTGAAGGGGAGATTGTTTAATGGTTACAGTACAAAAAGAAATTTTGTAATTTGTGTGTGTTTTTGTGTGTTCCAGTATTGTCTGGAAAACTATAAATAGGATTTTAGACCCCAACCCCCAATTTCAGTTTAGGTGGTCCATGACTGTTTGTTAAATGGATCAAGTGGTCCTCTGCCTGAAAAAGTTTGAGAAACATTGGTCTAATGCACAGGTGTCAAACTCCAGTCCTCAAGGGCTGGTGTCCTGCAGTTTTTAGATGTGCCACAGGTACAAAACACTGGAATGGAAAGGGCTTTAATTACTTTCTCCTTGTGTAGATAAGTTCTCCAGAGCCTTGCTAATGACCTAATTATTATATTCAGGGGTGGTGCAGCAGAGGCACATCTAAAAGTTGCAGGACACCGGCCCTTGAGGACTGGAGTTTGACACCCCTGGAATGGATTCCACTCAGTATCAGCAAATTCTTGAAAATAATGTTCAAGAATCAGTCATGAAGTTGAATTTACACCAGGGATGGATATTTTAGCAAGACAAGGATCCAAAATTTGAGCACAATTACTCAATATTTTATACACATCACTATTTACATCCTTATTGTTTTATTGTATTAAACATTATTTGATTTGAAAGGTTACATAAAGGTTTGTTTATGTATTTATATTAAATTTAAGGCTTGTTTGTTCTGCCCCAAAACCCCTACTAACTTCCTCTGTAGCTGGGGCTTATATAGAAACTCAAGGCAAAGCTCATTAATGGGGCAATTGGTATCTTGACTCTACATCTTCTATTTAACAGTTCTCTTTTCATTTACTCTGTCTTGATCTGAAGGGTTGTGTATATTTGTATATTTTTGGATGATATATGCAGGTTTGAGTTTTGGGTGTGTGAGTGAATGCAAGTGTGTATAAGCTGTTCGCTATATTAAGGTGGTTGTATCCTTTAAGTGAAAATTCAATAAAATAATATAGGAAAAAGGAAAAAAGAGAAGCACCTGGATGTTGGGAATGTGCGATATGGCATTTTTCTCTATATTGTGATGGGTGGCGCTAACTATATATATCACAATATGATTTTGGTAAAGACTTACTACATATATAAACAGGTTTTTCGCTGCCAATTCCAATTTCATGTATGTGTATATATACAGTACATATATACAGTATGTATATATTAGGGATGCTCAGATCAGGTTTTTGCTTCCGATTCCGATCATCCATGAGGCCAATCTCTGCCGATCATTGATCGTTACCGATCACCTGGATTGGATGTTAATTTCTTGCTCTAGGTATAAATGCTACTATGTGATCTGGCAAAATGGAACATGATCTGGCAATAAAATCACCTAATTTAGACATAAAACATGCAAAATACTTGCAGCACAATACGGCAGCTACTCTGTCAAAAGGACAACTGAAAAACCTGCAATCAGTAAAATATTTAACAGTAAGGTTCTCTGTACCCTAAATTATACATGAGTCAAATAAATCTCACAATACTGACTATATCAGATAGGCATGTAAATAATGAAACATTCATTCAAAGTCAAATGCAGGTTGCATCAAAATAAACAATCCTGAGTTACTGAATTAAAACTTCCTGAGGCCATGGCTAGCTGATTAATGCTGGTTCTGATTGGTTGTTTCTGACCGAGCAGAGTAACTCTGCAGAACACAGGAGGATGCAGAGGAGATTGATTATTTTTCAGAGATTATCTTTCTTATGATAGGACAGTTAAAATTTTTGTATATCTATTTTTTCATTTTATTTTATATTTTAAATTTCATTCTGCAGCTTTAAGCAGACATTCTGTGTGGGAGTTCACTGTCTGCATAGGCGTAAATCTCGGGGGCGGGGGGTCTGGACCACCCCAATCTTGGAAAAGTCTAGAATTGTCTCCCCCCAAAACAAATAATTGAAGAGACATTTGCATTTAAATATATCAATATGAAAAGGCAAAAGAACAAGGAGCGAAATAAATCTGCCATTTATCTCAGAAAAAATAAGAGTTAATTTTTAGGTCCCCCCTACCATTGTTAGAACAATGGTTCAGTCCAAAGTGTAGGAGGAGCAACAGCAGCGCTAGACTGCACAGGCTCATCAGAGCCGCTGAAGTGAGGAGTTAGCTGTTAGATGTGGCTTTGCAGCACAAACAAAACCCTCCAGTAAGTAAATACCAGTGACGTGCGGTCAGGGGAGGCAGGTGAGGCTCTGCCTCACCTGTAATCATGGAAAAATAATAATGATAAAATCATTTATATTGCTATTTTCACCCTGTGGTTTGTACTATACCTATTTTTCATTCAACTTAAAAAAAAATTCAGATTATTGTTTCTTCAAAATCGCTGAATTTCTGCATTTTCCCATTCAAATGCTCGGAAGCTCAGCTGGTGAGGCAGCAGCGAGCTGAGCCTCACCTGGGATTGCGCAACTTCTCGCTAACTGCACTGGCTGCCATTCTGAGAGCATGTTCCTCCTGTCTGTACGTCGCCAATAAAATGGCTAAAAAACATTTAATGTATGAGCTGATTTTCCATAATTTAGCTTATGTATATAATGTACAGTGTTTTTTGTCACCAATTGTGTGTGTATCGTGTTTCATGTGCTGAAGAGCGATCAAAAACGGCAGAGAACAGATTCGAGGTGAGGCAGGCAGTTCTCTTGCCTCATGGCAGGGGGCGCTCATGATCCCAGACATTGTGATTCCACAACTGCAGAGTAAGATACTGTAAGCGAGCTAGCCATGGAGCTAGCCATACAGTAAAGTCAAGTGCAGCGATATATTTATAGTTTTCTCCTCTTACCACAGCAATTAATTAATAATCGCAAAATAATACTAAAACAATACTACTGCAACAGACTGAATGTTCTGCTTTTTGCTTGGGAAATATTTGAGTGTTTTTTATTGTGGCGTTGTTGTCAGTTGCTATGGCAACGAGTCTGCGCGTAGCTGCGCTGATACCGAGAGCGGCAAAAGACGTGGTTTTGGGTTGTACTTTAACGGGTTTCCCCTTCGCTGTGGAGCACAGCACGAAATGAATAATATCTACATGTCCAAGTTTGATTGAGTGAACGGAAATAGTCTTTTTGCCCTCCAGCGTTGTCCACATGCGCGCAATTTCCTTACATAAACAATAACATGCAGGGGGTCTATATTTGTAAATCTGAATATGATTAAGTCAGTGCCTCACCAGCTATGAACCTCACCGCACGTCCCTGGTAAATACTTAAAGCAAAAGACATGCAACACCTAGGGTTGCCACCCGTCCCGTAAAATACGGAATAGTAAACACGTATTTGGCTGTTAAATGTTGCATCCCGTATTGAACCGATACGGTACACGATTTGTTCCGTATTTCTATAAATGTCCGATAGACATGCCTATCACATACATATTAACACTAAGTGTAAGTGTAAGTCTTACTAAGTGTAACAATAATGACCAAAATAAAACACAGGAAATATTACGGTCAGCTAAATTGTCGTGGTGGGAGCTAAAGCAGTGGTCCCCAACCACCGGGCTGCGGACCGATACCGGGCCGCGGACCAATCGGTACCGGGCCGCGCAAGAAACAATTAACTACTTCCGGATCTTTTATTTTGAAAATCTTAAACCGTCAACTTGCAGCAGAATGAGTAACATCGGAGTACTGCGCGCGCACCTCCCCCTCCTCCCCCAACAACAGTATCAAACTCGATACTTACGACACCCCCCTCTCCCCCCCTCCCGGTCCGCAGCAAAATGAAGGGCTGACCGGTCCGCGCGACTAAAAAGGTTGGGGACCGCTGAGCTAAAGGACCCGCAGAAACGCTGCCATGGTTGCCTAGAGACGGACACTACACAGCCGCGGTGAGCTGTTATCAACTCGCGTCGTTTTAAAACGTCCTCGACCCGATTCTCCACAGTCCTTAGAAGTAAAACCTCTTGTTAAGATGCATACGTAAGAGGGAAGACGCAAATCCCAGGTTGAATAATGCTAGTAAGGATGAACGCAGGCAATTTAAAAAAATGTGTCCATCGTGGCTGTATGATATCAGACAGAATGGATCAGGAGAGGAACACAGGAGACCCGTTAGAACCTAAAGAACCAGACACCAGCGTCTCTTCATCCCTCAATCATCTCCTGAGGTTGATATGGTACAGAACATTTTACTATTGATTAAGTTTCTTATTGTGCTTTTTGTAGACTATATTGGTTTGATTATTTGCTTATTTATGTATAATATCAGCCAAAATAATATACTGTAGGTGGTCATTTAAAGAACAAATCAAAAATTAGATTAACAGTAAACACAAATATTCCCTGCTTTAAAAGGTTTGTCAGGGCTTTTTGTATGTTTTATTTTGAAATGTTTATATATTTTATGAATTCATTGTTCAGTGGTCATTTATGAACCAGACATAGACCTGCAGCCCATGGGCGGATCTAGACAGGTACCCCATTGGGTACCAAAGAAGTTATACTAAATAAATGTCTCATGGGAATACTCAGTGGTGGATTTTTGTTAACCTTCACAATTTTACTTTAACAATGAATTAAAAATTATAGTGCTGTACTTTTAGCTACTGTATACGACAGGGGTGGGCAATCCTGGTCCTTGAGGGCCGGTGTCCTGCAACTCTTAGATGTCTCCCTGGTCCAGCACACTTGAATTCACCAGCTGAATCAAGTGGCTCTTTGGCTTACTTATTCAAATGAAGTATTGCTCTGTTTTTTTTTTTGTTTCATTCTTTTTCAAGTGTTGCCATGGAAAAACACTGACTACCTTGGCCCTCGTGGTAAATTTGACCTAGAACCAACTTCCAAACCTAACTCCTTATTTGTATAAATATTTTGGTAATTCTCTTTACAATACCAGAATGTTCACATAACTTTTATACTTTTAGCTGTCTGAGGATACATTTTGAATATTAAATCAGGTGTTATGATCAGTTGCTCAGTACTTGAGTAGTTTACCAAATACTTTTTATACTTGCTTAATTAAACGTGTTTAAGGTATGCAACCCTGATTGGAGTACAATTTTGGGATTCTCTAACTGACCTCTATGCATGAACGATTGATCTATGGATCACTTAGACAAAAAACACTGCCATAAAATAATGTCTATCACTGCAGCGGACGTCCAACCCCATGAGAGTAGGACGTGGTGGGCGTCCCTTATTTTGATTTCTGAAAGGTGGCAACCCTAATAACACCTTTTATTTACTTTAACTGCTCAATAAGAAGAAACACATTAACAATAGAGATCAGACTGCAGTTCATTATTTTCTTACTTTGGCTGAATCATAATAAGCTGCCTCATTAGCAAAACTGCTACACTGCTTTCATAGACTTAAGCTTTTTTGTCAAAGGTAGCAAACATCTCATTCATATTTAGCTCTTTAACTTTTAGTTAATTAGAAGAGTTTGAAATGGGAGGGAGGGGCTGAGCAAGTGACCAACAGCTCTGTGTGTGGGAGCCGAGAACAGATAGAAAAAAGAAAGCTATGCCTTTATTTCTCACTGTCTTCAATGTAAAGCCTTTAAGACCACAAAATAAAATCTGAATATTTTTCTATATAAACCTGGTGCTTTAAATGTTACGTTTAAGTTATGATACTCCCCAGATATTCATTTCTATCTACCCGTTGGTTCTCAGTCTCCCTGGACATGACAAAACTAAAAAAGGCTTAAAAATAAAGCAACTTAACGAGTTATAATTTAAACAGCCCATAACTTCTATTGGGAGCCATTTCAATAAATCAATGTTTATGGGGAATTTTATTGAGAGCAGTTGCTCATTAAAGCTTTTTTATTTAGAACCTTACATTTTTGTAAAGGTGTAGCAGGTGTAGCAGTGAGACTGAACAAAACTCATATAGAAGCAACATTTGAATTTTAGTTTTATTTCTCAATTATTGAGAAATAAAACGATTTGTTTTATTCTGTTTTATTAAAAGAAGTGTTTTTCTTATTGAGAAAATCACTTGATATGCATTACCAGTAATTTTTGGCCCTGCAGTTTGAATGTGGTTTAAAAACGTTTTAAACTACATTTTACATTACATTTCACTGGAACCTTACCGACCCCCCCAAAATTGCTCTTAAGAAATTTTCCTGTTTATGGTCCCACCCAATAATGAGATGTGATTTACACCCTTGCTTGCAAATTAGATACATTTTATTTGGTTCACAAAATGCCCTATGGGCAAAAGTCACAATTTATTTTACTATAGCTGAATTAAACAGAAAGGTTCTCTGTACCCTAAGTGACCACCTTAAAAGTAGGAGTCTATGCTGGCCCTGGGAACCTTATAGCAGGAAAAAATAGTTAAAATCCAATTAAATAAAATAGACTGCTTGTAGGAGGAATAATATAATAATAAGGAAAACACAAATATAACTAAATACGCCTAAGTGCTCCCCCAACAAAAACACACACACACAAAAATCCCTGATGAATACAACAAAGAAAACAAAACTCCTTTTCCACTAGTCTCTTCAAGCTAAATAAAACAGCTTGGAACCCAGGGGCAGCATAGGTCCCTTTTTAAAATGAGCCAGAGGACTGGACAATAAGAGCTCCTCTTCCCTAAACAAAACCCAAAAATACTTTTAATCAATAACTACCTAAAAGAAATTCTAATCTGAAACTAAACAAACAAGAGAAACTGAAACAAAAACTAAAACTGAAACAGTAGCATTCCAGCCTACACACAAAAGAGATAAGGTTAGACAAACTCCTTAAGTAGCCAGACAATAATAAGACGCAGCATTTACCTCCTCTAAAGTGAAACCAGCCAAAGGGCGCTCGGTATGTCACTCCCTCTAAAAGTATGTTTCCTTCAAAAAAATCAAGTAGAGGAGTTAAAAATAATTCTAAACCCACCTCTCAAGATCAATGTACAGTACATACCTCTGCGAGAGTAATCAGCCTGGGATCTGATCTCCTCAGCGATCTACATGCTCTTAAATCGGAGTGCCGATTTACCTGTCACCATAACGAACCAGCTGCGCTCTGTCACAGCGTCTTCCACATATGGGGAATAAGAAGAGTGCGCAGCAACAAACTTCCGGGGACAAGATGCCCCGGCTACATATGTATGAGTGTGTGTGTATATATATATACAG